>NC_073630.1:104847500-105472500 GCF_029407905.1 Bubalus kerabau
AGTTGGTGATGCCATCCAACCATCTCATCCTCTGTCATCCCCTTCTCCTCCTGCCCTCAATCTTTCCCAGCATCAGGGTCTTTTCAAATGAGTCAGCTCTGCACATCAGGTGGCCAAGGTATTGGAGTTTCTGAGTCTATAACTCTTTGCAATTGGACATTTATTTCTATCACAATACTGAAAATCTCTCAGAGGTTGCTAATGATGGCTGATTTGATGGTTAAATCCAACAGCTTCTTATCTTCGTGCCCACCTCCCCTTGCTACCGTTTATAATATTTACCTTTGTGCTCTCTTCTTGAAATACTTCTGTCCTGGGGTATCAGGGATCTGATACTGGCCTGCACTTCCATCCCTTTTTTCTTCACTCTCTTCAGAGGTCTCCTGTCTTCTTGCCACTTCCTGGTTCTGTGTTTGTTTTATTGTTTGATTTCCCCCTATTATACTTTCTTCCTCAGAAGACTGCATCCAGTCTCATGGCTTCAACTTAAAGCCCAATCTAGAGATCAGGTCAGCAAGATCTCTTCCAACTCATACTTTGTACAAGTTGTTTTAAAGGCCCCCTTCCTATGGATTCACAATGCTTTGTCTTGGCAGGGAACTGGGCTGTATTTTAGTCGCAAATTGACTATACAGAATATCGAAAAGGTATTTTTATGTCAGAAAGGTACATTTTGTATGTAGACTCAGTCATTTTTAATGAGTTGGGGACCAAGCTGGGAATTCCTATTTCTGTTTCTTTCCCATACTAGATTCTGAGGTTTACTATGGTAACCCACTACCCCCATTCCTGTGCCAGTACCTGCCTATATGACATCTTCACTCCTGGCCAGTGACAGATGGGCCTATAGGCATATTGGCTAATATAAGCAAAATTGCCATAATATTCCCTTTTACTTTGAGCTATCTAGGATGAGGGTTGGCAAACTATAGTCCACAGGCCAAATCTGGCCCTCTGCCTATTTTCATAAAGTTTTCTTGAAACACAGCCATGCCATTTCACTTATATATTATTTCTTAAGTAGCTGCCCTGCTGGTCAGAGCCCCCTATACAATACCTGTCTCAGGTATTCTAGTGTTTCGAACTCAATGTCTTTCCTCCACTCAAATGAGTCCTTCATCTTTATCTTCTTCCTCACTTCCTATATAGCCAGGTGATGGTGATTACAGGATTCAAAAATATGTATTCTCAGCATTTTCTTCTCATTGTTCTCATGGGCACCATCTTCTTCAGAATTTAATTATTTCTTCAGTCCTTTACCATTCCAATCCACACCACTGGCAATTTAAAGGACATATCTATGTATAGTCTTCCCCCCAACTAATTTTTCAGTGAGTTCTTAGTAGAAAATCAAGAGCAAAGGCTATGGAGTTGACTTTCAGGATTTGAGGCCCCAGCTCTGGTACACTTCACATGTACTATCCTATGCAAGCTACTTAATATTTGTAAGCTTTCATTTTCTCACATAAAATAAGAGTTCCAATCATGAATAACATGTATGTGTTCTAGCTAGTGCTCTATACACTTCCCATGCATTCCTTCCTTCATTTCCTATTCAAAAGAGCAAATTTTATTAGATTTATATTGAACATTCTTAAAAGGTGAAACCTAATTAATTTTAAAGAGACTGGCTTATTTACTCTTCTTGAGTTCATTTGGCTTAATGAAGAAACCTACACTAAAGTTGGAAAAGAAAGACCCTGATGCTAAGAAAGATTGAGGCCAAGAGGAGAAGGGGACGACAGAGGATGAGATGGTCTAATGGCATCACCAGTTCAATGGGCATGAGTTTAAGCAGACTCCGGGAGATAGTGAAGGACAGGGAGGCCTAGGCCATGGTGTGGCAAAGAGTCAGACACAACTGAGTGACTGAACAACAACCCAACACTGAAGTCAAACCCAAATAACACCAATGCTGCTGCTACTGCTGCTGCTACGTCACTTCAGTCGTGTCTGACTCTGTGCGACCCCATAGATGGCAGCCCACCAGGCTCCCCCGTCCCTGGGATTCTCCAGGCAAGAACACGGGAGTGGGTTGCCATTTCCTTCTCCAATGCATGGAAGTGAAAAGTGAAAGTGAAGTCGTTCAGTCATGTCCGACTCTTCGCAACCACATGGACTGCAGCCCACCAGGCTCCTCCGTCCATGGGATTTTCCAGGCAAGAGTACTGGAGTGGGGTGCCATTGCCTTCTCCGATAACACCAATGACCTTAGTCTAATTGCAAGTGGTGATGAGTGTGTCATTTCATTTTGAGACAAAGGCATTCTGGTCTCACTTTTTTCTTTTAAGAAAGGAGAACAAGAAAAGTTAAACCATTATTTTCCCCTTTTTGATAACTATAAACTACATGGTACAAATAAATACTTTTATATTGCTATGGTTTTCTTTATTCTCTACAACTCAACCTTATAGTCACAAAGCAAACAAGTGGAATAACCAGAAGTCTACCCGGGATTTTTGATAATAAATTTCCTGCCTCGTTTGCTTCAGTTCAGTTCAGTTCAGTTGCTCAGTCTGACTCTTTGCGACCCCATGGACTGCAGCACCGGCCTCCCTGTCCATCACCAACTCCCAGAGCCTACTCAAACCCATGTCCATCACATCAGTGATGCCATCCAACCATCTCATCCTTTTTCAGTCTCCTCTTTCACTTTAATCTAGAGGCTCTTTAGTTCTTCTTTGCTTTCTGCCATGAGGGTGGTGTCATCTGTGTATCTGAGGTTATTGTTATTTCTCCTGGCAATCTTGATTTCAGCTTGTGCTTCATCCAGTCTGGCATTCCGCATGATGTACTCTGCATAAAAGTTAAATAAGCAGAGTGACAATATACAGCCTTAATGTACTCCTTTCCTGATTCGGAACCAATCTGCTGTTCCATGTCCGGTTCTAACTGTTGCTTTTTGTCCTGCATACAGATTTCTCAGGAGACAGGTCAGGTGGTCTGGTATTCCCATCTCTTTCAGAATTTTCCACCATTTGTTGTGATCCACACAGTTAAAGGCTTTGGTGTAGTCAATAAAGCAAAAGTAGATGTTTTTCTGGAGCTCTCTTGCTTTTTTGATGACCCAGCAGATGTTGGCAATTTTATCTCTGGTTCCTTTGCCTTTTCTAAATCCAGCTTACTGCTTATCTTTCTTTGAATTTAAGAATCCATGCAGGGACATAGTCAAATTTAAGCAGAAATACTCCACAGTAACAATTAAGTGTTTTCAGGTGTCTTCGAGGAATATTATTTCACTATACTTTTAACCTAGAGCAATGGATTAATATGGTTTTTCCAAATTGATACATGCCTGTCTCTTTGGGTAAACACACTGACCATTTGCCCTTGTGTCAAATATGAGTTTTTTAAAAGCTATGCTAGTGTCCCCTTTAGGGCTTTTCCCTAGAGACAGTGAAATTAGTTCTGTCAGAGGACTTAGGCTCTTTCTTAACATCAAAGGGTTCTGTGGTTTATTTCATTTCCTTAATCAGCTCATTAATTACTTCTAAATGGAAGTTGCACAAATCATACAATAAGGCAGTTGGATGGGATCTTAAAGATCTTGTCATTGAGCCTGCACATATTTCAAATGACCAAAACAGTTCAAAGTAGGCTAAGTGACTTTTCCATGATCATAAAGCAAGTCCACAACATGTTTCTTCTGGAAGAACATCTACCTTGCGTTTATACTGGCAACTTGGAATATTGATTGAAACGAATGGTCTCAAACTCACAAAGAATAAGCCTGACTCTTCTCTCCCCTTTTCTCTCTTTCTGAGTCAGCAGGAATTGTTAGCATTCAGTTTGTATATTAAGATCCATCTCTTTTTCATTCATAGGAGCTGCTTTTTGGTAAAGAAAGCCTTCCATCTGCTTGATATTCAACTTCTTCAACTTCTGAAATGAGAATGAGTGATATATGTATAGCAAATAAAATAATGAAATTTTTTGAGTTATCTGCAAAGTACAACTCCCAGTGCTCCACAGTCCTCTCTGAAGTCAGGCTCTATGCCAGAGATAAACTCGTACATTTCAGAAAGTATGAACTTTATGTTATACAGTTTTGAAATATGACAAACCACGGGGTAGAATGGATTGGGAGATTGGGGTTGACATATATACACTGTTGATGCAATGTGTAAAATAGATAACTAATGAGAAACTTCTGTATATAGCACAAGGAACTCCACTCAGTGTTCTATGGTGACCTAAAAGGGAAGAAAATCCAAAAAGTGGGGATATATGTATACGTTTGACTGATTCACTTTGCTGTACAGAAGAAACTGACACGACATTGTAAAACAATTATACTCCAATAATTTTTTTTAAAGTAATACTGGAGCAAAAAAAAAATTATGAAAAACCAATCTCTTATGAACACACGCAGAGATTCGGGGAAAAGACTCGAGATGATGAACTTGATAAGAATGATTGTTTCCCTCCCTCCCCTCAGGTGTGTCTCCATCTCTGCCACTTTCTTATATATGCACCTGGCATTAGCATCTCTGCAGTCTCCCCTCTGCATTATATTTTACACAAGGTGGGGTCTTTCAGCCTAGAAAGACAGTTGGTCAGTCCTGTCTTTCCAGAAATCAGTACCTCCCTCTTCTGAGATTTTCTCCCTTGCCCCATCCCTGCACTTCAACTCCACAGCCCTCTTCATTGACTTCCATTGTTTTGCATTTTAACTTCTTATTTGCTAGCTTACTTTCCTAGCTCCACTGCATTGTAAGCTCCTGGAGGCTTTTGTCTTATAGATTGTCTGGCCAGTGTGCAGCACATTGCCTGATGCACAGATGCCAAATTTAGGGGCTTGGTATTGCTCTAGTCTTCTTGTTACCAAGGAACATAAATCTTGTGTAAGGTTTTCCCATACAATGGTATGGAAAGGCTGGGCCAGCCTGTCCCTCTAGACATCTGGTCAGTCCATTGGAAAATAAAAAGACACAGGCAAAAGACCATGAGCTTGCTTCTTTTTCCCTCTGGGTATATTATTCCAGGTTTTTCCTCTAAATATATTTTGTTCCACATTTACTCAGATTTTATGATAAAGTTGATGACCATTTTTGCCACTCAGGTTAGGGTCAAGGATAGTTTCATTAAACTTTTAAAATTTTAGCTTCTTTGCCTTTTGTCAGAGTTTCAGCAATCCCTATATATGATGGAAGCTTAGACTCAGTGTTAACATTCAAGAAATATTTTGAGATATTCATTCATGGTCTGTTCTCTTGTAGTTGCTCAAATCTCATTTGTTTTATGACAAATATTGCCTCAGGAAAGGCCTAATTCGGAAAGAAGTGTTTTAGATATTTTTGTTTGTGACAGCTTTTGAGTTTCAAAAGGTAACTTCTTAAATCCTCAGGTTCAAAATAATGACAAAAACAAAATAAAGCAGACCTTTTATCCCATCCCCAAGAGCAGATAATGATTCTCATGGTAGTGGGACCAAAGGAAAAAATTAAAGGAAAGCAGAGGGGCCTCAGATGCTTGGAAAATGTGGGCTCACCCACGTAGGGGCTCCATGCTCTGGCATCCTCTCTCTCACTCCCTGAACCAGGTACCTTGGAGACAGACCTGAAAACCTGGATCATATTGGGGAAATGTAAGAGAGGGCTTCCAGGTTGCACTAGTGATAAAGAATGCACCTTCCAATGCAGGAGACATAGGAGACACCTGTTCAATCCCTGGGTTGGGGAGATCCCCTGGAGAAGGACATGGCAACCTACTCCAGTATTCTTGCCTGAGAAATCACACTGACAGAAGGAGCCTGGCAGGCTGTAGTCCATGGGGTCGCAAAAGATTTAGACTAAACAGGAGCAGTGGAATCTATAAATTACTTCCTATATGAAGTGCATGGAAGTATAAAACTGGAACCAGTTTTAGTGCTGTTCTGCCTGATGCCAGGTCATTAGACATGAGTTTTTAGGCAGACATGTCCAAAACATTCTCCCAGCTGATCCTTATGCTGTAAATGCAGCCAAGAGGGGAAGAGAAGGAGCAGCGCGATGTCAGGAGTCAGGACAAAGAGGACTTACTCCCAGGGTATGTGGACTGACCTCCACCAACTGACAAGAAAGGAAATCAGCATCTCAGAGAAGCCTATGTGGGCAGTGCATAGTGACCATGGACCACGTCTCCACTCTCCCTCGTCCCAGACATGGAACCCTAAATGTCCACAACGTCATATGGCTTCTAGGAAAGGGGGGGATCCTGGATTAACCACTTGACAGTAACAAAGAATGAAGAAGTTTTACGTTGTGCACTGGATTTTATAGAACTCCCATTCCTCCCTTCTACAGAAATCGTTTTTTAAACCAATTGCTCTTTCTCGTCTACGTTACTATAAAAAATACTAGTGTGGAAATAATGTTTGTTTTCATTTTAAAAGTCTAAACTGTACTTGTTTTTCTTCGAAGTGGGAGGAAGATCAAGGTTGGAAAGACAAAGTATAGGATGTGACGTTTGTAGGTCTTGAGCTCCGCGTAGAGGTGAGAGGATTAGGGAATGAAAAGAAAAATCTTATAGGAGAATCTCTACATGAGACAGCTTCATAGAGCCTCATATTTTAGTTTCCATCTCATTCAAATTCTGATCTCTAAGGACCGGAAACATCTGTTATCTTTCTGTTCCTTATTGATGTTCTCTTAAGGGACACAGAGCAAATGCTGAAATTTTAGTGAAGTGCTCAGGATTGTTGCCTGTCAAAAAGTGCCTTATAAACTGAGTTCATACTGGTAATGAGTGATCCTTACCCAAGTTCTTAAAACACAGCAGCTAAGCTACAAAAAAAAAAAAAAAAATCTGCTCCAAGTCTGTAAGCGCCATAGAGAAAGGGAAAAAAAAGCCACTGACTGGCTTTCTGAGTAGCTTACAGTTTACTCAAAGAGTAAAGGCTGAATCTGTACTTGCCAAGAAGTTCCTTGTAAAGATCCTGAGGAGTTCTTTTTTCCTTTTAATTGGAGGATAATTGCTTTACACTGTTGTGTTGGTTTCTCCCATACAGCAACATAAATCAGCTATAAGTATACATATACACCCTCCCGCTTGAGCCTCCCTGAGGAGTTCATAATGCAACTTACTGATGGGAGAATTTTCTAACTCATATCTGTTTAGGTCTTCACTGGTCTTCTGGGACATCTATGGGATTTCTTGGCCAAAACTCAATAACTGCCTATGTATGGCCCAGTTTCTTACTATTCATTGTGCAGATAGAAGAGAGTGGTGTGCAGAAGTAGACTTGTGTGCATGGGTGGGATAAGAGATTAACCCTCCATGCACAGGCAAATGCAGGCTCTGAACAAAAATCTTTTCTGAAAGGCCAGACACTGCATCCGCCAGGTTAAGCAACATTGAGGTATAATCTGGAGAAGCAGTCAGCATCAGGCCTACCAGAATATGGCAAATGAGGTCTGGTCAGTCAAAGAGAATAAGATGGCAGGCAGTCAAAGAAGAGGGATGCCGAACAGGTCAAGCAGCCTTGTGTTTTCAGGGAAATCGGTCCGCAGATTGACTGGAGTTCATGAAGAGGACTCTTCTTAAGAGTAAAATGTAAAGTAAGATGCAGGCTCCTTAAGCACCTGGGGACTAGACATTAGATAGGAACTGAGACACCAAAAAAAAAAAAAAAGCAAGAACTCAGGTTACAATAGGAGATCTCAAATCTTTGGGGCAGGGCTAGCAGTGAGTCACACAGTAGTAGAGAGAAGCATATGACCAGTGTTAGTGATCAGAGAAAACCAGATATTCTGTAGGGCTTTGTCTATTCTAGGGCTCCCCTGGTGGCTCAGTGGTAAAGAATCTGCCTGCCAATGCAGGAGATGCAAGTTCGACCCCTGGTTCAGGAATATCCCCTGGAGAAGGAAACAGCAACCCCCTCCAGTATCCTTATCTGGGAAATCCAGTCCATGGGGTCACAAAGAGTCAGACAGGACTTAGCGACTCAACAACAACAACAATGCCTAGTCTGGGCTTCTGATGTTTGTGATTGACTACCAGAAAGTTATAGGGGATGGGGAAGTTAGTGCAGCTATTTCAATCCATTCCCTATAGAGGCTGTTCCTGGAGATTATGATGGCCCACCTTCCTTAGGTAAAATGTCAAGGATTCTTCTAAATCCCTTTGGGAAGTCCTATTAAAGTGGCATCAGCCTGACACTTTCTCTTCCAAGGTTACTACATCTTGCTTTAAGATCTAAATAAGGATGTTTTCTTGTCTGAGTTCCTGGCCTGTCCTCCAATGCCCTGATGTTAATACTCCTTTCTCTTGTTTTCTCTCAGGAACTCTTGAGTATAATATTTCCTTTAGCAGGTGTAAAAATCACCTGAAGAACCTAAAAAGCAGATTTCTGAGCCTTTGTCCAGAGTGTCTGATTCAGTTAGTCTAGCGCAAGGCCCTGAAATAGGTAGTTTAACAAAAACTCCAGGTGATAATGATGCAAGTGGTCCATGGGTCATACTTGAAAAGCACTGCTTTAAGTCATCTAAATACCTTAGGGATTTTGGCAATTTATTGGCTCTATTACAGCTCTCAGACTATCTCTTGCTCCCCATGTAGCAGCACAAACCATTCCTTATCACGCCATATGTCTTGGTTTTGGATTAAGAAAATGGTCCCCATAACATTATCCTGGGCCAAAACATTGAGAGTTTTAGGATGCAATTCAAAATTCAAGATAGATTGTGTTTTGGCTGTCTTTAATTTTGTTGTTATCTACAATTGAAGGGGCAATTAATTTTTATTGAAATGTAGATCTATTCTGGGATATGAAGATGGTTTCAATTTATACCTGAAATATGAGATAGTATCTCTTTGCTCTCCTCTCTTTCTAGTTTATTAGAGAACCATTCCTTAACTCAAAGCATAAAGACAGATGGAGACTCTTGGTATAAATTAAAAAGGAGTATTTGGGATATTTTCAGTGTCTCTTTCAGAATTGGAAGCTGGGCAGCAAGCACTCATCACATATGGAAAGATTTACATTGCCTGAGTGGGCTCAAGTTTGATGTAGCATAAATGGTATTTTCAAGAGTTCCAGTTCCCCAGATTTTCCATGGCTACAGTATATGCTCTTCTCTCGGCTGAGAAATATGCTAGTCTAGGGAGTAATGAATAAGCATTCTTCCAGGCACAGTACTCATAGCCTTTTGTTTGGGGCCAAGTTTAGTGTGACTGTTTCACATATGATTTCGTTCTTCATGAGTTGGATTGGAAAAAATGAAAAGTTGGTCTAAAAATAAATATATCAGGCATTTAAACACTAATCAGTAAACATTTGTTATAACTAGGGTCTGTAAGATCTATACAGCAGGCGCATGCCACGTATTGCCAGTCCAGGCTGGTCAAGACTCTCTTCTGTGTTTACCTTTTCTAACCCAACAAAGAAGTTAAGAATCACAGAAAAGAAGGAACTCCATGAAATAGTGTATACAGCAAGTTGTCCCAAAATTTAAAAAAGCAGATAGAACTGGAAATAAATGTCTTCATTTGGAGAATGTGTGCAGTCTTACTTTTTTTTTTTTTTTTTTTTTTTATAGTAGCCTTACCAATTTCTCAGTGCTTTAAATTCTGCTGCTGCTGGGAACTTCCCTGTTGGACCAGTGGTTAAGACTTTGCCTTCCAATGCAAGGAGTGCAGGGTTCGATCCCTAATCAGGGATTTAAAATCCCACGTGCCTCAAGGCCAAAACACCAAAATATGAAACAGAAGCAATACTGTAACAAATTCAATAAAGTCTTTAAAAATGGTCCACATCAAAAACAAAAAAAGCTTTAAAAAATAAATAAATTCTGCTTCTGTAGCATGTTCAGGTAGACTTTGAATGCATATTTGAGGGTAAAGATAGATACTAATACTATAAAATATTGCCATCTTCCAAAAAATGGTTAGGATTTGAGAGATGACCTCAGAAAAGAAATTACATGTATGAAAATCAGAGTCACAAATTGTGTTCACCAAATGTTTTTAGCTCTCTGCTCTCGGATCACATAAAAGAATTATATTTCCCATTTCTGAAGGGAGCCATGGGCCATGTAACTTTCCTTAGCCAATGAAAGATGGACAGAAATGATGCGTCTTATTTCTGGGTGGAAGTTTTAGGTGCCACTGTCCAGAATGCTGTGTGCTCTTCCTGCTGCTCTAGGAGCGTAGGGGTGCTTATCAGGGTCTTTGAATGAGTATGATGAGCTGCAGCTCCTCCTGACCCACAATGGACAATAGTATAAATCAGACATAATTTTTCCTATAGAACTGGTTGTTAGTGCAGCATCATTCAGCCTATCCTGACTGCTGCTGCTGCTGCTAAGTTGCTTCAGTCGTGTCCGACTCTGTGCGACTCCATAGACAGCAGCCCACCAGGCTTCCCCGTCCCTGGGATTCTCCAGGCAAGAACACTGGAGTGGGTTGCCATTTCCTTCTCCAATGCATGAAAGTGAAAAGTGAAAGTGAAGTCGCTCAGTCGTGTCCGACTCTTAGCGACCCCATGGACTGCACCTACCAGGCTCCTCCATCCATGGGATTTTCCAGGCAAGAGTACTGGAGTGGGGTGCCATTGCCTTCTCCAAGCCTATCCTGACTAGTAAAGCTATAAACATGGAGACAAAGACAACAACAACAAAAAATGCTTCAAATATTTTGATAGAAAATGAGGGTTTCACAAGTAAAGATGTAAAGATAGAGATTGTCAATAATGTACAGGTGTGCATTGTATATCCCTTAAAGGAGTATGATGGAAAGAAAGAAGCGTGCTTATTTAATTTTGGAATCAGAGCTGAATTTCAAAGAACTAAAAATAATATTAAAAATGTGTGTTCATTTATATATACATTAATGAGAAGTAATGTACAAAAAACTCTCAACACTGATAACATTTGAAAATTAAAAACAAGTGAACGTGATAGAGATACTACTTTTTGTTCAACTATTTAAATTTTTCTTTGAGCTTGAAACAAATTTATATTTAAAAATACAAATATGGAAAAATTTGCTGTCATTCCCCATTAAAAATCTAAAGTTTTAGCAATTTTTAAAACTGTATTTTAGATAAACATGGTGATCAGCATTAAGAGAGTTAAGAATATGTTGGTGCTGAAAAAGAACCCCAAATCAAGGAATTGAAAGGAAATGGAGTATTATATTTTACCTATATAAAAGCCAAAGTGCACATGGTCTACTCAATAGCATAGACTGCTTTGAAGAAACTTGCCCATTAACTGTAAATGTAATTTTTAATTCCAGTAAACTTTAAGTATGTTAGATTATGTTCTACTTGTTGACTCATTGCATTATCTCTCAAAAATTCTCCAATTTTTTGCAGTTGTCCCCAAAGTTAATCTGAACACTCACAATTTTTTTTTTTTTTTACCCTGAAACTAGTCCATGCCCTCATTTTTTTTTTTTTTTTAATCTTTTTAAAATCCCCTCTTCCTGCTTCGGACTTCCCTGGTAGTTCAATCAGTAAAGAATCCACATGCAACGCGGGAGACCTGGGTTTGATCCCTGGGTTGGGAGGATCCCCTGGAGAAGGAAATGGCAACCTATTCCAGTATTCTTGCCTGGAAAATGGGCTACTGTCTGTGGGGGTCACAATCAGCTTGACATGACTGAGCAACTCAGCACACACAGCACAGTGTGACAATTTATGGATAATGTTCCAAAATGCTAATCGCTCAAAAAACATTGCCAGTATGTCTTTCTTCCCAACAGTATCCCTGTTTGACTTGATTTTCTTAGGAAATATCTGATCTCAAAGAGCTTCTGTGTTTCCTCTTTCAGAAGTGCAGAATCATCAAGTTGATTTATGATAGTACAGTTTGAAGCTCTGTCAGACCTTATTGTCAGGCACCATTGAAGTACATGAACAAATTGCTCCCATCAACTAATATTTGGATTTAACTCACTGTCATTGTTTAATTAGGCTCAAAACTGTCGGTGTAGGCAGAGAACTCACTGTTTTTCTGTACTTAGGAAATTCTAGTTGAAATGGAAGAATATTTTTCCTGGCCCCATAAATTAGAGACAGTAAGATAAATAGAGTTGACAGATATAAAAGAAGCAAAGTTAGCTCCCAGTTACATAACACTAATAAATTTTTAAAGAATGAAATTTTGTCCTAGCTGGAGGTCATTAAGTGTTGCAGCATACAACTTCACTACCCCCTACGTCTGTAAACATTATGTAGTACAGAATATGTGAGCTTTAACTTTGTCTAGATAGTAAGTTTGATGTACTTTGTTGAGTATGAAACATCTCTAAAATGTATACTTCAAGAAACTGCCAGCAGTTCTCATTTACAATAAATTGTAAAGTTTAAGTTTAAATAAATCTTAAGTTCTTATTTACAATAAATTTCTGTGGTGAGGAGTCCTTAAGGAAACCAAGTTAAGCAAGTTGTATGTCTCCTTAAGTGGGTGACTACTTAGAGATATCTGCTTTGATTTGGGGACATGGTTTTTTAAAATACAGGAACTGGGTGGATACATAGCTTGCAAACGATAGCCCAGATAAATGAGGATGAGGTGAGTAGAAATTTTAAACCTATTTCCCACAGAATAATCCAAAGATAGGCTAGTCCTTCCTCTTTTAGTTCTGTTTATGGTACCTGGTAAACTCTTTTCCATCACATTCTGTTTTTAAACAAGTCTTCACAGCTTTAAAATTATGACCCTCAGTTTGTATATACTCTTTTTTTTATCTTAAATAAAATATGTGATGGGAATGAGATTAGGCTATTTCCTATCCCGATAAAGTAGAATGCTCTTGTGTATTCTTTGAAAAGAAGAGATTAATAGCCCCTAAGAAAATTCTCTTCATTATTAATCCACTGTCCACAGCACAGTGGGTGTTGCCCAACACACACACACACACACAGAAGCAGTACCTTTTTTTTTTTTTTTTGCAAACTTATGATTCATTGTCAGCATGTATCCTACAAGAAAAAGAAAGCAAAGTGATGGGGGTATAAATAAGAAGATTTTTGAAGGAAATTTATTGAGGTTTCACCTGAGCAGAAAATGTTTTGGTTTATTTAGCATTATGAGGTAATGATTAGGAAGAGTTAGTGTATAACTCTCGCCACTTTCTTTAGGAAACTATATTCCTTATGTTGACGGGGAAAGGCATGCTTAATAGTTTAATGAGACAATCTAAATGAATATCATAGAGAGGGGATAAAGTCATATATTCTTGAATTTTGAGGAAAAATACACTTTTACCTTTAATGGGATGTCAATTTTCTATGACCATTTCTGTCGCTTTTAGGTCATTTGAGTCTACTGAAGTGTGAGACTTTCATAATGCAGTTTACATCTGTCAAGAGGGTATCTGAATTCCATTGACATAAGGAAGTGGTGGAATGAAAAAGAGATACCATATGCCACTGAAGATTATTCTGCAGACGTTTTCAGTACCCTTTTTGTAACATTAGTTATGAAGTCAGTGGGATAATTAATAAAATACAAGCGGAGAAAAAATAATACCTAAATATAACCATAGTATATGATGCTTTTAAAATATGCTATCTTCAAGGTATTATTGCAGATTCTTTTACTTAAACATTATCTTAAGCATCTCAGGAAATTTCAGTTATGTGATCTTTCAAATGAGTAATACTGAGCCTGTAACCATGTTCATCCCTCTGTTTCATCTCACCAGTGGCTTCATCTGATATGTTCTGCAACTGATAAAATCTACCCTCATGCACCTACTGGGTTTTTCTCCTCAAAGGACAGCCTGAGAGGTATTAGGAATGAAAGGGAGAAACATTCCTTAATCAGCTCAAGGGCATTTTCATAAGTAGTTGTCAGCCAGGGTCAGGGAGGCTCTATCAAGTATAGAGAAAAATGTCACCTCTCACTATCATATTTCCTTCATTCCACATTCCACTTTTTCACATTTTAATATTTTATTTTATTTTTTTAATTTTATTTTATTTTTTAAACTTTACATAATTGTATTAGTTTTGCCAAATATCAAAACATTTTAATATTTTAAAATTGGCATTTGTCTGAGAATTGACACATACTTTGATATAGAAATTCACACCAAGTTCACACAAAGGAGTCAACCTTACCCAGATGTTTAAAAATATATATATATGGTAATAACCTCATGACTTGTTCTTCCTCATTCTCTGTCTTGGCTCTATTTTCTATTCTCTTCCTCTTTCTCCCACTGAAAGGCAGTATGGTTTATTCGAGAGACCTTGGGCTGTGGATTCCAACAACTTAGGGTTTGAACTAGAGTCTGCTAGAGTGGACTATTTTGGCTTTCAGTTTTGTTTTGTTTTGTTTTATTCTCCACAGGAGAATAATGATGCTATTTTCACAAGACTATTGTGAAGTCTAATGAAACAGCTCATGTAAAGTTTGTAGTAAAAAAAATGTATGTGTAGTAAATAATAATTGGGTCCCTCTTCCAGTGTTTGGGGTGCCCACCAGGCTCCAATTCTGCTGGAACTCCTTATTTTATTTTCCCATCTTCCCTCATATAACCTTAATTTTGTTACTGTTAGAGTATGTGGGCTTCAAAGGAAAAACAGACAATACACTAACAGAAACAAAAAGATTATTCTTCTATGTATACTGCTATGAGACCAAGTTAATATATTCTCAACTCAATGAAAAAGAAAACTACTTTGAATTCATTTCTAAGTAATAAAAGCCAAGTTTTAGTATCCAAAACTTCACTTTAAATATCAATTTAGCCTTTTCTTGAAAACATCAAAAAGAATTTGTAAGCTAGGAATGCATGACTTCTTTCTAAATATCAATACATTTCAAACATATTAATGTTGGAACTCAATCAAGTCACTTCTTAAAAATAGCACACTAGTCAAGAAAACATGAAATCTCTGTAATATTTCAACCCCTGCTGCTGCTGCTGCTGCTAAGTCGCTTCACTCGTGTCCAACCCTGTGAGACCCCATAGACGGCAGCCCACCAGTCTCCCTCGTCCCTGGGATTCTCCAGGCAAGAACACTGGAGTGGGTTGCCATTTCCTTCTCCAATGCAGGAAAGTGAAAAGTGAAAGTGAAGTCTCTCAGTCATGTCCGACTCTGTGCGACCCCATGGACTGCAGCCCACCAGGCTCCTCTGTCCATGGGATTTCCCAGGCAAGAGTACTGGAGTGGGGTGAAAAGCAGAGACATTACTTTGCCAACAAATGTCCCTCTAGTCAAGGCTACGGTTTTCCAGTGGTCATGTATGGACGAGAGTTGGACTGTGAATAAGGCTGAGCAACAAAGAATTGATGCTTTTAAACTGTGGTGTTGGAGAAGACTCCTGAGAGTCCCTTGGACTGCAAGGAGATCCAACCAGTCCATTGTGAAGGAGATCAGCCCTGGGTGTTCTTTGGAGGGAATGATGCTAGAGCTGAAGCTCCAGTACTTTGGCCACCTCGTGCGAAGAGTTGACTCATTGGAAAAGACTCTGATGCTGGGAGGGATTGGGGGCAGGAGGAGAAGGGGACGACAGAGGATGAGATGGCTGGATGGCATCACTGACTCAATGGACGTGAGTTTGAGTGAACTCCGGGAGTTGGTGACAGACAGGGAGGCCTGGCGTGCTGCGATTCATGGGGTTGCAAAGAGTCGGACACGACTGAGCGACTGAACTGAGCTGAACTGAACCCTAAACTTTAGTGACAAGACCTCTAATCCAAATAATTTAGAATCTCTTGGACCTTTATACAGCTTTGAAAGAGATGACAGGCTGAGAAAGGGTAGTCAAGTGTCATTAACTCTTGATCATATAAAGGTCTTTATCTCTTTTAAAGCAATCAAAGGAACACAGTTTGGGCTGAGACCCTTAAAATCTGGCCACTCCTCCTACCCACATATTATTGACAGGGGACACTGGAGGCTTGTTAACCAAAGTTTGACATTCTACTTGTTTGTGTCTTAGTCAATTTTTCTTTAAGTTTTGAAATATTTATTGATCTGACTCTAGTGGCAGATCTTATCTAGAATATTGCTGTTTGTTGTATCTTAGTTCATTGGAAATTTGTAGATAGGCAACAATCATTAAATATTCTTATCCAAATCATTGCAGCATTTCCTACTTTTTGGCAGTCAGAATCTGAAACAGGCTATTTATTTGTGTGCTATTTTCTTACTCAGAAAGTATCTTTTAGGAACCATGCAGGTTTTGTTATTTTAGCATTTACTGTAATTTGACTACACAATTTATATCTATTCCAAAAAAGAAGAGATGTTTTCAATGAATGAGGCATGGTGGAAAAAACTTGTCAAGAATCAACTTCTGTATACACATAAAATAATTTAAAAGCACAAAACTAAAAGTAAAAATAATTTATAATACTTCTTCACTTAAGGCCACTCAGCTTACTGTATCTATCTCATTCAGTTTTCATTCAGATGAACACTTGTTCATCTTGGATAGTCGTTGGATGTGCGTAAGTGCATTAACTACTTAATGTTTACTTAGTTACATTAATTCACCACCAGAGAGTGTTTGGTGTCAATTCCTTGAGAAATGGTTTCCCTTCTGCATGCAAGGAGGCATATAACATAAATCTGGTCCCTTATACTAATGTCCAGAACCAAAGATGTGAAGTTTACTCATAAGTTTTTTTTTAAAAAAAAAACAATTGAAAGCATATTCCAAAGTATCACTATAATACCATTCCTGTGTAGATCAGAAGTTTTCTAGAATTGGAATCTGTGTTAATTAAGTCTGACTATTCTAGTCTGCTTTTTAAAAATATGTGTATGGAATTTTATGTGTATGTCTTTCTAAGACAATTTTCTCTGTAGTATTCTTTTTATTAATTTCATGGACCTTATTTGTATTAGAACTTTTCCAGTTTCAGTTGTAACTATAGCCAACATCCACAAAAAATGGAATTTATGAGATCACAAAATTGAGAAATCCAAGGGTAGCTCAGCCTTCAGGCATGGTATGTCAATTTGAATCCAATCAGTAGAGAGAAACCACATAGTAATTTGAACAGGGGAAGTTTAGTATAAAGAATTATTAAGTGTAATAGAGGATTAGTATATAAGTAATTGACTAGTACATTGAAGAGGGCATGGCAACTCACTCCAGTATTCTTGCCTGGAGAACCCCCATGGACAGAGGAGCCTGGCGGGTTACAGTCCATAGGGTTCCAAAGAGTTGGACATGACTGAAGTATCTTAGCACGCACACACGTAAGAAGTAGAAGAATGTCTAGAGAAGTTGCTCAGATGTGATCGACGGTAGCCTACCAGGCTCCTCCATCCATGGAGTTTTCCAGGCAAGAGTACTGGAGTGGGTTGCCATTTCCTTCTCCAGGAAGATCTTCCTGACCCAGGGATCGAACCCACGTCTCCCACATTGGAGGCAGACGCTTTACCATCCGAGCCACCAGGGAAGCCTTCTTTTCTATAGTGTTTTGTTGTTGTTGTTGTTGTTGTTTTCCCTATTTTATCATATGTCGGCAACCTCTTTACATCTAGAAGAATGGCTAGTAAAAAGTAAAAGAATTCCAAAGAATATACATATTTCAGATATAAATAGCAGCTATGAGTCCTAGAGGTGTGATTGATTGCCCAATGAAATTCCCACCCCTCCCACCCTGCTGAAATCCAGAAACCTTTGGACAGGGTATGGCCTTAGCTCACTAAATGGCCAAGTATCACTGTGGTACAGCACTGGCAGAACTTTCTCAAAGTCTTTCCTTTGGAACATGGCTGAAATGTGCTGTCCAGGGTGTCAGAAAACTCACAGAGAGTTGTCTCACTGGAGATGCTTGTTACCAAAGGGCCTGAGGAGGTATGGGGGAAACTGCTGGCCACTGAGTATTAGGGCCGGGATGCACTGCAGATGCTCGATGCAAAAGAAGCTGCCAGAGCTGCAGTTGCTGGGCACCGAGAAAGCCTCTGTAGACTGGAAGGGCTGGAAGCTGGAGAACCTGTAGAGCCACCAGACAGGAACCAGGAAGCAACACCTACTTTCTTCTGCAATGTCTCTCATATGCCCTCTACTGGCCAAGTTTTAACACGGTGCCAACTGGCAAAGGAAATATTTTTAGATCGAACCTAACAACCTTCACAGGGCTTCCCAGGAGACACAAGGGGTAAAGAATCTACCTGACAATTCAGGAGCTGCAGGAGATGCGAGTTTGATCCCTGGGGTCGGGAAGGGTCCAGGTTTGATCCCTGAGTTGAGAAGATCCCCTGGAGGAGGAAATGACAACCCACTCCAGTATCCTTGCCTGGGCTCTCACAAAGATGGACTGAGCACACGTGCGTGTACCATTTTCACAGAGCAGGGAAAAAGGATGGATTCAGAGTAAATGTAGTGAGATCGCAAGTGAAATCTCAAATGATGTCAGCATCTCAAAAGTGTTGCTTATTTTCTGATTCTCTGTATTTCTTTCCTTTGGGTGGCTTCTTCCTAGGCTGACTGCATCCATATTGTGGCAGGATGAATTCAAGAACTTAGCAGCCAAAGAGCTTTTCCGCTCGACAGTTGTAATAAAAATCCTGTTATGGAGTACTGCCGTACTGTTAATTCAGATTTGTCTGACTTTAGCCATCTTCAAATCGGTGTGGCTGGTGTGTGTGTGTGTGTGTGTGTGTGCGCGTGCACGCATGCATGTGTTCCCTCGTCTGGCATTATGTTTTCCTCTTCCTTTTTTTGATCGTGTAGACTGCTCATTTCAGTGTGTGAGCTGTCTCTAGGTACAGAGCACAGGCGCTAGAGTGAGAAGACTCAGTAGTTGTGACCCATGGTCCTAGTTGCCCCAAGGCATGTGGAATCTTAGTTCCCCAACCAGGAATCAAACCCATGTCCCCTGCATTGAAAAGTGTATTTTTAACCACTGCACCACCAGGGAAATCCCATGGCATTATGTTTCTGCTTCCCTTACCCTTACCCTCATTGGATCGACATCACCAGACTATGAGGAGGTTGCACTGGATGGGCCAAAACACTTTTGGATGAATAGGAGCACGGGCTAAGGAGGGAAACATCAGAATTTCGTGCATGCCTTAAAGACATTCCTTATGCCCCTTTGAGCTTATTCACTGTCTTACATCAGTTTTTACAAGATTTTAGATCTTGAATACAATTTAGACCATCTAGCTTAATCAAATCCATTGAGTTTATACTAACAGGAAAAACTACAAAGCAAAATGCTAGTGTCTGAATTAAGTTTTGAACTCGGGATTTTTGTTAAAACAGAATGAAAAAACTTACAAAATATAACTTTTTTTCAAAGATGAGAGGATGGATGTATTTATCAAACATTTTTCTCCACAATAGCAGTGTATATGCACCATCTAATATAATTCAGCAAAAAGGGAAACAGACTATTAATATAAACAAAAATGTGGGTGGATTTTAAAGGCATTGTGCTGGAAAAAAAAAAAACATATCTCAAAAGACTGCCTACAGTGTGATTCAATTTTCTAAATCATTCTTGAAATGTATCACAAAATTATACTGATGGAGAACTAAGCTGCGATTGCAGGAGTTGAAATTTGGGAGGCTGTGACTTTAAAAGTGTACCATGAGAGTTTATTTGGGGTGATGGGAGAGCTCTGCATCCTGATTACCATGATAGTTCCACAAATCAATACATGTGATGCATTTCATAGAACTAACTATACTATGGGCTTCCTTGGTGGCTCAATGGTAAAGAAGCCACCTTGCCAATGCAGGAGATGTAGGAGACTTGAGTTCGATCCTGGGGTCAGGAAGATCCCCTGGAGAAGGAAATGGCAGCTTACTCCAGTATTCTTGCCTGGAGAATCCCATGGCTAGAGGAGTCTGGTGGGCTCCAGTCCATGAGGTCACAAAGAGTTGGACATGACTGAGCGACTAAAGGGCAACAAACTATACTATAACCCCCAACCCCCATTGACTGCATGTACAAATTAGCAAAGCACCAATAAGATCTGGTTTTTTATTAATGGTATTGTACAAATGTTACTTTCCTGGTTTTGACCACCATTTTCAAATATGTTTATCTTTAGAGGAATCTGGGTAGAGGGTACATAAGAAACCTGTGTGATTTTTTTTTGGGGGGGGCAACTTTATATACAAGAGTAAAATTATTTAAAATTATGATTAAAAGTAATATTGGTAGTAAAGTGAGGCTGGATTTCTGATAATGAACCAGGGTATCAAAAATCAGTTCCCTTTCAATTTTTGATTTCTTCATGGTAAGCAAAATTAAATATTAACATTAATATACATTAAGTATATATATCCTGTCGGGATATATATAAGAAATAAAAAGAAAATAGGTACTCATGCTATTTATTCCCAAAATCAGATATTTTAATAATATCGGGGAAAAAGCAACAAAAACAATATCAAAACATATAAATGAGGAAAAAGAAAAGTTAGAATGAACACTAAGGTACCAGATCAGGTCTGTGCTAGTGACTGATGGCTGAGTTCCTCCCAGCTCTTGGCTCTTGTAGGGGCGTCGATTTGCTCAGGAAGAGCCTAGCAGCAGATAGATCCCAGGCTGAAGTAGGCTGCAAATGTTAAAATAATAACATCCCAAACCACCGTAGTACAAAGGTAGGAATCAGAAGAAGGAGAAGGAAAAGAGGAGGAGAAAGAGGAAGAGGAGAAAAAAAAAATATATATATATATAAATGCTCAAGCATAAGCTGTTCTTGCTTTTAGAATTAGCTATTAGAATATAAATTTATTTTATGAAGCAATATCAAAAGGCTAGAACTTAACTGACGCAGAGCAACTGAACCAGGCTATATGGAAAAAATGCTTATAATCTTATAGTCTTCTTATTTTCCTTCAATGTTAGAAATCAGGAAGAATTTTAAAGTTTGCCTTATATTATGCAAGAAAACTATAGCACAGGTAGATTATAACCTAGATATTCACAAGGGGAATATATCCAGTTGACTTAATATTTCCAGTTGAAATTTTTCAGTAAGAGAAAAAGGGAGTTTACATTAAGAAATTATTTAAACACAGTATCTTTTTTCCTTTGTTAAATTTATAAATGACTCCTAACTTCTGAAGGACATACAGCTTTAAGATGAATACAGCAAAGAACAGATGATGTATGGATGGTTATGTCTCGTCAGTCATGGTCAGTCATTTTCAACTATGTACAGTTTTATAGGTTTCCATGTTTTTCTTTCTTTTTTGTTCTTCAAGGAGCAATTTTAAAATGCATACAAATAACAATTAATTGGGTGATAAATTTCTAAACTTGTATTTTACTGTCTTCTCATATATTCCTATTATAATGACTTCCTGATTAATGAGAGTCTGTGCCCAGGAAATAGTTTTGTTTTGGTCATTTATATTTTGAGTTTGGTCTAATTTTACTTTAAGTAAAAAGCCTGGGAAAAGTTACCGAGTCTAGCTTTAATTAACTAAACATTATACCAAATTTTCTACGTGGTTAATTTTAAAATTTGACTTCTCTCTCTCATGAAAGATGAGTTTTTATGCTATAGGAATTTTGTTTCCAGGTAAAAATTGAAATATATTTACAGTTTATTCCTTCATATGAAGCATATGAAATGATGGTGTCTCGTGATATATTCTAAATAAAATAGGAGTAACCAGAGTATCTTTGGGACTGTTACATTTCTCTATACTGTATAAATCCTTTGAATATTGTTTAAAGTGTTCCCTGTGGAATAAACCTTGTGCTTGCATAGGCAGAAACTAGAAATGAGCCAGCTATCTCAAGGAGGCATTCCTTACCATAGCAATACATTAGTCGGATTCTGTGAGCTCATTATTAGTGTATTCATGTATCATAGATTATTGACATTATCCAAGCTCAAGATAATGATAGAGAAGACCAGAACCCCAGCCCCAATTTTGCTTGAGCTGGATCCCTCTTGTCAGTAAAATTATCGTCTATGCTCCATGCAGTTAAGATATATAAGATATCTAGATGACAATGAAAGGGAACTAGGTAAGCCTGGAATCTGAAGCATGGACATTCTATGTAACAAGTCTAATAATCAGACTGAGCCATTCACAATAGGGATAAACTTGGTGGCAGATTGAAATAACTGAAATCCATTAACTAGGACCCTTTTGTAGACAATGTTTGGATGAGAACTGATAGTATTGGCTTCGTGTCTTCCAAGGATTTCCACCAGTAGCTAGCTATACATATCTAAACAAATAACTTCTCAGGACCTCCTAATACTTTTTATTAAAGGTTGTTGTAAAGACCAGTTAAGATAACATTTATATGTATTGAATGTTGTTGTTTAGTTGCTAATTCGTGCCCGACTCTTTTGTGATCCCATGGACTGCAGCCAGCCAGGCTTCTCCGTCCATGGGATTTCCCAGGCAAAGATACTAGAGTGGATTACCATCTCCTTCTCCAGGAGATCTTCCTGACCCAGGGATTGAACCTGAGTCTCCTGCATTGGTAGGTGGATTCTTTACTACTGAACCACCAGGGAAGCCTATGTTTTGAAAGAGGAGAGTGAAAAAGTTGGCTTAAAGCTCAACATTCAGAAAACGAAGATCATGGCATCTGGTCCTATCACTTCATGGGAAATAGATGGGGAAACAGTGTAAACAGTGTCAGACTTTATTTTTTGGGGCTCCAAAATCACTACAGATGGTGACTGCAGCCATGAAATTAAAAGACGCTTATTCCTTGGAAGGAAAGTTATGACCAACCTAGATAGCATATTCAAAAGCAGAGACATTCCTTTGACAAAAAGGTCCGTCTAGTCAAGGCTATGGTTTTCCCTGTGGTCATGTATGGATGTGAGAGTTGGACTGTGAAGAAAGCTGAGCATTGAAGAATTGATGCTTTTGAACTGTGGTGTTGGAGAAGACTCTTGAGAGTCCCTTGGACTGCAAGGAGAGCCAACCAGTCCATTCTGAAGGAGATCAGTACTGGGTGTTCATTGGAAGTACTGATGCTGAAGCTGAAACTCCAATACTTTAGCCATTTCATGCAAAGGGTTGACTCATTGGAAAAGACCCTGATGCTGGGAGGGATTCGGGGCAGGAGGAGAAGGGGACGACAAAGGATGAGATGGCCGGATGGCATCACTGACTTGATGGATTTAAGTTTGAGTGAACTCCGGGAGTTGGTGATGGACAGGGAGGCCTGGCGTGCTGCGATTCATGGGGTCACAAAGAGTCAGACACGACTGAGCGACTGAACTGAATTGAACTGAAAGATTTTCAAATAAAATAATTTCCTCTTAGTCCACTGCCTCTATGTTTTAAAGCTAGAAAGAGTTTTGAGCTAGGATTGGCTTTTCATGTGCTCAACTCCAAGCAACAGAAAACTTAAAAGAGTTCAACTTAAGACTTGAATGTGGAAATGCCCAGAGAAATAGTCAAACGTTATGATTATTGACTTATCAATGGTAAATAAAGAATAATAATACTTAATTTTAAATAGAAAAAATCAAGACAATTAGATTTAAAGTAGCTAATGTTCAGTTTGAAAAATATTTTTTATGGAAAGTCAAGATAGTTTTAATAGGCAACACATTGAAATGAAAAGAGCAGGGGTCTGAATTGGATTAACTTGCTTTGGAATTCCCAGATCTTTAGCAAAGTTCGTGGAAGTTATCTTAGCACTTATTCATTTCTGTTTCTGCATTTGCAAAACAATAATTAGGAAAAATACTAGGTTAAGATAAAAACAAGTTATATGTGAAGATGAATGAATTGTCTGATGCATCGTGGGAACCTGCAGTGCTTAGCCCTGTACTTTGTAAACTTCAGAATACTAAGATGAAACATCAAGGTCTGGCTCTGTGCTTGAGTGAAGCTTATATGGGAGTCCATGGTTGCCAGTGGTCGCCTTCTCTACTGGCCGAGCTTCCCATGAGCAGTTTTCTAAATACTAGAAAATGCTAGAACTATGGGCAAGTGTGCTTAATGACTAATAACATTTTCCTAACTAAAATAGAGCTTATCTGTTGTCTACGACAGATGGATGATGGATCCCTTTCAAGGTCTCCTCCCCATTGTTGGGGTGAAGGGGAGGAAAGGTGGGAAATCTTCACTAGATCAGAGAACTAGGCTAATACTTTCACACCTGCACTTTGGAACAATTTGTGTATCTTTTTTTATGATGCTCATTTTGCCTTTTTCCCTTTACATTTTTAATCTTTGTGTTCGCATATATTTCCTTTTGTTTCATGGACTTGAAGTTTAATTTGTCCCCAAAACTTTTTAAAAGTTAGGAGATTTTTATGTTTCTAAAATGTATAGCCACAATATCCCTCTGCCATTTGCCCAGGCTGGTTATTTGAAAGGCAGTTCTCACCTCTTTTCTGGGAGTTTCACTGTGCCCTCTACTGTGGAGCCATGTAAAGTGACTTTGAAAACAGTATGCCATGACTCTTTGCATAATTTTATTAAAGAGGCTCCTACTAATTTCACACATTTTCATTTATTATAAATGTAAATGCTCTATTCCCAATCGCAGGAAGAAATATCTTACAGAAAACCCAAACAAACTTTTTGGCCAACCCAATATTTTTATAAATAAGTAAATTATTTAAATAGGATGTTATGGAATGGGACTATAGGTACTGTTAGAGTTAAGAAATTTTTTTAAAGTTTTGTGAAGTTTATTATGATGTGCTATATAATTAAAAAAAAAGAAAAGCTTGATATGGAAGCCACTTGAGTCCTGGTTTTTGTTCAGCCCCAATAACTTTGACAAATGATTCCATGTTTCTTCAGGGCAGCTCTTTCTCATCTTTACAATAGGTCTTATATAACATTTTTCCTGTACATCCATCAATAATTTTACTAACTATATACTGAAATATATCATATGCAAAATTTAGATATAAAATTCTATATAAAGCAAAAATTTAATGAATCACAAAAAAACACATTATATTTTAACATAAACGAGATAACTTTTTTTTTCTTTAAAAGAACTAGGTAATACTACCAAACAGTATATAAGTGATTTTGGTTTATTTAAAACACACACACTTACACACACTTGCCTATGTAGTTGGATTAGGCAGCTCAGAAATGCAAATCAAATTACTAGGCCAGATAAAGATTTTTTCATCATTATATATTACATCATAAGTGATACATTTCTGAGAGACCAGAATTAAGTAATTTTTTAAAAAGATGTGGCATCTGTACAGGGCTTTATATTTTTCTAACTGTTTTATTTTATCTTATTGTAATGACGCTGTGTTTTCTAACCCTTTCTTGTGTTTTCCTATTGGAAGCATTCACTATATTCAGTGCTCTGAAAATTGCCAAAGGACAAACAATATTCCAAACTCCCCTTCTGCAATTTTGAGTTCAAAGATCCATAGAGCTTTAGAGGAGAGACAAGTTACCTGCCGTAGCTTTGGTTGATTTTTGTGTTAATCACTGGCTTCTCCTTATTCCCTTTTCCTTTAATCTCTGGTTATAATAGGGTGCCATTATAGTTGCAGACATAGGCTGACAAAACAGGAACAAAGATATGAGATAAAAGTTTATTTGAGCTGCAAGTTTATAGCAAGTGTGCATGCAAGTTGATTAGGGAGCCTGCAGTGACACGTGTAGGCAGAGTCTCATAAAAATATATCATCTTGATACTTCTGCATTTGAAACTGTCTGCCGAAATGCCTTCATTACTAATCATTCCTTGCAAAGTGAATGACTTTGACCAAGGATCTGGCTGTTCTTCCCCTTTCCACCATTACCCCTTCCCCTTGCTCCGTTTTCAAAGCAGTAAAGACAAAGGTGAAATTTGACTCCTGCAAGTCTGAGTGTGGGTGAAATGGAATGGTCCTTCAGAGCAGTCAGGATGATTATCCAGCCACTTTGACAAATTTGCCGACATCTGTTCCAGAGTCATTTTTGCTGCACAAATCTGCCATTAACAAACAGTAAGGACTTTAATTAACTGAGCATACCAAGAAGTGAAGCTCTGATAAAATGGCACCATCTGGAAGAGAGAGATGTGAAATTCTCTCCTCTGCTGTGTTGATTAGGGATTATATTAAAATTTGTCTTGATCACAGATGATTCCCCTGCTGTGTAGGGTTAATAGCGAAGGCTTTATGATTTGAGATACTTTGCTCAGGTGTGCCACTGCATTAAAATGTAAATTTCCTGAGTTTGAGATTTTTCCTTTGGCCTTTTGTTAATGCCCCATTAGTGCTCATTAACTTTGCATGCTCCACGTAGAGTCGCACTGATCAGCTTTGAGCTTCAAGAAGAGGTCAGCCACAACCTAGCAGTGTCAAACCCTTGACAGCTGTCCTCAACAAACCTATCTGGAAATTTAGTCAGGATAATCTCCCTAGAAAAATTCACTTGTGCAGATAATCACACACTCTTGGATCCAATTTCAGGCAAGGCATCATAGACTCTTTGAAGTCCATGTGTACTTGCCCAGTCACTTCAGTCGTGTCCGACTCTTTGTGACCCTATGAACCATAGCCCACCAGGCTCTTCTGTCCATGGGATTCTCCAGGCAAGAATACTGGAGTGGGTTGCCATGCCCTCCTCCAGGGGATCTTCTTGAGCCAGGAATTGAACCTCTGTCTCCTGCATCACAGGCAGATTCTTTACTCACTGAGCCACCTGGGAAATTCATGCTAAATCCACAAATCCCAGATTAAATATGTGTTCATCAGACACACTGTTACCCTTTTTTGTACATGTAACATTTCCTCTGTTTCATACCAGCAGCCTTACCCCCATTCAACTGCTTTATTTGACTAGATTTTTAAGAACCTGTTTGACTTGGTTCTTCAGCTTCCCTGGTGGCTCAGTTGGTAAAGAACCTGCCTGCAATGCAGGAGACCTGGGTTTGATCCCTGGGTTGGGAATACCCCGTGGAAAAGGGAATGGCAACCCATTCCAGTATTCTTGCCTGGAAAATTCCATGGGCAGATGAGTCTGGCGGGCTACAATTCATGGGATTTCAAAGAGTCGGACATGACTGAGTGATTTAACACACTAACACTTAGCAAACAGGAACTCTGGATTTAGAAACTAAACTTGTTCCAATATGATTCAGTTTAATGGCTCCCAATTAAGTAAGTTTCCCTACAGACTGGAAAGCATGATAGATTAAACCAGTTGCACTTTATCAGTCTTGGTTACCTCGGATCTAAGGTGAGGAGTCCAGGAGAAGCCTGAAGTAGATTCAGGGATAAGTTGCATCTAGGGGACTCTGTCACATACTTCTTAGCAAGGAAGTAATGCTTTCTGCCAATAAAGCTAAAGTTCATTGCAGCTTAGAGTGTGTGGCAGGGTCATTATTGAAAACACTTTGCATTTGGCAGTAGTGTTAGAAAATCATGAAATGCATGGTCTAAAATTATGTATTCTATTTCTCATTTCATTCGAGAGAAGGCTTTAGGAAACAATCCTAACATGCCTGAGACAGATGACATTATCTATTGTGTAACAGTTGTTCCCTATGGATGTAACTTTTGTTTTTTTCTGGGGGATGGATTAGGAATTCAAGAGAAGGTTGCTACATAACCCCTTGCTATCTCTTAAGACAGACACAAAAATGGGAATTAAGAAATAAAGATTTTTCACCAGTTATCTCTTTAAATGATAATTATGTTCATAAATTTACTTTGATAATCTCTAGTTGAGTCTTTATTAGTGGCTCAGGTGGTAAAGAATCTGCCTGCAATGCAGGAGATCCAGGGTCAATCCCTGGGTTGGGAAGACCCCCTCAAGAAGAAGATGGCAACTTACTCCAGTATTCTGGCCTAGAGGATTCTGTGCACAGAGGAGCCTGGCTGTCTATAGTCCATGGAGTCGCAAAGAGTTGGACACAACTGAGTGACTAACACACACACACACACAATCTCTAGTTCTAATTTTCCATTTGTAAAATGGGGATACAATGAAACTCAAGAATTAGATAATTAAGAGAAAGCTCATGACAGTCTCAAAATAGGTAGGTTTTGCTACATATAGCTTTTTGCCAATTCTAATTATCTTTGGGTCAATCTGAATAAAGCATTTTTCAGGTGGCAGAGAAAAACATTTGTGATACACTGTTTAACTTGACAGAAGGTCTGTATTAGCCTATTATAGAAAAGGCAATGGCACCCCACTCCAGTACTTTTGCCTAGAAAATCCCATGGGCAGAGGAGCCTGGTAGGCTGCAGTCCATGGGGTAGCTAGAGTTGGATACGACTGAGCAACTTCCCTTTCACTTTTCACTTTCATGCATTGGAGAAGGAAATGGCAACCCATTCCAGTGTTCTTGCCTGGAGAATCCCAGGGACAGGGAAGCCTGGTGGGCTGCCGTCTATGGGGTCGCACAGAGTTGGACACGACTGAAGCGACTTAGCAGCAGCAGCAGCAGAGGCAGAACAGCTATATTTACCCTCTTACCCAAATCAGAGAGGCCTGGTGTCAGAAAGATATTTCCAAGTAATAATCAGTATCTTCAAGCCAGAAAGCCTTTTGTATTTTGTAAGATTGTACAAGTATTTGTCACAGTATAATTTTTACCCCACAACTGACTCAGTGCCTAACAGTTCATTGTTTCTCTCACCAACTTAAACTAAACTTTGAAATTCAAGTCACCAGGATAGTGAAGAAATATAAATTCAGCCTTAGCCATTATTTTTCCTCTTCATCTCATCTTTCCCACCTCCAAACAGGGGCTGTATTAAAATTTCAGAGAAAGGATTTTCAGGTCTTTAACCTACACCAGGCTGAAATGATCAATGCCCAAGCCACACAATGCTCTGATGATGGATAATTCTGTTGCTTCTGTGCCAAGGTCACTGGCGGCTTTGTCCAACCTTGGAGCCAGAACTTTGCTAAGTCACCATTCTCCTCTGGTCCTGTTATCTCCATGGGGTATTTCAAACCCCACTATTCCAATGGCTTTTTCTTACTCTGAGGTCACCACATGGGTCCCTATCCCTCTAATCTAAGTTGCTTCAGTTGTGTCTAACTCTTTACAACCCTTTGGACTGTAGCCCACCAGACTCCTCTGTCCATGGGATTCTCCAGGCAAGAATACTGGAATGCGTTGCCATTTCCTTCTCCAGGGGATCTTCCTAACTCAGGGACTGAACCCATGTCTCTTACATCTCCTTCTTTGGCAGGGGGTTTCTTTACCACTAGCACCACCTGGGAAGCCCCTAAGTCCTTCTCTTAATCTCTGTCTCCACATCACCCCTTCCTTCCCTCCCAACCCCATCCCAGCACCCCTAGACGATTTTCAATTTTCCCCTCTGTAGACACTTATAAACACAATGCTGATCTGTCTTTCCTGGGAGCAGAGGACTTTTTCCTAACTAATACATATTTTTATTTAGTTGTTGATAGTTTTATATAGTTGTTTGTTTCTTCTTATAATGAAAGACTGGACATGCCAGCATTTTTGTATTTTTCCTCCAATCCCCAAGCTATGCTGTTTATTTCAACATGATCTTTTTGTAATTTTATCTATTTATTTACTTTTGGCACCACTGGGTCTTCCTTGCTGCACTGGCTTTTCCCTAGTTGCGGTGAGCGGGGGCTACTCTAGTTGCCCTGCACAGGCTTCTCATTGTGGTGCCTTCTCTTGTTGTGAAGCACAGGCCGTAAGGCACGTGGGCTTTAGTAGTTGTGGTGTGTGGACTCTAGAGCATGGGCTCAAAAATTGTGGTGCACTGGCTTAGTTGCTCCACGGTGTGTGGGATTGTCCCAGACCAGGGATTGAACTCATGTCTCCTCCATTGACAGGTAGATTCTTTACCACCGAACCACCAGGGAAGCCCCTCAATATGATCTTTTCGGTAAAATTGTGTAGCAGGCATCAATGTAAGGCAGAATTCCCACTGTTCGGTCCTAGGGGTGACTGGGCGTTTTCACACCCTGCCATTCCAAGACTGTATCCAGGCAGGTGATGAGATTCATCTCTGAGCGGTAGTGCTCTTCTCTAGGTCAGCTTCTGTTCAGCTGTTTAAACCCCTCTTCCCCATAAATGTGAACCTGTCAGTTACACTTTATTGTCTCTGATGCTACTTCAGTTGCCTCAGATGAAAGTATTTTGAGTTTTTTTTCAGGTAAAAAAGGAAGTATGTTGTTAGTAGCCAGCTTTCCTTAGCCTTCCCCAGAGAGGGGTGGTCTGAAACTAGATGTCCAGACTTCAAAGGTATTAACTCCACTGCATCTTCCCACTGCCTCTGTTCATATTTTATTTTCTGAAAATTATCAGAGAGAAGGAAGCTCAAGAGAAATCCTCTAGAGAATGTGAACTTTTAAGTCTAGAATGAAAGAAAGTTGGCCCTCATACAGCAGCTCTTCTTTAGTCTTGTTTGAGATTTTTGAATGATACTTTCCATCCCTGTTACGTCATTCAGATGTCCATATGGTAGTAATCATCTGTGTTAATTATGAGAGAAAAAGATCCAAAAGGAAAAGCAGTTGAGTAAAGCAAAAAAAAAAAAATGTTTTGTATGATGAGGGAAGATAGGTGATTTGGAAAATTAATCTGTGGACATAGAACAAGCTCTTGTTACACATGAAGTGAAGGCTGGGCTTTCCTGGAAGTCATAGAGGAGATCATTGCAGAATCATTCGTTCAACTCCTCCCACCTACAGCAAAGGTGAGTATCTTTCATAAGCCTTGGATAGAAAGTCATTACTGATACCTTGTTGAAGTTTTGGGATATACCGCCCCAGGGTTAACTGATTTAGGACAGAAGGGCATTCCATTAATATCTTTACAAGCAAGATAGAAAACGGTTTCTTCAGTCATCACTGTAAACATTTCTTGACTTATATTTAGCCACCATTGACAACATCATTAATAATTTGGTATATCTCAATTAGGTATTGAAAGAAGTTTAAATGAATAACAACAAGCCAGTCCACATAACCAAACCATCACGTACCTCAAGGATAAATATTGTACAGTCAACAAAACTGATCATTCAAAAGCATTTTATAGGCAACATATTCCAAAATGAGAAGAAACAGCTAAAAGGAGCATTTTGTATCTGTTTAATGAACCACTTAAAGATTTATCATTTTTTTATAAGAGGAATATATTAACAGTTGAGATTTTTTGTTTACTAAAGGATAGATAATAGAAAAAAGTTATGGAAAATGTATTCTTAATTCAAAGATAATGAACAAAAGGCTATATTTTAAAAGAATATTAATGCCCAAAAGACAATTATGAAAGAGATAATTATATAAAATATCATTCTGCAGTGTATGTACAGCAAATAAAAGTACAGAGTGAGGTAATTTTTAAAATATTTTTTCATCTCTGTAACCTATCCCCTTACATCATGTTCAGAGAAAATAAGAGCCAAGGAATTTTGTTTGCTTGCTCAGATAATAGCTGAAATTGGAGAGACGTAATTTGACATGATAGAGCCTACACAGGAGACACTTACTCAGTGTGTGTCATGGAAGCATCATAGCAGAATGGAAGGAAGTAGCCTTGGGGACAGGCGGTCATGTGGTCAAGTCTTGGCTTTACCCCTTATTTTCTGCTTGTTATTGTTGTTATTCAGTCTCTAAGTCATGTCCCACTCTTTCCAACCCCATGGACTGCAGCATGCTAGGATTCCTTGTCCTTCACCATCCCCCTGAGTTTGCTCGGATTCATGTCCATTGAGTTGATGATACTATCTAACCATCTCATCCTCTGCCACCCTCTTCTCTTTTTGCCTTCAGTCTTTCCCAGCCTCAGAGTCTTTTCCAGTGAGTCAGCTCTTCATATCAGGTGCTGAAATTATTAGAGCTTCAGCTTTAGCATCAGTCCTTCCATTGAATATTCAGGTTGATTTCCTTTAGGATTGACTGGTTTCATCTCCTTGCACTCCAAGAGACTCTCAAGAGTCTTCTCCAGTTCAAGTTTTGGCTTTATACCTTACTTTCTGCTTATAATAATAATAAAAAAAAGTTTTAACCTCAAAAAAAGTACTTCCATTTTAATAGAGTTGATAGTAAGTATATAAAATTAAGAGAAGAAATAATCATATATGGCTAGTTATATAGAGATTCATATCGAAGTATTAATGACAAAGCCAGTAAATGAGTTATTCATGTGATTCATCAAATAAGTATCCCAGATAAGAAACAGAGTTACTTTATTCCATTCAAGGGTTAGTCACTTCCAAAACCTTCCCTTGATGGCTCAGCAATAAAGAATCTGCCTGCAGTGCAGGAGCTGAAGGAGACTCAGTTTCGATCCCTGGGTCAGGAAGATCCCCTGGAAAAAGAAATGGCAACCCACTCTATTATTCTTGCCTGGAGAATTCCATGGACAGAAGAACCCATGGGCTGAAGTCCATGGGGTCAAAAAGAGTCGGACACAACTGAGGTGATTTAACACATGAATATATAGTTCCATATATTCAATGGAACTGAATATACTTATACATGTAAATGTTTATTTAACATTCTTTAGCACTCCCCTCCCCTGTTTTCAGGCATAGGATCTACTTCAGGACTTTTAGTAAATAGTTCTAACATTCTTTGTTGTGTAAATCTTCTGGCCCACAAAATAGTCTGATGAGGCAAGCTTAGATGATAAATGAAGATTTTAGTGAAATGGCATGGATGGGGTTTTCCAGACCTGAGGATTGATAAGAAGTAGAACAGAATCAGCAAAATGAGGTGAGGCGAGACAGATGGTAAGGAACTGATGTGCCCAGCTATGGGATTTATTTCCGTAGTCAACCTCCAGCATTGAAATATCAACTGGAGTCCCCCAAAGTTATATTTGAAAATAGTGTGGTCTTCAGAGTCAAATCCGGATTCATCATCTGCTACGTGTGTGTGTAATCTGGGGCAAGCAAGCTATTTACATTTTTGAGACTCAATTTCCTCATCTGTAACATGAGGATTATATCATAAAATGATCATCTACCTTTCAGGGCTGTTGGGAGAATAATAAAAATGTACATAAGGTCCTTGAAAAATAATCAACACTCCATAAATAGCAGACGTTATGACTGAACTTATTCTAAAAATGTCAGCCTTGCCTTTTATATAACTAAATTACCAATTTTGTTAGATAATATCTCCTTCATCTTTATTTTTCAGCACAAAATAGCTTTTTGACTTTGAGCAATGCCCTTAACCTTTGTATGATTCAGTTTCTTCACACGTGAAATAACAGGGGTAATATCTTGAGGAATGCTCAAGTCCTCCAAGGTCATGGTGCTAATAGCCTGCTATCCATTTTATTCTTGATCATAATTAAAGCAAGAGGCATATGCATCAATATGCTGCAAAATGCATAATCCAACACAGCACTGGCGTCAGCAGCATGGACTGTAGGGTAACATGACCTGAGTTACTTCTCATGGTTCCCCTGCTTAATGTAGCTGAATGTTCTGGGCAGGTCAGGAAGCTGTTTTATGCTTCATTTTTTTTTCCATTTTATAGATTTTCTTTGCACAACTTAATTTTCTAATGATATAGAGAAAATCATTTGTCCTCAAATCTCTATTACCTCATCTATCCTACTGGCGCTCTGCTTTCCAAATGTAATAAATAGTTTAATGAAAGTATTACATTGTTTTACCACAAGCTGGCTAAACACCAGCACTTCATTCTCTCACCCCAGTCAGACAAAAATGTTCTAGAATGTCATTTCTCTTTTAGTTATAGAGCTATGTAACAAATAATTCACTAGTAATTTGAGAAACTGTCATACAGAAATGTGTGTTATTATAATTATTAACACAGAGGAGAAAGTATGAAGGTAATGTATTTATTAATCAATACCTTCTCAGTATTTACTTGGTGGGTTTTCCTATTCATGAGTGAATTTTCATGATATATAGTATCAGTGTAAACATTTCCATATTCATAAAAAGTTTGGAACCTTTCTAATATTAAGGGTCTGTTATAATGAGCAAGAAAAAAATATTGTTCAAGCCATACTTTAAAATTAAGAGTAAGGAGGAATTTGGTGCTCCATGTGGTGAAAGGATCTGCTTACAGGAGACTCAGGCTCGATCCCTGGGTTGGGAAGAACCCTTGGGGAAGAGAATGGCAACCCACTCCAGTATCCTTGCCTAGAGAATTCCATGGACAGAGAAGCCTGGCAGGCTACAGTCCATGGGACTGCAAAGAGTCAGATACTGCTGAGCGACTAACACTTTCACTTTACAAATTTGAACTACAGGGCCACTGGCATTTTCTCTAATTATGAGATCCTTTGATATGTATGTATTTCTTGGAAAGTGATTGGTAATTAAAAATGGTAGCACTTGAAATGATGTCTAGAGTTATAACTAGTGTGGATCAAAAAGGCTTTGTATTAAGATACTAAATTGCAAATGCTATAAAATATTTTTAATAAAAAATTTTAAACTGTGTAAATTTGAAAGCTTCCCTTTCCTTTAGCATATGTTACTGCATTATTCCTCATCCTAGAGGAGAGTTTACCCAGATGTGAGATCTGGCTGCTGGTTTATATGGTTGATGCATATACTTTTTGTTGTTCAGTCGCTAAGTCATCTCCAGCTCTTTATGACCCCATGAACTGCAGCACGCCAGGCTCCTCTGTCTTCTATTATCTCCCAGATATTGCTCAAACTCATGTCCATTGAATCAGTGATGCTATCTAACTATCTCATCCTCTGTTGGCCCCTTCTCCTTTTGCATTCAATCTTTCCCAGCACCAGTGTTGTGTCCAATGAGTTGGGCTTGTGTGAAGAACTGACTCATTGGAAAAGACCCTGATGCTGGAAAGATTGCTGGCAGGAGGAGAAGGGGACAACAAAGGATAAGATGGTTGGATGGCATCACTGACTCAATGGACATGAGTTTGAGCAAAATCCGATAATTGGTGATGGACAGGGAAACCTGGCGTGCTGCAGTCCATGGGGTCCCGAAGAGTCAGACATGACTAAGTGATTGAACTGAACTGGGCTCTTCACATCAGGTGGCCAAAGTATTGGAGTTTCAGCTTCAGCATCAGTCCTTCCAATGAATATTCAGGGTTGATTTCCTTTAGGACTGACTTCATCTCCTTTCAGTCCAAGAGACTCTCAAGAGTCTTCTCCAACACCACAGTTCAAAAGCATCAATTCTTTAGCACTCAGCTTTCTTTATGGTCCAACTTTCACATCCATACATGACTACTGGAAATAGCTTTGACTATAAGGAACTTTGTCAGCAAAGTGATATCTCTGCTTTTTAATATGCTGTCTAGGTTTGTTATAGCTTTCTTTCCAAGAAGCAAGAGTCTTTTAATTTCATGGCTACAGTCACCATCTCACTGATTTTGGAGGCCAAGAAAATAAAATCTGTCATTATTTCTACTTTTCCCCTTATATTTGCCATGAAGGAATAGGAGCAGATGCCATGGTCTTAGTTTTTTGAATGCTGAGTTTTAGGCCAGTTTTTTCACCCTCCTCTTTCACCCTCATCAAGAGGCTGTTTAGTTCCTCTTCAATTTCTGCCACTAGAATAGTATCATCTGTATGTCTGAGGTTGTTACATTTCCCCAGTAATCTTGACTCCAACTTGTGATTCATCCAGTCCAGCATTTCACATGAGGTATTGTGCATAGAAGTTAAATAAACAGTGTGACAATATGTAGCCTTGATGTACTCCTTTTCCATTTAGGAACCAGTCGGTTGTTGCATGTCTGATTCTAACTGATGCTTCTTAACCTGCATAGAGGTTTCTTAGGAGGCAGGTAAGGTGGTCTGGTATTCTATCTCTTTAAGAAATTTCCACAGTTTGTTGTGATCCACAGAGTCAAAAGCTTTAGGGTCGTCAGTGAAACAAAAGTAGATTGTTTTCTGGAGTTCCTTTGCTTTCTCTATGATCCAATGAATGTTGGCAATTTGATTTCTGGTTCCTCTACCTTTTCTAAACACAGTTTGTACATCTAGAATTCTCCATTCATATACTGTTAAAGCATAACTTGAAGGATTTTGTGCATTACCTTGTTCAGTTCAGTTCAGTTCAGTCCCTCAGTTGTGTCTGACCCTTTGCGACCCCATGGACTGCAGCACGCCAGGCCTCCCTGTCCATCACCAACTCCCGGAGTTCACCCAAACTCAGGTCCATTGGGTCGGCAATGCCATCCAACCATCTCATCCTCTATCATCCCCTTCTCCTCCCGCCTTCAGTCTTTTCCAGCATCAGGGTCTTTTCAAATGAGTCAGTTCTTTGCATGGGGTGGCCAAAGTATTGGAGTTTCAGCTTCAGCATCAGTCCTTCCAATGAATATTCAGGATTGATTTCCTTTAGGATGGACTGGTTGGATCTCCTTGCAGTCCAAGGGACTCTCAAGAGTCTTCTCCAACACAGTTCAAAAGTATCAATTCGTCAGTGCTCAGCTTTCATTATAGTCCAACTCTCACATCCATACATGACCACAGGAAAAACCATAGCCTTGACTAGATGGACCTTAGTCAGCAAAGTAATGTCTCTGCTTTGTAATATGCTGTCTAGGTTGGTCATAACTTTTCTTCCAAGGAATAAGTGTCTTTTAATTTTATGGCTGCAGTCACCATCTGCCGAGATTTTGGAGCCCCCAAAAATAAAGTCTGTCGCTGTTTCCACCATTTCCCCAGCTATTTGCCATGAAGTGATGGGACCAGATGCCATGATCTTAGTTTTCTGAATATTGAGCTTTAAGCCAGCTTTTTCACTCTCCTCTTTCACTTTCATCAAGAGGCTCTTTAGTTCTTCTTCACTTTCTGCCATGAGGGTGGTGTGAGGTTATTGATATCTGAGGTTAGTGATATTTCTCCTGGCAATCTTGATTCCAGTTTGTGCTTCATCCAGCCCAGCATTTCTCATGATGTACTCTGCATATAAGTTAAATAATCAGGGTGACAATATAGAGCCTTGACGTACTCCTTTCCCGATTTGGAACCAGTCTTTTGTTCCATGTCCAGTTCTAACTGTTGCTTCCTGACCTGCATACAGATTTCTCAAGAGGCAGGTAAAGTGGTCTGGTAGTCCCATCTTTTGAAGAATTTTCTGTAGTTTGTTGTGATCCACACAGTCAAAGGCTTTGGCATAACAATAAAGCAGAAATAGATATTTTTCTGGAGCTCTCTTGCTTTTTTGATAATCCAATGGATTTTGGCAATTTGATCTCTGGTTCCTCTGCCTTTTCTAAAACCAGCTTGAACATCTGGAAGTTCACGGGTCAGGTACTGCTGAAACATGGCTTGGAGAATTTTGAGCATTACTTTACTAGCGTGTGAGATAAGTGCAATTGTGCAGTAGTTTGAGCATTCTTTGGCCTTGCCTTTCTTTGGGACTGGAATGAAAACTGACCTTTTCCAGTCCTGTGGCCACTGCTGAGTTTTCCAAATTTGCTGGCATATTGAGTGCAGCACTTTCACAGCATCATCTTTTAGCTTTTGAAATAGCTCAACTGGAATTTCATCAATTCCACTAAATTTGTCTGTAGTGATGCTTCCTAAGGCCCATTTGACTTCACATTCCAGGCTGTCTGGCTCTAGGTGAGTGATCATACCATTGTGATTATCTGAATGGTGAAGATCTTTTTTGTACAGTTCTTCTGTGTATTATTGCCACCTCTTCTTAATATCTTCTGCTTCTGTTAGGTCCAGACCATTTCTGTCCTTTATTGAGCCCATCTGTGCATGAAATATTCCCTTGGTGTCTCTAATTTTCTTGAAGAGATTGCTAGTCTTTCCCATTGTATTGTTTTCCTCTATTTATTTGCACTGATCACTAATGTCTGGTTCTAGGTGAATGACCACATCATCACGATTATCTGTGTCATTAAGACCTTTTCTGTTTAGTTCTTCTGTGTATTCTTGCCACCTCTTCTTCTTAATATCTTCTGCTTCTATTAGGTCCTTACTGCTTCTGTCCTTTATTGAGCCCTTCATTACATGAAATATTCTCTTGATATCTCCAAGGAGATGCAGGAGACACATGTTTGATCTCTGGGTTGGCAAGATCCTCTGGAGGAAGAAATGGCAGCCCACTTCAGTATTCTTACCTGGAAAATCTCATGGGCAGAGGATCATGTCGAGCCACAGTCCAGGGGATCTCAATGAGTAAGGTACGACTGAGCAAACGTACGTGCACTTTTGCAATAAGAAGCTTATGATCTTAGCCACAGTCAGCTCCAGGTCTTGTTTGTACTGACCATACAGAGTCACGTCTTTGACTGCAGAGACACAGTCAATCTGATTTCCCTATTGACCATCTGGTGATGTCCATGCTTGAAGCATAGAGAGTCCTAGTCAGAAACCTGAAATTCCCAATCCACACTGGCTTGACAGACAAGGATGTTACCCTATTATCGACCATCTCCACTCCTTCTTATATTCATGCTACTTAATCTATAGAACAAAATTTCTAGGATGCCTTTAGCCTAAAATTTATTTTTCTTATTACACTACTTAAATATTTATCATTTTATCCCACTGATAATTATAGTAAAAGTAGAAAATTTTAATGATGAAGATTTAGCCAGAATTAAGAGCAAGTATTTACTGATTAAATAGAAAATCTTCACATCTTTTATTATAACATGAATAAGTTCAAAATCTTTAGGAGGAGCTAGAGAAAAATCAATACATGCATTAATGCAAAATTGATTTTAGCATTTTTTTCAAATATTTTCATATCACTTCTGTGATATTTTCATATCACTTTCTGTCTAGAGAAATAAAAGCTGGTGACATAGTTAGTATTTTCTTTTATAATAATTGTATTTTTAATAATAAGGATCAGACCTCCAAGTGAGAATTTCTCACCTTTTCAAAAAATCATTTTCATATTTCTTCATAACATGATTATTGGAATAGTAATAGCTATATAAAGTAAACCTGGCTGTTCTATCAGATGGCAGTTCATGGGAGTTTTAAGTTTGAAAGCAGTATCTTGAACTTAAGATTATTTTATATGACATCTATTAAGTTCCAAAAAACTAATTCATACTTTATTCAGAATCTAGATAAAACTAACAGAAAATTTGGAACTTGAAACTGATTTTTCCCCCAGCCAAAAATATCTTCATTTACCTTAAGAAAACTATCCCCAGCCCTAACAATAAAACCCATGATTTTTAAGATGTCAGAGAGTCTCACATGGAGACGTGTAACTCCCATTCCCTTCGCCTGACTTCCTGTAGTGTTTTTTCCCTTCAGGAGATTTATTTCTATGAGCTATTTGCAGTCATCTTGTGATGACTTCATAGAGCCTTTTGCTTTCATAATTTATCAGTACAGCCAGTCCAATTACAGCCAATAAAACACCTGATGCAAGGCTGGATTCTCACAAGGATCCCAGAGAAAATAAAGGAAAATAACAAGCAATTATTTCCCTGGTGGCTCAGACAGTAAAGAATCCTGCTGCAATGCAGGAGACCTGGGTTTGATTCCTGGGTAGGGAAGATCCCTGGAGGAGGGCATGGCAACCCATTCAAGTATTCTTGTCAGGAGAATCCCTATGGCAGAAGAGCCTGGTGTGCTACAGTCCATCGGGTCACAAAGAGTCGAGCACGACTGAGAACTAAGCACACACACATGTGGTTTTGTGCCACGAATCTCCTGTTCTCCAGGGAGACTGGCTTCAGTTCCAGCATGGGCCCTTTTCTGTCTCAAAGTAGGAGGCTCTATCTTATGACCTGTCAGTCAACTGACTTGCTAGGCATTTTCCATGTTCCTCTCAACTTAGACCTTAGTCAGAATGCCAGAAAAATCTGCTGCTTCTACTCTTTGAGAGCCTTCTTCTTGCTTTATTTTCTTTTTAGTACAACTACCTCATATCAGGATGAGTTAATACCCATGGTCGGTCTTCACTGCAAAGTCCATGACAGAATAGTAATCACCTCGGTATACCTTGGAATTCCCTGGTGGCTCAGATGGTAAAGAATCTGCCTGCAATGCAGGAGACCTGGGTTCAATCCCTGGGTCAGGGAGATCCTCTGGAGAAGGAAATGGATACACACTGCACTAATCTTGCCTGGAGAATTCCATGGACAGAGGAGCCTTGCGGGGTTGCAAAGAGTCAGACATGACTGAGCAACTGACACCTTCACTTTGGTAGACCTCAATGAGCCCAACATTCACATAGGAGGAGAGGACAGGAGCAACAGGGAATGAGTCAGTTTAGATTTCTCTGTAAACCACCTCTTTTTGACCATCTGGGGCAGTGGATCTGTAACAATAGGGAAAAAAGACCAAACTACTTGAGTAAAAATCATGAAACAAAACTTCGTAGTAAAGTAGGAATAACAACCAAATGAAGAATCCCATGCTGTTTCGTATGCCAGAGTCAAATGCTCAGTATTTATGGGACTTTGAGCAAGAGACTTTTTATTTGAAGGTGTCAGTGTCCTCAGTTGTAAAATTCCTACAGTCTTTTTCATATCTATGATTCATGGTCAATTCCTTAAAGTGAAAGTTACCTAAATAGTAAAGCAGATTTTACTTGTTAGGTGTCCATTATATCCTTAAGAGAGAAGTAGGTGGATGGAAGTTAGAAGTCATCATAGAATGCAGGTGTAAAAATTTATTGAATCATTTATTTGATAAATAATAGGTAATTTATTACTTAAAGTTAATTTATTACTTAAGTTAAAATTAATAATAATTTTATAATTTGCATATAATTCATTTTATTGGAATTAAGAGTTTCACATGTTATCATGTGATTAAAGCCAAGTATAAATAGTACAGTGAAAATAATCCTTTTAATGTAGAGACTTTTCTGAGATATTTAATACAAAATCATGGCCCTGTACCCCAGATTCTGGTTCTAGGTTGAGATCTGTCCCAGTTGGCTAGTTTCTTTGTTTAAATTCTTAGCATGATTTGTGTCTGATATTCCCATTATCTTGGCTATTAAAATCCAAGTGCCTATATCCCTCCTTGATTTAGACCTAAGAAAGTGTAGAATTATTGACCACTTGTTGGGTGATATCGATATTATGACAGAGTGGTATTGATTTCCTAAGCTACATTTTCCTTATCTGTAAAATGGAAATGATTATATGCATTAAGTCTTTACTCTCTAATTAATTTCTTTTTTCTCAGAAACATGATGAAGAAGGCAAAGCACAAACCTCTGGTGTCTTGTGGGCTCTTTTCCTTTTCTTGTTCATTTTAGCCTAATTTCATGCTTGTGCTTAGTTGCTCAGTCATAGTGTCTGACTCTTCGCAACCACCAGGCTCCTCTGTCCGTGGGAGTTTTTTCCAGGCAAGAATACTGGAATGGGTTGCCATTTCCTTCTCTAGGAGTTAGCCTAATTGGATTGCTATGTAAATCAGAAAAAGAGACATTCAACACCACCACAGAGGTGATTGGTTTTATCATCAAGAGCCTCAATGAGATGTCAGCAAATCCCTTTTTCTTTCTAATATTATGACCTTAGTGTTGACAACTTTGTGAGAAAGTGAAAACTAGTTTCAGGTAATTTATAACTTTTCATTAGAGAGAAATAGGTCTCCTGTTTTAGGTTTCTTCCCTGTGCTGAGTCCTCTTCCTCCTCCGTGAAATCTTTCTTTGGGTTGTTTTCTTCTCTCCAGCTGGTTGACATTTATTGATCCCCTGTTGAGGGAGAGGTGTTTATTACCTCCACTATTGCCTGTGCCTACTTGTTTATCCTCGTCTTCCCCTCCTTTTCAAAATGTCACAATAGCCTCATCGCAACAGATTGTTTGTTGCTATAAAGATTCTTTTTTTGCTGTTGTTTTAATGGGAGATGTCATGGGACATGTGAAGGGTAGTAGGTATCAGAAGAAAAATTTTGACAACCGCCATTTAGCTAGTTTGAAAAGCTTCATGGAAATGCTTATGACTTCAGTTTGTCTGCATCACTTGTTTATCTTTTGCTTTATGAATGACTGTTGGTATGAACTGAAAGATTTGTAATGGACCTTTATATTGTGTTATTATTTATAGTTGCCTAGCAGTAAAAGCCATGGAGCTCATTTTAAAATCAACAAAAATCCAACACCAAATTCATAAAATTAAGTACAGATTAACATCTGATAGGAACTCCTTAGATTCTCAGTTTACATGACATCTCAGCATCCATTGTCTTATTGGAGTGTCATTAGACAGGTAAGGAAATTGAGGCCTGGAGAGGGAAAGTGATGTGCCCAGGTTTTCAGTCAACAAATAGCAGACTTCCCCTGCCTCCCATTCCTGTTCTCTTTCTACCAGACAAGGACACCTCTCCATTTGCTGCTAATTCTTAGTGGTGCTAAGATTCTTCTTATTTCTCTAGTTTCCCTTGTCAAAAAGTGCAAAGGTGGAGACAAGAAAAGTGAATAAGAAAAAGATGTCAGTGCAAAATTATACCAGTGTTAATCCTTCTATTTTATATACTTCTAATGTGTTTTATTGTAGGCTAAAAGGATGAAACTCCTGCCTCATATTTAAGTATAATTCCTTAAAAATGCTCTATTGATATAGTTGGATAAGTTCAATTTAATAAAGCAAATTTATGTATGACTAACAAATTTGTTTTCACTGTTATAATGTACTCTATTGTTTCTAGATTAAATAATATGGAAATTATGTGGACATATTGAATGAGTATCAAGATACAGTTTTAAAGCAACTATTAAAATGTAAAATGTGAATAAATTTAAATATGCCTCTTACTGTGAATAAGTGATTGATGAATTGCAACATGGAAACAATGGCTGTTCTCCTCCGTCATTAATTTTAATGATATTTTTCAATTTGCAAGATGTGCTTTGAGACCTTCAAAGGATCCACACATGGAATTTATCAAATAAAAATTGCAGTGGTTTCTTTGGGTGACATAGATGTATGGTAACCAGAATGTATAAGAAGTCACTTAGAACTTATCCTCATGTATAAATGAAAGAGAGGATCAGCACCAGCTTGTATCTAATGTTTTATTGGGATAATGTCTGTCCTTGTTCTATAGATAAAAATAAGCCTGGTTACAAAATTTGTACAAACAACTTGAACCATCAGAACACAAAAAAATGATATATGGATTAAAGTATCCAAAATAATTTATAACAAATACTTATAAACGTGCTCATTCACTCACATTCTGTCCCCAAAAGAGGTACTTTAAAATTAATATATGCTAATTTTTTGCCATCAGAATAAAGCTCCCAATTAGATTAGCCTTTTTAACATAGCAATCCTTTTTCCTAGAAATTCATTCTAAGGCTTTGAAAAAAGAAATCTACAGAAAAACAAAAATATTCCTAGTAGTGGGTAATACAATTTACTAAAAAGAAAACCCTGAAAGCTAAGTTTATGCCTCCAAATAGAGTAACAGACAAATAGCCTGTGTTATACCATGCAAAAGAATATTATTCAGACATTGAAAACAGCAAATAAAATAATAATTTTATTTATATATTTTACAATTTGAAAGTGTTTTGCTTTTTTTTTGCAGTATCTCATTTGATGATTCTTGATAAAAGGAAAATGCTTATAAAATATTCAAAGTGAAATAGTATTTAAAAATTTATAAATAAACTATGACAATAACCACATAAAATGCTACATATGGATAAAGGCTGGAATGTGTGTATGCATTATGTAGATAGATAGTAGATAGATACACACAGTATATAGTTGAGGGAGCTATATATATATATATAAAATTTTCTTTAATATTAAGATATTTAAACAAAAACTCATTCTAAATTTTAAACAGAAGATGAAATGTGATTATTCCTTTTGAATAGATTAAACTAAAAAATATTGTCTTTTTTCATGATAGAATGGAATTGAATAGAATCCATAAAACATCTTTTACTATAATTTCTATATGAATAAATAAATCATGTTTCTCAAATTTTTAGCCAACCAAGATGAATTCATTCCATAAATATATAATTTAAGTGTATTCAAACTTTATTTAGCTTCCAAAAATAACCCTGGAGTTCTAATAGTATCCCAACTAAAGAGTAGGAATAATGCAAACACACACATTTGTTTAGTCACAGTCCAAACAAAGATATAAATAAGTAGAAGAATTTACTGTTTTTCTTAAAGTCTGTTGGAGATTGTTGTTTTGAGAATATCACACCTTTATATTTTTGATCCTCTAGCTCAGTATTATCTGAAAAGCATACTGTTCTCTCAGTTTTATTGTGCTGGCTTTTTGTTTAAAGAGCAAAACCCATCCCCTTCCTGCTTATCTAATGAACCTGTTTCTCCTTATGAGCATGTTAGAAAATTTTTATTCAATTTAAAAAGGAAAACATATGTCTATGACTTAACTATTGAAAATTTAAATGCTCAATATGCATGAATTCAGTCTTTCTATTTCTCCAGTTCCTCAAATATTATTTAAGCAGACAAGCACACAAATAAAACAGTAGTAGGTGAATGAATTTTAACCTGAGTCCAAATACTCCTGACTGGCCTCAAGACCTTTATGCTCAACACAGCTGGGAACAAGAAACACTTAAATTGAGGACCTGAGTCTGCCACTTAATTAACAGGCTGGTGTTTGTTTATTTTCTTGTAACTCCCGTGTTCTCTACCAGCTGGTTCCTAGTTAGGTCAGAAGATATATAGAACACAAACAAAAGTGCAAGTAAGGCCCAAGTGACTTCAGCGATGCAGTCTCTCCCTTAGGCACCCTGCTTGCTGCTGCTGACAAGTGCTCAGTCGTGTCCGACTCTTTGCAACTCCATGGACTGTGGTCCACCAGGCTCCTCTGTCCATGGAATTTTTTCCAGGCCAGAAAACGGGAGTGAGTTGAGGCACCCTGGTTACCCCCAAATAAATTTATATTGACTTTACAGAACAGAGCTCTATAAAATATGCACTAAAGCAAGCTCTTTTTTTAGAAGACAATAGATTTTCTTGATTGTATATACTGTTAGTTCATCATTCCCCTTTTAGGAATAAGTAGGGGTTCTCTACTTATTCCTAAGACATTACTTTTCAAACAAAGGTCTGTATAGTCAAAGCTATGGTTTTTCCAATGGTCATGTATGGGTGTGAGAGTTAGACCATAAAGAATGCTGAGTGCTGAAGGATGCTTTTGAACTGTGGTATTGAAAGACTCTTGAGGGTCCCTTGGACTACAGGGAGATCACATCAGTCAATCCTAAAGGAAATCAATCCTGAATATTCTCGTTGGAAGGACTGATGCTGAAGCTGAAATTCCACTAATTTGTGAAGAACTGACTCATTGGAAAAGCCCCTGATGCTAGGGAAGACTGAAGTTGGGAGGAGAAGGGGACAGAGGGTAAGATGGTTGGATGGCATCACCGACTCAATGGACATGAGTTTGAGCAAGCTTTGGGAGATGGTGAAGGACAGGGAAGCCTGTAATTCTGCAGTCCATGGGGTTACAAAGAGTCGGACATGACTGAGCAACTGAACAACCAAGCGGTTCCCTGGTGGTTCAGATGGTAAAGAATCCGCCTGCATTGCAGGAGACGTGGATTTGATCCTTGGTTGGGAAGATCCCCTGGAGGGCATGGCAACCCACTCCAGTATTCTTTCCTGGAGAAACCCCATGGACAGAGGAGCCTGGCAGGTACAATCCATGGGGTTGCAAAGAGTCGGACATGACTCAGTGACTAAGCATAGCACAGTGATTCCAAAACTCTGATCACAGACACACTTAATACAGTTGGTAAGAGAAATGATAATAACAGATATAAAGACTGAATGTTTCCACTTGCAGAGATTATAAACATGGGTGAGTTAGTTCGAAATTTTTTTTCAAAAATGATTCCAAAATATTATGATCTAGAGTTATTGGGGTTTTTTTTCTTCTTTTTTCCATCTTCCTTTCTTTTCTTTCTTTTTACTACATGGTAGTAACAATTGTTGCAGAATATTTAGAAAATAGAAAAAAGATAAAAAATTGTTGCTATTGTCTCACTGCTGTTAATGTTGCTGTTTAGTGGATAGGTCATGTCCAACTCTTTGTGACTCCATGGACTGTAGCCCACTGGGTTCCTCTGTCCATGGCATTCTCTAGGCAAGAATACTGGAGTTAGTTGCCATTTCCTTATCCAAGGGATCTTCCTGACCCAGGGATCGAACCCAAGTCTCCTGAATTGGCAGATGGATTCTTTACCGCTGAGCCACCTTGGAAGCCCCTCCATGTATAGAGGAACCTGGTGAGCTAGAGTCCATGGGTCCCAAAGAGTTGGACATGACTGAGTGACTAACACTTTCACTTTCAAGGGACATTGACACTGATGTTTTGAAGGTTTTACCCTCAAGGACCTACTTTGTAGAAAACAGAAGTACCCAGGTCCCAGAGGGTCCCAGGCTTCCAAAAGGAGCGCTTACTGAAGGATGTTGGTGGAACAGCATCTGAGGCTATAGTCACCTAGCCCAGGTTGCCAGGTGACTGAAAGCTTTCCCTCAGACCACCTGACTATAATGGCCTGTCACACTGTACGTGGGTAACAATTATATTGCAAGACTATATTTTTATGAAAATTTCAAATATGTCCAATGCTCCTGATTGTACATTTTAAAACAACTTAAATACCCAGAAATTCCTTTCCCTGGGTTCACAAAATGATAATCTTCAGAATTTTTCTCTCCTAATTTATACTCCTAAGTATTTTTTTCTAAAACCACTCGAACATATTTAGGAAAACATTCAGTAAAATCAGGACAGTGATTATTTACAGCATAGAGTAGAGAGATATGAACAGAAACATCTTTTAGGCTTCAGGGGAAAAATGTCTTCAATACAAAATAAAATTATGTTTCAAGATAAAAAATTTTTACTGTTCAGGAAGTGTTCAGTTTCATGATTTTGACTGTATATACATTAGGAGACCCAATATATGTATCTTTAAGCATCCACATAAAATGATTGACAATCTAAAAGCTTACACATTTCAGATTACTTTACATTTTTCCCTAAATGACCTTCAGTGTTTTAACAATATTTGCCCTCCATCGCTAATAATAGTTATTATCATGTGGTGTTGTTTCTAAGGCCCAAGAAAAGGAATTAAATTGAAGGGGAGGGCAGGGGAAAATATGCTAGCAAAACCATTTTTCTCATTAGATTACAAACTAGAAACAACCGAATTGTACTCATACAGGAACCCAGTTCGACCCTAACTGGAAAGATTCTAAGGATTGCAGGCCAGACCTCCTTTAATATCTGTGTGAAGTTAAATACTGCCAGTAGGACACTTCAGGAAGGTATCATCATTGGGAAAGGAAGCAAGAACCAAGCAGAAAACCAAACCATCTTATTTGCTCTTTTACCCATTGCAAATACTGGCCCATGCTTCCAAATGCTTTCTTTATACACTTAAACTTTAATACAAGTTTCTTTTCATCTGTTGTTGTTGTTATTCAGTTGCTCAGTTATGTTCGATTCTTTTGACCCCATGGACTGCAGCATTCCAGTCTTCCCTGTCCTTCACTATCTCCTGGAGTTTGCTCAGACTCATGGCTATTGAGTCAGTGATGCCATCCAAACATCTCATCCTGTTTTATCCTCTTCTCCTCCTGCCTTCAATCTTTCCCAGCAGCAGAGTCTTTTCCAATGAGTTGGCTCTTTGCCTCAGGTGGCCAAAGTATTGAAGCTTCAGCATCAGCATCAGTCCTTCTAAAAAATGTTCAAGGTTGATTTCCTTTAGGACTCACTGGTTTGATCTTTCAGACCAAGGGACTCTCAAGAGTCTTCCCCAGTACCACATTTCGAAAGCATCAGTTCTTTGGAGCTCAGCCTGTTTTATGGTATTACATGATTTGAAATCAGGATCTTGAAATGAAGTTTCTGAGACAAAGAAAGAGAGGATGCAATGTGCTCTTCTGTATTTTCTTCTGTGAAATTACACTCAGGAAAACACTAGCTGAAGTGTTTGAAAAACCAAGTGCTTTAATGGGACAGTATAACAATTGGTAGAAAATGCCAGAAATGATGTTTCCTTTTTCATTATTTTTGATTTGAGAGATAGTTGAAAACTTTGCCAGTAGATTTTTCTTTTGTTAAAAGATCACTGCAGTAGTTTCTAAATTTAAAACAAATAATAATTCTGACATGGTTGTGTTTTTAGCCTTTCTTCAGAAATAAAACGAGTTTGGGAATAAGAGAAAGCAGCTGTTTCACTTTGCTGCATGGTGGTTTTGTTGGTCAAGAATCTGCCTGCAAGGCAGGAGACCTGGGTTCAGTCCCTGGGGCAGGAAACTACCCTGGAGAAGAAAATGGCAACTCACTCCAGGATTCTTGCCAGGGAAATCCTATGGACAAAGGAGCCTGGCAGGCTACAGTCCATGGGTCGCAAGAATCGGACATGACTTTAGCAACTAAACCACCACCCCCATATAAGTCATCATAGACTTCTCTATGGACTAACGTTGTTTACTTGCTCTTTAGTTAAATATGGTGCCATAGAACAAGAGGGTTGAGTGTCACAATGTGTATTCTGAGCAAAAATAGCAATGGAATGAATGCCAAATAGCTGAAGGCCTTTTACCGTGTTTTATGTGGGCTGATTGGCTATTCAGGATGATGTTAGTGCTTTTGTTTTTTTATTCAGAATTTAACCTGAAAAAATATTAAAGTCCCTGTTTTTATTCTTTTTCTCTGCTATTTATTTTGACTTATCACTAGATTAATCAGTGGTCCAGTTATATTTATCTCTTTAAAGAAAATATCTGCAACACACTGATTCTAGCTCCAAGATTTTGAATTTAGTTTTCTTTTTAAGGCTAGATTTGGCAAGGATGAAGAGGCTGGTTTTATGAAGTGATGGAGGATGGTGCAGTTTGCACATGAGAGTATTAAAAGCAGAGGCAAAGTATCATTAGCCAGTGGCATTCTCAGAGAAGATTGTAAAAATATGGGAAAGGAGATTGAAGGCACGAACAGTTACCCTATCTGAAGGATTTGGTGTGAATTGCCCTGCTGGCTTGCAGATATAATTTCAAGGTTTCTCTTTTAGCTGGCAGTGCCACTTAAAATGAGGAGAGCAGAAACACATACCATGCAGGGCTGCATTTCAGGCTCTGCTTCTAGCATTCCAATAAAACTAGTAGAAAGAACCTGGTGTTTTATTAACATCCTCAGACTCAGGGAACTGAAAATTGTGACTCTGATACAGTACTCCAAACTGTAGTTGAAAAAAATGCCTTGTCTGCTACATTTAAGGGTAAGAGATTGCTGTTCCCTTGTGGGTGTTTCTAAGGATCTTGTAATTTAAGCAAATTAAAATAAAATAATACTTGTGAAAAACGGAGTGGTAGTCTACTATATAGAAACACCTCTAAACTCACATCTTCAGAATATTCTGTATGGCATATGAATGTGTGCTCAGTTGCTCAGTCATGTCTGACTCTGCAAGCCCATAGACTGTAGCCCGCCAGGCTCCTCTGTCCATGGAATTCTCCAGGTAAGAATACTGGAATGGGTTGCCATTTCCTTCTCCAGAGGATCTTCCCAACCCAGGGATCAAACCCATACCTGCATTGGCAGGCAGATTCTTTACCACTGCAACTGGGAACTCTACTTAATGCACTGTGGTGACCTAAACGGGAAGGAAGTCCAAATGGGAGAGGATGTGTATATATGTATGGCTGATTCATTTTGCTGTACAGTAGAAACTAATACAACCTTGTAAAGCTACTGTGCACCAATAAAAATTAATTTAAAATAAATACATATTCTGTTCCTTTCTGTAAAAAATAAATAGACATTCATCTTCAGCTTGAAGACAGGCCAGATCCATTAAAAAAAAAGAATTATAGGCACATATTAACAAAAACTATCATTTTTTGTCTGTATCCTACATCAACTTCCTTTTAAAAAAAACAAAAACAAAAACAAAACTTTTTCTAAACATTTCTGTGCTCTTTATAAAAGCTAACTTGCCTGGCAGATACTCTCAAGGTTTTGTGATAATTGCATTCTTGTCTTCTCTACTCTGTATTTATAAAGCACATTTTATTTCTGTTCCTCTTTTGAGAAAGTTATAAATCAACAAATTTCCTCCAAGTTCAAGGCCAGGCAGACCATGATTGTAGTTCAAGCTCCACCACTCACCAGTAACAGTGTGCAGGCAAATTATTCTCACTGATAAAATGGGATAGAATGGCATCATCCATTCAATGGACTTGAGTTTAAGCAAACTCTGGGAGATAGTGAAGGACAGGGAAGCCTGGTGTGCTGCAGTCCATGGGGTCACGAAGAGTCGGACACAACTGATCGACTGAACAACAGCAATACATTGGGAATAACACCAATTACCTCATAGCATCTACAAGGATTAACTGAGATAACATTCATGAAGCCCCCAGCCCTGTGTGTCTCAGGAGACACATGTTCATAGGTTAACTCCTTTCCTGTTTCCCATTAGTCTCCTTCCTTTACCCTCCCTCAACCTAATTTCCAAATAGTGCATACATAATTGTAGGAACATCAGCATGAATGGCCTGATGCATTTGTTACTGAATTAACTCAGCAGTGAACTTGGCATTCTCTCCCCAAACTTTCCCCTTCATTAATCCTCCTGGGCAACATCCTTAAACACAGTCTTACTCCTAGACACCAGAAACCGTGAAACCAGTCATGCACAAGAGCGTTTTCTACCAGGCTTTCAGCTGGTCTCATTTGTCCTTAAAGACCAGACAGATCTTATGTTGTTCACAGTGGGCTGACTCTGGCCATGTGGTCACTGCCGTCAAGATCTGCCACCAGGAGGACAGCAGTTCAATAAAATCTTGAATTCTATTTATAGCCTACTTGAAACAAACACTCTCCCATGAAGCCTGAGGAGTCCTCCTTGAGTACACAGAAAGTAATTCACTAGTCCCAGTACCAAACTAGGGCAACAGAAGGGTGGAAAATGCAGTAAGTACATTTTTTTCTAGCCCTCTACAGTTTATAAAGCGTTTGCTCCTACGTGCTGTCTCATTTCATCCTCATATTGACCCAGCAGGGAGCCAAAGCAGACATTGGCAGTAAATTCCCATTTTATAGATTATAAACCCAATGTTTAGTAGGTTAGATGAGTTGCTCATGTTACATGGTTGGAGAAGGAGGGGAGAGGAAAGTGGTTAAAGAGTAAGAATGATTTCCTATTAATGCGATCAATCTAATCCTCAGTGAATAATGGTTTACCTGTAAGAATAAAAAAGAAAACAATGAGAAATAATGTTTTATAATGTTTTGGCAAGCTTAAAAACTGTTTCTTCTCCACTTCAGATAGGAAAACCAAAATAAGATAAATAGAAGCCTGCTGTTTAGGGCAGGGAGCTCAGCTCAGTCGGTGTTCTATGATGATCTAGATGGGTGGGATGGGGTGGAATGCGAGGGGGGCCACAAGTGAGGAGATATATATACATATATATATACACACACACATATACCTGCTTCATTTGAGTATACAACACTATAAGGCAACTGTACCCCAATTAAAAAAAAAAAACCTAGACAGACTTTACAGGGAAACGTTTATAAACATGTTTGTATCTGCCTAGAACATCTACATGCAGAATGATTATATTTTAGGCCAGAAACGCCTTTCTGAAATCTCTCCAAATTAAAATGTGCATCAGTCAAGACTAATCTTGAAAAAGATGGCAAGAATTTTTATGAGAAGTTTTAGTTGATTTTGCCAGTCATCTCTGAAATAGATGTATCTTTACTGTCTTTTTAATATGGGGGATTTACATAATTCAAATATGAGTCCCCAGAGCAAGACTTCATTAATGTGAATTAGTTTATGGAGCAGAAATGATTTTATTCTGAAAAGAATTATTTTATTTTGATTTTGGCAAGTACTTTAATTTTCTAAGATCTTTCTTTAAGCTGTGTTACCGCAAAGAGTCAAACATGACTTAGTGACTGAGCAGCAACCACATTAAAAGGGCGTACAAAAAACTTTTTGGCTTGAAAAGGACGTCTGATCTATTAGAATAGCTACACTGAAGTCCATGTGTGTGTGTGTGTGTGTGTGTGCGTGTGTATGTATATGTGTGTGTGTGTGTGTGACACACACACACAGATAAAGAGAGGGAAGCGGGGAGAGAGAGAGAGATTACTCAAGAGTGCCTCTGGCTTAGCAGATTGGCACTGAGCCATTTGGGGCTTCTCAGATTTACTGCTTCTCTGACTATTGTTGCAGCTCTGATTTATGGAGTTCAAAATCTCTTGAAAAGCAAGGTGTCTTAAGTTTACAGTATTTCCTTGATGGTCCCTCCCTTTCCCCTGTTCATTCCTTTTGCCCCCCGTTCACCTTGCAATGACCTTGCACGACTCAGCATTTTTACCTGAGCTCAGTAGCCGGGGAACCTGCTAGTGCTGGGGCAAGGGCAGCGGTTGGTTTCCATTCCTGCGTGATGGAGTCATGGGAGAAACTGTCGGGAACCAACGGAGAGTAGGACCCGAGCGGCAGCAGGGCTGAACTGTGTTTAAGCGGCTCAGGACAGAGCAGCTGGCTCCCTCTCCCAGCCTGCAAGTGCAGCCTGCATTTGTCACTGACCGCTGAAGTGTGTGTTTGTGCAAGGTGAGAGCTCGGTGCTTTCTCATTACTTTGGAGACAACTTGCCAGGTATTGCTGTTGATTGTGTTTGCTCATTTGGGGAGGTTTCTGTCGCTGCAAATTCAGGACCCAGACTGTGTGTGGTTTGATTTATTGTTTTCTATGGTGACCCATTCAGTGCTGCACGGTGTCCAAATTATGGCAACAGATTGGATGAACTGCTGTTCTTACCCTGCGATGTGAACAGTTTGGTGCCTTTTGCTTGGATTCTTTCATTGATCACTGCTGCCAAATGATAGAGCTGTTCATAGACGGGATTCCAGCACTGATTTGAAAGCGTGTGAAAACTGCTTCCGATAGAAATCTGGATTGCTGTTTTTTGGAGTAATTGCTGGGGTGTATTCTTTGCTCATATTTTAGTAGGTGAAACTTTGGAGAGAGCAGAGTGTCTTAGGGTCTGATCTGGTGATAAAAGTAACATGGGAGTTTTCTGCGTTTTTGCTTGTGGAAATGAAAACTTATGCTTGGCCAATGGTGTGTGTGTGGTGGGGGGAGGGTATAATTTTTAAAAAAGAAACTGAGACTCAAAAGAAAAACAAATTTTGCTTAGCTATATTTTGATGTACTTATTAATTTAATCAGCTCCTAAAGCTTTTGTTATCAGCGTATTTTAAATTTTGGAACTTTGCATTTTGTGTGCACAAGGACAATACAGCTGCAGTGTGTGTTTGTGAAGGCATGTGGGGACATGGAATATGTGCTTACTAGGAATAAAACAGGAATCCAGAATGTACCCTTGGCTAAGCTGACAGGCCTTAAGGCTGCACCAGTTTTGTGTGTTAGCTACTTAATGGACTTACGCAAAATGTAAAGGAGATACAGTGTATTATTATATCTAAATAAATACATAGGAGATTTGTATTAATAAAACCCATGGGCTAAAAGAGAAAGCTCTTGGGAATTGGGTAGTGAAAATAGGACGAGCAAAAGTTTGAAAAGCTATCAAATTTTACAGGGAGAGGAAAACAATACATTAAAATGAGGAGAAAGTGCACTGGGATATGAAAAGTACTTCAACTGCTCAAATTTATAAGTCTAATGAAAGAACAATAGCATATTTAAGGAAATTCAGAGTGTGCAGAAATGAAGCCCAGAGCAAAATTTCTTAATAAGACATGGTTTCAACCTACCTGTGGAATATACTTAATCAACTTGAGTTCTGTTGCCTAGATTGATAGAATTTGTTTAAAAATATAGATTTTAAAATTTTATTTAAAATTTATTTTCATTTAGGTAGATTTGGAAAGCTAATAAAGTAACATAAGATGTATTAAAATGCAGTAAACATTGAAGTTGTTCAAAACACTTAACAAACAATATACAATATGAAAATTTTTTTGTCCCACTTTTGAATTACGTCCTTTTAGAAAGACACTGATCTTCTAAACTAGAATGTCAGCTGTTGCTACATACACTTGAACTGCTGAGCTCCGTGGATCCACTCTTCATAGTTTCTTGCTTTTAGGCTTCGTCACAACACTGTGGAATGGTGAGCAGAAAACACTTGAATCTAACATTGTCGTGCTTTCTTTTTTTTTTTTTTTAATTTTATTTTATTTTTAAACTTTGCAAAATTGTATTAGTTTTGCCAAATATCAAAATGAGTCCGCCACAGGTATACATGTGTTCCCCATCCTGAACCCTCCTCCCTCCTCCCTCCCTATACCATCCCTCTGGGTCGTCCCAGTGCACTAGCCCCAAGCATCCAGTATCGTGCATTGAACCCGGACTGGCAACTTGTTTCATACGTGATATTTTACATGTTTCAATGCCAATCTCCCAAATCTTCCCACCCTCTCCCTCTCCCACAGAGTCCGTAAGACTGTTCTATACATCAGTGTCTCTTTTGCTGTCTCGTACACAGGGTTATTGTTACCATCTTTCTAAATTCCATATATATGCATTAGTATACTGTATTGGTGTTTTTCTTTCTGGCTTACTTCACTCTGTATAATAGGCTCCAGTTTCATCCACCTCATTAGAACTGATTCAAATGTATTCTTTTTAATGGCTGAGTAATACTCCATTGTGTATATGTACCACAGCTTTCTTATCCATTCATCTGCTGATGGACATCTAGGTTGCTTCCATGTCCTGGCTATTATAAACAGTGCTGCGATGAACATTGGGGTACACGAGTCTCTTTCCCTTCTGGTTTCCTCAGTGTGTATGCCCAGCAGTGGGATTGCTGGATCATAAGGCAGTTCTATTTCCAGTTTTTTAAGGAATCTCCACACTGTTCTCCATTGTCGTGCTTTCTATGAGTTTAGGACAGAAATATTTTCATATGATAGATATGAAACCTGAGGTGTACAAAGAATTCATGATTAGTTGGCCTTTCCATATTAGAATCTATACTATTAATACCTTGACTTTTCAGCTGCCTCCATCTCAAATTTGACTGCTTCTTTAAAAGGGTGTAACATAACATTATCACCAGGACTGAAAAGAGGTAGTGGAGGACCTCTTATCATGATTTTATAAACACGAGAGTATCCATGTCTCTATGATGGTGGTGGTTGTGGTTTTGTTGCTAAGTCTTGTCTGACTCATGCGACCCCATAGACTGTAGCCTGCTAGGCTCCTCTGTCCGTGGGATTTCCCAGGCAACTGGAGTGGGTTGCCATTTCCTTTTTCAGGGGATCTTCCCAATACAGGGATTGAACCTGTGTCTCCTGTGTCTCCTGCATTGGAGGCAGATTCTTTACCGTTGAGCCACCAGAGAAGTCCTGTCTCTCTGATGAGTGCAGTCTGATATGTTTGAATGTGGTGTGTCCATCTGTACCCATGGTCACTTCCACCTTCGAAAATTTGTCATCTCTTTGATAAACCACAATCAGTGTAAGCAGCCGAGAAATGCCTTAAATAGTGTCCACATTTATTCTTTAGATAACTAGCTTACCATAGCATACAAAGAGGTTTAAAAAGATTTAGAGATTATAGGTACTGACCTCAAAGCACTTGCTAGTCTGTGCAAACACATTTATATCTATGCAATTAAGTACTCCTAGTTAAAGGAAAAGATTAGGCTATATTTATGTATTTGATGATTATCTCTATTTTTTTTCTTTTAAAGCTTAATTTTAACACACTGTATTCTCTCTTCCTCTCTTCTTTTAGCTTTATACCTGATTCTAGACTTTAAACTTGGTAAATCCTTAATTTGCTGCTGCTAAGTCGCTTCAGTCGTGTCCGACTCTGTGCGACCCCATAGACAGCGGCCCACCAGGCTCCCCCATCCCTGGGATTCTACAGGCAAGAACACTGGAGTGGGTTGCCATTTCCTTCTCCAATGCATAAAAATGAAAAGTGAAAGTGAAGTCGCTCAGTCGTGTCCGACTCTTCGCGACCCCATGGACTGCAGCCTACCAGGCTCCTCTGTCCATGGGATTTTCCAGGCAAGAGTACTGGAGTGTGGTGCCACCGAATTTACTGAACCTTCTTTCTTTTGATCTACACTCAATCTCTTCTTCTTGGGTAAGAAAGCAATTGATGATTTACCTCCTAGAGGAAGATCCACCTCCCTGAGACCAAGAGACAAATGTTCCCTCTCTGAGCAGGAAATGTGATGATCACTGGGAAACAATGGATTGAGAAATGGCTCCCAGGCAGGCAATGGCCATGCCTCTCTCACTTAGTGTTTCTGCTGTTCATGCTCTTAGCCATCTAGTCTGCTACTGGGCTTTGAAACCTTTATCAAGAAATGTTTGCACATAGCAGCATAGTTACCCTGTCATGAAGACTCTTGGTAAATTGAGATTAAATATGATTTGTAGTGTATGGGATTGGTTTAAAGTAGTATTGGTTGTCTTTTTTACCCTAAAGTAAAGTCGCTCAGTTGTGTCCAAACCTTTGTGACCACATGGACTGTAACCTACCAGGCTCCTCTATCCATGGGATTTTCCAGGCAAGAGTACTGGGGTGGGTTCTCCCTGACCCAGGAATCGAACCCGGGTCTCCCGCATTGCAGGCAGACACTTTACCATCTGAGCCACCAGCTTAGCATTAAGGTAATTAAGTTCTATTTTGCCTATTAATTCCTCATGAAGTACTGTACATTCAGGTGAAGCCATGAGCATTCACACAACTTTTAATTATTATTTCAAGATTCCCTAAAGTAGGCCCAGATTGTTTCTGGACAAGAAACATGGGAGGCAGGGTGTATGATCTGTTTTTCTGGTAGATGTCCCCCTGAGGCTATAGAGTGCCCAGATCATCTCTGGACTGCTTGGTGGACCCCTGGGCTGCAAGAACCTGGCAGCTGCTGGAGGAGCAGGTGGCTGCAGGCAGTTCTCCACTGGAGACCGTGATGAAAAACATTTCTACAAGTCTTCTCAAGAGATCTGCCTCATCTGTCTTAAATCCAGTGTGTCTTCTAAGTAAACAGAATGGGCAGAGTCTGGTTGCTAGCAGGTGGGCCCAGATTGTGACAGACCTCCACACAAAATGCATCACCATATTTTTTACACATTTTTACAATCAGTATAAATCCTGTTTTTACAACCCTTAAATTATTTCTTCTAGCACATGCTTAAATTGCTTCAGTCATGTCTGACTCTTTGCAACCCCATGGACTGTAGCCCACCAGGCTTCTCTGCCCATGGGATTCTCCAGGGAAGAATACTGGAGTGGGTTGCCATGTCCTCCTTCAGGGGATCTTCCCAATTCAGGGATCAAACCCAAGTCTCTGACGCCTCCTGCATTGGCAGGGGGGGTTCTTTACCACTAGGGCCAACTGGGAAGCCCCATTGGGCAGGCTTCAAACCTGACCCTAATGTTTAACCAGTCCCCTCCAATAGCTACCCTCTACCACACAAAACAAATAATTTTTAAGAAATACTAACAGCCAATTAAGCTCTTTACATTTTAATAGCCAAACAATTTTCATCCATATATAATTTGAATAATCACTTCAAGAGAATAAAATTACAATTTCCAGATATCTCTAAAGGCCAAGAAACCATCACCAAAAAATTATTGCAGAGTTTCCTGTTACAAACATTTTGGATCGTAAGGGAATGTTCAAGAATTTTATTCCAACTCTCCAAAGTCAATACAAAGTGACTCTTAGATGTTCTTTTGTGATGGAGTATTTTCAAGATCAGCCTGCTTAGAAATATATTTTATGATAAAGTATAAAACACACTAGAGCCTGTCCCTTCTCTCACTCCTGTTCTCCTGTAGTGTGGGATTTGCATACTGAATAACTCTTATCAGAACACATCAATATGTTAAGAGGAATTATTTTGTAGCCATAAGGAAGTATCTCCTTTCCTTTATAAGTTAATATAAGAACTCAACTTTAAAATGTAAGCTTTGGAGACTTCCTGGGAGCCCAGTGGTTAAGATTCTGTTTCCAATGTATGGGGCAAGTTTTCAATCCCTGGTTGGGAAACTAAGATCCCACATGCCATGTGGCATGGTCAAAAATTTAAAAACAAAACTAAGTAAAGATTTTAAAAATTAAAGAAATAATTAAAATGTTGGGTTTATTATTATTTAGATATAGAGTGAGAACAACAGATCAGGAGATGATTGCTATTGCAAAGACAGTGAGCTACTCAGTTTCAGAAGGCTGGACACAGCGTGTCTTGAAGGGCCACACAGGGAAGCGCCAGGGTTGGTCAGAAGGCAGAGAGAGAGAAAGAGGAAAGCATGGCCAAGAGCCTTTATTGTGCTTTCCTTGGGGAAGAACACATATTTTGGCCACCTGATGCGAAGACCTGACTCATTTGAAAAGACCCTGATGCTGGGAAAGATTGAGGGCGGGAGGAGAAGGGGACGACAGAGGATGAGATGGTTAGATGGCATCACTGACTCAATGGACATGAGTTTGGGTAAACTCCGGGAGCTGGTGATGGACAGGGAGGCCTGGCATGCTGCGGTTCATGGGGTCACAAAGAGTTGGACATGACTGAGTGACTGAACTGAACTGGGGAAGAACAAAGTAGGGTAAGAAAGCTTAGGCTTGTATCGTTGGAATAATTTCAGCAGTCTCTGGGGCATAGAGTCTCTAGTTGTCTACGTACCTGGTCCTGAGATGCCTAGGGCAAATGGATATTAGCCCAGAGTATGAGTGCCTTGTGAGACTCAGATAAAGGACCTGATTGGGGTCAGGGCTCAGAACTGATTTATTTGCATTAAAAGGCATGCTCTGGGTTAGTCTTTCCTATCTTTAGGAATTGGCTTGCCCTAGAAAGGGCAGCTTGTTTATGGTCAACAAAGCCCAGATGCCAAACATTTGAAATACAGAAAATTTAGGTCCCCACAGGGCACTGAGTAGATGCCCTGTGCTATACAGCAGGTTCTCATTAGTTATCTATTTTATGCATAGTAGAGTATATGTATCAATCCCAATCTCCCGTTTCATTCCATCTCCCATTTCCCCACTTGGTGTTCATACATTTGTGCTCTATGTCTGTGTCTCTATTTCTACTCTGCAAATAGGTTCATCTGTACCATTTTTCTAGATTACAGATAGGATATCCAAAAAAGAGTGTATACATGTATACATACAGCTGATTCACTTTGCTGTACAACGGAAACTAGCCCAACATTGTAAAGCAACTATACTCCAGTAAAAAAAAAATTTTTTTAAGAAATACAGAAAATTAAAAGGCATTGCTAATACACACTAGCACACCCAAACAGAAATATATTGATTACTTAGTATCATTTTGCCAAATTTGGTATTCACCTGGTTGGTCCACTATGGACAACAATCTCTTGACATGAAATGTACCTCTTCATCAATTCCATGACCTCTGCCAGTAAACTCCAGAAAGGTTTTGGTTCAGTTGGTTTTGTTTTTTAAATTCAATACTTTAAAACAACAAAAAGATCAAAAATAGCTAAATCCTCTTTATTTAAAAACTAGGCACATTTTACTTGGCGTACACAGCTGTATATTATTCGAGTTAGAGTCTAACAATAAATGCTTCCACATTAGAGTTGTGTTAAAATCCTTAAATAGGCTGTAATTATTAAAGAAAGTTTAACTTTATGCACTCACCATTCACCTTTGGTTGGAACCAACTCCTGGCACACACAAGTTAATAAATAATTGCTCAATGGATAAATAAATGATTCATTCAGTCACCTGAGCTCATTGGCAGAATTTTATTCAGATTCCCTAAGAGCCTTTGCATTGTTTTCACTATGATCTTCATAATAAGGGAATTAAGGAAAGAAGAGCAAATTATGTTGATTATTCTGCTCAAACAAAAGCTGAGTCTCTTGTCACTTAAAAATATTCACGACGAGCCGCTAGTATAAACAAATATAAAATGTGGCAAGGGACATATATAAATTGAGTAACAATTCTGTTTCAGCTGAACTGGCAAAACCGTCATTTATAATGCCCTACTCCTTCAGTCAGCAGTAATGCACAGAGGGATCAAGAACATTTAGCAGATGAATAGGATAGCTAATTTATCAAATTAGGATAGACCAACGTGTGCTAAAAATAACCTGTAATCAGACGACGCCTTAGAAGTGTGGCATTTTCCCTCGTAATATTTCTGTTTCATCGTTTTTAAACATAAAGGAAAGGAGAAAGCATGCATACGGTGTTGCAGTGGAAAGAGAATTTTCTCCCTCTCCCTATTTAGTTTCTCCATTCCAGTTACTGGAATTTCCCATGGGAATTTATTGTGTAATAAATATGGAACTTCCAAACGGTGGGGGAAGAATGACTGAGTTAACAACAGGTATTGGTACTACTGGCTTCCCAGGTGGTGCAGTGGTAAAGAACCCACCTGCCAAATGCAGGAGATGCAAGAAACTTGGGTTCGATCCCTGGGTTGGGAAGATCCCCTGCAGTAGGAAATGGCAATCCACTCCAGTACTGTTGCCTGGGAAATCTCACAGACAGAGGAGCTTCGCAAGCTACAGTCCAGGGGGTCACAAAGAGCAACTGAGCACAATTGGGTACAACAAGATAGCCATCTGAGGGGGACAAGGGCTTATCTTTTACCCCAAAATAAATTCTAGAGGAGTCGAAGATTTAGACGTAAAATATGAAACTACACGCACACTAGAAGAAGGCGTTGGTGTACTGATTTGCACAGAGAAGATGCTACAGTGACCGAATCACTAAGCAGCCATGAACAGGAGTAGAAGTGGCAGCCTGCTGCCCGAGAGGTGCCTGGGCTTGGTGGTAATTGCGACGGTTATAGCAGAAGGGAGGTGTTCTAAGTGTTCATTCTCCACACACCTTCCCCATCATTCTCTGTGTCTTTCAGACACCAAAGATCCTGAGATGAAAGGAAGCAAAGAAAGGGATACGTGTAAATCACCAATTTCTTGTTTTCATTCCAAAGCAGATGCTCTGGGTTTTATCCTGGGACCAGACCAGTACCGGGAAAAAATTACAGACTGATTTCTTGCTCTGAACTCTCCTGATTCCCAAATCTGACGCATGACTGAGGCCTCAAAGTGGCTTCACTGACTCTGGTATCAGCAGGTTTCTCATCTGTGATTTCCATGGAGTGACAAGGGAACGAAATATTGTCAGCTGTGCCCGGGCCCTTCTGAGCTGTTGTCAGACTAGATTGAACCAACTCGAAAAGCTCTCAAGGGGAGTGTGCTTGGTAAGAGCAGAAGAGCTTCAGTTGGAAAGCTTTTCCTTTAGGGTCTGTGGCCTCTTTCTTCTTTGTCACTTCCTTTTCCTCTAGTTCCTCTCTCGATCCTGAATTCCTCCCCTCCTCTGACCTCCCATAACACCGCACACCATCCTCTGACCTGGATGAAAGAAACACTTATGTCATTCACGCTAGGTTTCTCAGACTGGCAGCCTGTTTGGAGCAGTGCGCAGTGTTCCTAGCAACAGATTAAGGCACATTCACAGCACTTCAAAAGCCTGCAGACATTGAAAAATCACAGAGGACTACCTAGTTATATTTGGAACTTCTGCTCTGTGGGTTTTGTATTAGCTAAGAAACCCAGGGAAGCTTTTAAACTTTTTTTTTTGATTTATTTGTAATAGAAACTTGGAAGGTATAACCGCTTTTCTAAAACAGTCGTGATGAATTTAGCCAAGGCGCTGAGAATGAAGGTCAACCGCGTCTATGCTGAGATTTAAATGTAGGGCATATAAAGTTCACTAGCAGTCACAAGAAGGTGATTTTAATTATCAGGAATATTTTATATTCATTAAGAACACAGGCATTAGGGGCTGTTAGACCTGTTTTTAAATCCATGAACAAGTTGTTTTACTGTGGGAAAGTTGTTTAACCTTTTAAGCTTCAGTTTGTAACATCTCTGACGTTAGCATACGTTACAAATTTTAAAGTTAAAATGATAAATTATGTATGTAGACTTGTTTTTTGGTGGGAAAAATCATTAAAAAGCTAATCAATATAGATGTGAAAGGAGATATTTTAGCAAATATAATTGCCACAGTTTTGTGGAGTGAGTTTTTTTTTTCAGATCAGGCAAAAGCTCAAAGTTGGGGAAAGTTATCAGGGGGAATAAGGAAAATAAATAATGAGAAATAAAAGATGGTAAATCTGGCTATACTGGAAGGAAGATCTGATTATCATTATATGTAACCTTCTTCCATGAGTCTGAACACCATGTCTTAGAGCAAGTGCTTATTTGTGTTTGAAGAAGGAAGTAAAAAAGGAAGAAATGAGACCATAACCATAATAGTGGAGAGAGCTGGATGGTTGCAAAAAGAATGCTTAAAAACATCTTCACGATATCCTGTCTGAAATACATGTTGGATTTGTCTATAATGCTAAAACAACAGCAGCAATCCAGAATAGATACGTTAGTTACACAGTATGTTCTTCATTACAGCCCATAAGTGAAGGGGGGGAGAAACCAGCATTCTCTGAACATGCAAAGGAATGGCACACCTGTTAAATCAGAGACAAGGAAACCTGTGAAGTCAGCATGGTTTCGGGTAGAAGTCAAGAGGTGAGCCCAGAGCCCAAACTGGAAAGACCATTCATCTTAAAGACATGTCCAAATGGGCGGAGGGCCTCAACATAGAGAAGCTGTAGGCGTCTGGCGAGGGGCAAAGATTTATTATCTCTTGCTTTGCTTTATTTAGTTTCCCCAGGCCTTGCCCATTAAATGCCAATAACTCCCTCCATTTCTTCTGAAAACTCAAACACTCCTACACTTTTCCATACACCCCTTCAGGGAGTGGTACCACCCCCCAGTTGGGAACCACAGAGAGCTTAAAAAATGAGATGAACTATATTCAGAAATGGCTAAGTACCAAAATCAAGAACTCCCCACCCTTGACTTTCACAGACCTTGGAAGCTTGTGTTTTACTCTTTTGAAATGAATGCAAAGATCTTGAGTAATTTGTCACTTTGCTGAGGAATGTATCTGAATCATGTTTGGAGTGAGACTGATTTGTCCAGACCCATCATTTAGCTACTGAGTAAGATCAGTTTACCCCATTCTTTCCTACACTTTTCACATTAAAATCTATATGGATTGTTCTTTCCACGTGTATTCACTGCAAACTTAGTAACTTTCATAGTGTGATTTAAAAACAAAAATAGATAAAAAAATAAAAATAAAAACAAAAATAGAACAGCCTTGTTTCATTGCAGAAAAGTGGCTTCAAAAAGAAAAGCACTTTGTAGGGTATGAAGCACAATGTGAAGAGGTGGAAACAAGTGGGAATTCATAGACAAGGGCAATTTTGAATAAACGATGGAGTTCAAATTTGGCAGTACCGATGATCTACGTAAAAAGGAGTCCACCAGATGTGCTAAATAGCAGCAGCAACAACAACGACAAAAAAAATGATGTGGAAAACCATTTCAGTGCCTTTATAATTTATTTTAGGTCTATGCGTATAGGATTATTAAAGGAACACTCCAAGTTTCATTTTCTGAAGGAAATTATTCTCTATAGAAGCATTTGAGAATTTCAAGATTCACAAAAGTCTGAGACTGTGTCCTTTGAGTGTTAGGTGGTGTTAGTGGTAAAGACGGAGAAGGCAATGGCACCCCACTCCAGTACTCTTGCCTGGAAAATCCCATGTGCGGAGGAGCCTGGTAGGCTGCAGTCCGTGGGGTCGCTAAGAGTCAGACACGACTGAGCGACTTCACTTTCACTTTTCACTTTCTTGCATTGGAGAAGGAAATGGCAACCCACTCCAGTGTTCTTGCCTGGGGAATCCCAGAGACGGGAGAGCCTGGTGGGCTGCCATCTATGGGGTCGCACAGAGTGGGACACGACTGAAGTGACTTAACAGCAGCAGTGGTAAAGAACCTGCTTGCCAGTGCAGGAGACAACAGAGATGCGGGTTTGATCCCTCAGTTGGGAAGATCCCCTGGAGAAGTGCATGGCAATCCACTCTAGTTTTTTTGCCTGGAGAATCACATGGAAGCCTGGGAAGCCTGGCAGGTCACAGTCCATGGGGTCTCAGAGTCGGAGATGACTGTAGTAATTTAGCATACACACACACACAAGGGGAACTAACCCAGACGGTAGATTTAACCTGTTCCATGATTAACGCCTGCAACAAGTCTAGGGCCAATCCAAGCTTTTGTCTTAGGCAGACCTGAGAAACATGACCTAGCCCTCTGTGTTACCTTATCTGTGTGTGGAATGTTGCCCTCACATTCTTGACATTGTACTAAGTTTAGTGGTGTGCTGAAATGGTTCATACAGGTCAGAGAGGAGAAAGGTGTCAGGGAAAAGCTGCTAATACGAATCTGTACTACTTTCCTAAGGCTGCCATAACAAGATTCCACAAACTGGGTGGCTTATACAACAGAAATATACTGTGTCACACTTTAGGAGGCCGGAAGTCTAAAATCAAGGTGCTGGCAGGTCAATGCCATTTCTGAAGGCTACTGGGAATGGATCTGTTCCAGGCCTCTCTCCTTAGCTTGTAGATAGCCATCTTATCCTTCTGTCTTTACATCATCTTCCTCCTGTGAGTCTCTGTCTCTGGGTCCAAAGTTCCCCTCTTTATAAGGACACCAGTCATATTAGATGAGGGCCTACTCTACTGACTTAATTATCTTTGTAGAGACCCTTTCTATTTCCAAATAAGTTTACATTGTGAGATACCAGGGGTTAGAGCTTCATCATATCTTTTTTTGGGGGGTAGACACAATTCAACTCATAACGTTGGCTCTAGTGAGGTGATGACAAGGGACTTCCCCGCTGGTTCAGTGGCTGAAACTCTGTGCTCCCAAAGACGGGGCCCCAGGTTCGATCCCTGTTCAGGGAAATGAACCCATATGCTGCAACTGAGTTCACGTGCCATGACTAAAAGGTTCCACATGCCACAACTCAGACCTGGTGCAGCCAAATAAATAAATAAAAAATTAAAAAAGAAAGCCAGGGAGAATTCAGAGAATAGGACTGGCTGTTTTATTATGTCAGTGCTGTCCAAAGTGTGGTCAATGGATTGGCAGCATCAGTATCACCTCAGAGCTGGTTAGGAATACAGAACCTTCAGCCTCATCTAAGGGTCCACTGAATCAAACTCTGCATCTTTACCTAAAACCTCATGTTTTATTTATACAATAAAGTTTGAGAGGAGCTATTCTAGCTCATAGAATAGAAGCACAACCTGCAAATGCCAAGAAGGAGAAGAAAAAAGAATAATGTTTATATGCAGAAGCCCCATTAATATGTGTACTCAGCAAGTATAGGCCATTATTCCAGCACAGCTATGGCAATTAATTTTTAAGGGAATGTTGATCTCTGGGGATATCTTTAGGAGTTAAACTTCAATTATCATTAATTTACTTCATTGTAGTTTATCCCTTAGGAGAAAACTCAGAAGATCACTATATACAGAGAGTGCTCATATGTTTTCTCCCACATTTCCTTTGCTTGTATATGTTGCTTTTTTTCTGCCAACCTGGTCTATAGTTTAAGTTGACTCAGCTAGCTGAGTCATACAACTTAATGCTAAAATAAGGTTCATTGAGGGAAAAAAAAAAAAAAGCTGCTAGTATTGGGGAAAGGGTATTTGGGTCTGTGATCTTTCAGGCACATTTCCTTTCATCCATACACCAAAAAAATGCTTTCCATACCTCACCTCTTTGTCACTCTTTCCACACCCCATCCATTTACCTGCCGTCTCTGTGCACCTGTTGCCTTCATCATTCACCCGAGGATGCACCTGGGATGTGTCTGCTCTTCCTCTCCTTGCACCTGCCTCTGGCTGAACTGAGTTCCTTGTTTTTATTTTTTTGCTGATGTTCAGGTCTAAACACAGTTCTAATGAAAAAACATAGGTCAGTTGCCACAACCTGAGTATTGTCGATGGCATTCTCCTGAACAACTAATTGCCTTACATGACAGCTAATAAATGCTCGTGCATGCTCAGTCGTGTCCAATTCTTTGTGATTCCATGGCCTGTACCCTGCCAGACTCTTCTGTCGATGCGATTCTCCAAGAAAGAACACTGGAGTGGGTTGTCATTTCCTACTCCAGGGGAATCTTCCCGACCCAGGGATCAAATCTGTGTCTCCATCTCCTGTGTCTCCTGCATTGACAGGTGGATTCTTTACCGCTTTGCCACCTGGGAAGCAATACATGTTTGACGTATACTTAATTCTAGAGGGAAGGGGAAACACACAAGGGCAATGAAATATTAGCTACACCCACAGCTTTGGGAAATTGTAATGAAACAGAATGAACTCAACAGAAATAATCACATAAATTATCTTTAAACATGAAAAACAGCAATTTGTAATTTGGTATTACAGCAATTTGGTATTATTTAACATAGTTCTTGCTTCCAAGTGCCTTTCTCAGAGAGGAAAGTGTCCATATCGATTAAAATTTGAATATCAGAGGATAGATATTTTTTACCTTTTATCAATATTTTCTCAAATTTGAATCCCTGTTAACAGTTCACACAGAATTTCTTTATCACTACATATAAAGCACTAAATATACATATCTCTGACTGTAATTCTAACACTTTTTGAGAATAAAATAATTTTGAGAATAAAATAATTCCAATCTGTTGACCAAAGCAGATGCAAAATAAATACTAATTTAACTGAAATTAATTTAGAAGGTATAAAGTACCTTTCTTAAGAAACCTGTATCTGGATGGGGGGAAAAGAATAAGAAAAAGCAAAAATGAAAAACATATGACAGAATAAATAGAAGTAAACTTTGATAAAAAAAATTACTTAGGAAAACTAATGTTAAGTTCAAAAGTACTCAAGGGACATGGGGAATCATTTTAAATTGAATCTAGAATGACAGTTCAATAGAATATTTTCATTCAATAGGGCCTATTTCTGTATGATCAGTACAGTATGCATTTTTTTCTGGAAATTCTTTTTTTTTAATTATTATTTTATTTTTAACTTTACAATATTGTATTGGTTTAGTGACTCATGATGAAAAACACTCTCATGAAACTGTGACCATAGAAGTATAAGTAGGTGATCAAGTCATTTGAATGTCTACATATTTTCACCTTTTTTAGCAGATAATCTGTGATCAAAGACCAAATAAAAGAGGAAACTTCTACCACAATTGATTTTTCAAGTAACTGAACAAAGAGAGACGAAGTACACGGTAGTCTCTTTGTTTTGTTGTTGTTTAGTCACTAAGCCATGTCCAACCCTTTGCAACCCCCTAGCCTGCCAGGCTCCTCTGTCTGTGGCATTTTTCCAGGTGAGAATACTGTAGTAGGTTGCCATTTCCTAGTCCAGGGGATCTTCCCAACCTGGGGATCGAACCCATGTCTCCTATATTGGCATGAAGATTCTTTACCCTCTGAGTCACCAGGGAAGCCCATACTGTAGTCCCCTGCAGCTTGTAAATCCTTACTCTCGAAATGGGTTAGGTTGAGGCTCTATTAAAACAGCTTCTAGGAGAGAGGGAGGATCCTTTGCTGTTTTCTTGTTTTTTAAAAAATAGTGTGAAAGGATTCACTGAACATCAAATAGGATGGAGCCACATAACATGGCACAGTTCTTTGTTTGCTTTGGCCACACTGATAGTTTCCCTCAGTTTCTTGTTATATTTTATCTTCTTATTGGGAAGGCTTTCAGATGATATTGTCAGACTAGAAATCTTGCATTCATTTATTCTAATTCAAGTTTATATTTCAGGGCTAGTGATTGAAAATTGTATAAATTCTGTGAAGAGGAACTTTCTTTTCAACTTCTAAAATGCTTTTCAGATGTGAAAGGGGGTAGGGATCTTGTGTATCTCTTCTTTTTCCTAGTGAATTCAGTCATTCTAACATATATCTTTTTATTTCATGTTGCTTCCTATTCTTGAGGGAGAATGCATAATGAAGCTTTCTATTGTAATTAATTTCAGGCCAGGTTTAAGGCAACTGAGATTTAGTTAATATGAATAAGAGATAATTTTAAATATTCAAAAGGTATAATTTTAAGCTCTGTTAAAACACACACACACATGGTTTTCAACATTGGTATAAATTTGGTTAAAATATGTAGTTTTCAAAATGTGTGCTTGCTTGCTTTTCAGTACAAATTTTGATGTATCCAAATTATGTTGTTTACTTAAAATAGGAAATATGGGCAGATTTTTAAACTCCAAAATCGACTACTGATAACTCCTATTTTAAACAAATGCAGTACATTACAACGTTTCCTATTTCTACCAGATGGGCAAAAGGAGAAGATGTTATTATAAAAGTACAATCCTTTCATATAATTTCATATTTTTTTTTCAGGACAAGTGTTCAAAGAGGAAGTAGTGATGGAAGAATTTTCTTTTTAGATTATTTGAACGCCAATAATTTGGGGCTTGTGTGTCATTGAGATGATATAAATACTTACACTAGATTTTTATTTACCCAAATACAGCCCTATGAAGTGGTCATAGGGTCATTTCCATCTCACAGCAAAGGAGGAAACAACCAAGTGTTAAAGGGATGGAATTACTTCCCAACTATCAAATAGCCGAGTCGGGTCCAAACTCAATTAGCCTCAAGTCAAAAGAGGCCAGGAGCCCTTAAGTTGTTGCTTAATCAACCCTCCTCAATTCGACTTTATAGGCTGCCAAGGAGCACCCTGCTGGTGCCCAGGGCTGTTTAACACTGCTGAATGAAGTGTGCTCCCGGATGTGCCTTATGTGCAGGTGTGCTAGGGTGAGGTCAGAGGAAGAGATTCTCACCCCCATTTATCCAGACAGTGGTGGCTTTATGCACATTGCCATACAATATAAAATCTGCTTTATGTATATTGGACTTTTGTGTCCAGTTTCATTTGAAGAAATAATTCTAATAAAAACAAAAATTGAGACTTCCCTGGTGGTACAGAGATAGGACTCTGTGCTTTCACTGGAGTGGGCACAAGTTTGATCCCTAGTCAGGGAACTAAGATCCACAAACTAGGCATCAGGGCCCAAAAAACCCAAAAAAACAACAAACAAAGGAAAACAAAAGAACAAACAAAACTATTCCTATAGTAAGATAGATAAAATTGATGATGATAACAGTACTAAAATATAATATATGTATGGGACTTATGTTGGAGAAGGCAATGGCACCCCACTCCAGTACTCTTGCCTGGAAAACCCCATGGATGGAGGAGCCTGGCAGGCTTCAGTCCATGGGGTCGCTAAGAGTTGGGCACAACTGAGCAACTTCACTTTCACTTTTCACTCTCATGCATTGGAGAAGGAAATGGCAACCCACTCCAGTGTTCTTGCCTGGAGAATCCCAGGGACAGGGGAGCCTGTTGGGCTGCCGTCTATGGGGTCACACAGAGTCAAACACGGCTGAAGCAACTTAGCAGTAGCAGCATAGTGGTAAACCAGAAACTATTCCCAGTAATTCTTATTGTTATGCAATAAGCTCTATTATTCTCATTTCACAGGTAAGGAAATTGAAGAGGTTAAATAACAACTTAGTCCGGGAGTTGGTGATGGACAGGGAGGCCTGGCGTGCTGCGATTCATGGGGTCACAAAGAGCCGGACACAACAGAGCGACTGATCTGATCTGATCTGGCTAGTTAAGAGTGCATTTGAAGTCAGAACCCAGCCAGCGTGGTTCACAAATCTGGGCTCTTAAACACTATGTTATGCAGCCTCTGGGTTGTAAATAATAATAATAACATTAAAATATTAACAAAATTGTAAATAATTAGTATAGTTCTCATTGTGTACCAGGCGCTAGTCTAAGCACTTACACACAAGCCAGCTTATGTTACCCTTTCCCCATAGGTAACAGAGACCCAAAAGAGGAGGAATGTGCCTCTGAAACTACTGAATATTTTTGTTGTTGCTGTTCAGTCACTCAGTCGTGTCCGACTCTTTGAGACCCCATGGACTGGACCATGCAAGGCTTCCCTATCCTTCTCTATCTCCCAGAGGTTGCTCAAACTCATGTCCATTGAGTCAGTGATACCATCCAACCATTTCATCCTCTGTTGACCACTTCTAAACTATGTTGCCTGTTAAACATGCACTCTACTTGAGTGGTATAAAAGGAGATGCAAGGAATTCTGTGGTGGTCCAGTGGCTAAGACTCCATGCTCCCAATGTAGGGAGTCTGAGTTCAAACCCTGATCAGGGAACTAAATCGTACATACTACAACTAAAAGTTCACATGCCACAAGTTAAAAAAAAAATCCCACATGCCACAATAAAGATCAAAAATCCTGCATGCTACAACTAAGACCTGGCACAGCCAAATAAATATTAAAAGAAAAAAGAGGAGATGCATATATATCACTCAAGAGGAAATTCCAGAGTTTTTCTTTTTAAATAAATGCATAATTGTCATCATTCTGGTATTTGGTGATATGTTCTATACCCTGACCTCTGTGCAGTGGAAAGCAGATGGGAGTTTAAAGCCTGTGTTCACTCCATGGGAGTATCAAGCTCTCTCATTTTCATTTCCATGAATTTAGAGCATAGACTCTGTGATCAGGATGTATCAATTCAAATCCCAACTCTGTCCCTTTTACCCGGGTGATGCTGGGCAAGTTATTGAACCTGTGTTTCCCAGTACCTGCATCCACAGATTGGAAGGCTTAACAGGAGATACATTAGAGGGCTGGGATGGGGACAAAACAGTATTAAACATTTTTGTTGGTGTTATTACAAGACAATAAACGAAGTCCTCCAGGTCTGTGAAATGTACAAAACATAATGAAACGGCCACTTTACCTCAATTGGGTCCCATAAAATGAGGAACAATAAAGAAAAACAAGTCAATTATTCCATGGTCATGAACTCAAACCATGAGGAGAACTGGCAACGCACGTTATATACACATCAGCTGTGGCAAAAATAAGTCAACATTGTTTGTAAAGGCCTGTGATGTCTGGGTTACCAGCTGTCTGGAAAAAGGAGAACACAGCTTCCTTTTTTGTTTAATGTGGCCTGCCAGCCAGCTGGCATTAGGGGAAGAGGAAGGGAGCTCATGTTGTTTGAGCGACTCTCTGTGCCAAGTGTATTGTGTAACTTGTCTCGTTTGGTTCTCCCAGCTCATTGGTAGGGTGGTATCAATACCCCTGATGTACACATGGAAGATAGACTTAGGGAGGTCAAATAAGCCAGCCAAAAACCCACCAGGGGCAAATGGTATTCTGACTTCAAAGTCAGTCAGGCCATGCCATTGACTGCTTTTTTTTTTTTTTTTTTTAGTTGAAGCATAGTCAACTTACAGTGTTGGATTAGTTTCTGGTATATAGCAAAGTGCATACATATATATTATTTTTCATGTTCTTTTTCATTATGGTTTTCACAGCTGTTGAATATAGTTCCCAACAGTAAGCTAAATAGTAGGACCTTGTTGCTTATCTATTTTAGAAGTAACAGTTTGTACCTGCTAATCCTAATTGCCTAATTTATCACTCCTTTCTCTTTCTCCTTTGGTAATTATGTTTGTTTTCTATGACCATTGACTACTCTTGATAATGCCAAGTAGATTCATCGTTGACCAGTTGGACTTAGCAGTAAAAATAAAAAACTTCACATGAGGAAATACCCCATTCACATTAAGATATTTGAAAAGTGTATAATCAACAAATATTTATTTATAAATGGCCTCCAGTTTTTTTCCCATCCAAAATTTACTCAAAAGCTTCTTGCATATTTCAGTTCAATTTTTTCTCTCTCTTTGTAATTTTTCATATTTCTTCCTTATTACTAAGGTAAAAATGGAAAAATGTGGAAGGGATGAAAATTATGTATCAAATTAAGAAGTTTTAAATGTATGAAAAAAACTAAAATGCATAGGGTATGAAGTATACTATACTTTTTTCTTGTAATTATCCATAAGAAATGAGCTCATGGGCAGAGTAATAAATTTGTCATTATTATTGAGTCAAATATACAAGTTACCATTAGAATTTTTATGATTGCCTTTAAGTTTTTAAAATATTAGATTGATGGTACAGTAAGATTTTCTATTAGGTTAATACTGCCATTAAAATGCTAGATTAGCTAGATAGCTCTTTTATTTTCTGTGTCTCATAACATAAAATAGATTAACAGAATCAAAACTGCACCATTTGTCAGGAAACCTGCATTCTAGTTCTATGTTATATTATTTTCTGAGATTTACAGGTAAGGAAAAGTTAAACAGCTAGTAAGTGGCAAAGCTAATATCCATATTCAAGATGCAAATAACAGAAGATCCGAAGGAGATTTGTGATAAGAAACATTTGATAGTAGATTCGTAAATTTAGACTTGAAGTCTTTTAACTCATCCATTGTAGATTAGAAGGCAGATGGTGGTTTCTATGAATAATGTACAGTTTCTTAGCTAAGCTAATAAGATAATCATATTTAAACCAAAGTATACCAATATTGGAGAAGGCAATGGCACCCCACTCCAGTACTCTTGCCTGGAAAATCCCATGGTTGGAGGAGCCTGGTAGGCTGCAGTCCATGGGGTCGCTAAGAGTCGGAGACGACTGAGCGACCTCACTTTCACTTTTCGCTTTCATGCATTAGAGAAGGAAATGGCAACCCACTCCACTGTTCTTGCCTGGAGAATCCCAGGGACGGGGGAGCCTGTTGGGCTGCCGTCTATGGGGTCGCACAGAGTCGGACACGACTGAAGTGACTTAGCAGCAGCAACATACCAATATTGCTTAAACATTCATTCCAACTGATAGGATAAATCTGAATTTAGAGATTGGTGCATAATAAAAAAATAAGAAATAATGATTCTCTATATCCAATATTATAATTTAACATAATTTCTGACAAATATAAATTTGTATATATTCATGGAGAGACAGTTTATGGAAAGTTTGTTCATTCAAAGCTAAACCTTTCTCATGAGTCATTTTTCATGTGATTTTTGTTAGTACTCAGGAAAAATTTTTAACATGCTTTGTTCTGTAGAATTAATAGTACAATACTGAACATGACATGGAAGATATTACAGTGTTATTAGATTGAAAAAATATGCAACTGTAATTAGAGTAAAATTCAGTTGTTTGCAGGATAATTATTGTTCCACATTGTTTTGCATTCCTACAATGGACATAGATGTGTGAGTGTACACATGGGCACATGAGTGTGCAAATGTGTGTATACAAGTGTCGTGCAAGTTGTGTCTGAGTAGGGTGGAACAAGGGATGTGTAGACAGATAATGAATTTTAAAGATAGAATGAAACATTCTATTTTATTAGATTACATGTATATTGAATTTAGCATGTTAAGATTTAAAAAAACTATGACAATAGAGATCAGACACCTTGCTAAAGTCACATGGGTAGTAAGTGGAAAAATCCCATTCTTACTTGTGTGTCTCCCTCTCAAACTACAGAAACATTAATGTATGCAGTCATGTAATGCATTACTGTATATCTGTGTACATATTTTGGAATTTAATAGAGTTTTTGCATTTGCTTCCTTAGGATTTTTTCCCATTTCTATTTGTTCCCTCTCCTTTCAATATGTTTTACTTAAAACATACAAGACATTGCTGTATTTCTCATCAGCAATAATAAATGCTGAATTATGAATTGGGAGCTTCCAGTTATGTTAATAGGATTAAGGAAAATCAAGTTAAAAATAGTTTCCATTAGTGGGTATTGAGAAGGTTAGACTAGGACTCACTTTTTCTTAATACCAAAGATTTCAAAGTCGTTAGAAAAGTTTATTTAGCTACTAAGAAGATTTATTGGTGATTATTCTTTTTAAAGTAAAAAGAAGATCTTTTTTTAATATTTCTGATTATTACTGCTTTTCTATGGAATGTTATGCATTGGTAGAAGGCAAAACAAACAAAGCTGTCCTCTTGCAGCAGCTTGTCTTCCCTCTCTGCTCTGCTCCCAGTGACGTAAGAGATTGAAGAACTCAGCATTTCACAATCAAGTCAGGATTTTTGATCAACGATGCTTTTTATTGAGATACTACTTTAATATCTTAATTTTGCTTCTTCGGTAGAATGAGTATGTAAACATAAATCATATATCATCTACTATCCATCATTAGGATTAGGCAAGTGCTTTTTTAAAATCAAGACTTTTACATTTCCTATTGGAATAGCTATAAAACAATCAGTTAATTCTCACTTAATAGTAATGGGGTAATTCTCACACTTCACAATGTGGTTATTAACCAACTTTCACTCTGCCCTGTTACCTTGATAAAAAATAATTTTTCTGGATTCCAAGACTGTTTTCATCACCATGCCAAGGGTCTCAGAAAAATTGATTTCTGGCCTTTTAATTAAGAAAAGCAATAAAGAAACAAGTTCACAAAGTTTGATATCTAAAATATAGTTATGTAGAAAGTTACCCTTCAGTCAGAGGACCTCCTTTAGAACTATTTGATTATGCATATTTCAGGGTAAGATGTCATAGTGAGATTTACAATAGTTTTGCCACCATTTCATAGCTCAGTTCTTGCAAAGGCTAGAATATAATTTAGCCAAAATAAATCCAAATTCATACATTCTTTCAAAAGATCTTAGATGCCAGCTGGCTCTAGAAATAAAAGGGGGAATTTTGAGGGCACATCCATTTATGAACTCTGTTGGGAATTTCTAAACATCACATTTCTGCTAAAACTTTCTGGAATACATACAAAAAATTATTCCAGTACATTTTTATAACATTATAATACTTCAGTATCTATCAATTCTTGATTTGGTCTGCAATAAACTTACAATAAGAAAAATTAAAATATCACCTGATCATTTTGAACCCCCAGAAAATTTGCCTGATTTATTTTTTCATTCATTCAACAAATACTTGTTAATGTTAATTATGTGATAAGTATTATTCTGAATACTGAGAATATAGCAATGAGTCAAACTGACAGTCTCTTTGTCCTTGATAATCTTACATTTTAGATACCAGAAGATATATAATAATATTGCATTATGTATGGATAATGCTTAGTAAAATAAATGTAAAGCTTTCCAGGCAGTAAAGGCTATGAGAAAGATAGAGCAGAGTAATAAGAGAAAAGAGACCAAAGAGTGAGTGAAGCAGGGCACTATCTTATGTAGGATTTTCAAGACATACCTCTAAGTAGTGAATTGTGAGCCAAAGCCTAAGGGAGGTTGCTGTGTAACAAGCTGTCCAAACAGAGGAAACCACAGATGGATAGGTTCAGATGTGGGAATGTACCTGGCTTGTTGGAGGAACTGCAAGGAGACCTGCCTAGGGAGCAGATGAGATCAGATTCAGACGCACATAACGTCCTCATTGGCTAAGTGATGATCTGTTTCTTCACAACAGTAGGGTTCAGAATGTGGTGATATCTGGTGGGTCAGCACTGCCAAGGATCCAATCATCAGTCGCTCAGGTTGCAGGTTTAGTGGTTTCAAGTATCTCAATGCTGCAGAAGACTTAGACTTGTTTTTCAAATGAAGACATCTCACAATAAGTGAATCTAGGTATGTTATACCCGATTTGTTGTTGTTTAGTTGCTAAGTCATGCCCAACTCTTGGACTGTAGTTTGCCAGTCTTCTCTGTCCTTGGGATTTCCCAGGCAAGAATACTGGAGTGAGTTGCTATTTCCTTCTCCAGGGGATCTTCCTGACTCAGGGATCAAACCCACAGCTCCTGCATTGGCAGGCAGACTCTTTACCACTCAGTCACCTGGGAAGCTCATGTTATACCTGATTACATGGTAAATGGCAGAGCTGGTAGCCTCTGTGTTCTATATTTTTCTCCCAGTTCACCACACTGTCTCTGCATGGGATAAATCCACTATGTCCATTTCTGTACCTCAAATCAGAAACAAGTGAGCTGACCAATGAAATGTCTCCCATTTTTCAATTTGTTAATATGAGATATAAAATATCCAAACGGTATATTTACATATGGAAAGATAGTCCGTGAAATGATGACTGCCACAGAAATCTTGTCCACATGAACTGAAATCACAGAGGCAAGGACCATTATAGGTCCTCATTTTCAACACACTTGACAAATGGCATTTTGAATTTACAGAATTGAAAAACTAGCAAATTGATTTCAAAAGTTAGACTCAATGCATTTTTAGATAATGGTGCTGGTGTGTTGTTAGCTGGTGAAAATTCAACATCAACAATGACAAGGAGGAAAAGTACTAAGACTAATGTGTTGGTCAGCTTTGTCTTGGGGAAGTTATTTCTTCCCTTTTCCCAGCTTTCCCACTTTACTTATAAATTGAAGGTGTTCTAAAACATTATCTCTTAATCTTTAAGGTGTCTTGTGGAAAGTTCCAAGTTTCCATGAATCCATCTCTTAATTGCTCTTTTTACTTCTCTCTTTTCCTTTAGCCTAGAAAGCCCCAAAGCCTCACAGTTCAGTGACCATGTTTCTCCCACTAGGTCTAAAGTGAAACCAGGGGTTATGCTGGGCTAGTGAGTGAGCTCAGAAATCTCATATGCCCTTGGTCCCTGGAGTTTCGCCACTTGAAATGGTATTTTCAGGGATGACTTCACAATATAGGAAATAGATCCTTAGCCATGCGTGTCATTAGTTCCAACACCTAACGGGCAGCATTTCCAAAAGAAAAACAACAACACATGGTACCTTTAAAGTCCTGGGGTTGCCTTAAGAACAAGGGGCTATTTACTAGACCTTGTACTTTTCAAAGTCCTGCTGCTGCTGCTGCTGCTGCTGCTAAGTCACTTCAGTCGTGTCCGATGCTGTGTGACCCCATAGACGGCACCCCACCAGCTCCCCCGTCCCTGGGATTCTCCAGGCAAGAACACTGGAGTGGGTTGCCATTTCCTTCTCCAATGCAGGAAAGTGAAAAGTAAAAGTGAAGTCTCTCAGTCGTGTCCAACTCTTAGCGACCCCATGGACTGCAGCCTACCAAGCTCCTCTGTCCATGAGATTTTCGAGGCAAGAGTACTGGAGTGGAGTGCCATTGCCTTCTCCGTTTGAAAGTCTTAGCTTCATGTTAACTTTGTTTTGTTCTTATAACAGTAATGTCAGGTAGCCTGGTGCAATCTACTTTGTATGAAGCCTACCACCATCACTCCTGAGGATTGCAGCTAAGGTCGGATACTGGTGGGGCTCTTTCCATTTTGAAAAACAATTTTCTGTGGTTTATCTCATGTAGTATTCACACTAGCCCTGTGAGTTTGTTTGTATTAGATTACTAGTCCGATATAGCCAAACATTATTTGCGTGTATGTCTTTGTATAAGAACACTAAGCCAAAGAGAAACTAAGTTTTTCAGACTCTAAATCTACTCTTTCTTCTCTACACCACAGAAATCTACATCTGAAATGGAACAAAACACGACTGGGTTACACAGAGAAAAGGCTCTGTGAAATTAAGCCTAGACATTCTAATCCTACATTTGAGTGAGAGTGCTCAAACAGGATCACCAAGTCTAGGATTAATTAGACAGAGTCTGATAGCCTACATGAAGACTGAGACTCCCATGATGTTTCCATTCTATGTAGAAAAGCAGGATACTGAGCAGTTCCTCATTCCCTCAGACTGGCTTTGGAGTTGTCCTCTATAAGTGATGTGCTATTTTCCATATAAAATCAATTTTTAATACCATTGGTGAAGTTTGTGGCTGTTATAAATAAAGCCTCTATGAATATCATATACAATTCTTTTTTGGACATGAGTTTAGATTTCTCTTGAGGGAAACCTGGGAGAAGAATGGTTGAGTAATTTGCAAAGTGCATTTTTAACTGTATAAGAAATTGACCAACTCTTTTCCAAATGATTTGTACCATTTTATATTCTCATTAGTATATATATGAGTTTCAGTTGCTTCACAGCTTGGCTACTGTTTGGTAATGTCAGTCATTTTTTCTTTTTTAAATTTTGGTTATTCTAGTAGGTAGAACTTAGTGGAATTTCACTGTGGTTTTAATTTTATTTTCTCATGACTAATGACATTAGTATCTCTTTATATACTTTTTGGCCTTTTATATATTTTCTTTGGTTTACTGTTCACATATTTTGCTAGTTTATTTTAAGGGGCTTTATATCTTCTTATTAACGTGTAGTGAGAATTCCTTATATATTATGGATAGAAGTCTTTTGTCAGATAAATGTAGGTATCATGAATATTTTCTCTCAGTACAGAGCTTGCCTTTTTGTTTTACTTAGCTATGTCTTTCTAAGAACAAAAGTTAAATTTTGATGAAGACAATTACAAATATTTCTTCTGTATTAGATGAAAATTTACTGAAATGAAAATATAGGTGTTATTTACTAGAAAAGCCTTATGTGCAGAATGATTTCATTTTGGTTAAAAAATATCTTTATGTAGATAGATGCCCAGTGATTCTGTGTTTTAATTTTTAAAAGTTAAAGATGTTTTAATTTTTTTAGTCCTCCTTATCAGCACTTACTTTTTACAAAGCATGTGTCATTCTGTTTTAATAATTAAAGTATTTTTTAAAGAAATTATGTAAAATAAGAAGTGAAAGTAGCTTTCTTATTCTTCCCTTCCAAATCTACTCTTAATACTAAGCTGTCTTATCATTTTAGTACTTTTTTCTATAACTACTTTTATGTATATTCTTAATATTTAAAAACTATGATATATTGTTATTCATTTGGTAACTCATTTTTTTAAAAAAATTTGACATATCATGCACATCTCATAGATATTTAGCCATCAAACAATATTTATTATTCCCCTTTTGCTGGATACATAGACTGTTCCCATTTTTGTTGTGTTGTTATAAGCAGTGGCTCAATTAGCATTCTGGTATGAACACGTTTAAGAAATCAACATTCAGCAAGTATTTATTGAGCATTTCTGCCAGGCTCTGTTCTAGACATTGAGTATACAGTAGTAAGTAAAGCAAATTTTTTGCTGTTCAGGAATTTACTACTACAGGGTAATGATCAAAACTATTAGCAGGAACAAACTTCCTTGCTATTTCAAAGACTGTGGGGAAAGCAGAACAAAGGTGATTTCATAAATATTTATTTTCACAAACAGCAAGGAAAAAGAAGCTTGTCATGAATATAAATTAAATGCATAATGCAGCAATAACGTTACTAGAATAAGAGTATCGGAATAGAATATTCTCTGGGAATATCGGGTGTATTGCATATACTCCATTTCCCACTGTTTGTTTATTTAGGAATAAGAAAAGCATGGGTTACAAATTCAAGTTAATCATCATAATCAGTTATTATATATATGTTATTTTATATATATACATATATTTTATATTTCCTGTGTGTGTGTTCAGTCACTCAGCCGTGTCCGGCTCTTTGCGACCCCATGGACTGTAGCCCACCAGTCTCCTCTGTGCATGGAATTTTCCAGGCAAGAATACTGGAAGTGGGTTGCCATCTCCTACTCCTGGAATCCATTTACTCTCCCTCATAATGCTTCATTTCCTATTCAGAAGCTATCTCTGTGAAGTTTTAATGGTAGGAAAAAATCTAGGCTTACACCTTATCTTAAAGAAGCAGAAGACATTGGATCCTTAATGCCTCAGTCCAGTAGAGGCAGAGAATAGCACATGGATTTATTTTGACCAATTCAGTGCTTTCTCTCAGTTGTAAGATACACAGGATAGACAGAAATGGTTGGAAAGTTCACATCTGAACAATAATTGCAAAAGACACCATACCTGGTAAGTTACTGTGGTAGGCTGAGTACTGTGCCTCTGGACCCTACTTTTTATTTTAATTACTTTTCTAGCCCTCTGACACTCTGAAGCCTGACCCTTGGCCTCTCATTGATTCTGAGCTCATAACTTTAATAATTATGCTTCTGATTAAATTAGTCATTTAAAAAATCTCTCTTGCTTTCAATTTAGAGCTTTAAGTGGAAAAGATGTTGCTTTTTACTTTTTCTTCAGTACCTACCACAAAATAGGCACTTCCGTGGTGGCTCAGTGGGTAAAGCGTCTGCCTGCCATGTTGGAGACCCGGGTTCAATCCCCAGGTCGAGAAGTTCCTCTGGAGAAGGAAATGGCAACCCACTCCAGTACTCTTGCCTGGAAAATTCCATGGACAAAAGAGCCTGGTAAGCTACAGTCCATGGGATTGCAAAGAGTCACATGACTGAGCAACTTCACTTCTATACCACAGGATAAGTTCTTCCATACCACAAGAGTGGTGAGAAGTATAGAATAATTAGAACAGACACGTAAATGCATGCTCCTCTTGGATAAGACACTCATTTGTGCAATTTCAAGAAATAATACAGTTGTACAAAGCACTGGACTAAGCTTTGGGGAGCTAAGGAGACAACTCTAATGTTTATGAAATAAGAGCAAGGCAACAGGGGTACGTTAGTCAGTCTGCAGATTCCTGAACTCACATTAGATGAGTAGTATCTCCTTCTTTCACACATAACTGCAGGTCTCTGTGGTCATTAAAACTTAGACCTCTTACCATTGGAAAAAAGTGAGGGGTGGAGATCTGATATCTACCTCATGGCACATGTGCGCGTGTGTGCGCACACACACATGCACAGACAATGCCCTTGTCTTTATGCCTTAATTGAGAACAGCTTGGGTTTTGTGCACTAAACAGTCAGTTCCTCCACCATGAGCTATGAAGGACTGGACATCCCTTCAGACATCCCTTAAGAATTATTTCATGAACGTTTGACATCAGAATCTTAAAGAGATTTACTTAAAGAATGTTCACTTATGGAGCAAAGACAGAAAATGGTGATAGAAGGATAAATCATCTTGGCAGATAAAAATGAAAGTACTCAGTAAGTGCAGGCATGTTTTAGTAATTACAAATCAATTGTTTAAATTCATGATAAACTTTGCACCCTAACTGCTGAAATATTCTCTCTCTTTATAACTAGGAATTATAGTTCCATATGGGTTTTTTTTTTTTTCCTTTTCAGATGTTTTAGGAAAGATTTAGGTCTTAGTATCGCCACAGACCCATGCTAATAGGTAGGATTATGTTGACAAGTGACGTTTCCAGGCCAGGGGTAAGATGTCTGGACTTTCCAGTAAGTGCGTTCATATATATCTGTGTGTGGACTATTTTTACTGACAGATTCTCCCAGCATGCTCTACCCTGGAGTTCTAGCTTTCAATTTCATTTAAGGGCCCACGCCTACTAATGAGGCCATTTTTGTAGCAGGCGGAAAGAGGGGGCAACAGACAATGACCATCCTTTTGAACTTTCCTGGTTATCTTTTAATCTCTTTACCACCGTATCAAAGTGGCAGACCCGTTTTAGAGCTTGCAGTTTTAAAAAAGCGAAGCATTCTCCCTAGTGGGAGAGTATCCTTTTCCCCAGTATTGTAATAACAGGGCAGAGCTTTCTGATAAGCATAGTGCCCTTAAGCATCCTTTAATATTTAATGATGGTATCGGAGAGATATTGACCTGAGTGAACAATAAGTTATAAAAAACACCCAGAAGCTCACGTCAGATAAATCAGAACAATTGATTTTCTTTTTAAACATGAGCTTGCTATGGGAAGTATTTTAATATGGCAGAAACAGGGCCAAGAAGCTGAGATTTAGAATGAATGAGGCATGGAAGATAAATTATAGGACTAAGTGCTATTTATGGAGAATATAAAAAGCAAGTGTGTAGAGAGGTGGGAGCAAGCAGGGTGACTTGTTGAAATATGGTGCCCTGTGAGAGCACGTTGACATACAATCCAAAGAAAACATGGACAATGCCATGAAAGAATCGCGATTTATAGAGATGGTCTCTCCAAAGACCAGATATTAGGTACACACGATATTTTTGTGACATCTCTTCATTATGGTTTAATATTCAACTTGTCAGCCCCCCTTAGGCAGGGACAACTCTTCAGCCATTTATTTCAGGACCCATTATGATAGAATCACCAGCGTAGTAGTCTGAACAGACTGGAAGGCTTTTATTCCATGTGTCTCTGCAAAACCCAAAACTGGCTTAGAATAGATGACTTCACTTGGAATGAAGCGCCAATTACAGCAGGAAAGTAGGCATTAAACATAACTGGAGTTCCTGAGGACAGGACAACCATAAAATGATGAACGATTAGGAGTAGATTTAATATTGTACTCTAGGTACAATACAAAATAATTTGTCAATCACCAGTGGAATGAAGGTGGGCATTACGGAAGGCAATTGCTGGCATCCATTTTATCTTTTCATTTGTTATTAAAATGAATCATGAGAGTCACTCTCCCTACTCATCATATTTTGTGAGCAGGTTGCTTATTAATATTATTAAATCTTTCCTTGCTGGTTTGAATAAAATGCTTTGGAAGGAATGCATTATGTTTAATATTGTTTTGCTCAGACCCATTTGTCAGTATTTAATATCTATTTTATGCCTCTATATTTTCTAGGTGCCTTTTAAGAATATATGTTATTCTGCATGCACACACATGGTCTCAAATACAACTCTCTCCCACTTCACTAGATAAAGTGATTTCCTTTTGTAGATGGTAAAACCAGGACACAAAAAGGGAAAGAATTGCCCAAGGCCAGATACTCTTTTAACAACATAACAAAAATAAGAATGTCAAAATTAAACATAAAGCAGGCTGTTAATCTGTCTTGGCATTCAGCTAGCTCTTGCTGGTGACAGAATTTTCCCCCTTGTTTATTTGGTGTACTTTTGCAAAATTTACATTGTGGTGATCCCCCCTTCCCATAAAATAAAAAGCCTTATATGAAGTAGGATAAGAAAAGATTAAATGCTGTGAGGGCTGCATAACATATGTGCTGTTGCGCATGTTTCTTTGCTGAAAGTGTAGATTTTGCAGATATTCATCAAACCCTTCAGCATTCCTTATTTCTGTGCTGGAAATTGTCTGGCCCAGCAATCACCAATTTTGTCCTGATGTCTCCCACTATGGCTTTGTAGATCAGAGTCAGCCATTCCAGCATGAAGCAAGGCATACGTAATACACACTGCTTAGGCACGTGGCCAAAGTATAGTGGTTAGTTAAGGAAGGAATAAAGGCTGAATGGTATTTACCAAATTATTTCCTCTATTTCCCCTCCCCTCTTGATGTCTCAGGCACCAAATATTTTTTAATGTTACTTTATCCTTCTCTTCCTTTCTGTTTCTGGGCCCATGATCTTAGCACAAACATCCATTCATACCACAATTATTAAAATGGTGTCCTGAGAGACCATCACATCAGCCTAATACTTTCCATACCTCCCCAAATCTTACACAAAAAGTCACTGTTTAAATGATACCCTTCACTCACCCTCTTGGCTCAGATGGTAAAGAATCTGCTTGCAATGCAGGAGACCCAGGTTTGATCCCTGTTCTGGGTCAGGAAGATACCCTGGAGAAAGGAATGACAACCCACTCCAGTATTCTTACCTGGAGAATTCTATGGACAGAGGAGCCTGGTGGGCTACAGTCCACGGGGTCACAAAAGAGTCAGACATGACTGAGCAACTAACACTTTCACTTTCACTGACACAACACCTCCCACTCTGCATCTCTACTCAGTTACCCTGGATGTCTGCCTGAGCTGTGTGCTAAGTTGCTTCAGTTGTGTCTGTCTCTTTGCAACCCTATGGACTGTAGCCTGCCAGGCTTCTCTGTCTATGGGATCCCCCAGGCAAGAATACTGGAGTAGGTTGCTATGCCCTCCTCCAGAGGGTCTTCCCCACCCAGGAATCAAACCCACGTCTCAGTCTCCTGCATTGGCAGGGAGGTTCTTTACCACTAAAGCCACCTGGGAAGCTCAGATGGCTCCTTAAAATTAGGCAAAAAAAAAAAAAAAAAAAAAAACATAAACTTGGAGTTTAAAAGCTCTCTTAATCTGACTCCTACTTACTTCTCCAACATTTTTTCTTTTAGTGCATTCCTACAAGAAATCTCTACTGCAGCTAAACTTTTTATTGTTCCACAATTAGATCAACCCATGCTTCTAAGTACCTTGAATGGGATCTTCTTTTTCTAATTCTCCAAGGCTGACTGTTCCTTCAGGTCCCAACTAGAGTCTCAGCTCTTCCACCAGGGCTAGCCTCTTCTTCTGAATTCCTGCCCTGGCCCTCTCCCTTGATGCAAGGACTCACATAACTGATTCATGGTTATTATGATCTAAAAGTTAAGCTGTCCAAAATGCCGCTGTATATACACTCCCCTGCCACCACCAGTCCCTTTTCCATCCTTTCCTAGCTCAGTAAGTGGCAACATAATTCATCTAATACTGGGTAGGGTCCCATTTTTCCTCGTGTCTCACATTCAGTTCATTTGCAGTGTTATCAGTCTTATTCCCAAGATATGTTTCACATCTTTGGACTTACCTTCATGTTTCTTGCTATCACTCGAGCACAAACCACCATCACTTGAACTACTGCAAGCATCTCCTAAAATGTCTCTTTTCCACTCAAACACATTCTCCACAAAATAGCCATTAAAACAAACAAATACTGTTTGGTCCCTGCTTAGAACAAGGATTCCAGAGCCCAACAGAGATCCCTGCTGAGAACAGATCCTGTTGCTTCCCTGCTTGGAATGGTCCACATGCTTCACCATGACCTGTAGACTTAGCATGACAAGGTACATCACTAATCTTCTTTTGGGCCACTCTCTCCAGATGTATGTTCTAGCCATCGTGGCTTTCCAGTGACTCCTACATACACCACCAGGATTTTTTTTTCTTTTTTAATTTAGGCTTCTACACTTAAATCCATCTCTCCACTCCAGCAGCCTATTTCTCTTGAGTGACTGGCTGCTCATTCAAGTCTCAGCTTAAACTTGAGAGGCCTTTATTAACCACCCCTAAATAGTGTAGGCTACCACCCCATTATTTTCTATCACCAAACTCTATTTGTTTCTTTCACAGCATTTACTGCAATCTCTATTATTTAGACATTTATATATTTACTTTATATTATCAGTTCAGTTCAGTCACTCAGTCATATCTGTCTCTTTGCAACTCCATGGAATGCAGCACACCAGACCTCCCTGTCCATCACCAACTCCCAGAGCTTGCTCAAACTCATGTCCGTCGAGTCAGTGATGCCATCCAACCATCTCATCCTCTGTCATCCCCTTCTCCTCCCACCTTCAATCTTTCCCAACATCAGGGTCTTTTCATATGAGTCAGCTCTTCACATCAGGTGGCCAAAGTATTGGAGTTTCAGCTTCAGCATGAGTCCTTTCAATGAATATCTGATTTCCTTTAGGACTGACTAGTTTGATCTCCTTGCAGTCCAAGGGACTCTCAAGAGTCTTCTCTAACACCACAGTTCAAAAGCATCAATTCTTTGGCGCTCAGCTTTCTTTATAGTCCAACTTTATAGACCTTTTTTTAAAAAATCATCTCTCACTAACACTATAATGTAAGGTCAGTGAAGTCAAGGATTAGGTCTACTTGTTTATCTTTGTGTTTCTAGCCCCACTGTGTTAGGTGATAATAGATGCTGCAAACATATTAGTTAAATGAACGAGCACTACTTTGAGGGCACAAGGTATTTTCCACTCCTTAATACTATTACTTATCACTGTTGCAGAGTTTTTCTTATAACATTTGCTTCCCTAATGTCTAAAAAGTATCCTACATACACCTGGACTTCAGTAAAATTTTTATTGTTAATGTTTTTGAAATAGGATCTTTGAAATGTCAAATTAAGTGTACGGGGTGTGATGGGGGAGTACATTTGCTAGGTAACAGCTCATTGCCCCTTGAATACAAATCTGAATGGTTTTAGGGAACTTTTAGTATGACTTTTAGTAGAGCCCTGCCAAATAAAATAATATAGTCGTATAAGAGGCTTGAATAGCCATGTAAAATTTGGCACAGATTTATCTTAAATTCAGTATATCCTAAGAAAAACAAAGTTATTCTCCTCTGGCATGTCAAAGACATCTGTATGAAAACTTTGAGTCCAAACTTAAGATGGACAGGACAGGTAATTTTCTGAAAAGGAAGAAAATTAGCTTTTTGGTTTTGTTTTTTTGGACTAACAGACCCCAAATACAAGCTTGGGTAGGAAGCAGAGAATGTAAACGATAGTATGAGAAAGAAAGAAGAATCCTTCAGAGGTGAGTTCATGAGCCAGGCCCACTGGCAATGAATGAGAGCAGTAAGAAGTGCACAGAAATGCACAGCATTTAGGCAGGGTAAACTTTTTTGATTTTTCTTTTCATGTGTTTTAAAGAAATAGAAGAGCTCTGAAGCTTTTTACTAAAATGTATTTGAAGTAAATCATTTATAATAGCATCTTGAGAATGTACATACATTTGAAATGACTAAACTCTGTCACCCTGAAAAAATAAATTTCATATGCTACACCCATCTCCCTCTTTCATGTGGTGTCATGGCCCTGATTTCCCATCTAACACTCGTTAGGAGGCAAGTCAGATTTCTTGAGATATATAGGTGGAGAAATGACTTGATAAAATTTGCTAAATCCTCTTAGAGAACAATTTTCCTTCTAGGCTTACCTGTTAGGATGAGTTTCAGAATTCTTATTTATTTCTTTACAGTGCTATTCAACTTCATTTTATAAGCAAAAAGCTTTTTAAGCTAATTCTTGATTTTCTAGGTCAATAATTATTGTGACCAAATTAAATCCTAAGATTATTGAGGTGAAATCACCTATTCACTTTAAATAAATTACCTATGCTGATCAGGAAGCGTATTATATTTTATTTATGTTTTCCAGAACTGATTATGTAATTTAATGTAGAAATAAGTCTGGAATATTGAAATAAAAATAAACAAAGAAAAGGGATTATTCATTTCAATTAGCATAACATATTCAAAAAGACTTCCAATTGGATTCTTCTGTCAAAGGCATCTATAGTACATTCAAAAGATTATTGGTTTATTGAATTTTAAAAGTTAGCTTAAATATTTATTACTTGTATTTATTGAGAAACTATTCCTTGTACATTTATATATGTTTTGGATAATTCACACTGAAAAACCAAACAATGAAAAGAAAATCAAAAAAATCAGTTAAAATGAGCAGAGAAATGGTTATTGGAAACATCTTTGACCATGTGATTCACTCTGTGCTGATCTTATGCAATATTAATTTGATAACTTATTGAATATATATTAGGTATCAAAATAGAGAGAGAGAAAGTAACTGAGGCAAAGCAATGTTATTAAGTCATTTGTCTAAGAATATTCAACCACTCAGTAATGGAACTAGAGCCTCAGTTCTTCTGGAATAACTTCTCATGCTTCAGAATCTCTTCACTGAGCAATAAGTGTTGCCTGGAGAGTCGTGTGTGTGTGTGTGTGCGCGTGTGGGCACACGCACAGGAGACACAAGAAATATGGGTTTGATCCCTGAGTTGGGAAGATCCCCTGGAGTAGGAAATGACAACCGACTCCAATACTCTTGCCTGGAAAATCTCATGGACAGAGTCCTGGCTTATAAGACATTGCTTTGGTTCACCTTGTCAACCAGCAAAGGCTCTACTTGAGCCTTGGCCATGGTTTCTATGGTTTTTCTATGGATTTGTTTTTTCCACTTGAACAAACTCACCTTTGATCCATCCACATTTAGAAAGATTCGGTGCAAAGGTTTTTTCCTGCTGTTTTTCAAGTTTATTTTCAAGAGAATAAATACGTAGCATATTTAAATGAATGTGAATCCTATGTTGTTTCTATGCTTAAACCAATGGTAGAGAAATGTCAGCATTCGCTGAACTCTTGCGATTACCTCTCCTGCCACTGTTCACCACCCCCTTCCTGCTCTCCACTCCAGAAGGCAGAACTGGGAGGACCGCTTCCTCTCTCTCTTGTCCTATGCCTTTTGGTGGGAGTTGGCTCACAGAGGACCTAATCAGGGCATCGGGTGATGGGGGGAGAATAAGGACGGTGTCTATTGGCCTGACTCCTTCACTGTGGGTGGCGGGCTGGGTGGGTCGTGTCTGGCTGGCTGTACCCTGGGGGAGGGCACTACTCTACTGTGCCCAGCCTGGGAAGTGCCTTGTGGTTTCCCTATTGCCTACCTATGTCTTTAGTAGTCTTTTCATTAACCCCTCCACCAATTATCCTAATCTGCATGGGCTGTTTCCTGCTTGTATCCTGACAGACATAGTGTATAAGTGGTTCTTACACTCTTTGTGAATCTCAGTCAGAAAAAATGTCATATCTTTAAATCTGGACTCTACTGCATGCTTCATGGATGTTTGGACAAATCACTTAACCTTTAGTTTTTGAATGAATAAGGAAGACTAAAGCAAAGGACTACATGAAATAATTTATGTTTACATAAAGCACCTGGCCGGTACCAGTCATTTTCATTTTTTTTTTAATGTAATGCTGACTGAAGAGCTCTATTTTCTTCTAAAATGTCATGGTTATTTATACTCTATGCTCCATCTTTAACACATCTAAGTATAATTTGGGCCTCATTGTCATGGATTCTACTGAATTTACAACTGATGTCATACTTAAAAGAACATCAGACCTATGTTCATTAGCCAAATAGCTAATGTAGAAAATATTTGGCTTTCCAGCAGTCCAGAGATTGGAGGATGCTGACAGAACTGTAGTTGATGAGGGAATAAGCAATAATAAACATATGATTTCCTTCTTTTTATTTTTTGCTGAGGCATCCTCTTTTCCTGAAAATAGCACAGATCATTTAGCTTGCCCAATAAATTACTGTGCTTTTTTTTTATGAGAAAAATATGGAAACATAGTAGTGCCTGGAAGTTACAGCTCCCCCTTTTTTTAGAATCCTATTTTTATATTCAATTCTCAATCCTAGTGCTATTATTATCAGGCAATAGTGATCTAGGTGATCTAAACTTTCTATATTTAAATTCTTAAGAGTTTATATGTGGATAGTGGATATTATGATATATGACAACCAAGATAACCTTGTCCAGAGGTCATTGTGAACCAAAAGTATACACTCACTGAGCACAAGCATAGAAATGGTGATTAGAATTCAGATAGTAGGATGAAGTTCTCTTTCTGTTGTGATTTTGTTTTAATCTTGCTCACCATATAATTGGAAATCTTGAACTGTAGGGCATTCACACTTCCTCCATTGACAATGGTGAAAAAAGAATATAGTGGCCACTTAGGAATATTGTGAAAAGAGGATGGACGTTAAGGGAGAAGAAAAGGGAGTAAGTTATAGGGAAAGGGTATGATCTGAAAAAGCAGTCACTTTTAAATTTGAGAAAATTAATGAAACACTCCACGGAATATTTTTTTAAATGTCAGTTATACACCAAGCACCCAGATCTTGGTTTCTAATACTATTATCCAACAAAGAATCAGGTCTCCTGGAAAAAAATGTCTGATTCTAGGTCTGGGGCAGGAAATATACAAGATGAACCTGCAGCATTCTGTAGGGCCAGAGCTAAAGGTGTATTATTTAAAAGCAAAAATATAGTTATGGGGATATGTCAAAGGAACAAAATAACCACCTGAAAGAGCTCCCAATAGATAAAACTGGGAAAAAATGTAAAAAAAAAATAAAGAAGTATTGGATTGTAACCCAAAGTACAAAATAAGTGAGTTATTACATAGTACAACATTGCTACATATTACAGATACATGACTGAATACCAGTCTGTACAGAAACTCAAGTGAGGATTGGGGGTGGCTGTTGGAACACCCAGTTGTCTATGTCTGTAGTTCCAAGATCCTGCTTCTCTTCCATTTCTATCATTCCTTATAGGGAACTCTGGTATTTCACTACATTAGCTCTAATTTCTAGTCATTTTTATGAGATGATGCTTTCAGCTGCATTTGCCTGGTGTCTTCTATTATCATCTAACTCTAAGATACTACAGTCCTGTTCTGGGGAAGGAAAAAAAAAAAAAAAAGCAAAATGCAAAACTGAGAAACTCTCAGCTCACCAATTTGACATCTGATTGGAGAACAGTTCTCCAATCAGATGTCAGATAAACTAAAGGAGCATATTTTATTACACCAACTTGTGGAAAAGAAAAAGCTTTTCTTTACCCATACATTTCCATAATCTATTTGTTTTTCTTTTGTAGATTAAGAGAAGCAAGCCTCTTGGTAAAGGAGCTGATTATACTGAATTTTGGGGAACTGTTTTCTGAAACTGAAGTTGAGGCATATATCAGAGAAATAGAATTTGTATTAAGGATTAAGGGAGAATATTTGAAATTAGAATTATTCAGAAGAGAGAAGTCAGCTCATGATACATATGACATAAAAGTGAAAAGCTTGGACTAGGCATCCACGCTGCCTGGGTTTGAACCCCTGCTCTGCCAGTACTGTGGCTTCATGCCTTTGCGTAGTATCTCAGTACTTTTGCACCTTAATTTTCATCATATAAAAAAGGGGAATGATAGTAATGTAGCTAGCTGAGATGCTGTGTGGATTAATGAATTAATGCATGTGGAGCCCTTACAACAGTGCCTAACACTTAATACATGTTAGCTGTTATTATGATCATTATTAGTAGCGCCACACTTACAGGAGAGCAATATAAGAGGCTTCATAATTTATGTTATCATATACTATGCATAACTTATCTTTTTCTCTTTCCCCAGCCTTAAGCAGTGCCAATCATGTCTATAAATACAAGTCTACATCCTACCTGTATTGTTAAGACTTTCAGACGTATATGTCTATATTTTCTTTCAAAGACGAAATTTAAGCCATAAAGTCATTCATTAGGTATGCCTATAAAGCAAATTGACTTCAGTTGTTAGTTTTGCTTTTCAGGAAGAAATATAAATCCAGTGTACTCTGCTGAGTTTTCCTCACTCATCAGTGAAGACTCTCATTTGTCTGTCTGTGTATGGTAGCTTATTATCCAGATTGCCCCAACACTTATGGGTTAACTTCTTCAGAAGTAAAGTCCACTAATTATCAGAGACTTTCTCTTTCCACGAACTCACATATTTATGGGTGATTTGAACATAGGGTTCTTGGAGACTATGGTGTTTTGTACATTGGGACAGATGTCTCTAAGGGTTTTACTTTGTGCTCTGGGCACACTTAAAGTCCACTCCCATTGTATAATAACATTTAATTATCTAGCAAAGGTTTTGAGGCCCTTTCCTTTGATAGTAAATATTTACAAAGGAAACTTTTTTTTCATACATATCACAGAGATTAAAGAATAAAACCTGCTTTGTTTTAAAGATGGCATGTACTCTATTTTATTGTTTACTGTTTCACAAATCTACTTTGTTTCTTTGCACTGAATAGTACCTACTAAATGGTACCATTGTATTTCTACTTGCTTACCTCGGTAATGTTGAAACAAGGGGAGGAATTATTAAGTAGACAGACTAGACTTTTATTCTTATGTATTCTCTTTTTTAAATAAATACCTCTTAAATAATTCCTAGTTGGAAGAAAGCTGTTGACTTTCTTGTCTATTCCAAAGAAAGTATATAAAGTGTATAGATGTGTATAAAGTATATAAAGAAAGTATATAATGTCTCCATGAATATTTCAGATTACTCTATAAAGTAAGGTTTGAGGGATCTAAAACTTAGACCATGTGGGAGTCGTATTTAAGAGAAAGAGTACAAAATTATGAATAAGAAATCAACTGTGATCTCAGAATGAAAAAGAATTCACAACAAATTCCAAATTTATGACAGCAACCCAGTACCCACAAGAATCACAAATCCAGAAAAATAACAGGATTGTTACTTACAGAATGCCTAAAACGCCTTCTGCCCTACCTTAATTGACAGAGTACTCTCTGATTACCTTTTGACAACTATGTTGTAGTATCACTTTCTACAGAAAGAGTGAAAAGATAATTCAGCCTTTCCTTGAACCACATGCATATATTCCACTAAAGTGAAAAAACATGAAAGTTGCTCAATTGTGTCTGACTCAAGAATACTGGAGTGAGTAGCTATTCCCTTCTCCAGGGGATCTTCCCAACCCAGGAATCAAACCCCGGTCTCCTGCATTGCAGGAAGATTCTTTACCAGCTGAGCCACCAGGGAACCTGAGCTAGATGTATCCTCAGTACGTCTTCTTATCTGGATACCAAAAATGCTGGTGCCCATTCCAGTGTTAACAGACCAAGGGAGGTACGATGGTTGCAAACAGGGGGTTTACTAGACTGTGGCTGCTGCTGCTGCTAAGTCACTTCAGTCGTGTCCGACTCTGTGTGACCCCATAGACGGCAGCCCACCAGGCTCCCTTGTCCCTGGGATTCTCCAGGCAAAAAACACTGGAGTGGGTTGCCATTTCCTTCTCCAATGCATGAAAGTGAAAAGTGAAAGTGAAGTCGCTCAGTTGTGTCCGACTCTTAGCGACCCCATGGACTGCAGCCTACCAGGTTCCTCTGTCTATGGGGTTTTCCAGGCAAGAGTACTGGAGTGGGGTGCCATTGCCTTCTCCAAGACTGTGGCTAACGCATCTTACTTTTGAGAATTTTACAAAAGTACATGACCATGTGAGCAGCTTGACATAACCCCTGCAGGACCTTGGATGAGGGCTGTGCAGTTGAGAAGCCTTGAAGCTTAAGCTTCATTTGTTCCAAAATTAATTCTCCCCTGCTTGAGGGACAAAGTAGTAAGAGCAAACTGACCCTTCCTTTCACCATCAAAGAGCGGCATTGTATTATCCATATGTTTTATTCTCCTGAAGACTCTTAATTATTGGATGACATTATTATGCTAAGATGTGGGTAAAAAAGAAATTGTTTTCATCAAAAAATAATGATTACAGCCACGAGCTTTAAAAGTTAATTTGCTCTTTAAACTAGATATTTAACCAAAGTCTAGTGTGCATCACATATTAAGTCTAAATTGCCAGTGTACTTATAGGAAGAACTGCAAAAATATACATGAATTATTTATTCACATACTTCAAACAGGCTGAACGAGTATTTGTTTTTGTCTAATAGGTTGTGTTTTGATTATAGGCTGGCAACCTTGAACTTAACGAAATTTTTTATCTTTCACAAGAACATTTGAATTTCCTGTCTTATATTTCACATTAAGAGACAGAACCTATCAACACATTAATATATTATAGAAATCACTCTAAGTCTTAAGCCATATCTTATACAAACAAAAACAAATCCATTGGAATTGAACTATAAAGAAAAGGTAAGTTTTAATGGCCGATTATTCTTCCCTGATTGGGAAGTCATAGTTCATTCTGCACTTTACAGAACTCTGAAGCTGGTATCCATGTTACTTATGCCTAAAAAGATTTATGATGGTAACTTCAATCTTGTGGCTCAGACCGTAAAGAATCCGCTAGCAATGCAGGAGACCTGGGTTCAATCCGTGGGTCAGAAAGATCCCCTGGAGAAGGGACTGGCTACCCACTCCAATATTCTTGCCCAGGGAATCCCATGGACAGAAGAACCTGACATGCTACAGTTCATGGGGTCGCAAAGAGTCAGACACAACTGAGTCACCAAGCAAGCAATCAACAGAGGCCCTACCCCTTACTGGTAACATAAGGAAGATGATAGTATAACTCCCAGGTCAGATCCTATTGCAGATTCTGATCCAGCAATTTACTAGCTATGTCTGTTTTGGGGGAACAAATCAACTTCTGATCTTCAGCTTCTGCTCTGTAAATGGGAATAGGTGAGCTGTAAGAACAACTTAGAGTAATGAAGTACTTGACTCTCCTTCTAACACATAGGTGACTTTGATAAATATTAATTCTCTTATCCATTTTCTTGCTTTTGACCCTATTTCCTTTCCAAGTGAAGCCACATCTTTTTTCATAAATCACTTTATTCACTTAGCAAATGCTTGTAATCATACCAAAGGAAAGTGAAAGTGTTAATTGCGCAGTTGTATCCCACTCTTTGTGACCCCCAGGCTCCTCTGTCCATGGAATTCTCCAGGTGAGAATACTGGAGTAGGTAATGATTTCCTTCTCCAGGGGATCTTCCCAACTCAGGTGGAACCTGGACTAAACCCGGGTCTCCTGCATCGCAGGTGGATTGTTGACTTTCTGAGCCACCAGAGAAGCCCTGCATACCAAGGCATTTGCCAAATGCAGAGGGTTTTTAAAGCTCAATAAGACATGGTGCCCTGTCCCAGGAGTGGGGACAGCAAAAACCAACTGGAATGTAATGTGATAAACATTGCCACAGGGCGTTCAGAATGTTCAGAATGAGAGATCCCTTTCTTGTCTGCTGCATGACCGAGTTCTGTCTTGCTTTTATTTCCAAGCACTCATTTCATGTGACATCATTTCATGCATTTCTATTTCAGTATATCCATCCATCTTGGGTTTCTGTTACCTGACCCGTTCGTTGAGAGTTCCTCACTTTCATTCTCCACACTGAAGCTGATGTCTGCTTTTATTCACTTTTTTCCATGGAGGGTAATAAAAAAATTGGAGTAGTACCCACAAAACATTTTCACCTGTGCTCCCTCAATTAAAAAAAATACAATAAATAGACTATGCATTCCAATGTAAATAAGGTATTTATTTGCTTGTATGTTATACATTTTTATTAATGTATTTTTAAAACACGCAGAAAAAAATTTAAGATTGGATGATTAAATTAGGCTTTCTCCTATTAAGCTCCCTGTGAGTTCATAAAAATTCCATCTTGCAAAATTACTTAATAAAAGTATTAAGGCTTGAGTTTTCCCATAGAATTAAGAAGAGATCATTTGAAACCTAGAGCAATTTGAAAATAGAGCACAAACAAAAGTGGAAAATGTCTGCATATAAACATTAGCACTGTTAAATTTCCATAGAAACTGGCCCAAACCTCACTGTCAGGCAGTCAAGCCTTTGCAACTTGAATCTCTTTGAGATGTAGGTATGGAAGGAAACTTGCTTTCAGTTCAGTTCAGTTCAGTTGATCAGTCGTGTCCGACTCTGCGACCTCATGAATCACAGCACGCCAGGCCTCCCTGTCCATCACCAACTCCCGGAGTTCACTCAGACTCACGTCCATCAAGTCAGCAATGCCATCCAGCCATCTCATCCTCTGTCGTCCTCTTCTTCTCCTGCCCCAATCCCTCCCAGCATCAGAGTCTTTTCCAATGAGTCAACTCTTCGCATGAGGTGGCCAAAGCACTGGAGTTTCACCTTTAGCATCATTCCTTCCAAAGAAATCCCAGGGCTGATCTCTTTCAGAATGGACTGGTTGGATCTCCTTGCAGTCCAAGGGACTCTCAAGAGTCTTCTCCAACACCACAGTTCAAAAGCATCAATTCTTCGGTGCTCAGCTTTCTTCACAGTCCAACTCTCACATCCATACATGACCACAGGAAAAACCATAGCCTTGACTAGACGGACCTTTGCTGGCAAAGTAATGTCTCTGCTTTTCAATATGCTATCTAGGTTGGTCATAACTTTCCTTCCAAGGAGTAAGCGTCTTTTAATTTCATGGCTGCAGTCACCATCTGCAGTGATTTTGGAGCCCCCAAAAATAAAGTCTGACACTGTTTCCACTGTTTCCCCATCTATTTCCCATGAAGTGATGGGACTGGATGCCATGATCTTCATTTTCTGAATGTTGAGCTTTAAGCCAACTTTTTCACTCTCCACTTTCACTTTCATCAAGAGGCTTTTGAGTTCCTCTTCACTTTCTGCCATAAGGGTGGTGTCATCTGCATATCTGAGGTTATTGATATTTCTCCCGGCAATCTTGATTCCAGCTTGTGCTTCTTCCAGCCCAGCGTTTCTCATGATGTACTCTGCATAGATGTTAAATAAACAGGGTGACAATATACAGCCTTGATGTACTCCTTTTCCTATTTGGGACCAGTCTGTTGTTCCATGTCCAGTTCTAATTGTTGCTTCCTGACCTGCATATAGGTTTCTCAAGAGGCTGGTCAGGTGGTCTGGTATTCCCATCTCTTTCAGAGTTTTCCACAGTTTATTGTGATCCACACAGTCAAAGGCTTTGGCATAGTCAATAAAGCAGAAATAGATCTTTTTCTGGAACTTGCTTTAATAGACACCATTGTCATCAAAATAAAAAATCTCACCCCAAGTGTGGTCTTTCTCATTAATCCACCATTTAAGTGAGAGTATGTATCTTACGCAGTTTATACAACTACACTATTAGAAAGATGAGAAGTTCTTAAAATTCCTTAATGAGTCACTATTGGAAGAAGGCCCCTCTGTAGATTTTCAGCTCCATTATTAAGGTTTTCAAATATCGCTAAGGCTTTCTCTTTTATTATGATAAAGATTGCGCCTGATTTCTTCAAAGCATTAACATTCTAATAAAAAGTCATGTATGAACCTAAACTACTATTAAATCCTACTGGTATTATTCCTCTATGTACAATCACACATGACGAAATTCAGGTCAAAGAAACACAGAGCAGAAGAGATCGTGTTTTAAAAATAATAACTTCATTTATGACTAATGCAAAAATATCTTAATTTAAATGAAACATACCTTTAATATATGGTCCCTCTCATAATCTTTATAGAAGTGATTATTTTGCTGACTATTATGACTGAAATACATTGTCCCAGAAGGGCAGAATATATATTCCAGGCAATCAACATACACCCAAGGCAAAGTCTGTCAACCAAGATAGAAGATATACTTATGTTTCAAATAATCTTATGTTTTCACCACTTTTGGACTGCTTTTCCTCACACCCAGTTAGATTGTTTCATCTTGTGATTTACCTGATGGAACTGACTTGTGCTTGAATTACCAGCATTGTCTTTAATTCTTGGTTTCTTGGAAGGAATATTTGTATGCTATCTGTTCATTTCATGAGGACTGCTGCTGCTGCTGCTAAGTCGCTTCAGTTGAAGTCGCTCAGTTGTGTCCGACTCTTAGTGACCCCATGGACTTGCAGCCCACCAGGCTCCCCCGTCTAGTTTCTTGAAATGGAGGCTCTGATCCATTACTTCACTGAACCACATGCCTGTAAAGTACAATATATTTAGTATCCTCAAAGCTCAAATACAATTGTGAGATCTCTGCTTTCACTTCCTTGTGAAACTCCTCCTCTTCCCTCAAGAATCTTCATCTTCAGTAAGCAAAACTGAGTGTCTGACCTCTGCACTCTGTGAAAGTCTCAGGTTCGATCGCATGTTAAACATTTCTAACATTGGATCTCTTTCTTTTATTCTATGAAAATAATATCAAATCAAGTTGTAATATTTCCTTCCAGCACCCAGTGGATTATCGTACTCAACCCCTCTGACCATCAGCTGTAAATGTGATAGAATTGAATATAACCTCACTGGTACTTGACCATCCTGTAAAGACTCCCAATTAGTGCCCTTGTTTTACAATTGCATGACAACTTTGTGTTATAAAGCTTCTTTTGGCACTACCTAAGAATATTTGTGTGCTTTTTTGGGTAAAAATATTTTTCACGGTATGAATTAAAGACTGTTCTGTGCTACGCTCAGTTGCTTCAGTTGTATCCAACACTTTGAAATCCTATGGACTGTAGCCCTCCAGGTTCCTCTGTCCATGGGATTATCCAGGCAAGAATACTGGTTTGGGTTGCCATGCCCTCCTCCAGGGGATCTTCCCAATCCAGAGATCAAACCCACATCTCCTGTATTGCAGGTAGAGTCTTTACCCACTAAGCCACCTGGGAAGCCCCATGAATTAAAGACTAATAAGGCAGATTTGGGGCTTCCCAGGTGGAGCTAGTGGTAAAGAACCCACCTGCCAATGCAGAAGACCCAAGCGATGCAGGTCAGTCCTGAGTTGGAAAGATCCCCTAGAGGACGGCATGACAACCCACTCCAGAATTCCTGCCTGGACAGAGCAGGCGGGTCCCACGGACAGAGGAGCCTTGTGGGCTACAGTCCGTAAGGTCACAAAAAGTTCGACATGACAAGTGACTTAGCACAGCACAGCACAAGGCAGATTTAGGAGAAGGAAATGGCAACCCACTCTAGTATTCTTGGCTAGAAAATTCCATGGACAGAGAAGTATGGCGGGCTACAGTCCCTGGGGTTGCAAAGGAGTCAGACACAACTTAACAACTAAACAATGGCAGATTTTATTCCAGGGGACCGTTTCAATAGATATGGGGACCACTTCACTGGGGTTTTGCAGTGGAGGAGAGAAATTGGACTCAGCTCTGAATATAACAAAGAATATATATAAAGTCCACTTGGGACTTTATAGCCAAGGAAGAAGGTGAGGGGTCAGTGAATAGAAAATTACTAAGAGGAAACATCAAGGGTAAGGGGAAATTCTGGCTAAACCAACCTAACAGGACTCTTGCTAAAGGAAGGCCAGGGTGATCAGACATCATGTGGGGTTACTAGGGCATGAGGAACCCCATCAGATACCAAGGTTGGGGATTCTAGCTAAACCGACTTAGCAAGATTCTTGCTAAAATTGGATAATGCAAAGACAAACAGAAATTCAAGAGTCAGGATATAGTTGAAAAGAGAGTTCAGAGGAGCCTGAATAAGTTTGATCAAAAAGAGATTCTTCGATAGTTCGCAGTCAATCTAATTCTACCATTCATCAGACTTTTCCTTTTATCTATTAAAAAGATAACAGACTAAGGCTGACATGAGTTTGAAATTGATGTACTTTCTTAACTATGACATTATTATTAAATTCAGTTTTCATATAAATCTTCAGTTATAAATATCATTTCTGTATTCCAGCTCTATCTTTCTATATTTATCTATCATCTCTCTTTTTGTTTTCTTGAGACTGTTAGAAAATATGGTAGCTAATTTAAAATGTTTTAAGTATTTGCAGTCTGTTAGATTTCTGTTTTTCAGTCAGCTAGATTTCTGTTGTTGTTTTGTATGTTTCATCCCTATTGTATATTTATTATTTAATTCAGGGTGATACAGAAAAAGCAAAAATGAGTAATGAATGTAGATTTCTGTTTTGAAATAAAAGTATAAGAACATAAGGGCACATTTCATCCTATATAAAATATAAGGAAATTAAGTAGGGGCAAACTATTCAGAATGTTTTTATGTTTGATAAAGACTTAATTAGGTGTTTCATAAATTGTTTAAGAAAACTTATTAAATGTGCCCAAACAATATGGAGTTTCATGCATTTATGTTTACTAGTGAAAGAAAAATTTTGTTCATGATTATGAGAATAAAATAATATATAGAAAATACAAGGAATTGACAGTTAATTAAACATTAAATTAATGCACACCTCAGAGTTTTATAGTGTTTATTTGATGTTAAAATGGTTAGGAAGTAACACTATTTTGTAGCTAACAAAAATGGAATTCATAAAAGAGAAAATATCTTTGTAATATCTAGCTAAATTATCCTGTTATCTATCAAGTCCATTATTTCAGTTAATTGCAAATACTCAAAAAAGCTTATTTTATCCCTTTAATTTTCAAGCAAGCACATATATAGACAGATATGTGTATATGTGTGTTTTGGATGCTGTAAATTCTTTTAAAAGACCAACTTGCATCTTTTTTAGTAGAAAGTGAATACAGTGTGCAATGAGATAATTCCTTGATAAAGATTTCGGGAAGACTGTGTGTTCAGGTATTTTAAAAAGGTAGGAACAACCACAGTATAGCCCACATTTATGTATACTATATAAGAGATAGTTAATTTTCTAAAGTTACAATTAATATTAATTGCTAATGGTTCCATCATCTTTTAAGACTGAGGAGAAAAATTCTACATTAAGACCCCTATTAATAAACAATAATAATGCGTGTTCATTAATAGATGAAAATTAAGCCAGACCCAGGTGATATTTTCAGTCAATTTTGAAGCAGCATTAATTATATATACATTTTTTAGATCCTATGTTCGTGTCTTTTATCTCTTATCTTGGAATAAAATATGAAAATCTTGTCATTTTTGATCTTGTGTAATCCATTTGTTTCATTATAAAAGAGCATAGTATTTGTTATCACAGAGAATCTTACTATCTTGAAGCTCCTCCAGTTATATCCCTTAAGAGATTAATAAAAAAGCAATTTTAAGTTTTCCCCCCTTATCTCTGATATAACATTTCTCTTACATTATGTCCATTTTCTCTACAACATTGAATTTTTCTCTTTGGCCAAGCTTTATAAGATATCACCTTTATGAAAGCATTGAAGAAACTGTGTAAAAATGTGGTATGAAAAATTGACATGGCACTCAATCTCCAGTAAGCAATTCAACCGAGTACAATACCAAATGTTTCAGTGCTTGTGGATATACTACAGAGGCTAGCTGCTTGAAGCTGGAATTTTTATCTCTAAAATATTAAGAAATAGAAGACTTGTATATATTTTATAGAAGCATAGTAACTATGTGTAGTAATGAGGATACTATTTTATTTGACTTTTTTGCATAAAATAGCAACATTATGATCTTGTTCTATGAATTTTCTCTAAGATAACATAATCAGTAAAATTGTGGTCCATGCACATATCAATTGTATTAGGTTAATTCTAAAAATTACTCTTTGGGAGTTTTTTTTTTTTTTGCATTACAGTGAGATACAATTTATTTCTGTCCAACACATTGCCTATCTTTATGTGTCTTGAGGACTTTTCTATGATCATTGTTTAGCTGTTATATATTTATATAAATGCAACAAATGATAGTGATCAAGAAAAATGTACCTTTACGGACCAGTTAGGGAAATTACCATTTGGTTCCAATAGCATTAATAAAATATAAATAGTTTAATAATCATTTTGGTTTGCTTTTATCCTCTTAAAGATGTTACTGTCATTTCTTAGATTAAATTATGTTTTCCATCTCGTGGAACTATGAGCTGTTGAAAATGAATGTGTTTTTATAATATGAATACTAATTACTATTATAATAATTGAAAAATAGCATAAAATAGTATCTGTGCTAAGAATAGTAACCAAAATAGAAAAGAAAATAATAAAATTAAATGATTTGAGGAGGCAACATTTGTATGTTTTATTTATTTTGTAATATTAACCTTGCCATGCTTTTTGTTCATTAAAATAAATAGCGGAGAATGAGCAGCTTGTGCAGGGTTTTTTACATGGTTTATGTTAATCTCTGGGGTAAGTTTTCTTTCATCTCCTCAAGTCTAGGTTAGACCACAGTGAGACTGTTGAATTGTCTATTTGGTCAGAATTGTCTATTTTGGTCAAACCATGTGAATCAGTGATGCTTGTACCTTCAACCCGATGAGCGTATATTGAACTACCTGGGGAAACAAGCTGGCAGTTCTCAGTGTCCTGAACACCATGAGCATCTCTGTAGCTCTGGATTCCATTCCTCTACTAGAAGCTCCACTGTCAGGATTGTGATCACTATATAACACAGTATGTGATAGGCTGGTATAAAGCTTCATTTCTCCTTTCACTGTATGTACCAATTTCTGGTAGTTTCTTTCTTTTTTTTTCCTGAAAAAGTGAAAAAAGTGTTAGTTGCTCAGTCATTCCGACTCTCTGTGACCCCATGGACTGTGTAGTCTGCCAGGCTCCCCTGTCTATGGAATTCTCTAGTCAAGAATACTGGAGTGGGGTTTCCTTTCCCTTCTCCAGGGGATCTTCCAGACCCAGGGATTGAACCTGGGTCTCCTGCATTGCATGAATCCTTTACCATCTGAGCCACTTATATATATATATAATTTTTTTAAGACTTTATTTTTTGGAGTAGTTTTAGATTTACAAAAAAACGAAGATAAAGGTAGAGAGTCCCATTTGCCCTTCCCTCTGCACACGGGCCTAACCTACCTCATTACCAACATTGCTCACCAAAACAGTACATTTTTACCAAGCAGGGACCTATGTTGACAAGATAGTTTCTTTGTAATTGTCTGTGACCATGAGCAATACATTCTACTAAGTTAAAATCTCCCCTATTTAACTGATTTTCTGAGGAGTTTGATTCTGTGAAAATCAGACCTGGCTGGTGGCAAAATAGCACACAACACTCACACGTGGTGGTCTTTTACAACAGTGACCACCTGCCTCCAAACACACATTAATGTCCGAAGTGGGGGAATAAATTCTGCTGAATATAATCAGCATCATAAATACTTTGATGACTTTTCAGTCAGAGAAAACGTAAAAGATTGTAGACTTGGATGAGCACACAAGGCTACATGTTTTAAGGCCTGTAGTAAATTGTTGCAAAATTCAGTGCTCACTCTTTTCCCCTTAAACATAATTCAGAATAGTTTATTTTCACAATTTTAGGTCAGCTTTTAGGCTCAAATCAAAAGAATTATGCACTTATTATTATGTAAAAACTTTCTCCTTCAAAACATATCTTCTGAGTAGTATATAAGTGGTGATCAAGGGTTAGTGTAGTTACTCAGTAATGCCCTACTCTTTGCAACCCCATGGACTGCAGCCCACCAGGCTCCTCAGTCCATGGGATTCTCCAGGCAAGAATACTGGAGTGGATTGCCAATTCCTTCTCCAGGGGATCTTCCCGACCTAGGAATCAAACCTGGGTCTCCTGCACTGCAGACAGATTCTTTACCAAATGAGCTACGAGGGAAGCCCTGGTGATCTAAATGATAAGTAAATGACATTTTACTTTGCTGATTTTCTAAAGATATATAAAACTTGATGAAATTTTCAAATAATGATTCCTAGTGCACAGTTTCTAATGAGGTCTAAATTCTCTTAGAAGTTTCCCTTGGGTCTTGAAGTCACCATTGGATACTGTGAATAAAGAAAAAATATGAGTTTGAATTAGGTGTCCCAAGTGGCTCAGTGGTAAAGAATCCTCCTGCCAATGCAGAAGACACAGGAGACACAGTCTCAATCCTTGGATCAGAAAGATCTCCTGGAGGAGGAAATGGCAAAGTACTCCAGTATTCTTGCCTGGGAAATCCCATGGATTTCTTGCCTGGGAAATCCCAAGGAAAGCCTTGCAGGATACAATCCATGGGGTTGCAAAAGAGTAGGACATGACACAACAAGTGCTTAATCAGTGGTCTTTTTCTCCCATTTTTTATCCATGATGCTATGTTCATCTTCAGACCCTCCTGATAATTAAGATGACAGCATTAGAAGTTAGGCTATCCACCATCTCTGTTACTAACTATTTGCACAGCATTGGCCAGTTCATTAAGCCCTTCTGTTCCCTAGTTTCTGATCTATAAAGTGAAAAATATGAACACAATAATCTTTTTGGTTCTTCTGAATTCTATTTTTTAATTCTATATGTTGAGATATTTGAGTGCAATGAACAAGGATGGGAATGATAGAAAATTTAAATAAGGTTCATTTTTTTAAAATTAAGCTTATGAATTTTTTTCCCTAATAAAATGTGCAGGTGCTTCCCTGGCAGTTCAGTGGTTAAGACTTCCTTTTCCAATGCAAGGAGTAAGATTCAATCCCTGGTCAGGGAGCCAAGATCCCACATGCCTCGGGACCAAAAAACCAAAACTTAAAACAGAAGCAATATTGTAACAAATTCAATAAAGACTTTAAATGTGGTCTATGTTAAAAAAAAATCTTTTGAAAAATAAAATAAATAAAATGTGCAAAACAGTTTGAACAAGTGCCAGGTACTTTGTGAAATATAACAGCAAAAGATAAGTAAGACACTGTTCTTATCTACATGAGGGCTCCAGTGTAATGCCTGACAGTTTCTAAGAGCCAAAAACACATTGGGTGAGTAAGAACAGATCTGGGACCCAACATAATTCTTACAGTTGGAGCCACACAAGGCAGGTCCAACTGACCACCAGCTTAGTGAGTCAATCACGAAGTGCTATACATGGCCAAGGGATCCAGGAAGCATTCTGCAAAGATTTTCCGAGGATGGAGGAGGTTTCTAATAGATGATGATTAGAATGTAGCAACAGAGAATGTGAAGGACAATGCAGGTGTCAAATGGCAGGCCAGAATCAGCATATGATTGTCGAAACCCCAGTGATTGGAACGAGGTCCTGGGGTATAACTAGAGTCTCCAATGAGAGTCAAACAGGAACCAAAGCAGGATTTGCCCAGAGCAGACTGAAGACCAGAGTCTTGGGCAAGACACAACTCAGCACTCCACAGCACAGGATGCCCTGCACTGCAGCTGCCAACTGGGAGATGGAGTAGGACCTCGCTGGACTGACCCAGATTGGTGAGGAAAGACATTGAGAATATTTAAAAACTTCCTTTCCTGGTCTGAATGGTCTGTGTCAAGCTAATCAGCAGGAACAGATCTAGGAAACAGATACAAAGGTAGAGCAGTGAGGAAGACCATCATTTGTCCCCCTTTGTAAGCTTATCATTAAGAAGAAGGGCTCAGAGAAGAGCCTTTGTCTGCATACAAAGAAGAATTTGGCAAGGATTCTTGGAAATTTGCAAAAGAAACTTCAATATGGCTGAAAGGTTTATAAGCAAGGTTTGAAGAGATGAAAATTTTGATAGGTTTGTGTGGTTTTTCACCTAAGTTGACTATTGAAATCACCTGAATTGGCTTGTAAAATATGGCATGGTTCCTCTCCTTTCTCGGTGATTCTAATATGCAACTGAGGTTGAAAAAACACTCTTGGGAGACTGTTCCAACCAGAGGGAGTGCCATTAGCAAAGACCCAAAGGAAAGAACAGTTTATTTGGGGGCCAAAGTCTTCCAGCCTTGCTAGTGCAGGTGCTGGGAAAACTTGCTGGCGTGTTACATTGAGAGAAAGGAGAATAATACATCATTACACAAACAAAGAGACATGACATGACAAAACCTTGAATAATTAGCTAAGCTAGGAGAAATGAAGGAATCAAGATAGTACAAGTTCTGGGAGCCAAGTCTCATGAGAGTTTCTGGAGCAATATGGCTGCATAGTGAAAACCCAAACACACAGATAGAAGTTAGGAAAATATAAGAAATTGAGAAGGCATTCAATCTGTTTTTCCTGCATTTTGGTCTTATATGATTATTTGTTGTTGTTTCAGTCGCTAAGCTGTGTCCAGCTCTTTTGCGACCCTGTGGACTGTAGCCTGCCAGGCTCTTCTGTCCATGGAGTTTTCCAGGCAAAGATCCTGGAGTGGTTTGCCATTTTCTTCTCCAGGGAATCTTCTTGGCCCAGAGATCAAACCTGTATCTCCTGCTTGGCAGGTGGATTGTTTGCCACTGAGCCACCATGATTACGAAGTACACTAAAACTATTTGTTCTAGTTTTATTGCATGTTGAGCTATAGTTTTTCATGTACATTTAGTGGAAAACACCCTATGTCTCAAATTCTTTATTTACAAAATAGAGATTTTAAAAAACAAAACTTGTTCACTTGAAACTCCTGAGGTTGTTTTGAGGACAAGTGTGCAAAAACTTTATTTACAGCATCTGTTCTAAAAAAAAAAAAGGCAAAAAGTGGTTAAATCTTGGGCAAAAACCTGTAGGTTAAGTTGTAATCAATAATACATGACTTAGTATTCATTTTATTAACACTCTCAACTTACCTAATCATTACTTAAGGAATTGGCAATTCCAATTTATTTTCTATACCCTATTTTTCAAAGACATTTTGCTCAAGCTTTCTCAGGCAAATCCCTTTAAGTACTATCTGATCTTAGAAGATTTCAGTTCATTCAAATAAGAAGATGCTGAAAAGTTAATGAGGGGAAAACTTTGTGTCTGTTTTGACTTTAAAGACCGGTGGGGGTGGGGGGGTGGGGGACAGTAAGCCACTTCAAAGCTTGTCTTTTAATCTTCTCATTGTTGAGCTCTTTGTTGTGAGGGGACAAGGGGGTGTGATTTTTATCCCTGTAATCAGTTTCTGTCAAGACAAGCTTTCTAAACATTTGTTAAGGGGGAGTTACGGAACTATTATGTGTGGTCACTGGTCTCTCACCCTTAGCTGATAAAAGGAGGGATGAGTGTCAAGTCAGCAAACCTCTAGTCTGGGTTAGTTTTCTTCTGGAGGGTCTAGAAATGAACCCGCTATCCACAAACACACGTCTAGTGAAGGAAGATTGAATTTGAAACTGTCAAGTTATGGCATGTTTGACTTCGTTCTAGAAAATATGGAAGGTAAAAATCATTGATTTTTTTTTTTCCTTTTTAGAAATATTTAGAAATGTTGAGGATGGAGGTTGGGGTTTGAGGGCAGAGAGACATTATTGTGTCAACTAAAATTGTTGTTTTAAAGATTTATTATTTCAGTTTATTTTCTGCTGCCTTCATAAGTAAATGGTATGTATAAATATAATCTCTAACATTTGCTACTTTGTATGTGTGAATACAGTGAAAATGGGTTCGGAAATTTTTAAATTGTATAGGTTCTTTATGTCTGTCAAGAAATTCAAATAGACTTCAAGAATTCTAGTCACCTGATAGTCACCAGATAGAAGCAAACAGGGGAAAAAGTGAGACTTGAGAATATTTTTCTTATTTAAGGCAAATAGCCTTTTTTTTTTTTTTTTTATTCACTATTGGCCAATGAATTTTAAGAAGACATTTTAGGATTTAGTGTCTTTGCAGTACATATTAGATTCATTGTGATTCCTTTTGCAGAGTTTACTGTTTGTGTATGTGGCTTCAATTATAGTGTTTTAAATGCAATATAACTCCCCTAGGCTTTTAGTTTTGTAATCTACATGGATAGCCTAATTTAGGTTTATATTTCCTCTGGAAACTTAGTGTCTATGTGTAGATTTTTAAGTGTATGTTTTTATTTATACTCCTTTTTAATTGTGCTCTTCAAGTAAAGACCATTTTTACAAATGCTGAATTCATAGTACGTTTTCTTTATAAATCTGTAAGTAATAAGTCCAGTTTGAGGGTGGTATTAACTTTCTCAGAGAATGTAATAATGCATTTTTAGAATTTTCAAGGACATTTTGGAAGATTATTCAGTGTCTCTGAAATATAGGAATTTCGAATATATCAAAAGCACTGTTTGATCATGCACTGTATGGTTTAAATTGTAAAATAAAAGGCAATGCAATAAATGTTTAATACCTATTAATTTCTTTTTGAGCTTTCTCTAATAAAGTAAGAAGACAGTAGTTCTTCTTAGGTCTTCCATATGCTTCCAAACATTTGATAATCTCTCATTCGTGAAACCATATGGAAAACTAAAACAGCAGGTTGTTATGGTTAGTACAGGGGTCATTTCTCTTAGCATCTGGGCTCCTTAATTGTCTAAAGCTAGAGTTAGAGAGGGTAAATTATGTTGGTTGATATTTCATCTATTGTCTTTTATGCCTCAGAGAGCAAAATCCTGGATAATTAATGCACTGCCTAGAATGAGAAGCCCTCACTTAGAGAATTTTAAAATGGAATCTAATAATCAATTTAATTATTGGACTTGTTCAAAAATTAAAGATAAATATTAATCAAAATCACACTATCACTATTCTAGTGCTGTAGAGAATTTTGAATCTTCTTATGCTTATTTCAAAATACTTTCAGGGGTTATATTCAGGTTTATCTTTAATTTAGCAGTAGCTGGACTCAGAATTAATTCATTGTTTAAGGGCTGAAAATACACTTTAGCAAACCATGTTTTTAGCAAAAGTTTAAAGATTGTCAATGCCCATTATCTTAAAACATGATTTACTTACTATAATATGCTAAACTTCACAGAAAAATCATAAAACATATTTGCTTTTTTATGATTGTAAAACATATATACTAAGTGAAATAGGAATTATAACTTGGATTGCTTAAAAAGATTCATATACAACAGTGAGGCAGCCCATGGATAGAGTAGACTTTCCATTTTTAGTTTTCATCCTGACTCCAGATTAACATTCTCATGAGGTGTAAAGGTGAGCATTTTACAAATGGTCCTACAAGTATTAACCTTTATCACCATAGACCAAGATCGTGTGTTTCTCCTAAAATCACTGCTGAAATAGTCTTGATTTTAGCCTACTCAAACTAATTGAGAGGGAAGACATGATAAACAGTTGATGTTTATTTTCTGAATGGCACTTTAAAATTGATACATATTCCTAGAGCTTTGAAAGTATTAATTGAATATCTTCTTTGTTTCCACATAGACTAACACATTCTAAGTTGAAATCACTCATAAAGCAGCCAAAATGTTGATGCTACACTGCAGGCATTTTTCCTTAAAAAAATACAAATAAAGTAGTTTAAATTAACCCCATACATTCAGATGTTAAAGCAATAGTTGATACATGTTTTGATATAAGATAATGTTAAATAAGGGTGACTCATGATGGACTATATATCTGTTTTATGCTTAGAGTTTATTACTGGTCATCACAGAAACCATAAAGTTTTATATATATAAGTTGCTGACCTTTCCTTGCCAACTAGAGACTATCCTGGATTATATATGAATCATAGTTTTCCCTGCAACACAAGATACATATTGATATTAACAAGCCTGAATGGTGCTTTATGATAAATACTGTCTTTTTTTCTATGGTCAGTTTTTTTTCTGGGACCCAGAGGAAGTACCACCCCTCTCACCTTTTATCATGTAAACCTACTTTCCACCTCTCTTTCTGTTCTCTATCTTTTTTCTCCGTATCTTTCACCTTCCCTTCCCCTCTTCATATAGGCACAAGATAGTCTATATTTTATCTCATACATTTTTTGAAAGGCTATGCATCTCATTCTTTATTTAAAAATTGGCATATAATGTGTTTTTAAAAATCACTACCCCTGAATACAATTAAACAAATTTCGTGTATTTGTGATCTTTTGCTTCTAAGGCCCTTGTTTGAAATTTTTGGCATGTTTCAGTGATCTGGATTTAAAAAAATTCTATTTTTACTGTTTACTAGTGATGTTTATAGCTTAAGATATATTTTATATTGCATTAATTGTTCTGAGCAGCAATTTTTACAGCAGTCAAAAACTTTATTAAGTCTGTCTTTTAAACTTTATTAGGTAATTATTTCAAGTGGATGAAAATCCTACCCAATTCATCCAGAAAATATCAGAGATATAATTAAACAAAAAGTAAATTCTATTTGGGCATAGAGTTGTACTATAACAGGAGCTTTGTTTCCCATTCCTGCTGAGGAAGTGTTTACATTAGTAGTCACCTGCAAGGTGGTAAGAGAGGCAGAATTCTCATATTTATTCAATGTGTCAGCTTTTTGTGCTAACTGCAGGTAAACTGCAAATTTATGTCTTCCTACTTAGCAAAATTGTAATTAACATTAGCATTTCTCGATAAATACTTAGGGAGAAATCTCAAAGGAATCACTGTTTCCTTTTTAGTATAAAACCTCATGAAATTAGAATGAAAATAAAACACCTTTTATTCTGTTGTTTGCTAGGCTTAGTCACACAGTATAATATTGGGTTGGCCAAAAATTTCATTCAGGTTTTTGGTAACAGCTGATGAAAAGCCTGAAGAACTTTTTGGCCAACCCAATAGTATACACAGTGCTTCTGTAGTGGATATGTCAGAGCACTTTGATAACCACACGTCTTCCTTCAGTGACTGTTTAGCTGCTTGTGTACTGGTGTTTACAGAGCAAAATGGATGGAAAGTCAAGAGAAAACACTCAGTATCTGGTTAAGGTAATGCACATTCAATCTCCCAAAGTTTACACAGCAATTGAAATGGCCTCTTCTATAAATAATGCCATGCTTCCTGGTATTTCTATCATTTACAGTTTATAGTAGCAAAAGCAGCCCCAGCACAATATTTCTTAATCCTCCCAATGCCTTATGCATGTATAAATCATCTGCGCCCTGGCAGAATCTTGTCTTGACCCTCCAAGACTTTTATTGCCATTTCATTCATTTTTTATTGCCACTTCTTTCTTCTTCTTCTTTTTTATTTCCTAAATCCACAAGCTGAAAAGGGGGTTATAGTTTTCATTTTCTTGTGAATGATGTCTATATAGTTTCTTCCCCAGCATACTGTCAGGGTTACAGGAAAGAAAAGCGTCTCTGTTATGAAGAGCCAGCTGAAGCAAATGAATCATTAGAATGATGAAAGGTCTGCTGGGGACAATCAGTGTCTTTCCTCTTAGCTGTCAGCTAACAATGACACCTAATCCTTAGCATTTATTGAGTGTAAAATAAAGGTCCTTAACCATTTTATCACCCATACTTTTAACCTGAAAACTTCCCTTCCCCCAACTTTCTTTCTTTTTCTTTTTTTTGTAGCTTTTTAAACTTTGGCTTTTTTTCTTTTAATTAGATGAAACTAACATTTAAGATTAGCTGGAACCAAATTCATTTCCCCCTACTCTGTCATATGTTGTATTCTTGTTGTTGTTTTTTTTTTAATTATTTGGAAATCTATAAAACTTGGAAATACAATAAATTACCAATTTTATTTTTTTCTTTTTCTCTTTTTTAATTGGTGGGAAATTGCTGTACAATGTTGCATTGTTTTCTGCCATACAACAATGCAAATCAGATATATATATATATATATATATATATATATATCCCTTCCCTGTTGAACCTTCCTCCTCTTTCCTCATCCCATTCCTCTAGGGCATTGCGGAGCATGCCCCACCTTTCTGTTCACTATTCTCTTTCTTTCCCTCTTCCCTTTTTTTTCCTGTTTTTTTTTTCTGTTTTTGGTCCTTAAACACATCCTTACCGTGTTCTTATCATGGTAGAAATTTTGCTTTGATAAGGACTCAAGATTCAAAGATGACTACGTCATTTTTGCAATGAAAGAACTTACAGCCTAGAGGGGGACATACAGGTGCAAGCAATGAATTATAATATTCTGTGAATATGATCAGTGATAGAGGCATGAACAAACATAGACATGAAAGAAGCATCAATGAAACCTGGCTAGGACGGCAAGGGTAACTTCACTGAAAGTGACATTTTCTAGCTAGGGTCTTAAAGCTTTAATAGAAATTTTGCAAATAAATGAGTCAGGAGGAAATACATTAATAAAAGCATATTCAGGTAATAGCAGCTAGAATTTAAAAAAGAAAATGGTGAAAAGAGTGAGGTTCTGATTGAAAAGAGGACTAGAAATATTTCTGAAGTCAGACTGGATTTTTTTCTTTAATTTTTATTGGAGTATAGTTGTTTTACAATGTTGTGTTAGTTTCTATGGCACAGCAAAGTGAATTAGTTATTCGTATACCTATATCCCCTCTTTTTTCAATTTCCTTCCCATTTAGGGACCACAGAGCATTGAGTCGAGTTCCCTAAAGTCAGATTGTTAAGAGCTTTGTGTACCTCTAAAACTGGAGACCTTATTCTCTAATGATGGATTTTTAATCTGAAGAATCATCAAATGAAATCTATCACAGTAGCACACAAAATCCATTAGGACAGGAACTTTACAGAGCTGGCAGGCATCAGTAAGTACACAGCAAATGTCTATTCTGAAGATTGCAGAGGGTCAACGTGACAGTGGAATTGCTAATGGCCGATACCAGAGATGGGACGTGGTGAGGAGACAGTGTAGTGATCTAGGTGAGAGATGATGACAACCTGAGCTAGGGACCAGGTGTTGCTTTGATGAGAAATGTGAACTGGAGAGGTGAAATGACTTTGGACATAATATTGACAGGTCTCAGGGCTTCCCTGGTGGCTCAGTGATAAAGAATCGACCTGCCAATGCAGGGGATGCAGGTTCCATCCCTGGATTGGGAAGATCCCCTGGAGAAGGAATGACCACCCACTCCAGTATTCTTGCCTGGGAAATCCCATGGACAGAGGAGCCTGGCAGGCTACAGTCCGTGGGGTCACAAAGAGTCGGACATAGCAACTGACCAACAACAATATTGACAGGCTCAGTGACTGATAAAGTCTGGAACCTCAGTGTGGGGATTGAAGCATTCTGCAATAGGACTAAAGTAACTTCCAAATAAGATAAGAAAGACAAGAGAAAATGCAGATTTGGGGGTGAAATGGATGACTCTTATTTGGTGGTGGTTTAGTCACTAAATTGTCTCCAACTCTTGCGATGCCATGGACTATAGCCCACCAGGCTTCTCTGTCCATGGGATTTTCCAGGCAAGAAGACTGGAGTGGTTTGCCATTTCCTTCTACAGATTCTTATTTGGGGATACTTTATGTTTGCATTCAGTAGAGTACATTTCTCATCTATATAAGAGATGGAGAAGTAAAATTAGGAACCATCACTCCAGTGTTAATAACCAAGCTGGCAGAAGCAAATGAGATTCCTCAGGAAAAGCCTCACACCAGAAGGTCACTATTTAGAGCCACGATAAAGTTATCTGACAGGAGAGGAGGAGACACAACCAAAAAAGAAAGAAGTTCCAGGAAAAGTGTAGATTGTCTACTCTCTCCTGTCTTCCTCCTCTATGAACAACATTCTTCTCTTGGTTTTTGAAGATACAACAGGCTCGTCTGTTACTGAAAGTGGGGGTCTTCCTGCTTAGCTCTCTGAAGCCAATAAAGAGGCAAGGTTGATGGAAAGTTTATTTCCAAGGCCAGCAACCCGGGGGAGGTAGGGAGAGTGGACTCCTGACCAAAAGTCAACCCCCGCCCCCTCCCCCCACACACACACTGACAATCAGTGGGCATGAGCTTTTATAGATGGAAGGAGGGGGCTAAGTGTAGAAACAGCACAGTCAGCTCTGACAGTCATGCGGTGAAATTGGTCACGTGGTGGTCTGACCAGCATCATCTTGATTGTTTTAAGAACAGTCGATCTTCAGTTCCAGGGTCAGTTTGTTCCCATTTCTCTGAGATCAGCTCTCAGAATCGTGGCAGCTTATGTTACGACTAGTCTGATCATGGTGTAGTTAATTTCTTCCACCTGGTGGGGGTTTTGGTATCTATAAAACAGCTAAAGGGAAATGCGGCAGGATACTATCTATAGCCCTGGGAGAGGGACTGAAGGTCCTCGACTAGGCTTAATGACTAAACTATTATTGTTCAGTCTTGTTGGACTGTTTTTCTTTGTTTCTGCATTTTCTCACTTCTCGGATTAAACTTATTTCTTGGCTAAAGTTTTTCCACAGACAAAAGGTAGACTGAGGAGATGGAGGGCAAGGACCCCAGGTCCCACTGTGTTTCACATCCACAGCATTCAGCATGAAACATGACTGAGAGTGGAAAGTTTGCTCATCTTCTTTGTCAACTCTAGGCCAAGTTGAATCACTTAGGAATTTAATGACAGTAGGTGACCAAACCCCACATGATTCTTGAAAATATTTAACAGGCAGGAGACAAAACAGAGAATTGGTAAAGGGATGAAAATGAAGGACATAATTTACTTATTTATTGTTGCCAGCTTCTGTGGCTTGCCATGGAGAAGTTTACACTAGTGAGTTTAAAACCAGAACTGTCGAAGCCTGTGGAAATTTTTCTGGACTATGACCAGTTTCTCATGTTAAAGGCAGTCATCCCTAAGATCCCCTGGGCTCCAGGCAACAAAACACTCATGAAGAATCACATATAAGTAACTGTGGAATCCATCCCATGCTCTCTGAGCATCTGGGTTTTCCATTTTGTGTATTTGTTTTCCTGAGAAAACTTTGCAGGAGAGATTTTTTCTTTTTTGGTTTTTATTTTTTGCAACTATTGATGTGGTATGTTCTGCATCAATGTTTTATGACATAATTCATATTTCTAAATCCTAATTCCTTAAAATGCATCCAGTCTGACTTCTGTCTGTGCAATCTTTGAAGTCAGCATTGATTCTAAACATAAATGGTGCAACGTATGAATAAAGAGTATTCTATGGAAATTTTGCTTGACAGACTTATTGGAGGTAAATGATCAACAAAATAACTTTCAAAAGCTGAGTGCTAGATAGTTCTTATCTTATTTCTTTGTATTTTGATATTGTTTCTAGCCTGCCTGCCTAATAATATGGAAATTTAATACTGGTTCCCACAACCTGTCTGAAAGATTTATAGGCCATTTCTCTCTTCCAATGGTTGTATATAGATCTCACAGTCTATAGTGATCAATTACCTTAATTCCATAGTAGACTATACTTCAATGTAACATTAATGGCTTCTATGACTAAATTCATAAGAATAATTACCTTATTGAAACAAAAATGCAGGAACAAAAGAGCTCCCACTCTTAAGGAAGCATGTGCCTCTTGATATCAGGTGTAGCTAAATAAATAAAATATTTGATATGATATTTAAACCAAATTTATCTGTATTAATGAAGTGGTAGAAATATAACAAGAATATTTTCTGTAATTTATTTTGTTAACATTGGGCTTCCCAGGTGGCTCAGGGGAGCCACCTGCCAAGCAGGAGATGTAGGTTCGATCCCTGGGTTGGGAAGAGTCCCCTGGAGAAGGAAATGGCAACCCACTCCAGTATTCTTGCCTGGGAAATCCCATGGACAGAGGAGCCTGGCAGGCTACTGTCCAAGGGGTCACAAAGAGTTGGGCACGGCTGAGTGACTAAGCACAAGCACCTTTTGCAACCTCATGCTGGAAATTCTCGCCTCCTGAAGTTTCCCCAATAATGTTGTTATAGAATTTCTGTGTAGAAGTGGCTCATATCTAGAATGTGTTTAGAAGTGGGTACCAGATTCCTCTTCTTAAAGTTTCACTCCCAGAGCAAGCAGTGTATTTCTTTGCTTGTTTGAGGGCCATAGAGATAAGGTTCCTTTATCCCAGTACCTTTTGCGCCTTCACTTTCTCCGTCTTCTCCTGATGCTCGGAGGCCCTGACGGTGTTGCATGCTTGTTCTCTCAACCATGCTTTCAGCTCCCACGGTTGCAGTTGTCGCTGTCTGCTTCTGCTCTGGGGCTCTCTTTTGAATGCCACTGAATTGCAATGTTCTTTCTCATTTCTCTATTGAAATACAGAATTGTCTGCAATGCTGCTCAAGACATAATATCCTTTGCAGAACCTATCACGCCCCAATGTTAGACGGAAGACTTTCTTCCCCATGAGCTCAGGATGCACTTCTTTGAACTCTCAAAACCTTTCATGCAGTTTGGTTTTAATATCTCTTGTAGACTTTATTCAAACCTTCTGCCTTAGATGCGCCATATGAACCAAACTGAAGAAGATATGATTAAAAGGAAATGGGTGCTGTATCACCTGATCCTTTCTCCTCTTTAGCAGTTACCCACTCCCGCGGGACACATGGATGTCTCAATCTTTTTTCCCCACAGATTGAGTTCTTTCTTGAAAGGATGCAGAGTCACTCACCAAATCAATCCCTGTTCCACCATACTCTCAGTTCAAATGCTAGTGTGAACACGGATCAATTTTCAGGCAGAAGCACCACCCACTTCAAGTCAATAGTCATTCAAAAGACATGTGTGAGGGAAACCACTCTAAATACTGCATGTAATCAGATTTTTTTTTCTTATTTAGTTGTGTGTTATATGCTTTATTTAAGGACTACATACACCAGCTTTTCTTCACTAACATTGATCATAGTAGTAAATGTGACCCCAAGATATTATTAGGTTCAGTTATCTGTTTAAACTCTAGTGTTAAGGAATGATGGATTATTGTTCTTATTCTTAATATTAAAAAAAGAAGTAACTAACTTTATGGCAACAAACATGGTAATTTAGATCAAGAACCCACTTGCCAGTGCAAGAGACATAAGAGATTTGGGTTCAATCCCCGGATCAGGAAGCTCCCCTGGAGGAGGGCATGGCAACCCACTCCAGTATTCTTGCCTGGAGAATCCCATGAACAGAGGAGCCTGGCAGGCTACAGTCCATGGGATCACCAAGAGTCAGACACGACTGCAGTGACTTAGCACACAAGCAGATATCTAAAGATATGGAGAGAAAAATTTCACAGGGACTCAAAAGGGTGATTAACCAATGTCAAATGACAAAGCTACAGCAATTTAGTAATGAGTCTGATATTCTCAAAACTACAGCAATTTAGTAATGAGTCTGATATTCTTTATTCAAGGGGAATCAACGCATGGATTGGGAGAGCACAGTGCCTCACAGTGGTGGAGCAGTACTCCTGAGGGTCATGGCAGGAGCCTGTTTTAGGAGCTGGAGACGCTGTCTGTCATGCTGGAGCAGGGCATGATTAGCTAGGAGGTCAAGGATTTCCTTATAAGGCTGGCAGGTCCCATTTTCTAGAGTAAGCTGATTTGGAGGGTTGTGATTGGTGTTAGATTTCTATGACAGTGAGGCATTTCCCTGAGTGCGTGCTGAGTTCATTTTGATTTTTGACCTAGGCCAGGCTGCTGGAAGCCCTGCATTTTGGGTTCCAGATACACAAATTAATGTTATCATCAGTATTAAAATGAAACCAACAGCTTCCCACTTTTCTCTCCCCATAACTCTCATCTTATTGCTTTTCTTATTCCTTTACTTTCTTCTCCATCCATTCTTATATTTGTTCTTTCTCATTTATCTTCTTCATTCTTTATGATACTTTCTCATCATCTATTCTTCTTCCTATGGTTTTCCAGTTTTCTTCTTTTCTTTTTTCAACTTGAAGAGTGGTTAAATTGACAGGCAGAGCAAGACAAGTGAGGAAGGAAAAGAAATGCTCAGCGGTGGGGGAAGATAACATTGTGTGTGTGTTCGCATGCACACACACACACACGTGTATCCACTCTGAGTTGACTCGGGTTCAGATGGACCAGGCATAAGAAATGTTTTCTATATAGCAATTTACTGCTCATTTTTTTTTTGGTTAGATGTTTTGCTTGTCCGTTAGGGGAACTTTTTCATGGGAGGGGTTGGGGTTTGGTTGGGTTTGTTTGTTTTGGTTTTAGGAAAGATCTCTAAATGAAATTGAGCCTCAAAATATTAAACTGTTACTATCCTTCTTGAAATGCCTTTTTAAAAACTATTGTTGTTGTTCTTCTTCTGAGGCCAATTATTATACTCTTTTTTGAGGAACTGTCAATAGAAAAATGTCATCTCCATCTTACACAGGAAGAAAATGGGTCCAAGGAGTTTCAGCAAGTGGCACGTGGAGTTTCAGTCATGGCCAAGTGGCACATGACTACATGAATGATGGGTCCAGAACTCTCGATAAAACTTCAACATGATTTGCTTGAATTACCAATAGTATTTTATTCCAAGGCACTTTGCACAGAGCACTATCAGCTTCGTGCCTAAACATGGGTGCATATACCCTCTTAGGTACGCATCTGTACCTACATGGTCACACCCTGTTCATTGATTATAGAACAAGATGACTGCCTCAGGCTGGAGTTGATGAGATGTCCTTTCTGAGTAGTTTAGTCTAGGATACATGTAAGATTAAAAAGTGCATTTACAAAGAAAATTATCAGGACGTGAACGTGAATAAAGACTGATGCATTTTCAAAAACATCAAACCAGGATAGTTGATCAACTGGCAGAATTAGGATCTCAATGGTTCACCACTTTTCTTAAGAAAAAACAAACAGCTAGCAAGATGTAAGAGAGTTAATCAAATCAGTCTTACAGGGATTTAATATGTGTCTAAGATTTTTAGTGGCTTAAAGAAAAACTGATGGATCCTGTATTAAAAAATATAACCAGATAACTTTTATGGAAATTCTTAAAGCAGCAGCTTGTTAGTAAAATGTCTAAAGTCGAACTACTCTTTTCTCTGTTTTGGGAAAATCTCTGTTTTGTGAAGAAAAAAAAAATCTTTAGAGGGAATAAGAATTTCTCTACTACATAGATTGCTTGAAATTTATTTATAGAATGTAAATAAGAAAAGAACAAAACTACATTGGTAACTAAAATAGCATTGTACCTCCTTTGCTTTGGGGACAAGGTCAGTTAATCAGTAAATGGATTGGCTGTGTTACAGGCACTGTTCAGGAGAACCTTTCAGTTCCTATCTTCACTTCATCTACACACTTTCAGAGGTCACTGTTTCTTTTCTTTACTTTTTGTATGACGACTTCCATTATGCAGAGGTAGAATCAACAAGGAAAAGGAAGATGGAGAAATTATTCTTTAAAGGTGAAAAGGTAGTAAGATAGTACCCAGTGATAAAGACATAAGGCTGAGATTATGTGGCAAACATAATTTAAGTTCTAGAAACAAAATATACTTTGAGATATCATCTGGTTAGCTTCCAGGCAAAATTAAATTTAAACCAAACAGTAAATTAAGTCTAATTTCAATACTCTTCAAAATTCCAAAACACCTTAACTTCAGATCGCCATCTGTAATATATAAAACTATTTAAAGTAGTCCATATCCATTAAGATAATATTTTTAAAATGTGACAAGCCTCACATGATAAAGGTATTCACAGAATAATGAAGATTATAAAATTATCAATGGAGCGATGTCTACTAAGTTCTGCAACATTAAAATGGCTAACATGATAAAGAAACCAGAAGAACAAAAAGAATGTGTGCTTTAAAGTGCTTATGCTTCCAGCCTGCGGTGCAAAGCAAACTTGGAGCAAACACAGAAATTATTGAACAAAGAACATAGTCTAGCTGTTTCTAACAGCTGTTTGACAATGTCCACCTGCTAATCTATATATTTACAGGTTCTTAATATCAAATGGGGCTTCCCTGCTGTGAAAGAATCAGATAGTAAAGAATCTGCCTGCAATGCAGGAGACCCGATTTGATCCCTGGGTCAGGAAAATACCTGGAGGAGGAAATGGCAACCCACTCCAGTATTCTTGCCTGGAGAATTCCATGGACAGAGGAGCCTGGTGGGCTACAGTCCATGGGGTCGCACAGAGTTGGACACGACTGAGTGACTAGCACACACAATATCAAATGCATCCTTCCTTTGTATCAGCATATTTTCTTCTCTTATCTATTCAGGATGGATTGGCTGATCATTTTGACTGAGTCTGAGAAGGAATAGAGTATGCAGCAAGTGCAATTAATATTCATTTGTATGTAAAACTAAGTAATATGAGGAATTTAAAGTTGTCTTATCCTGCAGATCATTTTTAATACCAAAACTTTCTTCATACAGAAGAAAGAGTGTTCCTGGCACCACAGAGTCACGAGATTCTCCTGGGGTCCCAGAAATGCTGAGCCCAGGCTTCCAGACTTGATGCCTTTCCATTGAACAAAATCAGTCCTCCAAATTCCACTCATACTTGAACTCTACACTGCTGATTTTCTCTTGCAATAGCGGAAAAGGACAGCTTCCTTTAGAAAGAAGAGAAGATATCTGTAAGATAAATTTGTAGAGTATCATGGCCATACAGTTGAAATTCTCTTCACCACTATGTTTGGACTAGAAGATGTTCAGTTAATTAATCCACTGAAAATGTTGGCTAAAGTAGGGAACTGTGAAACAGGACATACACAATGTAGAAGTTTTGTATCAATTTAAAACATTTAAGTGTATATGCAGTTGCCAATTTTGATGTGAGACTGGGCTCTTTGAGTAGGAACCTAATGATTGGTTTTCTTCTTGTCTTTTTATCACTTGCAAAATTTAGCACTTGCAATTTTCATATTCAGTTTCTTTACAAAGTAATATAAGCTCAGAATCTTCCTAGATTTCTATGATTTGTTTTTAAAGTCAGGTCAATATATTGAGGTGTGATTTTTTTTTAAACCAATTATTACTTTGGTCTTGCTCACATCTAACTTAATAATGACTTTATGTCAGTCTTATACAGCAAATCCTTAAACTCATTTTCATAGGAACACCTCTCTTTGTTTTTTGCCTCCATGTTTGATCACTTCATATTACATACACTACATGGTAATATTTATGAAACTGAGTACATCAGACCATTTTTCTGTAGGTATTGGAGTGAAGTAAAAGTTTTTAGATCAAGTAAATTTATGAAATTCTATAACAAGTTATGCAAGTTTCCTGACCGAATAACTTTTTCATGGCCTTTGCAACAAGTCTGACTTACATACATGCGTTTGGCAAGAAACACAATTTACCCAGCTGATGGAAGCAGAATTAGATCTGCAAAGAGTCGGACACAACTGAGCAACTAACAACACACACACACACAAGAAGGAAGGCAGCCACAAAACTTATTCGAGTCCTATGAGGAAAAATGAATCTGTTTTATAGAAGGAAATGGAGAACATTGGTTACCCGTGACACCAAGGGAAGCTAGTGAAGAAACTCTTATTTATTACGTCAAGCTTGTGAAAATTCTGTGTCCTATATAGGTATATATAAAGTTGTCCTTATCCATAAACTCCAGAATAAATACTCTAAAGTCACTCTCTTCTGTATGGCGTACAACTGTCCTCAGGGTTCTATCTGTCTTTTTCTATCTCTATTCTTATGTCTCTTTTCTTTCTCTTTTCTTCTTTTTCTAACTACATTTGGCAAAAAAAAAAAAAAAATTCACCTATGAATACATTTTTAATTTTCAAGGTTAAGCCTTCAGGGCTTAGAAATGTTGTTTATCTTCTGGGGAGTACTCAAAGTAAAGATGTTCCTAATCTAGAGAAAATAGAGTCAATTTTGCTCCCAATAGGAAGAAGAGTATTCTTACATCATTCTAAACTTCCTACAACAGCATGGTTTGTTGATACAAAATCATGATAACTTAAACAGTCATCTCCTATCAAATTATCTAGGGACAGTTTTGGTGGTGTTATTCAAGCAAGTATATGTTATGGTCTGACTGGTTAGGTAAGACTATTTTGTGCCAGCAAAGCATAGTGAACATCCGTGCTTTTCCCAGTAACAAATGACTCTTGGATGTCAAAAGAGTACTCAATGTTTCTGAACTTCAGTTATCTCATCTGTATAACAGACATTATAAAACCTCTATTGCAGGATTATTGGGAGAATTAAATACAGTAAAATGTGTAAAAATGCCAAACACAGTGCTTGGCAGGCATATAGTTGGTGTACAATAAATATTACTCTTCCCTTTTGATTACACTCACCATGTGACCTCTCAGTGCCAACAGTGACCTTCATTCTTAAAGGCAAAGTTAACCTTTTACTATTTATACATATCTTAACATGTTATGGTCTTCCCTGGGTGGCTCAGCTGGTAAAGAATACGCCTCCAATGCAAGAGACCCTGGTTCGATCCCTGAGTTGAAAAGATCTCCTGAAGAAGGGAACGACTACACACTCCAGTATTCTGGCCTGGAGAATTCCATGGACTGTATAGTCCATGGTGTCACAAAGAATCTGACACGACTGAGCGACTTTCACTTTCGTGGCAACTTTAACATATGAAGTGCAGTCACCTTGTTTTTTTCTTGGTTAAGGAAATCTTTCCAAGACCAATTACTTAACATCTTCTAGGGCAGTCATATTTTCTCCTTTGTTTTGGTTCTAGAAATATGTCAGAAAAAATAAGAAAAATAAATGATTTACCAACCTGAGTTGCACATCATCAAAGGCAATTATTTATGTTATGGAGATCTCTCTTCAATTTAACTTCATTCCTTCATATTGAAAGAGGAGAAATAGAAAGTTGTAATGGTTTGTTTCTTGTCAGGATCCATTATGGGAAATCATAGAGCAAAAAATAACTGAAAAGAACCTCGAAACTGTAAGAAATCTTTCTTACATTTCAATTACGTATCATATAGTAGACTAGACTCAATTACGTATCATTAGTAGACTAGATGGAGCAGACTTGGTAGACCATCTGATGTGTAAACAGATTTTTACCTGCTGTTTTAGAATCCTAAGCAGAAGACACTATATTATAGGATCGATAATGTTTGTTAGCTGATAGGTTACCTCCTTGAAAAGCACGTTTTGTTTACTCAGCAAGTAACTTGAAAACTTTCATGGGAAAGTAATTAAGCCAAATAATACGGTAGTTGCATTAGCAACTGTATTGTACTCCTGCTCATTCAAGAATCTCAGTTAGCAGCCAAGGAGTTATTTGTTTGCCAAATAGAAAGTAAATATTTATTGTAGACTTACTGATCATAAGAGATGGTTCATTCTGTTGGCAATCTCTCTGTGCATGTCTGTGTAGTCGCTTCAGGTGTGTCTGACTCTTTGTAACCCCATGGACTGTAGCCCACCAGGCTCCTCTGTCCATGAGATTCTCCAGGCAACATTACTCTCTGTTTACCAAACTATATATGGCATTTGAGTTATATTGACTGCATCATACTCTTCAGGGTATATTTAATGTGTAACACTTCTATTGTGGTAGAGACTCTTGAAGATTTTAAAGTCTCTATTAACTCAGGCAGCAGACAGAGTTAACAAATGAAGCCTACTGGTCCATCTAATTTAGAGATTATGATATTTTCTTTCCCAGGAAGTTTGGTTTCCAAATGATCACATTGAGGGGATCTAGTGTCTTTATACTTGTACATTCCAATGTAGGTTGATACAACATCACAGTTCTCTGTCTCAAATAACCTTTCAGCTTTTAACTGGCCACTCGTTTTTAAGGTTGGCTGAGAGCAGAAAATAAAACTTCCATGGTCTGGTAATCATGGTCTGGTAATCATAGGTTGCCCTTATTTGTAACATGTTCCCCTTGGCTTGAGTCACAGATCTGTTTTAAAAAGCAGATCAATCCTGTCTGGAACAAAATATCAATCAGATGTGACCAGAGTTTTGAAATTTGATGAAAACATAAAACTTTCTTGTTGAAACTGACCCGCGTTTTGGTGAAAGGTTTAATTGTTCTGTCCCACATCTCAGGTTTTTTTTTTTTTTGTCTCTAGTAAACAGGGTATTTTCATGTATGATTTAAAAATAATCAACTGAGGATGTAACTGAGAGTGTACTGAAAAATATTTATCCTTCCAATTTATTGAAAATATCAAAAACACTATGTTTAACTTTTTTTTAAATTAGAAACTTTGTATAGTTCTATATTGCATGTAAGAGAGGGGAGCAAGGTCAAATAATTTTTCTAATTAACTGAACATTTTGATCTTTGGTCAAAAGCATCTAAAATCTAAAATTCTTCTGATATATGCTGGACCTATGGCAATGCTAAAAGCACTGATATATATACTACATTTGATTTTACTGAAGCTAGGCTATTGCAACTTAAAAATGAGCTTTTAGTTTTGGTTCTTATTAAAAATCTTATAGTTTGTTCACCTCAGGATTCTTGTGCTGGATAGCCATAATATTTTGGTGTTCTCCTTCCAGAATGTAGTTCAATAAGTATAAAAATTTTACTAAGTTAACTTTATCTAGAGACATATTTGAAAACTTCCACTATTTGTAATGTGAAGTACAACCTCGAGACTTCAAACTGCTTACAGCTTGAAGTATTCCTGAAAAACTAAAACCAAACCAAACAAAAGCAAACAAACAAAAACACAGGGTGTTTAAAACATCAAAATTACTCTAGGAACTGTTTTAAAAATACAAATATGTGGTCATATCCTCAAATATCAAGATGTGAGGTATCATCTGCATATCATCCTTTCTTGGCATTTTTGTAAAACATTTTTAAATATTGAGGTTCTGGGAAATCCTGCAGAAATTAACTCTACCTTAGTGTAACCTGTAGTTTCTCAGATGGACTTGATCCTGGATAACTTTTTTTTTCTGTCCATGGTGCTTTATATTTTATTTTTTTATTAAGGCATAGTTGATTTGCAATGTTGTATAAGTTTCAGGTGTACAGCATAGTGATTCAGCTCTAAATAAATAAATAAATATATATATATATATATCTACATATTTTTTCAGGTCCTTTTCCCTTATCAGTTATTTCAAAATATTGAGTATAAAACTAGACTGTGAAATCTATTTTCTCCAGAATGTCCTTTGAGAAATTCTGCTGAATAAAATTGGACAAGATCCAAATTGTTGTTTACATCAGTACTGCTTTCTAATGCAATATGGTTATAACATATTTGAGAATGGGCCACATTCAAAGCTATTGAAAACATTTTACCTCCATTTAGACCTATGAATGGAATATTTCTATTGCCTAAATGGTGTCTAAAAATTAAATACTGAAGAGTCACATTACTTTTGTGTGAAATGGAGTATTTCCTGCCATATCAATAAACGATGATGTCACAGCCCTGAGGGATCCTGGCCCTCCAAATGTGAATTTCTGAGCCCAGGAAGAATAGTGCCTGCTATGTGGCAGCCATTGAGCTGCCACAGCGAGCTGCTGCCACTCCCTATGGTGAGGGAGGAACTAAGGATGCGAAAAATCAAATCTCAGGATGCTGGCCCCCATACAGCTGAGATGCATATGAAAGGAATGATTTCAGTGATTTCTGGTTGAACATCAGACTGTTGCATCTTGCATACATAGAAAAGCACTACATTTCTTAATTTGAGATATCTGGTTTCCTTAATTAGCAATAACGTTTTTTAAATCAATTAATTTTAATCAGAGGATAACTGCTTTACAATACTGTGGTGGTTTTTGCCATACCGCGACATGCATTGACCACAGGTGCATCTGTGTCCCCCCATCCTGAACCCACGCACCCACTTCCCTCCCCACCCCATCCCTCTGGCTTGTCCCAGGGCACCAGCTTACATCATAAGGTTTTGATGTTCAGACTCCTACCCCTTGTTGCAAACTTCAGTATAAGCGGACCCCTCCCCACTGCCTCCTCAAAATGGTTCTCTCTGGGTTATTTGAGATGGTGTCTCCCAGGCTTGAAGTTCTAAAAATTCCCACCAATAAAGCATAGCTCAACTTTTAGGTTGTGACTCTTTTTTTAAGTCAACATTTGTATGATTTATTTTCTGACTGCATGAAATAATCAGGAAGAAAGCAAATAAATAAGTATGTATGAGTGTTTTGTTTCAGTGACTTGAGTGCCTGTTCCCTGAATGGAATAATGGTTCCGTGGAGCTAAACTACCAAACGTGCTCTTGTCACTGTATTATTAGAAATCTGCTGAATTGAAGTTTAGAAATAAACACACTTTGTTGGTGAGTGCTTCTTTTCATATCACAAGTTTTTACCAATAGACTGGTAAAAAGGCAAATTACAAATGCTTATTTATTGCCTTTAGTGGGATGATTTGAGTGAATAGCATTGAAACATATACATTGCCATATGTAAAACAGATGATCAGCTGAGAGTTTGATTCATGAATCAGGGCACCCAAAGCCAGTGCTCTGGGACAACAGAGAGGGATAGGGTGGGGTGGAGAGAGGGTTCAGGATGGGAGACACGTGTATACTTATGGCCAATTCATGTTGATGAATGGCAAAAATCATCACAATATTGTAAAGTAATTATCTTCTAATTAAAATAAATAATTTTAAAAATTATTGCCTTTAATTGGAGGATCAAATCTAAAATTATGTTCAGAGGTTGGGGACAGAGAATTTGTCAAAATTAGTTACTTGAGTTTTTTAATTTATTGTAATATGTTCAGAAGAAGTTTGAATTATATTTGTATTTTTCTTCCACTAGGGAAAGATATTAGAGACATTTTGGGTTTGGAGGTAGACATACAGTCACAATTCTAAGAAAGGAAGCATTTCCATAACATTGGAAAATGTTATCAAAAAAGAAGAGGAAGGAATCATTAGTTTTACCTCTGGAAAAAGAGTGATTTGTTAATCAGTGTCTTTTCACTTCACATGGGCCAGTCACTAAGCTAGGCACACTAAGTACATTATATCACTGAAGTAGAAGAAATTTTCTTTAAATCTTCTTATAGTTACAGACAACATCATCCGTTGCTTAGTTTCTTTAAAAAAATTTGTGATAATGGTGTGTGTGTGTGATAATGGACTTAGATATTATATCTGTATCCACACTGTTTACTTCCTTTCCCTGTTATTCCTTTATCTGCCCTGCCCTGTTTTGTTCCAGTTCTTTCTTCCACTGTATTTAACAACTCTGTGCTTATTACACAGTAAATCTGATATAAAATATTAAGAAAGTGAATGAAGAGTCCTGTCTCCATGTGTTCTGTGTGAAGAGATGCTTCCCTTTGCCATTGGTTTGCACTGAGCATCAGTCCTCCTTGGATCATAAGCTCATCATTGTACCTTATCCTAAATACATATAAAGAATCTTCTGCTTAAAATTATAATGCTAGCAGGATTGTCAGAAAGCAGTCAATTTTCCCCTTACATTTAGTGAAGCAAAAATAAAACTTCATATGCCTGATTTCAAGTTTGTAGATGTCCTAAAATTGTGTCCATGGGTTATTTTACACATTTAATTCACCTTGGTTGGTTTCATGATGCTGTCTTCTGGGTGCCAATTAGTACACTGGACATCTGCCAAGAAGGAGCTGAAATAAGGCCATCGGCTCATTTCATCTTGGCACCAAGGTTACTGCTAAGCTGTATTTAACCAGGTGCTAGAGGCCAAAGACATTGTTTCGTCCAGGAACTGTATTTAATGCAGGAGTTTACAATAAAGAGAGACTATGCAGGAATTGTCTTGCTTTTTCAGTCTTCTTACAAAAGAAAGATAGTGAAAACCTATCACAAACATTTAAGAATTATGGTAATTGATACCAGCATACAAGGTGCATATTATAGATTTTTCCAGCATACTAAAGCTTATCATTTACGTAAGTGTTAGTCACTCAGCCATGTCTGACTCTTTGCAACCCCATGAATGGTAGTCCACCAGGCTCTTCTGTCCATGGAATTCTCCAGACAAGAACACTGGAGTGGATGGCCATTCCTTTCTTCAGGGGATCTTCCTGACCCAAGAACTGAACCTCCGTCTCCTGTGTCTCCTGCGTTGCAGACAGGTTCTTTACCATCTGAGCCAATTGGGAAGCCCATCATTTTTATAACGAAGTTGATTATATCTCTCTCTGCTATTTCTCAGAGTCGAATAAAGGGTTTATCATCTGGAAGGCAGGGGGTATGCTCACTTGGCAGAAATGGGAGTTTAGAAATAAGGTAATAGTTGGGATTGATAACATTAAAACTAATTGGGCTAGGATCAATAATACCGATAGGAACCTAAGGCAAAAGGAAAAATCAGTAATAGTGATGGTGTCTTTATTTTTATATTTCATTCATGATGGGCTTTTTAAATATTAATTTGTTTCTGTTAAATGTTTTATGTTGATTACTATGTGCTTTGATGCTCCTTAAATTTTGTACCATTTAAATTTTTGCTCTACAAACTAACATAAGCAGAAAACTGAAAAAAATTATGGAAAATTGTAGAAAAAAACATCACCATACTGACCCCATATTTCATATAACTAAACAATAGATCTCAAAGTTTCATCATTGCTAGCATTTGGAATTTTTAGTGCATAATATTGGACAGTAAAGTTCTCAGCATCATTGGAAGATGACGATAATAGACTGATTCACTGCCAAAATTTCATGAGGGGCAAGATAAGAGAGATGTGGCTGAGCTACATGAAATCTATGATTTTTATATTTAAACAGGGATCCTAGTCAAGGAAGAGTCTCTCACCCACCAGTTTGTGCTATTCTTTATAAATCAGAATGATATTTTTATTATTTCTATTTTGACTAAAGGAGAAGGTTAAAGTCCTGGCAGGAAGGTACATATGGGTGAAAAAGGAGACTGAATATGCAAGGAACTGACTGATTATTAAATCTTCTGATTACTAAATCTAAATCAAATTGTAGATGCAAAATGAAAATTAAATATGATTTGCATGACATTTTGCTTGCTCAGACATCTTTCAGTGGAACAATGATTCAGTCTTGACCGAACTCTGAACCTCTGAATTGGATTTTCATTTTACCACCTTTCTTCTTTGCAGTTGTTAATGTATTCCTGGTGTTAATATGTTGTCAGGTACCAAGAAAAAGGAATAGCCCCGCTGTGGCCAAGTTAGCATTTGGAATTCCCATGTCAACTCAAACATGAATAGCCAAGCAAATCTGTTTATTTTATTTAAAATTATGCATATATTTAAATGTTCAATATATTTTGTTCACCTGAATCCCTTTATGAAACCTAAGTAGATCTGTCCAGATGAATTAAGTGAAAAGAAGTATTATCTTCATAGTTATCAAAGATCTTGCACTTCTATACTCTCTTTGAAATTGATTCCCTGGATGATTTTAATATTCCATATTTTCTCTTCATTATAAGCTTATGTGCAAATGAATTCCTGCCTGATACAAGGTTACCAGCAAAAGTGTCTTTGTGTGAGCAAGCGTATATGTCAGTGTATGTATGCATTTGTATATGTGTAATCATTGTATTTGCCCACAATGCCCCTGCTTTTATTGGGAACAGCAAGTGGAGATTCATATACTCTTTAATTTCTCCTACTCAAAGGCATACTACTTGCGAACAATTATGACAATCATCTTTGTGTCAATGGCTCTTGACTAATTTGGTGCTTGCCATGTCATGTCCTGTTGCTGATGATGAACTTATCCAAAAAGGGATGCTTAGCTGCTTCTCGTCTATCTGAGGAATCTTATAATCATGGAGCAATTATTTGCAAACAGCAATCCTGGAAAAAGATGGCAGTATTGGTTTTAGCCAATAGGCAGCCATGGCAGGAGACAGATTGGAGGTGAGATAGAAGTGTGAGATCAGAGTATTTATTTCCCTGACTCCTTAGCTCTGGGGTTGCATTGAGTTAGCTCTGTATTTTGGCCTAATCCAAAGGGAAAACTATAAGGATGGGAACTGGTTCTATTATCCATGCAAGTTAGTCTCTCTGGGCAGGAGTCTGGATGGAAAAGTGCAGAGCGTATCTGAAGGAACTCATGGACAATATCTGGCACATCATCTCTTAATGGAGCCTGCCGTGATACTTGAAAATTTTTACTACTAAGAGTAATGTTTTCTTTAAAAATTAATAGTAAACAGATTTTTTATTCAGTTAAGTCAAATGCTTGTGTGATGACATTCAACTTTAATAACAAAATGTTACGTGTACTATGCCAGAAAAGAAAGAAAGTGAAGTCGCTCAGTCGTGTCCAACTCTTTCCAACCCCATGGACCATAGCCTACCAGGCTCCTCCATCCATGGGATTTTCCAGGCAAGAATACTGGAGTGGGTTGCCATTTCCTTCTCCAATAGATACATTCAAAGTGCTGGGAAGTCAGGGAGGGAGGAGTCAACTTTATTTGGAAAGACAGCGGGGTTTCTCCTTTGGGTAAGACCTTTCATTGTTCTAATGAAGAAAAGAGGAAGGAGATACTATACAGAGAGGACAAGGTGATTCCTGAAAGAGCATAGCATGATTCTGAAGAAATCAAGAATAATAGGAAAAGAAAATTGGCCTTTGGGGTTAAACTGAAAGCAGTTCAAACCCCAGCTCTATTTATTAGCAGCTGGTAAATGAATAAACCTCTCTGATGCTCAGTTTTTATCATCTGTAAAAGAGACATAGTAATTCTTACCTCACAGGTTACTTTTATTGATTAAATGAGACAATGTATGAAAAGTACCAATAGCTATATTTAATTGTTAGGAGTACTCCCTTTAGACACAGAGACTATTATGTCCAAATTCTTATTCTAGATTACAAAATAATAACCTGTTATTAGGCTGAGAAACTATAGATAAAAAGGCAAACAAACCAATAAGCAACAAGAATTTACCATATAGTACAGGGAACTATTTTGGGTATCTTGTAATAATCTGTAATGGAAAAGAATGTGAAGCTGTACATTTGAAAATAACCACAATATTGTACTTTGACTAGTTAAAAAAGTTTAAAAGGGCAAACAAACAAATCATCAACAAAATAACTTTCTAACTTGGATTCACATGGTAACTTTTGTCTTGGGTGGTGGATCACTTACAATAGTCGGTAAGTTATTCCACCATTTCTCGTGTATGGTTGTTCTCTGCTGGCCTCTATTGATAGTTTGGGTACTGAATAATTTCCCCATTTTTGCTCATTTCCTCCTTTTAAATACGTTGTAAACCGTAAAGAAGTCTTCATGGTGGGTTTCAATATACTCTAGGTCAAGCTTGTATGCATATTGTGCATGCATGAATGTGTGCTAGGTTGCTTCTGTTGTGTCCAAGTCTTTGTGACCCTATGGACTGTAGCCGGCCAGGCTCCATTGTCCATGGGGTTTTTCAGGCAAGAAAACTGCAATGTGTCACCGTGCCCTCCTCCAGGGGATCTGCCCGACCCAGACCCAGATTGAACCCATGTCTCATAAGTCTCCTGCATTGGCAGACAGGTTCTTTACCACTAGCACCACCTGGGAAGCCCCTACATGCATATTAAAGAGCAAAAAATGATAATGTTCAGTGAATGGAGTCATATAAGTCTCTAATCTTCTATTACGTTATTCAAGAAAGATCTTTCAACAACTCTCATAGCTAGTTCTCGCTTACTTTCTTCACATCTGAAAAGGGTCAGATTTTTCCATTATCTAAAATATTGAATTTGCTAACTTTGAGGTGTTTATGAACTCTACTGAAGAGAAACTCAATGACCTTGATTTAGTCTTGGTTTCAACTATGAAACTTTCTTCTTCAGTAAATAACTGGCTTTATATCCCTTTTCTTTTTCTGTCTTGATGTATATGTATAAAGAGATGTGTATCTATCCATTCATTTTATTCTCTTGCCCTGACACCCCACCTACCACACAAAAGATCAGGATATATAGCATATATCTATTACCTCTTTGGTGACTTTTGTACATTATATTTGAAAAAAATAATATTTTCTCACTTTTCTTTTTTTGGAACCTTGCCTCTAGTTTAACAATATACCCATCGATCTGCCAATTTGTATTCAGAGTTTAGTCAGATTTAGGTTGGTAATTATATATGAATTAGACTACATGCCCCCAAACAGCAACTGGTTTACTGACTTCAAATGCTGCTGCAGACACCCGAGGGTATTCATTAAATGTTAATTAATAATGGTATGCTGAGTTGAATTGACTTGTGGATTCTGGCTGACTGCTCTTCAATTTAAAATTATGAGATGCATAGCATCAATCTATCAGCAGGCAGGATCAATTTTAATTTATTGCATGTGTCTAGAAAATTGTAAAGCTTTAAGAATTCAAAGAAGTGGATATTGTATTATATATGAAACATAATATATAACAAAAAAATGAACGCAATGTGAAAGATCTGAGAGTTTTTTCTAGGGGCTTTTCCTTGCCTTTGTTCCTCTTTAAATTCTCATTTGGACTCAGTTATCCAAAATTCATGCAAAAGTGAAGTGGCATTTTTTTTTTTTTTTTACTTTTTAACATATTTGTAGATTAGTGGATGATTATGAGAACTTGGAACATTCTGTTGTTGTCCTAAGTGAACATTATACTTCTCTTTGCTAAGGATGGTCACTGTTTTTTAAGGTTTTGGAAGTAGTTGCAGATTATTTTGAGAAATAGGAAGGAATTCTTGAAATATTTTGTTTTTTTGGCTTTATGATGGTTCTCTCAAGATGGTTCTCATTTGTTATAAGTAGTATATGACTCCATATTTATGTTTCAGCCTGCAAATGGTTACGAGAGCCATAGTTTTAAGGGAGACTTTCAGATTTTCATTCATTTGCTAACTTAATGATATCGAAAACTATAAAATTGACTTTTTAAGAAGCCCAAGAAAACCTTTCTATAATAATTATGATATAATTAGCCAGATTCAATCTAATTTGGAGTAAACAGAAAGTTTACTATTTTAGTAAGATAGATTTGATGTTTTTCTGAGCTTTAAAATTAGTGTCTACTCAAGACTTAAAATAAAAAATCATTTAAGAGGGGTACTGGGCTTCCCTAGTGGCTCAGAGAGTAAAGAAACCACTTGCGGTGCGGGACCCAGGTTCAATCCCTGGGTCAGGAAGATCCCCTGGAGAAGGGAATGGAGACTCACTGAAGTATTGTTGCCTGGAGAGTTCCAGGGACAGAAGAGCCTGGCAGGCTACAGTTGATGAAGTCACAAAGAGTTACACAAGACTGAGCGACTAACACTTTTACTTTTCCTGAGGCAAACATTCCTCAATATTGTGGTGGTATACATTAGTTTCTTGGTGAAGGCAATGGCAACCCACTCCAGTACTCTTGCCTGGAAAATCCCATGGATGGAGGAGCCTGGTAGGCTGCAGTCCATGGGGTTGTGAAGAGTCAGACACGACTGAGCGACTTCACTTTCACTTTTCACTTTCATGCATTGGAGAAGGAAATGGCAACCCACTCCAGTATCCTTGCCTGGAGAATCCCAGGGACGACGGAGCCTGGTGGGCTGCTATCTATGGGGTCGCACAGAGTCGGATACAACTGAAGCGACTTAGCAGCAGCAGCATACTTTAGTTTCTAAGTCATGTCCAACTCTTGCTACCCCATGTTCTGTAGCCCACCAGGCTTCTCTGTCCATGGGATTCTCCAGGCAAGAATACTGGAGTGGGTTGCCATTTCCTTCTCCAGGGGATCTTCCCAACCCAGGGATCAAACCTGGGTCTCCTGCATTGCAGGCAGATTCTTTATCATGTGAGCTACAAGGCAAGAATAATTGTATTTAAATTATTATTCCATTAATTAAAGATGTAGAACCCTAGAGTTTTCTGAGCCTTCAATTGTAGTTCCAGTTTTTCCTATTTTACATATAAATCTAGTAAATTATGTTATGATTAAAAATAACTTTTATATGTTTTTGCTTAAAGCTCAATAAACATGAATTTGACAGATTAGATTTCTGCGGCCTTCATGGGGTTGCAAGGAGTCGGACACGACTGAGCAACTGAACTGAACTGAACTGAAATAAACATTGTTAAAGAGTCAAGACATGACTGAGAGACTGAACAACAATAACAAAAGATACTACTTGAAATCCCTGTATCATTTTAAATTGTACAATATATTTAATTCTCATTAGTAATTAATACTTCTGTCACCTCCCAAGGCAGTCATAGAGCTATACCAAAATCTTTCCAAGTAGATAATGAATACTTGCCAACCTATTATATTTAAGCATTTAGATTCCATAAATAGAAGAAGAGAAGGGAAGGGCTACCCACTCCAGTATTTTGGCCTGGAGAATTCCATGACAGTCCATGGGGTCACAAAGAGTCAGACATGACTGAGCAACTTTCATTTTCAACCTATCATAAGTAGTGAAAATTTTTAATTCCAGAGAATTTGAAAGGAAATTCAACTTTTTGAAATGTGTAAGACTGAATTACTATGAAGTCTTGCCTGCAAGGAGTTAAATGGATGCTTGGGGCTGGTGCACTGGGACGACCCAGAGGGATGGAATGGGGAGGGAGGAGGGAGGAGGGAGTAGGGTTCAGGATGGGGAACACATGTATACCTGTGGTGGATTCATTTTGATATTTGGCAAAACTAATACAGTTATGTAAAGTTTAAAAATAAAATTAAAAAAAAAAAGAATAGATCAAATGATCTATAATCAACCTGAATGCAGTTATGAGTATATTCATATGTGTTTATTTTGAAAGAAATCATCCTAAAATGTGTTCATGTCACCAATATGAAAACTAAAAATGAAATTCTGTGTTGCATAGCCCTTCTGATAGTGTTAACCATTCTAAATTTGGATTAAGAACCAGATATGGAAGAGTATTCTTTCTAGGAACTCCTATGTCTGTAGTCAGTTTGGGACCAATATGTGTCCTGTCCCTACTCCTGTAGGATCATGGAATTATTTAAATTAGAATGGGACAATTAGGTGACACCCCTAACCCCAGACACTGTGTGAACATACAGAGTCTTTTCACCATTCATTGTGGAAACTGCTTAAACTTAAGGAAATCATAGAATTAATGTGTAATATATTTATGGCTCAGTGGTAAAGAATCTGCCTGCAGTGCAGGAGATGTGGGTTCAGTTCCTGCGTCAGGAAAATCCCCTGGAGAAGGAAATGTCAACCCACTCCAGGATTCTTGCCCGGAGAATCGCATGGATAGAGGAGCCTGGTGGGCTACAGTCCATGCAGGCAAGACTTCATAGTAATTCAGTCTTACAGATTTCAAAAAGTTGAAATTCCTTTCAAATTCTCTGGAATTAAAAATTTTCACTGCTTATGAGTTGAACATGACTGAGCGACTAAGCAACAGCAAAAATATTTATATCAAGTGAGTTAGGAAATTATTCCCAGGTATCCTTGCCAGTGGAACTGATAATAGTTTCAGAATACAAATGATCTTGTCTGTTTAGGCTTTTGACACATTATACAAATGTGTGCTCTTTGAAGTAGTGTCTTTACCTGAAAGCCTAAGTTCAAATTCCAGATTCTTAAGACAAATTTTTATCTTACCCTTCATATATACATGAAATCTCATGAGAACAGAAAATTCATAAACTGTGGGAAATAAAGCACAGTGTACAGTTGAGCTCTTCTGATCACAAAGTTAATTTTAGCTGCTCAAGAGAACAACATTGAAACCTAAATCAAAGAGTTATTCTTAATTTTACACTATCACAATGATTACTAGTTGTCATTTGTTGAGTGAAATCATTAAATTTTGAGTTTTGCATCATAGCATTTTAAGATATCAATTCTTTTGTTTATATAAAAACACATTTTATGTAATTGCTGCTATGTAAAGCTGGGCAATTAGCATCTGTGGCAATTAAAACTAATAGAGTATAAAGAATATTATCCCAATTAAGTTGCCAGAAATTTCCTATTGAGCAAATATGCTGAAAATTGTGTTCAAATAAAAATAGTAAAATTTAACTTTAAAAGATGACTTTTCCGTATAACCTCCTTATGCTGCTCTCAGGCAGAGATGTGAGGAAAACAGCTACTCTCTCTCTTCTTTTTCTTTCAGGGGTTCTCTCCTAGATGTTTTATATATTTTGAAATTAATACACTTGAGGGAAAATTCATTATATCAATTTTCAAACCTTATTAAAGATTCATAAAGAGTGAGAAATTTTTATTTTCATTTTTTATTGGAGTGTAGTTGCTTTACAATGTTGTGTTAGTTTGCAGTGTACAATGAAGTGAATCAGATATTTGTGTACATATATCCCTTCCCTCTTGGACACCTTCCCACCTTCCCCCACCCCCATCCCCGTCCCACCCCTCTAGGTCAGCACAGAGCCGCACTGAGCTCCCTGTGCTGTAAGCAGGCTCCCATTAGTTAGCTGTTTCACACATGGCAGTGCATATATGCCAGTCCCGATCTCCCAACTCACCCCACTCCTCCTCCCACCTCCGTGTCTACACCTCTGTTCTCTACATCTGCATCTCTCTTCCTGCCCTGCAATTAGGTTCATCTGTACCATTTTTCTAGATTCCACGTATGTGCATTAATATGTCATTTATTTTTCTCTTTCTGACTTATTTCACTCTATACAGCCACGATGGAGAAGAGTATGGAAATTCCTTAGGAAACTAAAAAACAGAACTATCATATGACCCAGCAGTCCCACTCTGAGAAAACCATAACTCAAAAGGATGCATGCACCCCAGTGTTCGTTGCAGCACTGTTTACAATAGCCAGGACATGAAAGCAACCTAGGTGTCCATGGACAGATGAATGGATAAACACAGTGTGGCACGACAGAATGTTATCAGCCACTAAAAGGAATGAAACTGGAATTTGTAGAGACGTGGATGGACCTAGAGTTTGTCATAGAGATGATGAGAAATTTTGAACATAGCTTTAAAGAAACATAGATGAGTCTTTAAACCTCTTCTCTGTTACATCATCAATTTTCCCTCTCCAGTGAATAATTCCAGTAAGAATATAATATTCTGAAATATTTCTCCTTTTAAATCCCTTTACAATGCCCCTTCTCACCCATCACCACCCCTATTTCTCTGCTCCTCTATACATTAAAATGCCTAGGAGACTTGTTTATATGGGCCATTTCTGTTTTCTGTCTCCCATAGTGTTAGTTCCTCGGTCATGTCCGAATCTTTGCGACTCTAATGGACTGTAGCCCACCAGGCTCCTCTGTCCATGGAATTCTCCAGGCAAGAATACTGGAGTTTATTGCCATTTCCTTCTCCGGAAGATCTTCCTGACTCAAGGATCAAACCCATGTCTCTTGTGTCTTCTGCACTGGCAGGCAGATTCTTTACCACTGCACCACCTGGACTTTCTTTTTCAAATTCTTTTCCCATTTAGGTTATTTCAGAATACTGAGCAGAGTTCCCTGTGCTGCCATACACTAGATCCTTGTTGGTTACCTCATTTTTATTTATTTATTTATGGACATACCACTGGATTATGGGATCTTATTTCCCTGATCAAAGACTCAACCCAGCTTCCTGGCAATGAAAGCCCGGAGTCCTGACCACTGGACAACCAGAGAATTCTCTGGTTATCTATTTTAAATATAGCAGTTTGTACATGTCAATTTCTTCCATGATCTGATGAACACATTCCAATGATGATTTTATTTGTGTTGGCCTAGTCAGTCTTTCAAGGTCACCGATAAGCTCCATGCTGTCTAATCTGTGACCCCTGCTTCCCCTAATTTAGTGGTCTGTACTTAACTCTTCATCTTCTTGAATGCCCTCGACAACATCTGACTCACCTGATCACTTTCTTTACTCAACCTCGCTTGTTTCTCTTCCCATCATCTCAATCTGATTCCTTTTCTTAATCTCTAAAAGTTGGAGCTCACTTGAACTTTTTTGCTCTAGTCTAGCTACAGTATTCCCTGGGGACCTCATCCAGGTCTATGTCTTTTTATATTATCACATTGATGACTTCCAAATCTGTATCTTCAATCCAGATCTTTCCCTTTGTTTTGTTCCCTGCTATATCCTCAGAAGAGTGACACAGTACAGGTGCTCGATCAATATTAATTGAATAAATGAATGAATGTTCTGTTTTATTTCTCAGGGTAGTTGTAGAAACCAAGTAAAATCAGGAGATAAAGGTAATTTACCTTGAAATTGTCATAATATTATTCATCCTGCATTTTTGCACTATTCAAAAATGATAAAAGCAGTAGGATATGAGAGGATTTGGGTGGGGGGTGGTGCTTACCCATGGCTCAGCGGTAAAGAATCTGCCTGCAATGAAGGAGATGCAGAGATGTGAGTTGGATCCCTGGGTCAGGAAGATCCCCTGGAGGAGGAAATGGTCGCCCACTCCAGTATTCTTGCCTGGAGAATCCCATGGACAGAGGAGCCTGGTGGGCAGCAGTCCATGGGGTCACAAAAGAGTCAGACACAACTGAGCAGCTAAAAAACAGGATGAGAGGATTTTTATAATTTTTTCAAGTTTCTAATCTAGATTTTCGAAAATGGCATGTCTCCCCAAATTCAATGGTCTGTTTCATTCTTCAGACTCTGAGAACCAAGAAAAGAGGTATAATGAATCTGTATTCAAGTGCAAAAATAAATGCTCTAATGTTTACTCTGATAAAAGCATAGTATCTTTAATGCATGAGGCCCACAAATTTGATAGACTCAGTAATTCCAACTTGAAAGACAGGTCCTTGCAAAACTAGTTGCAGAGTGTTAATCATTTACAATGCAAATAAGCAATTAGATAAGTTATATGATTCATAGCTTTAAAGCTTAACACTTTCTGGCTTAATGGCTGTCAATGAAAGAATGAGGCATGGATGCAAGCTAATACAATGAATGCAGTTGAAACGCATCAATTCTAAAATTGTAAGTTCTGCCTGTTATAACAAGTTCTCTTGTTGTTGTTCAGTCACTAAGTCATGTCTGGCTCTTTGCAATCCCATGGAGTGCAGCACCCCAGACTCCCCTGTCCTCCACTGTCACCCGGAGTTTGCTCAAACTCATGTCCATTGAGTTGGTGATGCTGTCTAACCTTCTCATCCTCTGCTGCCTCCTTCTCCTTTTGCCCTCCATCTTTCCCAGCATCAGGGTCTTTTCCAATGAGTCGGCTCTTTGCATCAGGTGGCCCAAGTGTTGGATTTTCAGCTTCAGTATCAGTCTTTCTGATGAATATTCATGGTTGATTTCTTTAAACTTTATGGTGCATCGAAATCTCCTGGCAAGCACCTTAAAACACAGGTTACTGGGTCCCACCACCACTGTTTCTCATTCAGTTGGGCTTGGGACCAAGTATTTGCATGTCTAACAAGTTCTCAGTTGTTTCCTATTATTCTCTTGGACAGATACGAGTTTCATTACACTTTGAGAAATGCTGCAATAAAAAGTTTATTGTTATGTTCATATGGAATATAAAATTCAATATAACTCCAAAACATTTCTCCAAAATTTCCCAATATTCCCCAATATTAAAGTCATCAATTATACTGTTAAGGGACCTCCCTATTGAAGAACACTTTTCACTTTAGATTCATTCAAGGCAAAACCTCTGTGCCTTGCTTTTTAAACTGTGAATGGCATTTCATTTGCTACAACTTGTAGATTATTGCATCGGGACTTGCTTTCATTTGTAACTTTCATCTGTATCACCACTGTCAGAGTAACTCTGATCCGAATATACATGTTATTTATTCTCGTTGCGTTGCCTGCCTTCTATGTCAATCAGATAAGATTTTTAATTCATTGATCTCCCAAAGTGAGCCAAGCTAAATTAAAAGGCAAACGTCTACATATTTTGGTTCTTCTAAAGAAATGTTCTACTTTAAATTCTCAGTTTTCATCAGCAAAATTTAATTAGATACTGTGAAGAAAGTGACTCGATCCTGAATCTTTGACAGAAGTGAGTCCAAAATATATTGTTGGATTTAAATTGGACTTCTATTGACTGCTCAGTGCAATCTGGAAAACAGCTACCCAAAATGTAAAAATTGTATCACTTTTTATAGTTAATGTCCTCAGCACAAATAGTAGGTTTTTGAAAGAATGAGTCCAAGAAATGTGGAAAATTAGAGGAAATACGAACTGTGTCTATTTAAGTTTGTAAAGTTTTAATTAATCATTTGAAAATAAATGTATCACAATTGTACTTTTAAAACATGACCAATATGAAAATTAACATTTCCTTAAAAGATAAATCAATGGTTACTTTCCTATAAAAGGACTTTCCTTAAGTATAGTTGGAATATATATATAAAATTTTTTTCAATAGTAAGCTTTGTTGTTCACTCCCTCAGTCATGCGTGACTCTTTCCGACCCCATGGACTGCAGCATGCCAGGCTTCTCTGTCCTTCACCATCTCCTGGAGTCTGCACAAACTCATGTCCACTGAGTTGGTGATGCCATCCAGCCATCTCATCCTCTGTCATCCCCTTTTTCTCCTGCCTTCAGTCTTTTCCTCATCAGGATCTTTTCTAATGAGTCAGTTTTCGCATCAGGTGGCCAATGTATTAGAGCTTCAACTTCAGCATCAGGCCTTCCAGTGAATATTCAGGGTTGATTTCCTTTAGGATTGACTGATTTGATCTCTTTGCTGTCCAAGGGACTCTCAAGAGTCTTCTCCAACACCACAGTACTAAGGCATCAATTCTTCGGTGCTTAGCCTTTTTTATTGTCCAGCTCTCACATCCGTACATGACTACTGGAAAAACCATAGCTTTGACATAGCTTTAGTCAGAATATATGTATACTTTTCAAAAGTAAGCTACTTTCCTGCATTTTAAGGGATTCAAATTATAAATATTTAATTAATTTATCAAAAAACTTTATGTTTGAATTTTACATGGCAGTGGGGCTTCCCAGGTAGTACAGTTGGTAAAGAATCTGCCGGCCAGTGCAAGAGACACAGGAGATGCAGGTTCAAATCCTGGATCATGGAAGATCCCCTGGAGAAGGAAATGGCAACCATTCCAGTATTCTTGCTGGGAAATCCCATGGATAGAGGAGTCTAGCAGGCTACAGTCCATAGGGTCACAAAGAGTCGAACATGACTAAGCAAGCATGCAATGATACACGGCAGTTACAGCAGCAGGGTATTCTATGTCCCAAGCACTATACAACATATTTTGTGGTATTACTTGCCCGATTAATTCACAATAATGCTAAGAAGCAGGTACTCGTCACCCTCAGTTAAAGCTGAGGGATCTCATAGCTAGTCAGTGAGTAATTTGAACTTGAATCTGGCTTCTCTGTCTTAACTCTTAACCACTTTTCAGTACTTCTTCATAAGCACATATCTGTCTTTGCAATTTGATCCAGGCATCACTTTTGCTCTGATAGTCACATATTTGGACATTTCTTAGAGTGAAGCCTGTAGAAAGATCATCAGAAATCATTTGTACGGTATAGAATTTTTAGGTCAATGCTTTCTATATCTGTAGCCGGATAATGATGGTGTGATCACTCACCTAGAGCCAAACATCCTGGAGTGTGAAGTCAAGTAGGCCTTAGGAAACATTACTACAAACAAAGCTAGCAGGTGATGGAATTCCAGGCTAGTTATTTAAAATCCTAAAAGACGATGCTGTTTAAGTGTTATATTCAATATGTCAGCAAATTTGGAAAACCCAGCAGTGGCCATAGTACTGGAAAAGGTCAGTTTTCATTCCTATCCCAAAGAAGGACAATGTCACAGAATTTCAGACTACTGGACAGTTGCACTCGTTTTACATGCAAGTAAGGTTATGCTCGAAATCTTTCAAACTTGGCTTCAACAGTACTTGAACCAAGAACTCCTAGATGTACCCTTTGGATTTGTGAAAGGCAGAGGAATTAGAGATCAAATTGCAACATCCGTTGGATCATAGAGAAAGCAAGGGAATTTCAGGAAAATAGCTATTTCTGCTTCATTGACTATGCTAAAGCCTTTGACTATGTATCCACACAACAAAATGTGGAAAATTCTTAAAGAGATGGGAATAGCAGACCAACTTACCTGCCCCCTGAGAAACCTGCATGCAGGTCAAGAAGCAATAGCTAGAACCAGACACGGAACAACAAACTGGTTCCAAATTGGGAAAGGAGTACATCAAGGCTGTATATTGTCACCCTGCTTATTTAACTTATATGCAGAGTACCTCATGCAAAATGCCGGGCTGGATGAATCACAAACTGGAATCAAGATTGCAGGGAGAGATATCGATAACCTCAGATATATAGATGATACCATCCTAATGACAGAAAGCAAAAAGGAACTAAAGAGCCTCTTGATGAAGGTGAAAGAGGAGAGTGAAACAGCTGGGTTAAAACTCAACATTTAAAAAGAAAACAAAACTAGGACCATGGAATCTGGTCCCATCACCTCACGGCAAACAAAAGGGGGAAAAGTGCCAGCAATGACAGATTTTATTTTCTTGGGCTCCCAAGTCACTGCAGATGGTGATTGCAGCCATGAAATTAAATATGCTTGCTCCTTGGAAGGAAAACTGTGACAAACCTAGACAGCATATTAAAAAGCAGAGGCATCACCTTACTGACAAAGGTCCATCTAGTCAAAGCTATGTTTTTTCCAGTAGTCATGGATGGCTGTGAGAGTTGGACCTTAAAGAAGGCTGAGTGCTGAAGAATTGATACTTTAGAAATATGCTGAAGACAGACACTTGAGAATCCCTTGCACAGCAAGGAGATCAAACCAGTCAATCCTAAGGAAAATCAATCCTGAATATTCAGTGGAAGGACTGATGCTGAAGCTGAAGCTCCAATACTTTGGCCACCTGGTGCAAAGAGCCAACTCACTGGGAAAAACCGTAATGCTGGGAAAGATTGAAGGCAAAAAGGAAAAGGGGATGACAGAGGATGAGATGGTTAGATATCATCACAGACTCAATGAACATGAATTTGAGCAAATTCCAGGGGATAGTGAAGGACAGGGAGGCCTGGTGTGCTGCAGTCTGTAGGGTTGCAAAAAGTCGGACATGACTTTGTGACTGAACAACAACAACTAGCCAAGTATAGACAGACTCTCAAAATAAATCATTTATAAATATTATTAGAAAATTTTAGAAATGTACCATAAATAATAAATACCAATCATAGTTGGTTAATAAATGTGCATTTACAGCTGTTTTCAGCTTACACATAATGTAGCTATATATGATAGGATGATTCCTTCTTCCAAAGAGAACCCTTTTACACTGTTGGTGGGAATGCAAACTAGTACAGCCACTATGGAGAACAGTGTGGAGATTCCTTAAAAAACTGGAAATAGACCTGCCTTATGATCCAGCAATCCCACTGCTGGGCATACACACTGAGGAAACCAGAAGGGAAAGAGACACGTGTACCCCAATGTTCATCGCAGCACTGTTTATAATAGCCAGGACATGGAAGCAACCTAGATGTCCATCAGCAGATGAATGGATAAGAAAGCTGTGGTACATATACACAATGGAGTATTACTCAGCCATTAAAAAGAATACATTTGAATGAGTTCTAATGAGGTGGATGAAACTGGAGCCTATTATACAGAGTGAAGTAAGCCAGAAAGAAAAACACCAATAGAGTATACTAACGCATATATATGGAATTTAGAAAGATGGTAACAATAACCCTGTGTACGAGACAGCAAAAGAGACACTGATGTATAGAACAGTCTTATGGACTCTGTGGGAGAGGGAGAGGGTGGGAAGATTTGGGAGAATGTCATTGAAACATGTAAAATATCATGTATGAAACGAGTTGCCAGTCCAGGTTCAATGCACGATACTGGATGCTTGGGGCTGGTGCACTGGGACGACCCAGAGGGATGGTATGGGGAGGGAGGAGGGAGGAGGGTTCAGGATGGGGAACACATGTATACCTGTGGCGGATTCATTTTGATATTTGGCAAAACTAATACAATTTTGTAAAGTTTAAAAATAAAAAATAAAAGAGAATATGATCTAGTAAGGAGTATAAGAAGTATGTAAAACAGTATTATAAAGTAGTCATGAAATTAAAATGTCACATTAATTTTATTATAATGTAAGACATTTAGTAATGTGTTTGCTGTGTCCTGACAGCAGACTACAGAGTGATGGTACAGCCTTCGGCCTTTAATTAATTCTCATTTTCTTGTTTAAGAGTATTAACATTTTTTAAATCTCATTAAAGATTAATGAAAAGTTTCTATTGACAAAATGCATTGAAATTTTGCCACTCTGATATTTTTGAAATTAACCTTGGAGGAAAAAATACTTGTAAAAATTATGATTAGTAAAGCATACCAAAACTCTTAATTTTCAGAGAACAATGTCTCTATAGTACACATGAAAAAATGAAAAGGATATTGAATGTGAGGTCAATTTTTTCTCTCGCCTTATTTTGTAAATTACATGCTATTTTATTATTTTTTGTTGTTGTTTATTGAGATGATTGTATCCATAGAAACCTACAATTTGTTGCTTGTAGTTCACAGGACACTGGTTGTTTTCCAAATGTCATTCTCCATAAAAGGGAAGAAATGTTTTTCTATTTCAGTAACTTTCCACTGATGTGCTTCATAATTTACTTTTTATCTTGCAATTTATCATTAGAGTTCTACTACTGAAGACTCAGACTAAGTGTTGAAGAAAATAATGCTTAAAAAATTAAGACCTTGGAGTCATATGTGTAAAAATTAATAACCCTACTTGAAACACTTAAATATTTTCTGTAAGCTCTAATTAAATTAGTAGTACACTAGGTCTCAGTCTGAACTGATCTGTAATTGGGAATGAGGAAACATTTGGCCCTTGAAATTATTAACAGTATCAGAGGTGTTCACTGAAATGTCCTCAGGTCTGTACCATGAACTCTGCTTGGAAACTGAACCCAAATGTTTCCCATGAGCGAGTTGTTTTAAAGTTTAAACACAAGCAAGTAGTTCACTGTATATCTTTAAAAGTTTGTTTACTTGAGCTGATACACATATAATGTTTCACTTCTGATCATTTTGCTTTTAAGTTCATAATTTTGACAATTTACAGTTAATTCTCCAAGGGATAATAACCTACTTTGGTGACTGCTTTTGGAAATTTCCACACAATAAATTCAGCGAAATATTTCTGTAAATATTGTCTTTACGAAAGGTAGCAGCCTATTTTACTGAGAAAGTCCTAGTTACATGAAGCAGCCTATACTTTGAGCAATGCCGGTCTGCTGCCCCAAATCCTCTCTTGGAAATGTACTCAGGGATGTATTTTGGGAAAGAGGAAAGAGGTCATAGGTAGATAACCTACTGAGAATTCTGAAAGTTCAAAATTGAACCATTTTAAGCAGCACTGAATGAAGTTAGTCATAATTACCTTCCAGCTCACCTGGAATTTTTGCTGATTAATGCTTTCATGAGCATACAATTCTTATCATTTCTTCTTTGCAGTAATTTCTTTCTGATGGTAAAATAATACATAGCTGAACATCTGGAAAATACAGAAAAGCATGAAAAGAGAGCAAACATTTTCCAATCCTAGCATTCACAGATAATCATCATTAAAATTATTGTGTGTTTCAATCTAGTATCTTATTTATCTGGCTTTCTATCTATATGAAAATAGAGATATCATATGTGTATCTATATAATTTGTACATTCTCTTGTGTATTAAAGGTTCATATTAATAAATATTCTTCAAAATCTTAATTTTAGTGATTTCATCATAAGGAATATTATCCATATTCTCATCAACAGTGAGCATATATATCTCAGTATACCATTCCCAATATTTCTCTTAAATATTTAAAATCTTTGCAGAGGTTTTTGTCAAAAGTATTATCTTTTAAATTATTATTTTGTCATATAAGAGGGGTTGAAGTTTCCATGTAGTAAATATTTGTATTTATTTATTGAATAACTGTGCATCTACTTTGGCCTTCCCCCATGGCTCAGGGTTAAGTAAAGAATCCACCTGTAATACAAGAGACATAGGAGATGTGGGTTCTATCTCTGAGTAGGAAAGATCCATTGGAGGAGGAATTGGCAGCCCACTCCAGTATTCTTGCCTGGAAAAAATCCCAGAGGAGTCTGATGGGCTACAGTCCATGGGGTCACAAAGAGTTGGACACGACTGAGCGACACACACACACACACACACACACACACACACTTGAATTTTACATTAAGCTTTTTCTTAATCTATTAAATTCATTAGGCTTTTCTTAATCTACTTTTTAATTTTTGCAAAAGTTAATCATGCCAATTATTTTATTTTGGAGAATTTATTTTATTTTGGGGAAGGAAAAACTTCATATTAAATGCAAATATACAGAAGATCCCAATGAAATGTATACATACTTTCAATTACATGTAAACAAGTAAAATTGAATTATGTGACCTACTTGGTTAATTTAAAATCAAATGCTTGAAGTGTTAACACTAGTACCAAAGCATTGCTACCAACCCAAGTTAATATCTAAAAGGTAGTTTTAAAAAATAAAAATAGCACTGCATAGATATTTATGTTCAAGCAGAGTTTACTAATGGAAAATGTACACTGGTTATATTATAATATGTATCCATATATATACACATATACATGGATTGAAGATGACTATAATACTATCACTCTGGTAGTTACATCTTAAGGATGCTTTTTAAAATTTTACCTTTTGAAAGAATTTTAGGTTAAATAGTTAAATGGAACATTAAGAGTGAAACTTGATCCCAATCCTTGAAAGTCAACATTGAGCTTATTCATTTATCAAATCATACATTTAATAAATTGTCTTTGAGTCCCTGCAATTGCAGGGCACCGTACCAGAACTGTGTACTCTCAGAACACCGTACTCTCGGAACTGAAGGGTCATGAATTAGGAACAGATGGCTTCTCCAGTTAGAAATCACATACCTTTAGTGCAGAGAATTTAGTTCATATCTATATAAATGTCTCCAATTGCTTTAATCACATTCTTAGCAATGAGTCTTTTATTTCCACTGAGACCTAGAGAGAAAAGTCTTTCTAAATCTTCTTCCCCTTCTTCTGCTAATTCAACTGAAGAATCGAGATCTATATCCATGGGTGAAATTCACAGGTGGGATTTTATATCTGTGATTGACAGTCAAAATGAGATTCAGGGTCAGACACACAACATCGTTGGCAGAGATGGAGAATCAAATGAAAAGTCAGGGGATAATGGCCTGTAGTGCTTATCATTCTCTTTTTTTCCCCCCGTTTTCAGGCAGAAACACTCCAGTGGCTGTCGCTCACTCTCATTACTAGGCCTGTCTCTGCCAGGGTTGGGAGTGACACAGCAGGATATTGCTGTCTGAATTGCTAAGCATCCTCCAGGCAAAGACAATAATTAAAATATTTTGATTTCAAAATGGTAATGTTTTTTATGAGTGGATCAGATACAGAATGAAGTTTTAGTACTATGCCATGCCAAATGAAGCATCTTTTTCTTTTGTCATTTAGTTCTTTCTGCTACTTATGTCACACAGTCATGCATATGCATATTAATGTGTGGTAGATTTTCCTACAGAGAAGATCCCCCAGAGGAGGGCTTGACAACCCACTCCAGTATTCTTGCTTGGAGAAGCCCATGGACACAGGAGCCTGGCGGGCTACAGTCCATGGGGTCACAGAGAGTCGGGCGCGACTGAAGTGACTTAGCAAATTTTCCTACATGTACAGTATACAATTTTAATGTGCAGTGTTATGTATCAAAGAAAGACAGCCTTCTAAAAAAAAAAAAGCCTCCTGTGTATGTGTATTATTGACTAATTGTTCCTAAGCCCTTAGTAGCATACTCGACTTGTATATCTCTGAGGTCAAATTAGGTGTACTATGTCCTTTTTGCATTTGTAGATACAGGAGGCAGTTAAATTAGAATGAATGAATATTTTCAGAATTTCTCTTTCAGCCTAACAGTACTAGTATTTTAACTTCGTTTCGTTTGATTTTCACAAAAAATTTATTAGAGACTATTATTTCTAAAGCATGACTAAAAATACTGAGTTTCCAGAAGTTATGTGATTTCCCAGAAGATACACTGCTAATAGAAAATATAACTGCGGTTTCAGCAGGGTTTTCTCTGATATCCTGAACCTATACTTTTTCAGATACAAGTATGAGGATTGACCTAGGATAGACCTAGAAGTGTAAGAGGGTCATTGTTTCCCTAATAGTGAGCTGTTCTCTTCAAAGTGAAAAGGCTCCTCTTGTTTATTCAAGAGATTTATAAACTTTAGGAAACTGATTGGATGTTGTCCCTCACCATCCCCACCCCCTAATTCAATTGTATTGAAATGTAAAACATCAATGCTGGCATTTCTACTGATTGGCTTAAAGTTATTTCATTTCTCTAACCTCTCACCTGTTCTGTTAACTTGCATCATGCTAGAAACGTCATATTTCCAACCTAGGACATTTGTATAAAATTCAGAGAACACAAACTCAAATTCTAGGGTTTTCGGAGCTTTGCAAATGAGGCTGGATGTGCAAGAACAGGGAGTGGTGGGACTTGTAAATTGGAGCCTCAAGCTCCTCATAAAGGAGCTGTTTTTGAGCTCCTTCAATTGCAAGGTGTGATAGCCAGCTCTCAGAACTAAAGGGCTGTGAATTACAACAGTTGGTATCTGCTCTGATCACTTACAAACAAATGACAGCAATGTCTTAAACAAATAAAACACTGGGTATGAATTCATCCAAACCAAGGCTACACCTTTCCAGCACTTCATGAAAATTAAATTGTGCATAGATAGTTTGAGCACCTTAGAAATCGAATAATACTGACATATTATCAGAATTCAGAATTAAGTATTTAGTGATCCAATTTCTTAATTATTCCTTCTGTGAACAATGCTAGTCATGAGTAAAGAGAGTGAAGCAGTTCAGTCTCAGATACTTGTTTTCAGAAATACTCCTTTAAGCATAAAAGTATTCAGAGACCACTAGCATTTCAAGATTGATTTCAGAGATTATACAGGTTTCAAAGTGTATGTGTTATCTTTCCGGGAAGGGGAGGAGGAAATAAGAGAAACCAACAAGCAAGCAGTTATGTACGGATGTGAGAAATGGACCATAAAGAAAGCTGAGAGCCAAAGAATTGATGCTTCTGAACTGTGGTTTGGAGAAGACTTGTGAGGGTCCCTTGGATGGCAAGGAGATCAAACCAGTCAATCCTAAAGGAAAGCAACCCTGAATAGTCATTGGAAGGACTGACGCTTAAGCTAACGCTTTTCTTTGGCCACATGATGCAAAGAGCCAACTCACTGAAAAACCCTAAAGCTGGGAAAGATTGAAGGCAGAAAGAGAAGGGGGCGAAGAGGATGAGATGGTTGAAGGGCATCACCAACTCAGTGGACATGAGTTTGAGCAAACTCCAGGAGATATTGAAGGACAGGAAAGCCTGACATGCTGCAGTTCATGGGATCGCAAAGAGTCAGATACAACTTAGCACCTGAACAACAAGCAAGGAGTTAACTGCTGAGGTTTCCTAAAGCTCACTCTTAGGTGGGAGGGCCATTTGGGATGTTGATTTGGCCATTGTGACTGGCCAGGCTTCTGTCTTCTTTTGTCTGTTCCCCTGAAAGTGTGATCAAGGAGAAGAGGCTCCCTTTTCCAGCACAGAAAAATAGAGGCAAAACCTCTGGGTCAGATTTTCACATGTGGCTCTTTCCCCTCTCCTGGGACTCTTGTTCTCAACCATGATATCCTGGTGGCCTCCCTGTGTGTGCTGAGCAAAGGCAGACTGTTCAGTTCTTGCTTGGAATGAAAGCTCAGGCTCTGTGGACCACTTCTCCATCTTTCATTTTGCTATTGCTATTTTTCCTTATTCAGCAGTGCAGTGTGAATAGACTGGATTATGAGTTAATGCAGGCCTATGGGCTGTTGCTAGGACAAAAAGCTAGGCTTTGTTTGGGGAATGACATTTGTTTGCTGGCTTTCTCTTGGAAACATAAGAACCTTTCCCTTTTAAGCAGATTCTTTTTTTTTCCCCATGCTGAAACCATGGTAAATATTTTCAATTCATTGGGTAGAACCTAGTGCTAGCTGCATTAGGTACAGTTTATGTTTCAGGGATTCATCGGAGGCAGCTGATGAGGAAACTTTGGCTGAGCACACACTCATGTGTAACTGTTCCTGTCTTTTTACAGGAGGTGATCGAGATCGAATGACAGCCAATCATGAGAGCTATCTCCTTATGGCGAGCACCCAGAATGATATGGAAGACTGGGTCAAGTCCATCCGCCGAGTCATCTGGGGACCATTTGGAGGAGGTGAGTATATTTTAAAATCATGGAAAAACAGGAAGGTTGTCCAAACCTGTTCATCCTTTCCCCAACCCAGTGTCACTATCAACTCCTATTTTCACATGAATGAATGTTAAAGTAAGTAGTAGACTACTGATTTATTTTTAGACACATATCTAAGTAACTTTTAAATGCTTGTGTGTGTGCTGAGTAGCTTCAATGGTGTCTGACTCTTTTGCGACCCCATGGACTGTAGTCCACCAGGTTCCTCTGTCCATGGGATTCTCTGGGCAAGAATATTGGAGTGGGGTGCCATTTCCTACTCCAGGGGATCATCCCAACCCAGGGATCGAACCCATGTCTCTTATGTCTTCTGCATTGGCAGGCAGGTCCTCTACCACCAGCACCACCTGGGAATTTGGATCAAATATCATTAGTAACCAAATTTCTTTCATGAATACTTTGAATTATAAAAAGATATAATATTTTTCTTTTATTTTAGATTGTTCCTTTTTGTATTGTACTAACAATATATATGACCCTGATACCATAAATGTGGATTAGTTAATAGCATGTAGATACAGGACAAAAAACATTTTGACTGTTAGTTTTGGATGAGATTTCAGTCCCCAGATGCACGGTGGTATCAAACAGAAGTAGCAAAGCATTGAATGAGAATCTGCTAATTAACAGAGTTAAAAAAAAATCTTTGAAATCAGGAAAGCATTTCTGGGTTGAATAATGTGTTTTTTTAAAAAAAATATTATTTATACAGTGTAAGGAATACATATTTGAAGAAAAAGGTTTATGGTGCTATGAACAGAGCTAAAAGAGGGAAGGAAGGATAAAAGATATGATCTCTTCTGTCAAGTATTATAAAATAAAATGATATAAACAGAAAAACATATTTCAAGAGAAAATTCAGTAAATGGAACCAAACAAATAAGGACCCCAAAATATTCATCTATAACTAACATGTATTTCTAAGACTGTAAAACCTAATTATTTTATGTTGATGTAGTTAAAATAGATGGCATAAATCAAATGCATATTTAATAAAGCAACTGCAACTTTTGTATTTATTTTATATTCTCTTTTGTGTATTGTCAGCACCCTGAATTCAGATGTGAAATGTTTTTCCCTTAACATATCAGATGCTTCTTAATGACTGACCTCATTATATTTTAAAATAACTTCAAAAATTTAGTTTAAAAACTTGAAAAGTTAGGTTAAAGTTAAAATAGTGAACTTGCATGGAAGATGTGTTGATATTTTATAAAAGCGGTGGTACATGTCTTAAAATTGGTGGTCCTTTAGCATGATGTGGGAAAAGGAGAGGTTGACCATTCATCCCAGTTTGCCTGGTAACAGTGTAACAGGGGTAACAGTAAATCCCAGGCTAATTATTGATAGTGCTACCTCTCGCTCTCATGGTGTCCTAGTTTGGATGGCAATTTGTATGGTCACCCTATTCATATACTAAAATGGCTAATAAGTGACTTCAAAATGTTTGAAGAGGCTGGTGGGCTAAGACTCCATCCCAGTGCCTTAGCAGAGGGGTCTTCGTGATTATTCATGAGAGATACATGTGCTGTTACCTTCAGGGTCAAGGATTTATGGTGAATACTAAGGATATGTATTTTCAAAGTTTGTGTTGTTTCTAAAGACCGTCTTCTCCCCTCCATTATCAGATTTTGGGGGCTCCTGAGTTCAGGAGGATTCTTAATATCTGTAGAAAATGGTACTTTTGTTGGGGGATTATTTCCATCAAGTGTGTTACTTTCTCCCTTTCCTCCTCTTCCATCTGTCCTTTTCTTAAGGAAAACGAATGAGATCCAGTTTACTTCACCAGATCAGTGGCCACAACAAGTCCTGTCAGCACAGGGGTATCACAAATGATCTTGGTTCTTAAGCATTAATCTTCAAATTTATGAACCTGGAACTCTAGTAGTTGATTAGTTTACATTCTTTATCCTATGGGATATGCTTCAAAAATTTTGCAAATGCTTGATTCAAATGTAGTTTTAAAGAGATCTTTGGCAAAACTAATACAATTATGTAAAGTTTAAAAATAAAATAAAATTTAAAAAAATAAATAAAGAGATCTATTTTAACATAGAGCACTTAGAGTAGAAACAATAGTCTGAAGAATAAATCTTCTCTTGCCCTCTTTGTTTAATTGAAGAGTGTTAAGAGATTGAACACCAAACTCTTACTCATTCAATTTGCAAGAAATCTTTTGTGACTCATCTTAGTCAGAATTTTCTAAAGTTATTACAGAATGCAGAACCAAACTGATGCTGATCCCGATAGAAGGTTGCAAATGTCACCAAAAATCTTGTTTCAAGTGTTTGTATTAATATGGCTCCTCTATACTTACTGATTGATTTTTAAAGAAATATTATAAATTTGGGCAATAAACAATAAATTTATGTGACTAGAATTCCTTTATCCTAGGGATTCTACTTAGTACTTCCTTGAAAATAAGTTGAGTTTTTCACTGATTAAGAATATTTTAAAATCACTCCGTTAGTTCAACCTCACATTTTGTAGATTAGGTCATTAAGACCCAGCGAGAAAGAATGACTTTCAAGTGTCATATCCTGAGTAATATAAGTAGGAAGAAACCTTGTGTCTTCTGACTAGTGAGCTTCCTGCTTTATTACACAATAGTGTGATCTGTTACTTTCACTGTGGGACCGTGTGCTAAGTCTCTTCAATCATGTCTGACTCTCTGTGACCGTATGGACTATAACCCACCAGGTTCCGCTGTCCATGGAATTCTCTAGGCAAGAATACCAGAGTGGATTGCCATGCCCTCCCCCAGGGGATCTTCCCAACCCAGGAATCAAACCAGCGTCTCTTATGTCTCCTGCATTGGCAAGCACGTTCTTTGCCACTAGCACCACCTGGGAAGCCCACAATTACAAGTCCCTGTTTTATTGATAGTATATTATTCAGTACATAAAAAACACGAGTGTTTAAAAGTGTGATAAGTAGAATGAGTATAGTTGAGTCCTTCAAAAAATCTGAATTAATGTCATCAAGTAAGTGAAAAGACAACCCATAGAATGGGAGGAAGTATTTCCAGATCATAAATCTGATTTTGCACTTGTATCCAGAATATATATATAACTCTTACAGCTCAAAACTAAAGACAAATCAAAATTTTGACTCAGTTAGAATTAATTTAAAAATGGGCAAAGAATCTGAATAAACATTTCTGCAAAGAAAACATACAAATATCCAAATAAGCACATGAAAAGATGCACAGCATTCTTAGTCATCAAGGAAATAAACATCAAAAGCACAATGAGATATTGTTTCATACACGGTAGGATTGCTGGAATCAGTAAATTCAATAATAACAAGTATTGGTGAGGATGTGGAGAAATTGAAACCTCCCTATATTCCTGTTGGGAATGTAAAATGTAGCTGTTTTGGAAAACTTGGGCAGTTTCTCAACGATTAAACATAGAGTTACCACATGGCCCAACATTTGTAATCTTAGGTATATACCCAAAAGAAATGAAAATGTATGTCCACACAGAAAATTGTACATCAATATTGGTATACTCAGTCATTCAGTTGTGTCCGATTCTTTGTGACCCCATGGACCGTAGCCCACTAGGCTTCTCTGTCCATGGAATTTTCTAGGCAAGAATACTAGAGTGGGTTGCCATTTCCTACTCCAGGAGATCTTCCTGACCCAGGGATCAAACCTAAATCTCCTGTGTCTCATGCATTGGCAGGCAGATTTTTTACCATTGTGCCACCTGGGAAGCTTGTACATCAATATTTATAGCAGCATTATTCCTAAATGCCAAAAAGTGGTATTCCTAAATGCCAAAAAGTGGAAATGCACTAATGGATAAACAGAAAGTGGTATGTTCATACAATGGATTAGTCAACCATAGAAAGAATGAGGTATTGATACCTGCTACAGTACAATTGAATCTTGAAAACCTGCTAGGAGGAAGAAGCCAGCCAGAAGGAGCTGTATGTGTATGTGCGTGCATGCTCAGTTACTTTAGTCATGTCCAGCTCTTTGCAACACTATGGGCCACAGCCCACCAGGCTCCTCTGTCCGTGTAATTTTCCAGGCAAGAATACTAGAGTAGGTTGCCATGCCTTTCTCCAGGAGATCTTCTCAACCTGGGGATCAAACCTGCATCTCTTGCATCTCCTGCATTACAGGCCAAATCTTTACTGCTGAACTATAGTCCTATTTATATGAAAGTACAGGACAGAGAAATCTATAGAGACAGAAAGTAGATTACTGATTGCTTAGGGCTGGGATGGAGGAACTGCAATTATAGACAATGAAATGTCTTCTTTGCAATAAATACATTGAAGATGTATCCAAAGGTACTACATAGACTATGATAAATCAGGGTGAAAAGTCACCTGGTGAAAAGTCTTTATGGATGCCATTTAATCAATGACAGCAACAATCTTTGAGCAGTGGGAAGGAGATTGGAAGCCAACAGGTATTTATTTGGGATTAATGATCTTGGATTCTGTGATGAAGATAGGAAAGGGAAATGTATTCTCCAATGAAAAGCAATTATGACAATTCAGTGTCTATAACTGCAGTTTGACAGCCTGTGTTTTTAAACAGTTACAGTTTTTCATAAGGCACTGGAGCTTATCTTGTTCAGGTTGTTTATCCATGTAATATATTTCTTCTTTATGGTTTTTATATTGGACTTTTAATTAAAATATAGGCAACACCTGAGGAAGTTGCCTTGCTTTTCAATATTTAGAAATTAAAAATTAAGTGAAAATCATAAAATATAGACTTTGGTGTTTCTTCCTATGAAATACAACAAACTTATGATGAATACTGAGATGAAGGAAAGGAACCAGTGGAAATGCAAAAAGGAGACATCCTCTCTTAACAACCAAACCTGATAACCTAGTTCAATATTGAATCTAGATACCTCCGCTTTCTGTTACCTGATTAACTTCCCCCGATAAAGTTGCTTCCCTATTCATAATGCTCACTGAGAAGTACATGGTATCTGCTTAAAAGTCAAATCCAAAAGTTGCGATGTCGAAACATGTATTTAACTTTGGAAAATTTTAGGGCTTTGTTTTTGTCTTGTTGGTTTGTTTTTGTCTTTTTTTCTCTGGGTTCCTTTTTCACTGTTTTTGAGGCAGTGTATATGGAGGTACCCAGCCTGGGATCTGGGGAGAGTAAGAATTCCATTAGTTGTTCATTAGACCTGAATGCAGAGCCTAATTTTAGCTACTAACTAAAACGGGTTCTTCCTGTATATCTCTGTCTCCTTACGAAAAGCCTTGAGTCAGAGATGTATCAAGGCAGTAAAAATACTGAATGTAATCCTCATGATGAATAACTAGCACGTGGGCAAGCAGGGGTTAATTAAGAAGCTCTGTGGTCCTGCCTCTGACACAGACCACTGTGTCATTTCCCATAAGTGGTGTTACTCCCACCTCTAGTTTCCATACTTGTGAAATAACACTGGAGAAAAATGTTTCAACTAAGATTCAGTCCAACTCCAAAGTCCTGTGATTACATGCATTCCCTCCATACCAAGGCTCAGAGGAGAGATGCTTTCAGTCACCAAGGTGCCTCCCTCCAGCACTGCCACTGTCTTGGTGGACAGAGTTATGTATGTCACAGTTCCTTCTTTTCCTAGCATCCTGCTGTGACGGGGAAAACAAAAACAATGTTTGAACCATGGGGCAGAAATAATAACGATTTCCAACAGAAGTTCTCCTATCTAGGCATGCTCATCAGAGTAATGATGATGAAGTTTCTCAAGGGAGGACCTTTGTGTAGTATTCCTCACAGCTTTTTTTAACACTCCTGCTGAAAGGCTCGGAAGGCACCCAGAGGCCAGAGGGGTCAGTTGGGGTTAAAGCACTCACATTCCCAATCTGTTCATGGAACAGCCAGGTGGATGAATGATTAACCTAGCCAGTCAATTGTTCAGTGACTAGGACCAAGGGGGTTGGTAAGACGTGGGGGCTGGGGTTCAGTGGGTGCATGCAAGAGCTGGGGAAAATATAAAAACAGGATCAATTTTCAAACCACAGCCAGAGAAATAAATATATAAATGTATAAACACACATAAGAACCCGTTTTAGTTAGATATAAATATATATATATGTGTAAAGGAGTTAACTTGTTTTGTGGTTATACTTGCAGATTCCTTGTTGCTATGTTTTGAATATTTTTCTGTTTCACACACACGTGTGTATAAACATACACATATTTTTTTCTTTTTTTAAAGATTTTTTTTAATATGGACCATTTTTAAAGTCTTCACTGGCTTTGTTACCATATCGCTTCTGTTATTTATGTTCTCTGTGTTTTTGGCCACAAGGCATGTGGGATCCTAGTTCGCTGCCCAGGGATGGGACCCAAACCCCCTGGGTTGAAAGGTGAGTCTCAACCACTGTACCTCCAGGGAAGTCCCTACACCCATAGGTTTTAATGATATGCACATTGAGATCGGCACCCACAAATAGATTCAGTGGCAAAGTACCTGGAAAAAAAAAAAATCTTGTGTAGAAATGGAATAAATGCAGAAAGGAAGGGTCAAAAAGTTGACCCCCCCGTGGGGATGTTTTGGGGCTGAGGCAGCCAGCTGTGAAGGTATGTAGAGGAATAGAGCCGCCAGGGGAGGCAGCGGCACAGTCAGAGGAAGAAACCAGGGGTTCACACGGCCGCGTGGCATTTCCCTCCTCCCCCTCGCACTGTTGTGACTGCACCTGCTGCATGTGACCACGGGCACTGACGGCAGCCGCAGCCGCCGCGCGGTAAGGGCGGCTGCAGCCCTGCCAGCTCCCGCCCAGCTCTCACTGAGAAAAGGGGACCAGGAGCGGGACGAGGGGGAGGAAAAGCTCCCTGAGCAGCTGCCTCCAACAGGGATCCTCCTGAGCCTTCCTGGAACTGGCACTGGGGCTGTTCTGACGTGGCGGTTCCCTGGAGAGCCCCGGGAGTTTAAAGACAGAAGGGAGAAGCCCGCCGAGAGCATCAAAGGCTGAGGGGTGCTGTAAAGGGACCGAGGGAGTTCTTTGAAAAGAATCTCTCATGCATCGAAATGCCTTCTGGAGAAGGTGCCATTATCAGCCTCCCCTTTTGCTCAGATGAAAGGAGCCGGCAAGGACGGTCCTGAAGTATATCCCTCAGGGGCCTTGTGGTCATTGTTCCTCTTGCCCCCGGTTCATGGCTATTTGCTGACCTTTCCAGAGGAACCTCAGTACCCCCCCCCCCAATTCCAGCTGAGAAGCCAGTTCTCAATTAAAAAATTAAACAATCCTGCTGTCTGAATGGGAGGTGCAGCTTGCTTGCTGTGGTGCTTTTTGCTGTGACATTTTGGAATGTCTGCAGAAACTTTAAAAAGAAACAGCCTCCAGAACTCTCGGGATTAGGCAAGAGAAAAGGAAATTATTATTTTGGGGGGCCAAAAAAGAAGTAAATAAGAGGGGATAACTTGTCCCCCATCCAGGACCTGGCTGATCAAAATCTTCAAGTTCTAGGAAACCGCGCTTCAAACCTAACAAGCATGAGGCAGAGTGGCTGTGGGGTCCTGAGATCGCCCAGAGGCAGGTTTTAAAGGAAGCCTGAACTGGGTTCAGAACTCTGGGCCTGTATGATGCCTGAAGACCGAAATACTGGGGAGCGCCCCTCAGGTGCCTTGGCGTCTACTACTTTCATTCCTAAAACTACATACCGAAGAATCAAACGGTGTTTTAGTTTTCGGAAAGGTAGGTAGATAATATGTTCATGTCCTTAAAAAAAATGTACAGATATTTTCTGATGCTTTAAGGTCAGTTTATGCTCAGACAAAATGGGAATTTGGAAACCAAGAGTTTAAAACTGCACTAGAGTGGTTTATAGGTGGTTTTGCTTGTCTGCACGTATTTCTGGAGGCGCCTATTGATCTGTTTGTTACTGTCTGCGAATGGGCCAAGTGGGCGGGGCTTAAAGAAAGGTGGTCCTATGGGATCACCTTGACAGCCAGAGAACAAGCAAGCTGGCCCCACCATGCTGGGGGGAGGGCCCAAGGCTGCCTTGGGCTGTTCCCAGACCCACATCCAGTACCCCTGTTGTTCCCCCTTGAGATGAGTCCCTGTCAAGTCTCTGTCCTGTGCTCCCATCAGATCACTTTGATTCTGTCTGCCTGCCCTTGCCTCACCTTCCCTAATGAGAAAATTTTAGTAATCACTTTATCTGTAGTGACTCTTTTTCAGAAGGCTTTCAATCATATTGATTAACACTGATTAGAAATAGGGGTCACCTTGACTTTCCAAATATATCAGAAGGTGGCATTGGGAGAGGGCAAAGATATGAACGATCAGGAACAAGGAGTGGGAAAATAAGAGTTTATAATCAGTAAAAGAAACTGTTTCAGAAATGACTTGTGTAGGGGGAGTTAAAGGGTACAAAATATATATATAAAGAATATTTCTAGAAAATGTTTATGTATCAAAATACTTTAAAATGTCCTTTGACTTAAAAATGGGAGTAATTAAATCAAATTATTTAACTTGGAACTAGGTTATTATAATTTTAAAGTTGTGTATACTAAGTTAATAACTTAATCAGGAGCTGATTTGAGTAACATCTAATGTGGTTCCTTCTCCCCTTTTTGCTTTGATTTGCCCATTGATTAACATTCTCTATCTAGTAATTAACAAAAAATAGAAGAAAAAAGCCATATTTAAAGCAGGATATAGTGGGAACTTTAAAAAACAGCCTCGTTCCTTCTGAATCTTTTCCTTTGAGCAGTTAATATCTGGTTGTAATCATTATCATATATTATAAGCAAGGAATTGGGTGTTAATTTATATTGCTCTCTCATCCACAAAGACAATTAAATGAGAGATACATCTCATATTTTACAGATCTCTAGAGATCTTGTGGTTACTGTAAGATTGCATCATTGATAGAGAAATTGACAATGAAACTGAAAAAAGCTAGGAATTGATTGCTTCAAGGACATCCCCTCTTCTGCTCCCTCCACCCATCGGCAACTAAATTGGGTTTATCCAAACAAGGAGAGAAGGTCTAATTTCCAGGTTATCACTGCTCATTTGTAACATGGAATGTTCTGGGGAACAATTACTTTATCTTTGAAACACAAAGTGGTTTTTTTATGTTTTGCACTTTCTGTCTTGTCGTGAGCTATAGCACTTCTCCAAGAATCCTGGCTAGCCCTGCTATTCATTATGCCCCCTTCCCTCTCTCCTGAAATATCAGCAAGGGAAGGCAATGCTGCAAAAAACAAACAAACAAACAAAAAAACATGGGCAGGCTGGCAAAGGGCAGCCACAGAGTGGGAATAGCGTCCATTTATCATCTCCCGTGGGCTATTTTTAAATGATTGTCCTTGCCTCTGCGAAGTCTTGGTAATCTGAGGAATGTTCAGCATTTGAGTCAAGGATTAACAGATTTTTAATTGACAAAGCTGCATTCTGGTCACTGTCAGAGGAGACGTACCGGAAGCGTTCAGCTGTTTTTTAAGTTCCTTCTCCCCTTCTGCTGAGCCCTGCATACCAGCCTCTCCCAGGTCACTGCTCAGCCAGTTAGGCAGTGAGGCTTTGGAGGAAAAAGTGCCAGGCTGTGGCTGTGAGACTGTTTCTGTGCTGCACTAGCCAGTCCCTTCAGCAGCAGCGTCCAGCAGAGAGTTAGATCTTTATTCAAGGGCCTGCACTGAAAATAATGAACTTTTCTTTCAATCCCAGGTTCCCAAGCCATGCTACCTTAAGAAAAGAGTGTCATTTTGTTCTTTGTGTCATCCCCTGGGTGCTCCGGGAGTTCTAGAAGTAGATGGGGGTTTTGGAGTTCCTCTCTCAAGCCTCTTAGAAAGTATCCCCTGAAATCCTTTCAGGAATCATGGGAAGGCATCCAGAAGTGAAAAATGGTGACATGTCTGCTTTTCCTGATCCATATTTAAAACATATTCTCTCTGTTGTCCTGGCTAGGCTGACAGAATGGATAGGCTTTCAGAATGCAGAGGGGAGTTGGACTGAAGTTTCCAGAGGTCTGTGGGGATTGCAGCTTCTATACTGAGCCAGTGGAACTCACTGCTCAGCCATCCTTTCTCTTTCAGACCTCTTCTGTCCTTTACTGTTCTTTCCATCTCTGCTTCTTTCTTTAGGTACTAATAGGGGTCTCCCCTGGAGAAGGCAATGGCAAACCACTCCAGTGTTCTTGCCTGGAGAATCCCAGGGATGGGAGAGCCTGGTGGGCTGCTTTCTATGGGGTCGCACAGAGTCGGACACAACTGAGGTGACTTAGCAGCAGCAGCAGCTGTTTTTCTGGAGAAGGCAATGGCAACCCACTCCAGTACTCTTGTCTGGAAAATCCCATGGACGGAGGAGCTTGGTGGGCTGCAGTCCATGGGGTTGCTAAGAGTTCGACACGACTGAGTGACTTCACTTTCACTTTTCATTTTCATGCATTGGAGAAGGAAATGGCAACCCACTCCAGTACTCTTGCCTGGAGAATCCCAGAGACGGAGGAGTCTGTTGGGCTGCCGTCTGTGGGGTTGCACAGAATCAGACACAACTGAAGCGACTTAGCAGTAGCAGCAGCAGGGGTCTCCCCAGGTGGTACAGTGGTAAAGAATCTGCCTGTCAATGCAGAAGACATGGGTTCCATTCCTGGGTCAGGAAGATCCCCTGGAGGAGGATATGGCAACCCACTCCAGTATTCTTGCCTGGAAAATCCTCATGGACAGAGGAGCCTGATGGGAAACAATCCATAGAGTCACATAGAATTGGACACAACTGAGCGACTGAGCACACGTGCACGCACACACACACACATACACAAGGGTCTCAGAACATACTTTCCCAGTGGTTTTAAAAATCGAGGGAATGTGAACCATCTATCAGGCAGGAAGCTGGGGAGAGTGCTGCTTTGTTGGATTTATGTTCTGCTGAGATAAAGGTTAGAATGTATTTTTTGCTATTTGAAACTTTATTTTTTTTCACCTCCATAAGACTAATATTGAATATACAGAGCATAACTCGTCTTTTGATTACTTGGGGGTGCGTAATATTTTGGATCCTGATGTCAGTGAAATTTCTAGTCAGAAAGGGCTGGCTGGTTTACGATTGTTGTGATCACAGGACATACTAAAGTACAATTTTATGCCCTAACTTTATCTTGTCTTTTTCTCGAGTTGCTCTCTTCTTGGAGATACGTCATCATTAATTCCCCAGTTGTTCCCCCCACACATGCCATAGCCATTTAGTTATTGTTGTTTAGTAACTAAATCATGTCCAGTTCTTTGCAACCCCATGGACTGTAGCCCACCAGGCTTCTCTGTCAATGAAATTTCCCGGGGGAGAACACTGGAGTGGGTTGCCATTTCCATCTCCAATAACCATTTGGTGGTCATACGATATTGCTTCTGTGGGCTTCCCAGGTAGCACTAGTGGTAAAGAATCCATCTGCCAATGTAGGAGACGAAAGAGATCCCTGGATTGGGAAGATCTCCTGGAGAAGGAAATGGTAACCCACTCCAGTATTCTTACCTGGAAAATTCCATGGACAGAGGCACCTGGAGGGCTGCAGTTTGTGGGGCCACAAAGAGTTGGACACAACTTAGCAACTTAAGAGCAACGTATTGCTTTTTCCTTCCTTATATACTTTCAGCTTCATTTCTGTTTCCATCACCTTAGTTGTTTGTGCCTTTATTGTTTCAAGCACACAACTGACTTTTTAAAAATTTATTTATTTTTCATTGCAGGATAACTGCTTTAAAATGTTGTATTGGCTTTAGTGTTGTCCTCTGATTCATCAACATGAATCAGCCATATATATTTCTATATATCCCCTCCTCTTGAACCTCCCTCCAACCTCCCACCCCATCCCACCCTGCTAGGATGTCGCAGAGCACCAGACTGAGCTCCCTGGGTCAGGTAGCCAATTCCCACTGGCTGTCTGTTTTACATATCGTGGTGTATGTTTCAATGCTTCTCTCTCGGTTCATTTCACACTCTCTGTATCCCGTTGTGTCCATAAGTCTGTTCTCTATGTCTGCATCTCTACCGCTGCCTTACAAATATGTTCATCAATACCATTTTTCTAGATTCCATATATATGCATTAATATATGATGTTTTTCTCTTTTCAACTTACTTCACTAGTATAACAGACTCTAATAGAACTGACTCTGATTCTTCCTTTTTATGGCTGAATAATATTTCATTGTATTAAAATATGTGCACCACATCTTCTTTATCCCCTTTTATCTATTAATGGTCATCTAGTTTGCTTCCATGTATTGGCTCTTGTAAATTGTTGTTGTGGTTCAGTTGCTAAGTCGTGTCTGACTCTTTGCGGCCCCATGGACTGCAGCATGCAAGGCTTCCCTGTCCTTCACCATCTCCCAGAGTTTGCTCAAATTCATGTCCCTTGTGTTAGTGATGCTATCCAACCATCTCATCCTCTGATGTCCCCTTCTCCTCTTGCCCTCAATTTTTTGCAGCATCAGGGCCTTTTCCAGTGAGTCGGCTCTTCACATCAGGTGGCCAAAGTGTTGGAACTTCAACTTCAGCGCCAGTCCTTCTAATGAATATTCAGTATTATTTCTTTTAGGATTGACTGGTTTGGTCTTGCAGTCCAAGGAACTCTCAAGCATCTTCTCTAGCACCACAGTTTGAAAGTATCAATTCTTCAGTTCTCAGTCTTCTTGATGGCCCAACTCTCACATCCATACCATACCTGACTGACTACTGGAAATATCATAGCTTTGACTATATGGACCTTTGTTAGCAAAGTGATGTCTCTGCTTTTTAATATGCTGTCTAGGTTTGTCTTAGCTTTTCTTCCAAGGAACAAACATCTTAGAAGCACAAAACTGATTTTAACCTTAAAAGTGGCTCTTCAAGACAGCATCCATCCTCACCTCTTTTTACCCTCAATATTGTTCACATGTTTCATATGGTTAATTTGCTAAGGGTCATCCAACTGATATTCATGAAACAGTACTGTTAAGCAGTGTTCCACAGCTCAGAAATGTTTTATGAGTTCCTGTTGCTCCCAGGAGGATCTCCTGACTATTTCATGTCATTATCAAGGCCTTCTAAGCAATTACAACTGTTCCCACTTCCCCAGACTGGCCCCACTTTCCTCCCTGAACCTATCTCCTACACCACTGCTTTGTTTCTGTTCATTATCCCTCCTCTGCAGTCTGTCCACATTTTATTCAAGTCATTGTTGGCTCTCACTTCTTCATTAAGCTGTCTCTGTTCACCTCTTGTATTCTTTACTCTGTAGTCCTTATATTTACTGTTTTAAATTTATTTATTTATTTTTGATTGCACTGAATCTTTGTTGCTGCGTGGCTTTTTCTCCAGTTGTAGGGAATGGAGGCTGCTCTCTAGTTGTGGTGCGTGGACTTCTAACTGTGGTGGCTTCTCTTGTTTCAGAGCACAGGCTTTAGGGCTCAGGCTTCAGTAGTTGCGGCACGTGGGCTTAGTAGTAGCAGCTTCTGGGCTCTAGAACACAGGCTAAATAGTTGTGGCACACGGGCTTTATTGCTCAGTAGCATGTGCAATCTTCCCGGACCAGGGATCCAACTCATATCTCCGGCATTGGTGGTACATACTGTACCACCAGGGAAGCCCTCCCTTATATGTCTTGCATGCTGCCATCAGGCCACTTTATCTTCATATCTATCTTCAAGTGCTCTTAAACACATTTGTGATAAGATACATATATGTGTGTGTATACATATATATATGTGCATGTGTGTGTTGACATATATATTATATATGTATTTGTTTATTTCTTCTGAAAGTTAAAAACAGCAATAGGTCTTTTCAATCCACGATTTAAGATTTATTACAAACTGGTGACGTACAGTATTATAACCTACTAGTTCATAGGCAATAACAGAATAGAATATCTTTATAGTAATAATGAAGACAACCAATAATTTTTTAAGTTAGTTGTATATTTTGGATATTATAATCACATTTATGGAAATTGATTTGTCCAACAGAATGCTGCTATTTAAATCCATATAATTTTAAATGGTGCTGTGAGTATTAATAGCTCATCAGTTCACACATCACAGTTTTACAGAGTCACCTACCAAGTGATTCTGGGGGTGAGAAAGCAGACAAAACAGGTTGCCTGGAATCTGTAAGCTCACACCCTCCTTGAGGATAAGGAAGCATAAATAAAAGGAATTGTTTAATATGTAAAAAGCACTACAACAAATTATGTATGAATTCTGAGGAGCTTATGAATAGGAAGACTCACTATGGGTTCATCTGGAAAGGCAGTGATTCATATGAACAACGTGAAATCAGATTTGATCTTTGGAAGTTATGGAAAGACATTTTCTACTACATGATCCTAAGAGAGTGGTCAGTGTTCCTGTGGGGAAAAAACTGTATGTCTGAATTGAGTTAATATAATCCAGTAGAAAAGAAAGACTTTTAGAATCATATACACCCATGTTCCTATCCCAGATCTACTGCTTTCTGTATGTATGACTTTAGGTAACCTTGCATCTCTGATGCTGTTTATAGAAGGGAGATGCCCTTGTAGAATGTCTGTGAGTGTCAAATAAGAAAATACGTGTAAATTCTGTGGCTTGGTACCTGGATGTAAATGATGAGTTTAATCACTCTGCTAATTATTCTGCTGGTCTAGGACCAATGCTACTAGGTCACTATTTGCACATTATTACACTTTCTTAATTATTTCAAGACTTTATTTTTCTCCCTTGGTCCCCATTCTGACAAGGAGAGACAAGCTTTTACCAAATTCTTTGGTTGGTATATAGATTCTGAGCTTCTTGAATTCAAAGGTTTCTGTTCATGTAAGGTTTGTTGGCTACTTAGAAACTGCTGGTGAGAGACCAAAGTAAGCCTTGGCTGACTTTGCTTCTTAGTTCTATACTATGTATTTTATTTTGATTTGTCCATTTACCATGGGTATATGTTCATTTTTAATTGAAAATTATTACAATCCTGGTCACACCAAGACTTACTCTGCTAGCAGGGTTGCAGTAAATAGAAATATAAGTAAAAGCAAATTCTCTATATGACTTGGCAGTAATCTATGGAATGGGAGGGTCAGGGAACTCTGAAAAATAGTTGATGGTAGAAAATGTATGTAATGACCAAGAAATTGGCTAACTTGTACCTTTTTCATCAACAAAGATTTTTTTGTTTTCAAGTTTTTGTAGAAATCAGTACCACAACCTGTGAAGTCTTGATAAGTTTCATTTTACCTTGGAGTTATTCATTTATTTCCTTTAATTGAGGGGGTGAAGTATTTTGTTTTAATGCCTATATTAATTCCACAGATGTTTATGGAACACTCAATCCTTACCCACTTTGGTATTGAGTTCCAGAGAATAAGGCAGTGTACCTAAGTCCATTCAAGCTGCTATAACAAAATGCCACATCCTGTTTGACTTCTAAACAATAGAAATTTATTTCTCATGGTTCTGAAGGTTCAAAGACTGAGATAAAGCCAGAATGAATGGGTTCCAATGAGCTCCCTCTTCTGGATTGAGACTGTCCACTTGTTACATTCTCAAGGAGTAGAAAGAAAAAGAGCCAGCTCTCTGGGGTCCTTTTTATAAAGGTATTTGGGTTGGCCAAGAAGTTCATTCAAGTCCTTCATAACATCTTATGGCAAAACTCAAACTAACTTTTTGGCCAACCCAATGCTGGTCCCACTCATGAGAACTTTGCACTCATGACCTAGAGTGAAAGGTGAAAGGGTTAGTCACTCAGTCATGTCTGACTCTTTGTGACCCCATAGACTGTAGCTCACTAGGCTCCTCTGTCCATGGTATTCTCCAGGCAAGAATACTGGAGTGGGTTGTCATTCCTTTCTCCAGGGGATCTTCCCGATCCAGGGATCGAACCTGGGTCTCCTGCCTTGCAGGCAGATTCTTTACCATCTGAGTCACCAAGGGGAAGGGATACTCATGATCTAATCACCTCTCAAAAGCCCTGCCTCCAAAAATCATTCCCATAGGAATTAGATTTTCAACATAGAAATTTGGGAGGGACACTAACATTCATACCAGGACACGATGATAGAACGAAGTATGAGCCTTGGAGTCCTTCACATCTGTCACAAATCCCAGTTCAGTCCTTGTGTCTGAAGAACCTTAAGAAATTTACTCAAACTTCCCTTCAGTTTATAAAATAAATAGTAGTATAAATTGTTATCCAGCATCATTTTTAATAAGAATAAATGTAGACTATTGTCGTCTTATAATAATTGTGAAAGTATAATCTTTTTTTATTTTTTAAACAATCCTTTTTTGACTGGTGCGGAACTAGTCCAGTGTGGATAAGGATCTAAATAAATAATTAGAAAATGATATGTTAATAAATCAAAGAAGAAACATAACAAGTTTGTGACTGGGATGGGTATGAGGCAATGTTTATAAGGACTTAACACAGGAGATTCGGAGAAGGCAATGGCACCCCACTCCAGTACTCTTGCCTGGAAAATCCCATGGACGGTGGAGCCTAGTAGGCTGCAGTCCATGGGGTCACTAAGAGTCGGACACAACTGAGCAACTTCCCTTTCACTTTTCATTTTCAGGCATTGGAGAAGGAAATGGCAACCCACTCCAGTGTTCTTGGCTGGAAAATCCCAGGGACGGGGGAGCCTGGTGGGCTTCCGTCTATGGGGTTGCACAGAGTCGGACACAACTGAAGCGACTTAGCAGCAGCAGCAGCAGCAACACAGGAGATTATATGAGTTGAATTTTTCAGGATAAGTTTTCCTAGGCTGACTCTTGACAATATGACTTTTGTTCTACCAGGACACCCAAAGATATAATAAGTCATAACACACATAGGAGACAGCAAATAGTTCAATATAGTTACTGAGTAGGTTGTTTTTGAGGGAGCAGCAGTAATGAGGGTGAATATGGCCCAGAACCCAGCATGGAAAGGGTGCTACCTAAACGCCTGTTGATTGAATTGTCAATGAAGCGGCAGAGACTGGATTACAGAGACTATGTTTCATGAAAGGGCTTCCAGGTGGTTCAGTGGTAAAGAATCCACCTGCCAATGCAGGAGATGCAGTTCCATCCCTGGGTCGGGAAGATCCCCTGGAAGATGAAATGGCAACCTGCTCCAGTATTCTTGCCTGAAAAATGCCATTAACAGAGGATCCTGTTGAGCCACAGCCCATGGGTTTGCAAAGAGTCGGACATGACTGAGCACACACACATTTCATGAAAAGGAGCTTGGTTAGCCAGTGGGTACCATTGGAAGAAATTAAACAAAAAAAGTGACGTGATCTGATTTAAATATTATGACTATCACTATGGCAACACTTGCCTGACTTGGGAACTTGGCTCTATAAAAGTCAGTTAAGAGGTATTGAGGATCTAATGGCAATGAGTTTGGAAGGGACCGATGTGGTCATTAAATGAGGGTTGTGAAGGAAGGTGCAATCTAGGTCCATTCTCAAATGGCCCTTCAAATGTTAGGGGGGATCCTGAGAACCAAAATCAGGATTATAGGAAGTATGACAGGTTTTGAAGAAAAATAATTCAGAAAGTCTTAAAAATTTTGAGTTTGACAATGTTTTGAGATACCCATGTTGAGGGGTCTAATAGGCACTTGGAAATCCAGTGCAAGAGGGGCCCAGATTGAGATACAAATCTGGGAATAATTGTTACACCGTGAGACTGAGTATAATCCAACAAAGAAATTGTGTAAAGTGAGGTGAAAACTAAGCTGTGGACAGAATCCAGAGGACCAGCAAACTTATAAGAAGGGTGTAGTAGATTGTATAGTCAAGAAGGAGACTAAAAAGAATGTTCTGGAAGGCAAGAATTACATAAGATGTGAGAAGTATCAGTAAGAAGAGTGATATTGATGGTTTATAAAGGGAGTGAACCATAAAGTACTGCAAAAAATAAATCTGTCAATGATTTGGCAACTAGGTAGTTATTGGTAATTATTCTGAAAGCTCTTTTAGTGAAATGACGGTGTCAGAGGCCATATTGTAACAGATCAGCAAGAAGATAGGAAGTGATTAAATGGAGCCCGTGTTATACCTAGCTTGGAATCAAGGAACAAACTGAATAATTACAAAGCATGAAGAGTCCAAAGATGTTTGGCTTTGTATTTTATTTATTTATGTGATGAGTAGAATTTGAATATATTTTTCTGATCACACTCAGTGATCCCACAGGCTGCCTCTAGCTATGGAGTATATAATTTACATGTAAAGAAAGAACCTCACAAATCCTGAAGCTATTTAGATTTTCTATATATATTTTTTTCCTCTCTGTGTCTCCCTCCAGCTGAAACAGCCTCCCAAAGATATAATAAAATCACCTGTGTAATTTACTTTCTCAGTCTAGTGGAAAGTCACGTCCTGAATAACGCTTTATGGCACCATCAGTGAATTTCCAGGGGGAAATATGCATAACATACTGTTGTCACCCAGAAATTCCAAGGATGCTTTTGTTAGGGAATGTGAAACCTCTCTGAGAATTTACCTGGGCATAGCTGGAACTGCTTGCAAGACTCACACCACAGGGAATATTCTCGTTAATAATCTACTAATCGGTGCGTCCTCTTCTTCATGCTGCTAGCTGGGGATAGCTCACGACCTTTGTGCTTTTTTTGTTGTTGTTAATTTTAAAATTTGAAGTTTAAATGTTGAAGTTCTAGCTAAAGCAGCTTCTTTTATTGGAGTATAATTGCTTTACCATGCTGTGTTAGTTTCTGCTGTACAATGAAGTGAATCAGCCATATGTATACATGTATCCCCTCCCTCTTGAGCTTCCCTCCCACCCCACCCCCAGTCTCACCTCTCTAAGTCTCCACAGAGTACAGAGCTGAGCTCCCTTTGCTATACAGCAGGTTCCCACTAGCCATCTATTTTAGACATGGTCGTGTATATATGTCAGTCCCAATCTGTCAGTCCATTGCTCCTTCCCTTTCCCCCTCTATCTGTGCCCTTAGCTCCATTCTCTGTTTCTGCAACTCCAGTTTTCCCCTGTGCTTCCTTGATGGTTCAGATGGTAAAGAATCCACCTGCAACGAGGGAGACTTGAGTTCCATCCCTGGGTTGGGAAGATCCCCTGGAGAAGGGCATGGCAACCTACTCCAGTATTCTGGCCTGGAGAATCTCCATGGACAAATGGCCTGGCAGACTACAGTCCATGGCTTGCAAAGAGTCATACATGAGTGAGTGACTAAGCACACAATTTCTCCCTGACTTCCACACCAAAAACAAAAAATTCTTATACAGAAGTTGTTTCACCATCTACCTTTGTAAGTCAGAGACCTTTGAAACATTCTATTTCCAATGCTACAGACTGGGGGATATACAACTAATCATTACCTAATGCTTTGCAAGACTGGATAAACAGCAGAAAATTACTGTTTTCCCCACAGGAATTCTAAGCATGTGTACATATTGTCTACATTCTAAAACTCTCTCACATATTCTGTTGCTAAATAGGCATGCTACTACTGCTGCTAAGTCGCTTCAGTCATGTCCGACTCTGTGCGACCCCATAGGCGGCAGCCCACTAGGCTCCTCTGTCCCTGGGATTCTCCAGGCAAGAATACTGGAGTGGGTTGCCATTTCCTTCTCCAATGCATGAAAGTGATAAGTGAAAGTGAAGTCGCTCAGTCGTGCCCAACTCTTAGTGACCCCATGGACTGTGGCCTACCAGACTCCTCCGTCCGTGGGATTTTCCAGGCAAGAGTACTGGAGTGGGGTGCCATTGCCTAGCTCTTTATATTAAGGAAATCATTTTGTTGGCCAGGATGCTGAATTTTTCCTTCTCCTTTCTTCCACCTTTCCCCCCAATTTTCATTTTCTCAACAGAAATCTCCTCCCCCACCCTTAATATGATGACGGGAATTGAGGCCAGAAAACTAGTAAGAGGCAGGTTACCTCCTCTACTGTTGATCAGTCACTAAGTCGTGTCCAGCTCTTTGTGACCCCATGGACTACAACACTCCAGGCTTCCCTGTTTTTCACAATCTCCCAAAGTTTGTTCAAATTCATATCCATTGATTCGGTGATGCCATACAACCATCTCATCCCCTGCCCTCCTTCTCCTCCCACCCTCAATCTTTTCAAGCATCAGGGTCTTTTCCTGATCAGTCAGCTCTTCCTCTGTAACTCAATTTTTAGCCATTATGCCCACTATGCAATATTTTGTAATGCACACACAGTTGCTCTGAAATTCAACAGCCTTGATCAAATCCTGGTTCCACCTTTTACCTTGCGACATTCAGCAAGTTACTTAATTGTTCTGTGCTTTAGTCTCCTCCTTAGTAAAATGGTGGTGCCTACTTCATAGAATGCTGTGAGTTTTAAGTAACAGAAGTGCAGATAAACTGCTTGTACCCATGCCTGGCATACATAAATACAGCCCAGCTATTACCATTTTTCAGAGCACAGAAAAGATATGCTGTTTTCTTCACTTTTAGAATTTATTAATATTTTAAATTACTAGAAAATGAGAACACATGATGATTGAGTTAAATAAAGTGGAAGAGGACCAAGTATTCAGAGACAAGCAAAGATTTGTAAGGTTAAGTCTAGATAAGGATTTCCATTCTGCGACTTGGTGCTGTGTAACTGCTGCTGCTGCTGCTAAGTTACTTCAGTCACGTCCAACTCTATGCGACCCCATAGATGGCAGCCCACCAGGCTCCGCGTCCCTGGGATTCTCCAGGCAAGAACACTGGAGTGGGTTGCCATTTCCTTCTCCAATGCATGAAAGTGAAAAGTGAAAGTGAAGTTGCTCAGTCGTGTCCAAGTCTTCGTGACCCCATGGACTGCAGCCTACCAGGCTCCTTCATCCATGGGATTTTCCAGGAAAGAGTACTGGAGTGGGTGCCATTGCCTTCTCCAGCTGTGTAACTAACCTTATGTATTTAATCTCTCTCAGTTTCATCAGGTATAATATAGCTACCATGTATATTTATTATGGAAATAAGAGAATACATGTCAACAACTTAGTGCATGTTAGGTACTTAATGCATGAACGAATGTTGGGGGCTCTTGGCTTTTAGTTTGTTGCTATACTTAAGAAAATTCTTATCATACAGGCAAGCCTATGTGTAACGGGGGAAAAAAGAAAACCAGAATACCCATCTAAAGCAAAACTTACTGTATCCTTTATCACCTCCCTGAGTTTTGGGGGCATAAAGGACACTGATCAGAAAAGCATGCTTGCCTGTTTTTCATTACTGTGTAAAACTAAATCTTGGCAGTTTGGTTCTAATTTGTAGCACACATTGGGGTTGAACTGGAACATCTTTAATAGATTTTTCTGCTGGATTTAGGGAGATACCTTATGTATTAATAATGTGTCAGTCCAAAAGAAAAAGAAGTGAAAAATCAGATAGATAGGATTTATTCCCTAATGTTGACATTATTTTTTTATTTAATTTATAAGTGCCTCTGAAAGGCTATCTCCTTAATTTTGGCAGGATAGAATCCAAACATTCCAAGCAAGAAAGCACAAAAGTGCTCCAAAGAGAAAGAGTCAGTGTTCTTCATTCATAATCACTTTTATGCTTTGTTATTAAAATAACTAAAAGAGTTTCAAATCATTATCACCACTTCATAAAGTATCAGACACTGCCTCAAGTAACAGAAAATCCAGAGGTCAGTGATTCCAGTTTTAACATACCATTATTGAGAAACTACTTGTTGTAAAGTCTACAAACTCAGCTAATTTCCAGTTGTTTTATATGCACTTAAATATTAACATCAGATCATTCAACCCTTTTTCCTAAAAGGAATACGTTAGTGCTAGACTTGATACCAGCTGGAGAATAGTTTCATTTGTTGTGTTTTTCTTTCTGCCTAGGCTAGGAATATTCTCTTTGGTAGCAAGTGTTTATTGCATGGAATGTGATGGTTTTACTTTACTGAATCCATACATAAATTATTTTACCGATAGAGAAGTAAAGCATATGTTCTTATTGTTAAATCCTGAATTTAATGGTTTTTAAATAATTCCCCAAACATTCCAGAGTCTTACATAGTTTCAACATGCACCACAAATTTTTCTTCCCCTTTTATGAAACTCATTAGGCTATTAAAACCTTTCAGTAATATTCATCCCATCTGGGAACATTGGAATCATATTTGCTTTGGCTTCTTTTCTTCCTCTGTTCTCATTGGTTGGTTATTTTTCCAAGTTCCAAGTCATATTAGTATATTTTAGAGGCATTGTTTCTTAATCAGTGGGTACCAAGGATTAAGAGTGGGGATATTCAGCCCCAAATGCATGCACAAAGAAATGCATCATTTGTAAGTATTTAAAAATAATGAATAAAACTGGTCAAAATGGTTTTGGTTTTTATTACCCCCATGTGCTGCTAATTCTAGACAATATGTAATCAGATACTCATTCTTGTTAGGAAAAACCACCATGACCCTGTCTCCTCACTTTTGGAACATAGAGCTTCATAATTCAATTTTTTTCTTTCCAGTAAATTAATAGTTTAAGATTTTAAAGAGCAGACACTGTCTGAAATATTTTATATGGGTGAAAATTCTGTGTCTCTTTTCATGGTTTATCACGTTGAGTATAATCATGGCATCATCACTTGATTGAAAACAAAAGGTGCCATTTTATTTAAAAAAGAAAAAGAAAACAAAAGTGAAGAGAGGAGAGTTTTCTTGTGGTCCAGCAGTTAGAACAAAGGAGTAGTAGGAGTTGTTGTTCAGTCGCTAAGTCGTGTCCAATTCTTTGCCACCCTATAGACTGCAGAGAGCCAGGTCTCCCTGTCCTTCACTATCTCCCAGAGGTTGCTTAAACTTATGCAGTAGGAACAGATGAATCTCTCAAATTCATTGTGATCCTTTATTTCTCCAGGCATTTTCGGACAGAAACTGGAAGATACTGTTCGCTATGAGAAGAGATATGGGAACCGCCTGGCTCCAATGTTGGTGGAGCAGTGTGTGGACTTCATCCGACAAAGGGGGCTGAAGGAAGAGGGTCTCTTCCGACTGCCAGGCCAGGCTAACCTGGTCAAGGAACTGCAGGATGCTTTTGACTGTGGAGAGAAGCCGTCATTTGACAGGTAGATTTCAAGATTTTACTAATCATCCTTCACTGAGACACTAACTAAACTAAAAGGTTGCTGTGAGCTGAAATGGCGTAACTTGAATTGATACTGTCACAGTTTAGAAGATGAATTATATGGCCTCGCAAAGATGGGTTGTGTTTATTAAGTTACAGAATCAAAAATGTGGTATTAGGTGTCTTTCTCTGCTATGCTTTTCCCCCTTTAAAACATTATTATTTATTCTTTTCCTTTGGTCTCAAATCAAAGATTAAACTTTCGCATTGGAAAAGTGAATTTTTAAAATAGCAGTCTTCTCTTGTTTGATGTTTCTTTGAATTCTTTCAGATGAAGAATATTTAAAGTGTTGATCAACAGCTTGGGATATTGACAATGTAATTACAAGCATTGTGTCTTAAATATATAGCCACACCCTAATCTAGAATAGATTTGCAAGGAAGCAAGGGAAAGTATATAGCTTGGTGCAATTTAGAAAACAAAGTTACAGCAAAGAATGCATAAAGCACCCATAACTCCACTAACTGAGTTAAACACTGAAAATATTTTGTTAATTACCTCTTCATTTTTTTTAATTCAACAGAAACAAGTTTTTTTTTTTCCATATCAATAGTTGAAAAATGCCTTTATGCCAACATATTCTAATTTAACATCTGATCATTGGCAAACTCTATAAGCATAATTTTTAATAATCGTTTCACTCTGTAGCTATGTCACATATAACTACTTCAGTAAAGTTGAACATTTATATTGTGACTTTTCTCACTATTAGAGGTAATCATGTAGTGTACTTTCTCTTTGAAAGTATAGAATTATCACATGGATAGACACAGGTCTATAGAACAAATAGACAAGAAGACTCTTGAATACTTGATACAAGGTAAGGGAAGCATCATTGAGAGTATGGGTTTGTGCTAATAATAATAATTTAAAAATCATGTTAACTCATTTGAGATCCTTTTACTGGTCACATTAACAAAATCCTGAACAATAATACTACTCAGTGCTGGCAAGGTGTGTTGAGGTAGGCACCCTCATGATTAGAGATCATTGTAATCTTTCTAAAGAAATTTGGTAATATATTTCAAGACCCCTTAAGGAAAGCCCAATCCTAGAAAAAAACCAAATTTGTGAAAAAATTGAAGTGCAGAGTTGTTTCTTATAATTTCTATAATACCGAAGAATGAACACAATCTATTATCTCTAGCTGTAGTGTGATTACTATAATAAAATGTTGCTTAGTTATTAAAATGTTCAGAAAATGCTAATTATATAATGCTAAATGGAAAAATAAGACAGGTAAATTAATTTTACAAAATGTATCACAGTTTATAAAGATTCATAAATCCTCCCTGATAGAAAATTAAATGTAAAGGTAAGGAAATGAATTCAAAACTAAGGTCAGAGAATACATTTCAAAAATGCAGATATACTTTTGGTGGGGGAGCCTCATGTCTTAGTCTATACTTTGGAAAAAAAAAAAATTCAGTGGTTCCATAGTTCAGGCCTGTTTAGATATATAAACAATGGTTTTTCTAGGAGAAATGTGAAGTTTTGTGCTAAAATTAGAAAAAAGTTTGTCAATGGGATTCTTTTAATAAAATATCACATTATGGGGAAACAGTATTCTGTACAACGAACTTCATGTGACATTGATAAATTTCAATGACCTTTCTCTTTGTATTTATGTAATGGTCTCAGTACACGCAGATGACCTTAATAGTAAAGTTTATTTATTAAAAATTCTCCTGACATAAGCATTTGAAGTTTGTTTCTGATTACAGATCTTTGCTAAATGTGAGAATAAGGGTCTATTTTATGTCTTAGGGTACTTGTAAGAAGAGATGTGCCCTGTAAGCAACTATTTCCTGATAACTATGGGCTAACAATAAACTTTATATAAAATATGATCCCAATTGCAAAAAATGCACTTTTTCCATAAAATGCATCAATGCATTGAGACCAAAGAAAATATAAGAAAAGATAAACATTAATTTTGTGTAATGAAGAGGAACGTACTCCCCTTTTTTATACTATAAATTCAGTAAACCTTAACTTTTATAATCAGAAATTTAATCCGAAAGGTCTTTCAGTTAATTTCATGCTGCACAAAAATGTCCTTATCTTGTAATTTCTGAAGTGTATCTACAGAAACTGCCTGTTCCCTAGAAAATTTGTAGAAAAGACTTACAGAGCGTATTTCAGCATAAGGCACGATATGATGATGTTAGTAGCCTGCTTTGAGAAAAAGGAGTGTCATTCATTTGCTCAGTCAGATTTCTACCCTGGTATACGAACTGACCCCCAAATTTTGTGGTATCAGCAAGAACAACCAATCACTTGTTCATAAATCAGCAATTTAGGCAGGACTTGATGAGGATGTGCTCATTTCTCCAACACGTGGTGTTGATTAATATAGATCAGTTAAGTCTGAAGGATCTAAGGCATCACTCACATGTCTGGAGCATTATCTGAGATGACTAAGCTAGCTGGGCTTCCAAGGTGGTGCCAGTGGTTAAGAACCCTCCTGCCAACACAGCAGACGTAAGAGACACAGGTTCAGTCCCTGGGTAGGGAAGATCCCCTGGAGGAGGTCATGGCAACCCACTCCAATATTCTTGCCCAGAGAATCCTATGGACAGAGGAGCTGGGTGGGCTACAGTCCATGGGGTCTCAAAGAGTCAGAAATGACTGAAACAACTTAGCGTACACAGAAGATTGCTGGAGGCTGCAATCTCTCTCTCTTTGAAGTCTCACATCCAGTAGAGCATCTCTTCATGCAACTTTTATCTATAGCAGATTAATCAGACTCAGTGACATGGCTCAGGCTTCTAAGAGAGTGAATATGGAAGCTTGTAAGCACCGCATTGGTCAAAACAAGTCACGAAAGAGGGGCAGCCTAGATTTCAGGGAAAGGAAATAAACTCCAGAGCTTAATGGATAGAAGTGGCACACATGTACAGGAAAGGAGGAATTTGTGGGATGTTATTTTAGAAGAAAATCACTATAGCTTTAAAATCTAGAAATAAATTGGAGCAAGTTCCCCAACTTTGTTCTTTACAAGTGTTTTGTATATTCTACAACATTTGCGTATCTCTAAAAAATTTAGTGTAAGTTTGTCAGTTTTTACCAAAAAAATGCCTATATGATTTTGATAGATATTTCATTGACTCTAGAAATCAATTAGGAGAAAAGTGACAGTGTAAAAATATGAAATCTTCTAATCCTTGAACATAGCCCATTTCAATGTGTCATTCAGTTCAGTTCAGTCACTCAGTCGTGTCCAACTCTTTGCTACCCCATGAATTGCAGCACGCCAGGCCTCCCTGTCCATCACCAACTCCCAGAGTTCACCCAGACTCCTGTCCATTGAGTCGGTGATGCCATCCAGCCATCTCATCCTCTTCGTCCCCTTTTCCTCCTGCTCCCAATCCCTCCCAGCATCAGAGTCTTTCCCAATGAGTCAACTCTTCACATGAGGTGGCCAAAGTACTGGAGTTTCAGCTTTAGCATCATTCTTTCCAAAGGAATCCCAGGACTGATCTCCTTCAGAAGGGACTGGTTGGATCTCCTTGCAGTCCAAGGGACTCTCAAGAGTCTTCTTCAACACCACAGTTCAAAAGCATCAATTCTTCAGCGCTCAGCTTTCTTCACAGTCCAACTCTCACATGCATACATGACCACTGGAAAAGCCATAGCCTTGACTAGACAGACCTTTGTTGACAAAGTAATCTCTGCTTTTCAATATGCTATCTAGGTTGATCATGGCTTTCCTGCCAAGGAGTAAACATCTTTTAATTTCATGGCTGCAGTCACCATCTGCAGTGATTTTGGAGCACAAAAAAATAAAGTCTGACACTCTTTCCACTGTTTCCCCATCTATTTGCCATGAAGTGATGGGACCAGATGCCATGATCTTCATTTTCTGAATGTTGAGCTTTAAGCCAACTTTTTCACTCTCCTCTTTCACTTTCATCAAGAGGCTTTTTAGTTCCTCTTCACTTTCTGCCATAAGGATGATGTCATCTGCATTACTGAGGTTATTGATATTTCTCCTGGCAGTCTTGATTCCAGCTTGTGCTTCTTCCAGCCCAGCGTTTCTCATGATGTACTCTGCATATAAGTTAAATGAGCAGGGTAACAATATACAGCCTTGACGTACTCCTTTTCCTATTTGGAACCAGTCTGTTGTTAGGACTTTTCATATTTCAGCAGTATTTTGTAATTTTCACTGTAAGATCTTGCTCTGTTTTGTTACATTCACCCTTAATGCTCCAATAAATACCATTGTTTTTATGTTTAATTTTCTAATTTCTCCTGCTAGATTATATAAATATGAGATTTATAGAGAGATTTTTTTCCTACAAACTTGACAAATTTATTTATAAATGCTAGAGGATTTTTTTTTAGATCTTTTAGGATTTTCTCTATACATGACCTTATTGACTGTAGATAATGGGAATTTTATTTATTCTTTTTTGATATGCTTTGTATTCCTTTTTCTTGTCTTTTTGTCCTTGCTAAGAACTATAAGAATGGTGAGTGGACATATGTTTCTTATATGTAGAGGGAAGTTTTTAGTTTTTTGCTATTATTCATGATGGTAGCTATAAGTTCTGTGTAGTTGCCCTTTATCATGTTTGAAAATGCTCTTTTATTTCTGGTTTGCTAACAGTTTTAATAATGACTGACAACTGAATTTTATCAAGTCCACTTTTCCCATATTTACTGTAGAAATTATATGATTCTTCTGTTTAATTATGTTAATGAGGTGGATTTCAAATTTTAAGCCATCTTTGCACTCCTAGAATAAACCACATTTGGTTGTGATGTATTACTCTTAAACAACTTGCTGAGGATTTTTGAACCCATCTGCTTTGTGGTTGCTGACTCAGCAGTTTATTTTCTTGTAATGCATTTGACTACTTCTATTATCAAAGAAATTCTGGTCTCAAAAGTAGCTGGAAAGTATTCCTTCAACCTCTATTTTCAGAAAAAGTATATGTAGGTTGTATTATATCCTCCACGTATCTTGGGTAAAATTTACCAATGACGTCCTTGGAGATGAGGTGAAAGAGGTTGATCCTGAACAATGCAGTATGTTATAATAAGAAATGTCATTTTTATTCTAAGTGAAATGGAAATCCATTGAAAGACACTTAAACAAATGGAAAATTTTTATTTACATGTTAAAAAGAAAAAAAATCACTCTGTGATAGAAAACTAATATTTTCTACTAATCTACCCACAGAGCACTTCTGACACCAAATATGTAGGTTTTCCACAACAAGCAAATTCTCCAGTTCTTGATGGACACCCACTGACTGTTCTATGAGTTAATCAGTTCTGACAATAACTACTCAGAGTTAGTTCAGACCCCACAGGTTAAGGGCTCACTTCCACAAGACTGCCTCACCACCCCCCACCCACCTCAGGCACCAATCAGGAGTCCCATCAGGTTATCACCTGTACTTCTGACCAACCAGCCATAAATCTGAGAGTCCTCAAGTTCAATCATTTGCTAGAAGAGCTCACAGAATTCAGGAAAACAGTCAATTTACTAGGTTACTGGTTTGTGATAAAAGGATACAATTCAGGAACACAGATGAAAGAGAGGTGTAGGGCAGGGATGGCGGAGGGGCTCGGAACAGTCACACCCTCCCCACTTATACCACCTTCCTTGCACTTACCTGGACATGTTCACTAACCTAGAAGTTTTCTGAACCCCTTCAGTGAGGAAATTTTTATGAAGACTTCATTACATAGGGATTTCCTAGGTGGCAGAGTGGTAAAAAATCCACCTACCAATGCAAGAAACTCAAGAGACATAGGTTCAATCCCTGGGTTGGGAAGATCCACTGGAGAAGGAAATGGCAACCCACTCCAGTATTCTTGCCATAGGCATGATTGATTAATCTTTGGGGCTAGGGTTCCAACCTTCTATTCTGATTGGTTTCTCTGGCAACCACCCTTCACCCACTCCACCCTTCATGCTCCTTAAGGACTTTCTCAAGGATGCCTTAAGTAAATTCAGGCACAGTTGAAAGAACTTGGTAGGAATAACGAAGAATTTTTCCTTTCTCTTTCCTCATTCCAGAACTATTTTAGGAACCGGGGATAAAAAGAAAATAACAAAAGATGCTTCTATATTCTTGTAATTTATGAAATTACAAGGGTTTTAGGTGCTCTGACCAAGAGCTAGGGCTGAAAATCAAAAGAGATCATGTTATCATACTCTAGCAATCTGAATATGCTTGTTTTGATAAGTAAATTGTTTAGCTTGAGTCCCTTAGTCATAGGGAGGCAGATATGAAAATTGCTGCTGATAAAAAAAAAAAGAATTCCCACATCCATGGACCACAAAATAAAAAGAGTCACATGTTTGTAACCAAGTGTAATTGTAAACTACATTCTTTGGGAATAAATAATCCATAATTTTCCAAGGAGAGTGAATTACTTTTGGAAATGTGTTCAAGTACAGTATTCAGCCCATCAGATTTTTTAGTGAACTAGCTGAGTTTAAAATTTCATGTGATCAAGTCCTAGTTCAGGTTTCAGTTTGGGGGGATGTGAAGGCAAACTGCTGGGGAACATTTACTAGTTCAAGTTCTTCTCACCAGTGTTCATCCTCAAAGTGATCTAAAAAGAATATGTTTAAAAATATAGATTGTGCACAATGTTTTGACTAGATATTAGTATATAAAGCAAAGTACAGAAAATTTTCTTTGTGAAATATGTTAAAGAATAAGAATGAATAGATAGTATCCCCTGTTTATTCTAACAAAGCTTATATCTCACTAAAGAGTCAATTGGATTTAGCTTTCATCTTTATCTTTATTAAAATCTGGAAAGAGAATCCCACAGGAATTCTGCAAAGACCATCTCTAATTTTAATATTAAGGCCTAATAGTAAGTACTATAGCTCTAATATTAAGCTCTTTGAGTTTTAAAGTAAGCTTTTTAAATAACATTTTATACTTATAAAAGTATAGTGCTATTAAAATTTAATATAAACATTATTAAAATCACATTTTAAATTATAACATTTTGTATACAATATAGAAGCATATAAGAAAGAAAGATGAATATTTTAAAACAAAACAACCCAGAGAGGTCTTGTTTTATATATATATAACTTATATATATATATAAGTTGATATGTACAGAATAAAAATAAAGATATATCTAATTGCAGATTTATATATATTATATATACACACACACACACACACACACACAAATACTGGAATCACACAGTTTTTGCATTTTGCCTTTTCATGTTAACACTGTATCATAAATAACTTTCCATGTCACTAAGTAATTTTCATAAACATGATTTCAGCGATAATATAATAATTCATAGCCCATGAGGTCGCAAAGAATCGGACACGACTGAACGACCAAGCTGAACTGGTAATAATTCATCATACCATCGTATGGGCTTATCTCATTCTCCTCTGTTGTTGTTTTCAATGTTTTGCATATATCAGTCATATACTGCTGAGCATCTATGTTCATAAATCAGCCTGTGCTTTTGAAGATGTGGATCCATTTGGAAGTTAATATTTCATATTCGAATGAAAGGAAATATCTTGTGTTACAAGAGAAGAAAAAGATGGTTTGAGAAAGAGAAATGTAGAACATAGACTGCTTGAATTTAGAAATTGCAAGTGCATGTGCCAGCTTTTATGAGACCAGGCACTTTCCGCTCTTCTTTAACGGTATCAAATGCTATTTTCCCAGTTCTGAGGTCCAGGTTTGAGGCCTTTATATATGAATGACTTGTTCCCACAGTTAGATGAGGTATTTCCACAGACTCCTTGACCAAAGGGAATTCTGTGAGAAAGGACACTTTCACTGACCTGAAAGAATTTGTATTTAATCAGTTTATGTCAACTGTAAAAAACAACAGATGTTGGAGTTCCTAACCATTCTTTTCTTATTATTTCTGTTTCAAAGTGAAACAAATCAAAATATAACATTTTATGTTAAACTTCCCCACATTGAAGGGACAAAAATGAAATGCAGAATGTGTGAAACCAGATTAGGAGCCAAGTGTTATTTTGTTTCCAAAGCTTTCCAGATGGTATCAGCTGTTAAAGAAGATGCAGTTTGGAAGAGCTGGGAAGGTAGGGTCAAAAATGGCCATGTGGGTGTCACACTGTAGCATTAATTGCTCAGCAACAAACTAACTACACACTTACAACACCACCTTTAAGAGCTAAGACAGAAGGCTGGAGAAGCCTGCGATTTTACACACTGCCCAAGAATCCCATAAGACAGCTGCTGTCCGAGGTACCCCAACTGCCCTCCCCCTTATACTGAGCTCATTCTGCCTTCATCCCTCCTCCTCTTCTCCTGTTTTGTTTATTTTTCATTTGTGTTGGTGACTGATTCAGGATCACTAAACAAACTTCAAGTCTACAGATGTAAATGAAAATAAATAAATAAAAAACCTAATGTTTAGGAAAAGCCAGACACATTTTAATTTTACCCTCTGGGTAGCCATATTTTGAGCCTTACTGACCTGAGTTATAAAAAGTGACCTTGAAAGGGACACACTACAGATTCTCAAACATTATTTTGGAAAAGAATGACCCAGAGAGAGATCTCAAGACCCCAGTGGCTCTCATTCTGATTTAAAAGGATTGAGGATACCTAGGAATCTGCACTTCGGGCAAATCCCCAGATAATCCTTATATGCATTCTTAAACACATGGTGTTCTAACCACAGCTTGGGACATGGGAGACAGACAGTGGGCTGCAGAAGTGTGGGTTGGAGGAAAATTGCTTCTTTATAGTGGAGGTGATGGAATTCCAGTTGAGCTATTCCAAATCCTGAAAGAGGATGCTGTGAAAGTGCTGCACTCAATATGCCAGCAAATTTGGAAAACTCAGCAGTGGCCACAGGACTGGAAAAGGTCAGTTTTCATTCCAATCCCAAAGAAAGGCAATGCCAAAGAATGCTCAAACTACCGCACAATTGCACTCATCTCACACGCTAGTAAAGTAATGCTCAAAATTCTCCAAGCCAGGCTTCAGCTATATGTGAACCATGAACTTCCAGATGTTCAAGCTGGTTTTAGAAAAGGCAGAGGAACCAGAGATCAAATTGCCAACATCAGCTGGATCATGGAAAAAGCAAGAGAGTTCCAGAAAAACATCTATTTCTGCTTCATTGACAATGCCAAAGCCTTTGACTGTGTGGATCACAATAAACTGTGGAAAATTCTTCAAGAGATGGGAATACCAGACCACCTGACCAGCCTCTTGAGAAATTTGTATGCAGGTCAGGAAGCAACAGTTAGAACTGGACATGGAACAACAGACTGATTCCAAATAGGAAAAGGAGTTCGTCAAGGCTGTACATTGTCACCCTGTTTATTTAACTTCTATGCAGAGTACATCATGAGAAACGCTGGACTGGAAGAAACACAAGCTGGAATCAAGATTGCCGGGAGAAATATCAATAACCTCAGATATGCAGATGACACCACCCTTATGGCAGAAAGTGAAGAGAAACTCAAAAGCCTCTTGATGAAAGTGAAAGTGGAGAGTGAAAAAGTTGGCTTAAAGCTCAACGTTCAGAAAACAAAAATCATGGCATCCGGTCCCACCACTTCATGGGAAATAGATGGGGAAACAGTGGAAACAGTGTCAGACTTTATTTTTGGGGGCTCCAAAATCACTACAGATAGTGACTGTAGCCATGAAATTAAAAGACGCTTACTCCTTGGAAGGAAAGTTATGACCAACCTAGATAGCATATTCAAAAGCAGAGACATTACTTTGCCAACAAAGGTTCGTCTAGTCAAGGCTGTGGTTTTTCCTGTGGTCATGTATGGATATGAGAGTTGGACTGTGAAGAAGGCTGAGTGCCGAAGAATTGATGCTTTTGAACTGTGGTGTTGGAGAAGACTCTTGAGAGTCCCTTGGACTGCAACGAGATCCAACCAGTCCATTCTGAAGGAGATCAGCCCTGGGATTTCTTTGGAAGGAATGATGCTAAAGCTGAAACTCCAGTACTTTGGCCACCTGATGCAAAGAGTTGACTCATTGGAAAAGACTCTGATGCTGGGAGGGATTAGGGGCAGGAGGAGAAGGGGACGACAGAGGATGAGATGGCTGGATGGCATCACTGACTCGATGGACGTGAGTCTGAGTGAACTCCAGGAGTTGGTGATGGACAGGGAGGCCTGTCGTGCTGCGATTCATGGGGTTGCAAAGAGTCGGACGCGACTGAGCGACTGATCTGATCTGATAGTGACATGCCTCCATTTTCTAATATATGAAATGAAGACAAAAATTAACATCAAGGCACTACTGGGAGCTGCGTATTAGTTCTGACTTGGCTAAACAGGTCTTACACTGTTGTGAAAAATAAATTACTTTCTAGGGAATGCATTTTATGTGTAAAATAAAAAATTTCCTATCTGCTAAAATGGGTCTGAAATTTTAGAACAGCCTAAAAAATACATCCCTATACCTTTGCTTTGATGTCAAGAAAACTCTTGAGAGTCCCTTGAACAGCAAGGGGATCAAACCAGTCAATCCTAAAAGAAATCAACCCTGAATATTCATTGAAAGGACTGATGCTGAAGCTGAAGCTCCAATACTTTGGCCACGTGATGGGAAGAGACGACTCACTGGCAAAGACTTTGATCCTGGGAAAGATTTTTGAGGGCAGGAGGAGAAGGGGATGACAGAGGATGAGATGGTTGGATGGCATCACCAACTCGATGGATATGAGTCTGAGCAAACTCCAGGAGATAGTGAAAGACAGGGAAGCCTGGTGTGCTGCAGTCCATGATGTCACAAAGAGTAAGATATAATTTAGCTACTGAACAACAATATTTTGATCCATGTTAAAATTCAAATACTGTGGAGTTGGATAACATACTACAGACATAGAGCATTTGTATCATAGTATAAATTAAAGATCTTGCCGAGCCTGATTGTGGAAAGTGAAGAAACAAAATAGTAGCTTGAGGGCATAAGAACAGGTAGAGTTGGAAAAGCAAAGTACAGACTCAGAGGGGTTCACCTAAGGCAAGCCCTGAACTTATAGATGGCAAATTAGCTACTTATTTTCAGCAATTGAGATGATTTTCCCAAGTCCAGAAAGAAGTCAGCCCTCCAAAGTTCTGGGCATCTATTTAGCTATGGTAGCTCCTAACATTTCTATATTTTGATGCAGTTCTTATATATTATGGTGGCTTGACAAGACTGATAACCATTGTTTTAGAGTACTTTTCAAATGTCTGTCGAATGACATAGGACTATCCTGACTTTGACCATATTCTTGTAACACCTGTGTTTGATTTTCTGATATTTTTCCTTAAATTTTTTTCAGCGTTTTTATTTTTGATAAATTTCATTGTAAAAGGAACTTGATATTTTCCCCCCTAAAAAGCAGCATCACTTGCTATAAATACAAGGTTAATACAGCACAAGTGCAATGGCCACAAAGCATATTATTAAATGCTATCTGAATATAGCTGCTTTGGGAAAACTCTGACCCTTGGAACCTCTGTTTATTTGATGAAAGTAAAGATTGGCAGGTGCCAGAAGCACTTGAGAACTTCTTTCATCCCCAACTGGTACTTCCACTTGATATAATAATCAGGAATAGCAAATCAAAAATGTACTAGTGTTGCTACTGTGTCATTTGTTATCACTTAATGTCCTGTCCATGTGGCACTTGATTTGGAAGTGCCTCTTGATGAGGGTGAAAACAGAGAATGAAAAAGCTGGCTTTAAACTCAACATTCCAAAAACTATGACCATGGCATCTGGTCCCTTCATTTCATGGCAAATAGATGGGGGGAAAGTGGAAACAGTGACAAATTTTATTTTCTTGGGCTCCAAAATCGTTATGGATAATGACTGCAGCCGTGAAATTAAGAGATGCTTGCTTCTTGAAAGAAAAGACAAACCTAGACAGAATATTAAAAAGCAAAGACATCACATTGCCAACAAAGGTCTATATAGTCAAAGCTATGATTTTTCCCATTGTCATGTACGGTTGTGAGAATTGGACTATGACAAAGGCCGAGTACCAAAGAATCAATGCTTTTGAATTGTGGTGCTAGAGAAGACTCTTGAGAGTCCCTTGGATTGCCAGGAGATCAAACCAGTCCATCCTAAAGGAAATCAACCCTGAATATTTATTGGAAGGACTGATGCTGAAGCTGAAGCTCCAATACTTTGGCCATCTGATGTGAAGAGCCAGTGCATTGGAAAAAACCCTGATGCTGAGAAACACTGAAGGTAGGAGGAGAAGGGGGTGACAGAGGATGAGATGGTTGGATGGCATCACGGATTTAATGGACAGCAGTTTGCGCAAACTCCAGCAGACAGTGAAGAACAGGGAAGCCTGGCGTGTTTCAGTTCACGGTGTTGCAAAGAGTCTGACATGACTTAGTGACTGGACAACAACCACACTTTGGGAAATACAGTCCACTCTTCGCCAGTACTGACAGCCCTACTTCCATGAATGTTTGGCTTCATATCTAATTTGAACCATGGGTGTAACTTGCAAGAGTCTCCTGAAACCCTCTTGTAAACATACCAAGGTCTGAAAAATTAATGAGCTTCAGGGAAAATGTTTCATATGTGGAAAATACTTGCTCAAATGAATACTTACTAAATACTTTATGTAAGACAGATTGTTAGCTGGAAATCTGTCGTGTTCCATTATGCTTACTCTCTTGGTAATGTATTTTAAAAGTACATCTGAAGCGGGGGACCTGAATTTCTCTTTCCTTTCATTTTAATTTTGAATAAATTTAAGCTCACTTCCACTAACCTGATGGAGTGATGAAAAAAAAAAAAATAGCCAATTAACCGAGAACTTTCCCAGTACTTGGCATATCTGTCAGTTGGCATCTGTGTACTTATTTGTAAGAAACAGTGGAGGAATAAGAGTTCAGACTTTGATGAGAAGCAGGCACCATTTATTTCATATGTTAACAATCTGAGACTAGTTACTTCTCCAAATTCCTAGTGTCCTTGTATGTAAAATGGAAATAATCCCTAATAACCCCCTCAATTGTATTCATGCACTTAAAAATAAAAGAGAGTGGAACAAAAACACCAGGAATAAATGGTACAATGTGAAGAAGGCAGTTAGCATATTTATTATCATTTAAGTATCATGACATTGATGATGATGGTTTTAACATTTTGGGCTTCCCAGGTGGCGCCGCTGCTGCTAAGTTGCTTCAGTCATGTCCGACTCTGTGCAACCCCATAGACGGCAGCCCACCAGGCTGCCCCGTCCCTGGGATTCTCCAGGCAAGAACACTGGTGGTAAAGAACCCTCCTGCCAATGCAGGAGACATAAGAGACACAGGTTTGATCTCTGGGTCAAGAAGATCCCCTGGAGGAAGCCATGGCCATTCCAGTATTCTTACCTGCAGAATTCCATAGACAGAGGAGCCTAGCGGGCTGTGGTCCATGGGGTCGCAAAGAGTTGGACACAACTGAAGTGACTTGGCATGCATAGCATGCACGCGTGACAAGGAAAAGTAATATGCCTGAACACATAAATACAGAAATTGTGCTTAACTATGAACTCTTCAGTGTTTATAATACAGAATATCTTCTTTTCAGTTTTGAAATCTCCATAGCGATTCCTACTGAAACAGATAAGTAAGATACGTATAAGGTCTTATATTCTGAAAATATGTTTTTGTGTGTCTTGTAAGTCAGATTGCAAATATTCTTGCAGGAGTTTGGTGAAAGTACATCCCTTAAAGGTATATATTTTGTGAAATAAATGTATTGAGTTACATTTTACATATCATGCAATTTGCCCATTTCAAGGCAGTGATTTTTAACAGATTTCCCACATTATGCAGCTGTTACCATGTATCAGTTTTAGAACATTCTCATCACTCAAATAGCATTTCTTGTACCCTTATTGTTATTCCTAGCTGCCCTTCCTCCCCAGCAGTCACTAACGTACTTTCTGTCTCTATAGATTTTCCCTTTTTTGGACATTTTGTATAAATAGAATTATTCAATATATGGTCTCTTGCATCCAGCTTTTTTCACTTAAGCATAATGCTTTTGAACTTCATCCATATTTCAGCAAATATCAGCAGTTTGTTGCTCTGCATTCATGAATAGAACTTCAGTGTGTGGATATACTACAGTTTGTTTATTCATTTATCGGTTGGTAGATATTTCAATTGCTTCTGCTTTTTGGCTTTTAGAAGTAATATTGTGAATATGCATTTTGCGTGGACATGTTTTCATTTCTCTTTGGTGCACACCTACAAGTGGAATTGCTAGGCTTTACCTGTGTTGAACATTTGGGTAATTGCCAAACTGTTTTCCAAAATGGCTGCAACAGTTTATATTTCTACTAGCAACATATGAGTGTTTCATTTTTTTATCCTAGCCATTCTAGTGAATGTGGAATGGTATCTCATTGCTGTTGTAGTTCGCATTTCCTTGATGACACTGATTCTGTGCATCATTTTATATGTGTATGAGCCATTCTTTAAATACATCTTAGAAGGCATACGGTTTTTTATTTTTCTGATTATCTTGATACTTTATTATAAGGAAATGGTTGAAAAATTGCTAAAGAAACAAGATTGTATTCTGGGAATTAAGGTAAACATCTGTGAACTATAGAAAGCCTACATATACATACTCATGATGATCTCACTGTTGATATTCACTTAAAAATCTATTTTTGTAAAGCAAAACTCTGCATGTGTAACTAAAACATGAGCTCAAAGAAAGTAGAGAATTTTAAGACTCTTGATCATCTTTTTTCCCCTAACATCTACAACAGTGTCTGACACAATGTAGACATTCAATACATCTTTGTCCTTCACTATCTCCTGGCGTTTGTTCAAACTCTTGTCCATTGAGTTGATGATGCCATCCAAACATTTCATCCTCTGTCACCCACTTCTCCTCCTGCCGTAGCCTAGGTACCCAACTAACACAAATACTGTATATACTGTAATAAGTTTATAATACTTTTAACACAAATAATACTTTAAAAACACACACACAAAAGGAAAACATTTTTAATCTTACAGTACAGTCCCTTGACGAGTTCAGTAGTACAGTGTAACAGCTGGCCTACAGGGACTGGTGTTGAGCGAACAGGCAAGAAGAGTTACTGACTGGGGGAGGGAGAAGGGGGTGGGAGATGGTAGAGCTGAAGGATGGTCAGCAATACGAAATGGAGGGCAAGCTGTGATTTCTCTCATGCCTGGCATTGGGCTTCCCAGGTGGCTCAGTGATAAAGAATCTGCCTGGCAATGCAAGAGATGTGTGTTTGATACCTGGGTTGGGAAGATCCCCGGAGGAGGAAATGGCAACCCTCTCCAATATTTTTGCCTGGAGAATGCTTGGACAGCAGAGCCTGGCAGGTTACAGTCCATGAGGTCACAAAGAGTTGAACACGACTTATCAGGCACACACTGACATGGATGGAATACGTGTTTGCATCTTTGAAAGTTCACAACTCAAAGAGCTGTAATATAGGGAATTTACATGATGGGCTGCCGTCTATGGGGTCTCACAGAGTCAGACACGACTGAAGTGACTTAACAGCAGCAGCAGCAACTGTATATGTGGTAGTAAAGTATCCTTTCCAACAAAGAGCTGAACAACATTTTAGTGTGAGAGCCACAATAAGTATATAATTGGATTCTTTTAAAACTTTTTCTTCTTTCCCTCAATATATATGTGTGTGATCAGACACTCAGTCATATCTGACTCTTTGCAACCCCATGGACTGTAATGTTGGCTTCTGCTGTCCATGGAATTTTCCAGGCAAAAGTACTGGTGTGGGTTGCCATTTCCTCCTCCAAGGGATCTTCCTGATCCAGGGATTGAACCCATGTCTCCTGCATCTCCTGCATTGGCAGGTAAATTCTTTACCTTTGAGCCCCCTGGGAAGCCCCAACTGGGATGGTATCATTTAGCTCACATGTGGAGAATGCTTTTGTGTCATAATAAAAGACCACTGAAGTGTCCAAAGGAGGGACAAGTTTTGAGTGGATGTGAACACTTTTGGTGTTGATTTTGTAGATTCACATGGATACACCAGAAAAATCCATTTAAGTTCCTTTTAAGACTATGAATCATAGATTCAGCAATGTAAAACTAAACCTTTATTCATCTCCTTTATAATGCACAAAGATTTTTTTCCCCTACATTATTGACTTTATTAGAAGAAAATAAGTATTCTGGAAAAGAATGTTTGCCTCCTTTATTGTTTATCCTAGAGTCAGATCATCAAAATCTTCCAAAATTTTGGTTTCCCTGGTGGTTCGGGGGTTAACTAACATTCTGTGCCTCCAGTGCACATGCTGCATCTCTGGTTGGAAAACTGAGATCCCACAGGCCTTGCCACTCAGCCCCTCTCCTCCAAAAATTCCCAAACTTACGATGGTTACAAAAATAAATGAGCAACATGCAAAAGAGTCAGTGTTGAAGACACATTAATAAGAAAAAAAGTTATATTAAGGAAACTTTGGTTGCTATTTAGTTTTCAATAATTAGAAAAATTATGTGTGATACTTAGTTCTGGTTTTTTTATTTAAAAATGAAAATATTAAATTATGTACATGGATTTTAAATGCTGTTGGGGGAATTTTAAAAGATATTTTTAGCATATGCCCATCAGCATCAGAACATCAATAATGCTTCTCTGGAACATTCTTGGTTGCATAATCTGAAATCTCTCAGAAAAAAAAAAAAGATTAATAGTTGAATGTATTATGATGATGCCATTTCCTTTGTTTCTCCTGAAATTCCATCTGTGGAGTTTAGTAAAGGGAAAAATATGTAGGCAGACAACATAAAATTGTAAAGTAACTAAATACAGCTGTAACTTCTCTATCTTAGCTAAGGCAAGTTCATTAACTGTTTGCCAGGATTTTGAAGACCACATGAAACTGAAATTACAGCTCATAATGCTTCAAGTACTGAGTACAGTTGAAGCCAGCAGGAGCTATGTGACAGTCTCAGGTACATACAGTTACTAATGTCAAGATATGAACGATGGTAGCATTGTATAAACCCTCTATGAAAGAATACTTCATGTCTGTACATGAGGAGTCAAATGTTAGGAAAGATGGCATACCCCATTTTAAACAAGAAATGTGAGATCATCATTCATATCTCACTGCTGCTAAGTCTGCTGCTAAGTCACTTCAGTTGTGTCGGACTCTGTGCGACCCCATAGACGGCAGCCCACCAGGCTTCCCGTCCCTGGGATTCTCCAGGCAAGAACACTGGAGTGGGTTGCCATTTCCTTCTCCAATGTATGAAAGTGAAAAGTGAAAGTGAAGTCACTCAGTTGCGACTCGTAGCGACCCCATGGACTGCAGCCTACCAGACTCCTCCATCAATGGGATTTTCTAGACAAGAGTACTGGAGTGGCTTGCCATTGCCTTCTCCATCACATCTCACTAGATAATTACATAATCATAGTATACTTTAGTTCAGTTCAGTTCAATCACTCAGTCAGTCATGTCCGACTCTTTGTCACCCCATGGACTGCAGCACGCCAGGCCTCCCTGTCCATCACCAACTCCCAGAATTTACTCAAACTCATGTCCATTGAGTCAATGATGCCGTCGAACCATCTCATTCTCTGTCATCCCATTCTCCTCGCGCCTTCAATCTTTCCGAGCATCACGGTCTTTTCAAATGAGTCAGCTCTTCGCATCAAGTGGCCAAAGTATTGGAGTTTCAGCTTCAACATCAGTCCTTCCAATGAACATCCAGGACTGATCTCCTTTAGGATGGACTGGTTGGATCTCCTTGTCTTCTCCAACACCGCAGTTCAAAAGCGTCAATTCTTCGGCACTCAGCTTTCTTTATAGTCCAACTCTCACAGTCATACATGACCACTGGGAAAACCATAGCCTTAAGTAGACGACCTTTGTTGGCAAAGTAATGTCTCTGCTTTTTAGTATGCTGTCTAGGTTGGTCTTAACTTTCCTTCCAAGGAGTAAGCATCTTTTAATTTCATGGCTGCAGTCACCATCTGAAGTGATTGTGGAGCACAAAAAAAAAGTCCGACAATGTTACCACTGTTTATCCATCTATTTGCCATGAAGTGATGGGACCAGATGCCATGATCTTCGTTTTCTGAATGTTGAGCTTTAAGCCAACTTTTCTCTCTCTTTCAGTTTCATCAAGAGGCTCTTTAGTTCTTCTTCACTTTCTGCCATAAGGGTGGTGTCATCTGCATATCTGAGGTTATTGATATTTCTCCCAGAAATCTTGATTCCAGCTTGTGCTTCTTCCAGCCCAGCGTTTCTCATGATGTACTATGCGTATAAGTTAAATAAGCAGGGTGACAATATACAGCCTTGATGAACTCCTTATCCTATTTGGAACGAGTCTGTTGTTCCATGTCCAGTTCTAACTGTTGCTTCCTGGCCTGCATACAGATTTCTCAAGAGGAAGGTCAGGTGATCAGGTATTCCCATCTCTCTCAGAATTTTCCACAGTTTATTGTGATCCACACAGTCAAAGGCTTTGACATAGTCAATAAAGCAGAAATTGATGTTTTTCTGGAACTCGCTTGCTTTTTCTATGATCCAGCAAATGTTGGCAATTTGATCTCTGGTTCCTCTGCCTTTCCTAAAACCAGCTTGAACATCTGGAAGTTCACAATTTATGTATTGTTGAAGCCTGGCTTGGAGTTTTAAGCATTACTTTACTAGTGTGTGAGATAAGTGCAGTTGTGCAGTAGTTTGAACATTCTTTGCCTTTGTCAGGCATTGGAATGAAAACTGATCTTTTCCAGTCCTGTGGCCACTTCTCTGAGTTTTCCAGATTTGCTGGCATATTGAGTGCAGCACTTTCACAGCATCATCTTTTAGGATTTGAAATAGCTGAACTGGAATTCCATCACCTGCACTAGCTTTGTTCATAGTGATGCTTCCTAAGGCCCACTTGACTTCACATTCCAGGATGTCTGGCTCTAGGTGAGTCGGCCATTAAGATCTCTTTTGTATAGTTCTACTGTGTATTCTTCCCACCTCTTCTTAATATCTTCTGCTTCTGTTAGGTCCTTACCATTTCTGTCCTTTATTGAGCCCATTTTTGCATGAAATGTTCCCTTGGTATCTCTAATTTTCTTGAAGAGATCTCTAGTCTTTCCCATTCTATTGTTTTCCTCTATTCTTTGCACTGATCACTGAGGAAGGCTTTCTTTTTTTTTTTTTTAATTTTATTTTATTTTAAAACTTTATAATATTGTATTGATTTTGCCAAATATCGAAATGAATCCACCACAGGTATACATGTGTTCCCCATCCTGAACCCTCCTCCCTCCTCCCTCCCCGTACCATCCCTCTGGGTCGTCCCAGTGCACCAGCCCCAAGCATCCAGTATCATGCATCAAACCTGGACTGGCGACTCGTTTCATACATGATAGTATACATGTTTCAATGCCATTCTCCCAAATCTTCCCACCCTCTCCCTCTCCCACAGAGTCCATAAGACTGTTCTATACATCAGTGTCTCTTTTGCTGTCTCGTACACAGGGTTATTGTTACCATCTTTCTAAATTCCATATATATGTGTTAGTATACTGTATTGGTGTTTTTCTTTCTGGCTTACTTCACTCTGTATAATAGGCTCCAGTTTCATCCATCTCATTAGAATTGATTCAAATTAATTCTTTTTAATGGCTGAGTAATACTCCATTGTGTATATGTACCACTGCTTTCTTATCCATTCATCTGCTGATGGACATCTAGGTTGCTTCCATATCCTGGCTATTATAAACAGTGCTGCGATGAACATTGGGGTACATGTGTCTCTTTCCCTTCTGGTTTCCTCAGTGTGTATGCCCAGCAGTGGGATTTCTGGATCATAAGGCAGTTCTATTTCCAGTTTTTTAAGGAATCTCCACACTGTTCTCCATAGTGGCTGTACTAGTTTGCATTCCCACCAACAGTGTAAGAGGGTTCTCTTTTCTTATCTCTCTTTGCTATTCTTTGGAACTCTGCATTCAAATGGGTATATCTTTCCTTTTCTCCCCTGCTTTTCACTTCTTTTCACAGCTATTTGTAAGGCCTCCTCAGTCAGCTATTTTGCTTTTTTGCATTTCTTTTTCTTGGGGATGGTCTTGCTTAGCAAATATATGTTATTCCTTCCAGTTTTTTTTTTTTTTTTTTTCCTGAGCCATTCCTGGGGGATATGTGAAGTGAACAAGAAGTATCTTAGTCCACTTCTCTCAAGCTGTAGTCACATAATCCAATGAATAATAAGTGCAATTTGTTACATATAATTTTAAAATATCTGTCAATGAGTTTTCTTGTGTCACTTACTATGAGTGCTTTCTTTATATCCACCTGAAAATAGGTCATCTGAATTGACAATAATTTTCCAATTTTTTAAATCATTCGTGCATTTCCTGGCATATATTTCACACTTCATGAATTTAGGAAATCATATTTCACAGAACAGCCAGAGAAAGTATTAACGCGTGGATATTACTCCATCGTGACTCCCAACCTAAATTAGAAATGCCTATGTTTATTAAAAATCGTAGCAAACTAACTACTTCTTCCATTGGCAACAATAGATACTCTGTGCAATGTCAAAGGCTAGAGCTTTCTCCTGAGACAATTCTGAATAAATATAATAAAGTTCTGGCACTGAGAGAACACAAAATCCAACATGCATAGTCAATCAGGGGGAGTCTTGATTCATTTTCTTCATACCATAAAACCAATTGGATATATCGTCAAAAAGTCTATGAATAACACCTTAGACTAACACGATGTTATATGTCAAGTATATCTCAATAAAAATAAACTAAACAAATATGTTTTCAGTTACAAAATTAATCAACATGGATATTAAAATGAATTAATATGGCCCTGGTGACTTGGGATTCAAGGTTCAATGTTACATCCAAATTTAACTTGGAAGTAACATTCCCACACAAACGGTGCATCCTTGTACTATAAATAATGTGTGTGTGTGTGTGTGTGCGCGCGCTCAATCGGGGAGAAGGCAATGGCACCCCACTCCAGTACTCTTGCCTGGAAAATCCCATGGACGGAGGAGCCTGGTGGGCTGCAGTGCATGGGGTCGCTGAGGGTCGGACACGACTGAGCGACTTCCCTTTCACTTTTCACTTTCATGCATTGGAGAAGGAAATGGCAACCCACTCCAGTGTTCTTGCCTGGAGAATCCCAGGGACGGGGAAGCCTAGTGGGCTGCCATCTATGGGGTCGCACAGAGTCGGACACGACTGAAGTGACTTAGCAGCAGCAGCAGCGCTCAATCGTGCCTAACTCCTTGCAACTCAGAGTTAAGTATAACAAATAATTTTTCTAGAATAATTTTTCTAGTTATTGAAAACTAACCACCAAAGTTTCCTTAATATAACTTTGTTTTCTTATTAATGTCTTCCACACCGACTAGTTTTACATGTTGCTTATTTGCATTTGTAGTACCTTAATGTGTATGTAGTATGTATATATATGTATATATAGTATGTAAATACACATGCAGAATCTCTGTGGTTTGCAAATGGACTATCTCTAATCACATCATTGGTGACCTTCAAATAATTCTTTAGGTTAATACTTATTCTAAGTATTATATACATTATAAATATGGATAGAGTCTTAGTTTAATAAAATCTTTGTGACTCTTTGACCTCAGATTTATTTTCTATGGGAAAAATGTATGGGAAAATTTTTTTCATAGCATATGACAAGAGTTTGTATGGTATTAATGTCATTTATGGGGCTTCCCAGGTGACGCAGTGGTAAAGAATCCACCTGCCAGTGCATGAGATGAAACAGATGTGGGTTTGATCCCTGGTTCAGGAAGATCCTCTGGAGAAGGAAATGGCAACCCCCTCCAGTATTCTTGCCTGGAAAATTCCATGGACAGAGGAGTCTGGTGACCTACAGTCCATGGGATCATAAAGAGTTGGACATGATTGAGCACAAGCGCGTGCACACACGCACACACACACACACACACACACAAAATGTCATTTATAGTAAAAGGATGCACCATGAGTGTTTGAATGTTACTTCCAAGTTAACTTTGGACATAACAGTGGACCTTGGATCCCAAGTCATAAGGGCCATATTAACTCATTTTACTATATATGTTAATTAATTTTTGTAACTGAAAACACCTTTTTAAATTTATTTTTATTGAGATGTAATTGACATAAAACATGTTGTAAGTTTAAGGCATGCAGTGTTTGTTCAATATAACAGATGTGCATGTGTGTGTGTGTGTGTGCGCGCACACTAAGTCGCTTCAATCGTGTCCAATTCTTTGCAACCCCATAGACTGTAGCCCACCAGGTCCCTCTGTCCATGGGATACTCCAGGCAAGAATACTGGAGTGGGTTGCCGTGTCCTCTTCCAGGGGATCTTCCTGACTGGGGGACTGAAACCCTGACTCATGTGTCTCCTGTATTGGCAGGGGGGTCCTTTACCACTAGCGCCACCTGGGGAGCCCATAACATATATATCACAGCAGGATTGCCGTTGTAGTGTTCACTAGCACCTCACCAGGTCAGTTCACTTCAGTCGCTCAGTCCAGCCCGACTCTGCGACCCCATGAACTGCAGCACGCCAGGCCTCCCTGTCCATCACCAACTCCCAGAGTTTACCCAGACTCATGTCCATTAAGTCGGTGATGACATCCAACCATCTCATCCTCTGTCATCCCCTTCTCCTCCTGCCCTCAATCTTTTCCAGCATCAGGGTCTTTTCCAATGAGTCAATTCTTTGCATCAGGTGGCCAAAGTATTGGAGTTTCAGCTTCAACATCAGTCCTTCTAATGAACACCCAGGACTGATCTCCTTTGGGATGGACTGGTTGGATCTTCTTGCAGTCCAAGGGACTCTCAAGAGTCTTCTCAAACACCACAGTTCAAAAGCATCAATTCTTCAGCACTCAGCTCACTTCATAGTCCAACTCTCACATCCATGCATGACCACTGGAAAAACCATAGCCTTGACTAGACAGACCTTTGTTGGCAAAGTAATGTCTCTGCTTTTGAATATGCTGTCTAGGTTGGTCATAGCTTTCCCTCCAAGGAGTAAGCACCTTTTAATTTCATGGCTGCAATCACCGTCTTGCAGTGATTGTGGAGCCCAAAAAAATAAAGTCTGCCACTGCTTCCACTGTTTCTCCATCTATTTGCCATGAACTGATGGGACCAGATACCATGATCTTAGTTTGCTGAATATTAGGCTTTAAACCAACTTTTTCTGTCTCCTCTTTCACTTTCATGAAGAGGCACTTTAGTTCTTCTTTGCTTTCTGCCATAAGGGTGGTGTCATCTGCATTACTGAGGTTATTGATATTTTTCCCGGCAATCTTGATTCCAGCTTGTGCTTCCTCCAGCCCAGTGTTTCTCATGATGTACTCTGCATATAAGTTAAATAAGCAGGGTGACAATATACAGCCTTGATGTACTCCTTTTCCTATTTGGAACCAGTCTGTTGTTCCATGTCCAGTTCTAACTGTTGCAGTTCCTCAGCTGCATACAGATTTCTCAAGAGGCAGTTCAGGTGATCTGGTATTCCCATCTCCTTCAGAATTTTCTACAGTTTATTGTGATCCACACAGTCAAAGGCTTTGGCACAGTCAATAAAGCAGAAATTGCTGTTTTTCTGAAACTCTCTTGCTTTTTCCATGATCCAGCAAATGTTGGCAATTTGATCTCTGGTTCCTCTGCCTTTTCTAAAACCAGCTTGAACATCTGGAAGTTCATGGTTCACGTATCGCCGAAGCCTGGCTTGGAGAATTTTGAGCATTACTTTACTAGTGTGTGAGATGAGTGCAATTGTGCAGTAGTTTGAGCATTCTTTGGCATTACCTTTCTTTGGGATTGGAATGAAAACTGACCTTTTCCAGTCCTGTGGCCACTGCTGAGTTTTCCAGATTTGCTGATCTACCAGATCACATGATTATAATTTTTTTTTTTAGTGAGAACAATTAAGATGTAGTCTCTTGGCAAACTTGACATTAATAATACAATATTGTTGACTGAATTCACTATGCTGTGTGTTAGATGTCCAGAACTTCTTTACTATTAGCAATTTAAGGTTTATTTAGGTTTTTTGTTTTTATTATTGTTGGAATTGAAAGCCTATTTATGAATATGGTAGCCTTTTTAAAATAGAGTTATACTGTTGTAATATTGCTGTGAGGAAATGTCTCTGAATATTCTACATAAAGCCTTTTGAATGTCTAATTTGCATTAGCCTTTCCACTCCAGTGAAATGACCTTGGTGCTGTAATGGAAAACATTGGATTTTATTTTTATTTTTTAGTCTAAATTTTTAACTTACTTAGAGAAATAAGAGTGTGGCTATTTATAAAGTGAAGCAATGTTCTCAAACACTAATCCAAACTGACTAAATGATGTCACCTCTAATGACTTGCCTATAAAATATGTATGTATGTTTCTCTGTGATATATATTTATCTTATATTCTTAAACATCCTCCCTTTGTATTCAGATGTAGTATCCAAAAGCTATGCATGCATGCGTGCTAAGTCACTTCAGTCCTGTCCAAACCTTTGTGACCCTATGGACCTTCCAGGCTCCTCTGTCCATAGGATTCTCCAGGCAAGAATACTGAAGTGGGTTGCCGTTTCCTCCTCAAGGGGATCTTCCTGACCCAGGGATTGAACCTGTACCTCTTATGTCTTCTGCATTGGCAGACAGGTTCCTTACCACTAGCGCCACCTGGGAAGGCCTCAAAAGCTATATGACAAGGCATTTTACTTGTCACTTATTATGTATTTGGTAAAATGATTATCACCTATATATGTGTGTTTGGGGTCTAGGGTAGGAAGACAGGCTTATAGCAAAAAAGACCAATGCTGTTATATTAATGGAAGTGAGTGATATGATCTTGAACTTGAGTAGTGTCAATAAAGAGGGAATGGATTCATAAGGTATGACATCAGAATATATAGGATCCAGTTATTAGCATTTTTCAAACTTTCCAGATGGTTCCAAACTGCAGCTCAGTCTGAGAATCACTAGTCAGTCACTCTTAGATATAGAGTCTCAGGAAAAGCAAAATTTAGGTTGACTTCCAGGTTTCTTGCTTGTTTGTATGTATGGTGATGCCATTCATCATTGAGAAAATGGTAAAGAAAGAATTTTATTGCAAGATTTTTGCTGTTATCCAGCTTTGTTTATACAGAGTTCAGAGAGGATATAGGATGTCTAAGAATTCAGTGGAAAAGTCTGGTATGGAGATGTATACTCATAATCATTGTGGAGAAGTGATAATTGACCTCCTGGATTTAGCCAGGGTGTATACACAGAAAATAACACTTAGAGGCCAGCAGAGGGAAAAAGGCTTGGGGGCTGATTAGGTAGCAATGATGGCCAGAGAAGGAGAAGGTGAGTGAGGTGGCAAAATATGAATGAAATTAGAGACTTACCCATGGGAAATATTTGTCAGAAATAGCAAATCAAGGAATATCCATGAATTTTTTTCTCATGTAGAGATATAGCTATTTTCATTTGAGTGGTCTATTATGTGGAATCATCAAGCTCAGATTTCTCAAAGGAATATCTTCCTACACCTGCACTCAGAGTATTTTATTTCTTATTTTGAATACCTTATACACATATATGTGTGTGTGCACATGTGTGTGCATATGTGTGTATGGTATGTTGGGTTTATATCATACTGTCAAATATTCTTGTTATCTGATTTGTTGTTGTTTAGTTGCAGTCATGTCTGACTCTTAGTGACCCCATGGACTGCAGCACACCAGGCTCCCCTGTCCTTCACCATCTCCCAGAGCCTGCTCAAACTCATGTCCATTGAGTGATGCTATCCAACTATCTCGTCCATTGTAGTCCCTTTCTCCTGCCTTCAATCTTTCCCAGCATCTGGGTCTTTTCTAATGAGTCAGCCCTTTGCATCAGGTGGCCAAAGTATTGGAGCTTCAGCTTCAGCATTAGTCCTTCTAATGAATATTCAGGATTGATTTCCAGACTAGCTAACATTTTAAGGGAGAAGTCTATACACACATAAGTAATCACATACGTGTAAGTAACTTAGAAGTAGGAAAAAAATGTCAACGTGACAGTTTGGTTTGAGCAGGAACAACATCTCCCATCACCATCCCTCCTACCTTTGTCATCAGGAACACTGGGGAGATGAGTATGTAATTAGTCAGCTCTAATGGATGGTAGAGTAGCCAGATTTTAACATATGACATTACACATTAGAATTGCCTCCTTATTTGGAAGTTTTCCACCTCAAGTACATATTCTTTATTAAGAATCAACCTGGAGAATAGAGGAGCTCTTTAAAAAATTTCAATGCCCAAGCTTCACTTAGTCTAATTTAATCAGAATATATAAGAACCAATCATCAGTGTTTTTAAAAAGCTTTCCGGGGACTCCAGTGAACAACCAAGGCTGAGAATCACTTTCTTCTGTGTCACATTGGTTAATCTGGCAACATGTCCATAAACCCACATTATCTAAAAGCATGTTTCTGTCTTTCTGATGACATTTCATTACCTAGGACTCTGTCAATACCTTCATGGTTTTATAAGTAAGCTCACCAGATGCAGATTTGGGAGTTAGATTACAGCTTCCCAAGTGGCTCAGTGATAAAGGATCCACCTGCCAATACAGGAGATGCTAGAGATACACGTTCGATCCCTGGGGTGGAAGATCCCCTGGAGGAGGAAATGGCAACCCACTTTAGTGTTCTTGCCTGGGAAATCCCATGGACAGAGGAGTCTGGTCGGCTATGGTCCAGGGGGTCGCAAAGAGTCGGACACAACTGAGACACTGAGCAGGCTCGCATGCACGCAGGCTGCCTTAATAGAACACCACACACGGGGTGGTTTAAGCAACAAAAATTTATTTTCTCACAGCTCTGGAGACTGACAGTCGAACACCAGGATACCAGCATGAGTGGGCTCTGGTGAAGACTCTCTTTTTGGCTTTTAGATGGCCACATTCTCACCCTGTACTCACCTGGCCTTTCCTCTTGCCTGGGCACAAGAGCAAGTGGAGTTGGAAGCAAGCTTACCTGTGTCTTTTATTATAAAGACCCTAATCCCATCAAACCAGAGTCCCACCCTCATGACCTCATCTAACCCTAATTACCTCCCAAAGGTCCCATCTCGAAACATCATCACATCGGAGGTTGAGATTTCAACATATAAATTTGGGGGAAACGTGTTCAGTCCATACAAGGGTCATCATGTAGTTCTCTGCCATCGTCGCTTTTAAGCCTGGAGGCTTCTTGGAGACAAGCACTAATTCAGTGTGGTCCAGACGGATAAAACTGTCCTTTGGTGTTGTATGTAATTCAGCAGTGACTCTTACATAACTACAGTGAGGCGAGACAGTTTGACCAGATTCAGATTTCACTGCCAAAAAGCGTACTGGTATCTGGTTATGACAAATACATTTAAAAAAAAGAAAAGCTAGAACAGAACCAGACTTTTCTTCTAAATGTTTAGTTTGGAACTGCCTACTGCCTTTGGACTCACTTTTCTATGTCTTGGTGAATTTGGCGCATAGAACAGCGTGTAGTTTTAGACAGTTTGTTGGCAGGCTTCATCTTGGTAATGCTCCTGAATGTTTCAGTCTCATATACGTTCTCCCTGTGACTTGATGGGTATTACATTATTTTTTCTTAATTCCAAGCAGATCTTAGGTCATCTCACTATATGTGTTGCAAAGAACTTTGCAATAACTGTAATAAATTTCCTGTGTGGGTACACTGGAAATTCATTTTAGTCACTTAAATTATGATGTGTTCTGTATCCACAGTGAAAAATTCCCACTTCTAATTTTGAGGCTTAAAAGTCTTAAGGTTTTGATCTGTGTGGTATTATACTTGTAATCACTGTAGCATTCTCCTTATCTGTGTGCATGAGTCTGTTTATCAGGGAAGGTGGAAGTGGGGTTAGAGGATGAGCAAGAGGGATTGTTGTCAGATTCCTTTTTCCCAGATTAGTCAGAGGCCTATATTGTACATAGATTATAAATAAACAAGCAAATTCTGGGAAGTATAAAAAGCTTCTTACAACCACACACCTGGCAGGGACTTTCCACCTGGAATATACAGAAAAAGTTTAAGTCAAACAAATGAAGCATGGTATGGAAACGTGTTGATGGTGATGAAAGTGAAAAGTGAAATTTGCTCAGTCGTGTCCGATTTTTTGCGACCCCGTGGATTATACAGTCCATGGAATTCTCCAGGCTAGAATACTGGAGTGGGTGGCCTTTCCCTTCTCCAGGGGATCTTCCTAACGCAGACTGAATCCAGGTCTCCCTCACTGCGGGCGGATTCTTTACCAGCTGAGCCAGAAGGGAAGCCCAAGAATAATAGAGTGGGTAGCCTATCCCTTCTCCAACAGATCTTCCCAACCCAGGAATCGAACCAGGATCTCCTGCATTGCAGGTGGATTCTTTACCAACTGAGCTATCAGGGAAGTTGATGGTGATGGGTTAGCAATATAAGCCCAAGGGGGACAAAAAAGATCTATGGTGTTCATGTCTGTTATACCTAGGATGGAGTGAAAGGCAGTAGACACTGTAGGTGTTCAAGAACTATTTGGTGAGTGAAGGATAGAGCAATCTCAAAATGACCAAAGGAAGACCTGCAAGGATGTAAAATTGGGTCCTTTATAGAAAGTCACATGGAAATCAGGCTTGATTTCAAAAAACACCACAGAAACCAGAATTAAACTCCAAGTCCAATCTAAGGTGAAACAAACTCCATCTGTTGAGCAATTAAGGGACATATTCTACAGAGCATCTTCTGGCCTGATAGCTCTTTCACTCGGGATCCCTGGGCCTGCCATGGTCTTTTTGCTTTCACTGGATATGACATGCACAATTTTTAACTTAATTTCTGAAAACAGATTTTACCACCAGGTGAGTGAAAAAGACCTGAGGTCTGGGTAATGAATTTACATTAGCACATAGTTTTGAATTTCTACCAAGAGTGAGATTTTTAAACCACCCAAACCCCCACCTTGGGACTGCCTTAGTGGTCCAGTAAAAAAATGAACCTGCCAATGTGGAAGACGTGGGTTCGATCCCTGGTGGGAGAAGATCCCACATGCCGCAGAGCAGCTAAGCCCATGTGCCACAGTTCCTGAAGCCCAAACTCCAAAGCCTGAACTCGAAAGTAACAAGAAAAGTCTCCGCAGTGAGAAGCCTGAGCGCTGCAACTGGAGAGTAGCCCCTGCTCTCCACAACTAGAGAAAGCTCGTGTGCAGCAGCGAGACCCAGGGCAGCCAAAAATAAGTAAATAAAATGTTTTTCAAAAGAGCTTCTTTAAAAAAAACAAAACCCCTCATATCTCAGTGATTAGCTCCAATTTGCTTTCTGTGCAGTTTCCTGTTTGTTTACCCAAGTGGAGTTTAAAAGGATCCACTCGTTGGGCTACTCTGAGGACCTGAGACAGGGACAGATGTGTATAAGTGTGTGCTGCTGCTATTGTTACTATTATTATTACTACTACTATTATTAACCAGTTTAGGGATTTTAACTCCCTATTGTATATCGACTCTTGTTCTAATACAGTCAATTCACTTAGTTGTAAGACATGATATATTTCTCTGAGGCAAAGAGTGTATCGCATGAGATACTTTGAGCAATTAACGCATACCATGGATATGTACTTAATTGTACATATTAAAGCAAATATTAATTAGGCAAAATAGGGGGTTTTCAGTAAGAGTTACAAGGCTGCAGAGTTAGATGCAGGAGGTAGCTGTTTGTAGAATGGATATACAAAGAGATTTTTCAGAGAAACATCAGATTTCCCCTTGCAGTGAGTAGCTTACTGGCAGTTAAGGAGGATGGACTGGGATCCTCCTGAGGTGAACTGGAACTGACAAACATGTTCCAGTCTTCCTGAAACAATTGTTTTCTTCCATTCAGTGGGAAAGTGAAAGTCACTCAGCCGTGTTCAACTCTTGGTGACCCCATGGACTATACAGTCCATGGAATTGTCCAGGCCAGAATACTAGAGTGGGTAGCCTTTCCCTTCTCCAGGGGATCATCCCAACCCAGGGTTTGAACCCAGGTCTCCTGCATTGCAGGCAGATTCCTTACCAGCTGAGCCACAAGGGAAGTTCAGTGGGAAAAGAACAAAGCTAAAAATGAGAGCACAATGCAAAGGGAGAAGTCTCTATTTCTACAAAATAACCTAAATTTAGCAAAGCATCTCAAAAAGTCATAAATTTTTAAGTTGTTGCCTTTAAGCAAAAAAAAAAAAAAATGTAATAGCCTTTACTAACTGAAATAAAAAATAACATATTTGTCATTTTTTTCTTACCATTTTTATATAACTAGCAGAGTATAGGTATATACTTATAATGCTGGAAACTAATTAATGTATCACTTTAGGGAAGGAATAAAATAGTTATCCCGGTTCACATCTCTTATCTTGATTCATAGCTCAGATATTTCTATTCCTGGAGCATTACTGCAGCTTTGGTGCTAAGAAAATTGCTGGTGGGTGAAGAATGATTCTGCGCTCTTTCATCCTTCACAGTTTTCACACCATTGCCATTAGTCTAACTTTGCTTTAGCGCCACCTACTGTTCAAAGGTCCTCACTGCTACAGCTCAACTTCATTAGAAGCAAAATAATACAGGAAATAACAGGTCAGCTGGGCTTCCCAGGTGGTTCAGTAGCAAAGAATCCACCTGCCAGAGGAGCAGATAAAGAAAAATGGATTCAGTCCCTGGGTGGGGAAGATCCCCTGGAGAAGGAAGTGGCTACCCGCTCCAGTATTCTTGCCCGGAAAGTCCCATGGACAGAGGAAGCTGGCAGGCTACAGTCCATGGGAGCGCAAAAGTCGGACACAATTTGGCAACTAAACAACGACAACAGGCAAGCTACCTTAAAAACAGCGTGCTTGGGAACAGGCAATGTAATGAATAGTTCATCATGGAAACACAAACAGATTTCTTCAAAATATATTTCTTATTTATCATTATTGTCTCATTTATTTATTGCATTTAATTCACATTTTTATATATTCTATTTATATGAGCCTATAAATTATACTTGATATACTCCACATATTGAAATTACGCACATGGGCTCAGTGGCTCAGGTGTGTCCACCTCTTTCTGACCTCATAGACTGTACCCACCAGGCTCCTCTGTTCATGGAATTACCCAGGCAAGTATGTTGGAGTGGGTTGCCGTTTGCTTCTCCAGGGGATCTTCTGTACACAGGGATCAAATCCAAGTCTCTTATGTCTCCTTCACTGGCAGATGGATTCTTTACCATTGAGCTATCTGGGAAGCCCCATTGAAGTTATACTCATTTTATATTATTTTGGTATTCTTTGCTGTGCTTTTCTCTAACGCTACTAGAAGGAGCATTAACTTTGAAGGCAACACAACCCAACAACCTAGTCATGGATTGGATTGGAATAGAGTGGGCTAGATATGAATGGAATCAAAAAATGGAAATCCTTAATTGCAATAATAGATGTCACTGCATATCCTGCCCTAGGTTGTGGTTCTGTTAATGCTCGTGACTGTGCTTTCAAGCGTCTGATGCTTTACTGCATATCTAGAGAAACACAGGGGGGCTTTGGACTGTATGAAATAGAGTAATTTACCAGAAAAGAAAAAAAAAAACTAGTGTCTTTTATTTTGCTTTACCATTAAGACTATTTTATGTATATCTTTTCAAAAAATATTTTAGAAAGTATTTTTAGGAATAAGTGAACTTGAACACAGTTTTCAAGATGTCCCAGAAACATGATTTTTATTTTCTTTACTAGCCTTTAAGATGGTTTCTATATTGTCTATTAGAAACTTAATAGAAAAAAATTCATTTCTATAATTATGAAAACAATAAAATTAGTTAAAGACAGGTCCTGTGAGAACACCCCCATCATTTTAGCATCTGTAAAATGGTTGACAGTATATCCTACCAGCCCCAACTGGCTCGATGTTAAAATGGAAAACCTCAGCCCTTACCCTGTCTAATTCTGAGGTAGATGAAGTCCTGTGGTCTTTGAGGATGCTCCCCTCTGCTCAGACTTCATCCTCTGACCTCTGTTCTCCCTTAGCTTATTGTCAATTTCCCACTTTGGGCTCTGTTTACCTGCCTTGCTTTAATCAGAATGGCTTCTTTTATTCTTCATTCTCAGTTCATTCTTACACTCCTTCACATCTTAGCCTCAGCATCACTTCCTCAGAGAAGCCCTTCAACTCCTGAATTAGTCTTTTTTTGCTATTAGATGGCACCCAATACTTTTCCTTATTATCATTCACACACTTTGCAGTTAGATACTTGTGTTATTGACTTTATTTTTCTGGGCTCCAAAATCACTGCAGATGGTGACGACAGCCATGAAATTAAGACGCTTACTCCTTGGAAGGGAAGTTATGACCAACCTAGATAGCATATTAAAAAGCAGAGACATCACTTTGTCAACAAAGGTCTGTCTAGTCAAGGCTGTGGTTTTTCCAGTGGTCATGTATGGATGTGAGAGTTGGACTATAAAGAGAGCTGAGTGCCAAAGAATTGATGCTTTTGAACTGTGGTGTTAGAGAAGACTCAAGAGTCCCTTGGACTGCAAGGAGATCCAACCAGTCCATCCTAAAGGAAATCAGTCCTGGGTGTTCAGTGGAAGGACTGATGTTGAAGCTGGAACTCCAATACTTTGGCCACCTGATGCGAAGAGCTGACTCATTTGAAAAGACCCTGATGTTGGGAAAGATTGAGGGCAGGAGAAGGGAATGACAGAGAATGAGATGGTTGGATGGCATCACCAACTCAATGGACATGGGTTTGAGTAAACTCCGGAAGTCGGTGATGGACAGGGAGGCGTGGCGTGCTGCGGTTCATGGGGTCGCAAAGAGTCGGACACGACTGAGCTACTGAACTGACTGACTGACTTGTATTATTAGGGCTTTTCAGGTGGCACTAGCAGGAAAGAACCCACCTGCCAATGCAGGAGACATAAGAGACACGAGTTTGATCCCTGGGTAGGGAAGATCCCCTGGAGGAGGGCATGGCAACCCACTCTAGTCTTCTTGCCTGGAGAATCCCATGGACAGAGGAGCCTGGCGGGCTACGATCCTTTGGGTTGTAAAGAGTCGGACACAACTGAAGGGACTTAGCCTGCATGCACCTGTGTTATCTACTTTGTCTCCTGCCCCCACCAGATTATAAATTATGAGCAGGCTAGAATACTCCTTAGGGTCCTAGCCATTGTGTTTTCTGTAATTTCCATTACGGAATAGATGCGGGGGAAATAGTTGAGGAAATCAAACTGAGAGTCCAAAATTGAGAACTGAGATGCCCGTTTTTTCAGTCCATGTAGAACTATGAACTCAACTCTGCTTCTATGTCACCCTTGGGGCAAGAGAATAGTCACGGAGGCAGGAAGTCCCAGTGCCTGAATCCCAGCTTCTGAAGGAAGACCTTTCAGCGACTCAGTACTTCCCAAAGCAGAGTCAGGGAGTAGAGTGTTTGTTCCCACAGCTTACAGAATCCCTGGTCTTGCTCGCCACCGCTCTTCCCACTTCCTGGGAATCAATTGACCTTTCACCCTCCCCCTGACCACCACCTCTCCTTCCCATGCTCCTTTTCCCCACCAGCCCCCAAGAAGCAAAGCAAAAGGAAACCAAAAAATCCCCAAAACAAACAACTGCCTCTTACTATCTCTACTGTCAGCCATCTTCATGGATTAACAGGGGATACAGAGAAAAAATATAAATTAATATTTCAGCAGATTATCCTGCTGCTCTGGTATTCAGCAGAAAATAAAAATAAATTCTGCGTATTACACAAAGGACACATTGAGTTTTCAGTGCTTATTTTTGTAGCACCTCCCTTTGCTTTCTAAAAGACTCTAAGGATTCACAGCTATCTTAGATTATTAGACAAGCAATCATGCTGAGAACAACCATCTTTAAAATGAGCTTTATTAAAAAGCTAGAACATGCCATACTAAACTTCATGTGTCTATAACCAATCACCAATGTCTTCTAGAGAAGAAGAAATGAATTTAGGATCCAGAGATAATTAATTTTGTATTAATTAATATACACATAGGGCTTTCCCAGTGGCTCAGTGGTTAAAGAATCTGCCTGCAATACAGGAGATGTGGAGACAGAGCTTTGATCTCTGGGTCAGGAAGATCCCCTGGAGTAGGAAATGGCAACCCATGCCAGTATTCTTGCCTGGAAAATTCCATGGACAGAGGAACCTGGTGGGACAGGGATCGCAAAGAGTTGGAGATAACTGATCACACACACATATGTAGATTGGGCATTCGGGGTATGCTGCATTATGTTTTATTTAAAATCTGGTACATATATTCTCATTGTTTTATGAAAGTAACTTTCTTGCTTAACATCAGATACACACAAAAGATGAGTGTTTGCACTTTTGAATATTTTCAAACCACACTGAGGATTCCAAGTCCCTCTAGGTCCTTCTCTTCCCCACCTGTGGTAGCATCTAATAGGCGTTACCTAAGTACATGCCTCTTGAAAGCTGGACTGACTAATTTAATTGCCAACAGAATACAGAAGTCTGACTCTTAGATGTATATTTGATGAAAAATTAATCAAATAGTATAAAATCTTCATACTTCTATCCCCACAGCAACACGGATGTACACACAGTGGCATCACTTCTTAAACTGTATCTCCGAGAACTCCCAGAACCGGTTATTCCCTATGCCAAGTATGAAGACTTCTTGTCCTGTGCCAAACTGCTCAGCAAAGAAGAGGAAGCTGTAAGTCAATGCAACTATTTCTTAAAATGCTGTTATTTGGGGGGTTTGTCAGTGTTCCTTGTCTTTAACCTGTAAATTTTCCTTTGCCCTGTTTTTGGATTGTTTTCCACTATGCTAAGTATTGACATTACACACAGTTAGATTTTTATACATGTTAGATTTTTATACAGTTAGATTTTTACATTTGGGCTTCCCTAGTGGCTCAGCTGGTAAAGAATCTGCCTGTAATGTGGGAGACGTTGGTTCGATCTCTGGGTTGGGAAGATACCCTGCAGAAGGCAAAGGCTACCCACTCCAGTATTCTGGCCTGGACAATTCCATGGACTGTATAGTCCATAGGGTGGCAAAGAGTTGGACGCAACTGAGTAACCTTCACTTTCACTAACACAGGTCCCATTTATAATCCTCTCTCTCATTAAAAAGGAAAGTAGAGCTGAAGAATGAATGAAATCAGCACTCCTTGCCACACTGCCCCCTAAATGCTAAAGATTGGAAGGACCCTAAGGCTACTAAGTTTAAGTTTTGTGGTTTGCTAAGTGAAATCACTCAGTCATGTCTGACTCTTTGCGACCCCATGGACTGTAACCTACCCGGCTCCTCTCCATGGGATTCTCCAGGCAAGAGTACTGGAGTGGGTTGCCATTTCCTTCTCCAGGGGATCTTCCCGACCCAGGGATCGAACCCAGGTCTCCCGCATTCCAGGCAGACGCTCTAACCTCTGAACCACAAGGGAAGCCCCAAATAACCTAACTATAAATAAGGCTATTTTTCCTTTTCAGTCAGTTGTGAACAAATGTTAAAAATGTTAAATCTGTTTCTCCACAAATAGTACTCACAGAGATATTTGAGATGCTTTCACATCTTTTGAAAATATTTCTGAAATGCTCTCTGTGATAGTGGCAAGTTTTTAAGACAGGATCCATCACTGGTAATAGGCGAAACTAACAAGAACAAAACAAAACAAAAAACTGCATGCCCATTTCCCATGTGCTTCCATTCCAAGGTCAACACTTAGATAACATGCATTCTCTTCTTTATACTCAGGGTGTTAAAGAATTAGCGAAGCAAGTGAAGAGTTTGCCAGTGGTCAATTACAACCTTCTCAAGTATATTTGCAGGTAAGAATTGTCCTAAAGACAAAATGGAATTTAAAAAGACTGTATTTACACTGACAATAGTCCATTTTGACAATGAATAAAAATCAGTTGGGTTCCCCTGGTGGCTCACTGGTAAAGAATCCGCCTGCCGATGCAGGAGATGCAGGAGACGCGGGTTCAATCCCTGGGTTAGGAAGATTCCCCTGGAGCAGGAAATGGCGACCCACTTCAGTATTCTTTGCTGGATAAGCCCATGAACAGAGGAGCTTGACAGGCTGCAGTTCATGGGGTCACAGTTGGACATGACTTAGTGACTAAAATAACAAAACAACAAAAATCACTTAACTGCTCTGAGCTCCAGTGTTGGCCTCTGTAAAGTTAAGAGGTTTGACAAGGTGATCTCAAAGGTTTCTCTGAGGACTAAAATTGCTTGATTTTGTAATCTGTTGTTTCTGAAGTCTCTCTGACCTCTACATATTGAAGATATGTGGCTTTGAACTTCCATCAAAGTTGTTTGTACGTGTACCATGTACCATTGTTTAACAGAAGGAGCCTGTATCTTGGTGTAAGAATCATTTATCTAGGAGTCCAGATTCTACCACTGACTTCTTACATGATTTTATGCAATTTTCTTCTCCTCTTTGAGACTAAGAGTCCTAATAGATAAAAGGGTAGTGAAAACACACATTTCACATGATTGTTTTAAAAATTAAAGTATATTACACTATTGATACTATGTATAAATAAGTAATGAGAACCTACTCTGTAACACAGGGAACTCTACTCAATCCTCTGTGGTGACCTAAATGGGCAGGAAATCCAAAACAGAGGGGATATATATGTATATGGATAGCTGATTCACTTTGCTATACAGCAGAAACTATTACAACATTGTAGAGCAACTATACTCCAATATATTTTTAAAAATTTTATATGCATATATATTTATACATATGATGAATGTTAATATATTATTTGTTCCCATTTTTCTCAAGGCTCACTGAAAAAAACATTGTAACTCAATTTTGCTAGAACACTAATTGTGCCTCAAAATACTCTCTGTCAATGACCATGTTTAAGGCCAGGGATGGCATGTCCCATGTCTGTGTTGCTACTTAAGAAATCAAGTATATATGATTGAAACACATTGAATTTATTTTTTAAAATGTTATTGGAGTATAGTGGAAATACATGAAGCATATTAAATTCAAATAAAGAGATTAATGATTAATAAAGGCTTCCCAGGTGGCACAGTAGTAAAAGATCTGCCAGACAACAGGAAGAGCAAGATCAGAAAGATCCCCTGGAGAAGGCGGTGGCACCCCACTCCAGTATTCTTGCCTAGAAAATTCCATGGACAGAGAAACCTGACAGGCTACAGTCCATGGGGTCGCAAAGAGTTGGACACAACTGAGTGAGCACACCACACTACTAATTTCATCTATTTCAAATAATAAATGGTAGTTGGACTTTTTGCCCTTTGATTTTGCTGTAATTTAGGATGTATAAGAGTAGTGAACATGTGGAAATAGGCACCTTTTTAGAAACTCATGAGATAGTCGTCAACAGCCCAGACCCTAGGGTAAGAGCACCTGGGTTCAGGTCTCAGTTCTTCCGCTTATTAACTCTGTGTCCTTGGAGAAGTTTCTTAACCTCTCTGGTGCCTCATGTGTCTCATCTGTAAAGTGGAGATAATAATAGTATTTAGCTCACTCAGAGATGCTATGAGAATTTAATAAGCTAGCACCATGACTGGCAGAGAATGAAATATATTATTTTAAATAACACACAAAGTAAGTTTTCTAAAAATATTTTTCTTGCTTCTTTGTCTCATTAGTACAATCAATAAGCCATGAATTAATAGAAGCTCTTGTAGTACTGAAGAGGGGATGGGAAATGAACAAAAGCTGAAAGATTACAGAAACAATCTCTGCTACTAAAATCATTCCAGGAAAGGACTGTTGCATGGCTTTTATTCTTTAGCATCTACCAAGTTAAAACAATTTGTGTTTGCAGTTTCTCATATCAATAGAACCGAGGTTTTAATTTAAACCATGTTTGATGTCACTTTTTTAATAGACTATAAATTTGAGGCTCACAAATTTACCCACAAGGGGGATTGATTCCTCTTCTCAGAAATAAGAGATTGTACCAGACAAGCTTATTTTTATAGTTCTCCAATTAAATATGTATATAAATTGGATATTTACTTAGAGATAAGAAAGAAATTCATATTCTTGAATCTCAAGTCCACAATAGCATTATCCAAACACACTCGTTCCTGTGACTGACAGGGGAAACCAAGCCAGGCCAGAGCAGATACTTTATATGATCCCTTATGATTCTGATACTTAAAAATTTGCAATATATGTTCTTCACATTTGGCAGAGAGATGTTTGAATTTCTAAATGACTGTGTGTCCATGATCATCTTTGAACAGACTCCAGTTCATAAATTTCCCAATAACCCATTTTTTTTTCCACTGACAAATTTGATCCCATTGTGTTTTGTTCATACTCTTTTACTCAACAGGTTCTTGGATGAAGTGCAGTCCTATTCAGGAATTAACAAAATGAGTGTGCAGAACTTGGCCACTGTCTTTGGCCCTAATATCCTGCGTCCCAAAGTGGAAGATCCCTTGACCATTATGGAGGGTAAGTGAATTACTATCATATATCGTCATCAGAAGAACAGTCAGTAAACCCATGGTAATTTCATTTATGGACTCAAGTTCTTCAAATGTAAAACCTTCTTTTGAGAGCCAGGCATTTTTTGAGGAGTTTACTAAACATAAGTTACTAAGCATTTCCTCCATATTTTCATGAGAATTAACAGAACTTGCATAAATCATCTGTAAAATATCACACAAGAACTGGAAAAGTCTACTTCACTTTCTGAGTTTGATGCAATTTTCTGAAACCTCAAATAGTTATGCTTCTAAGTTAATATATTTTTATTAGTTCTCGTTTTTTGGACTGACTTCAAGAGGCAGAAAACATGGGCCTCTAAGACAATGCTGCTTATTTACTTTGGGTTGAAACATGAAGAATTTCTTGTTTTTTATACTACAAGATACCTCAAATTATTTATCACAATGAAAGGTTACTTCTATTTATTTTCAGCAGGTGTCCTTGCTAGAGTACCATTCTTTCTTGTGGGCATTAGTAGCAGCACTGATGTGCAGGTCTTGGCGAGCTAGTTAATTCTGGTTTTAAGCTCTTCTTTTTCTCCTTCATAGCTTGGGACATTGGTCAAGTTACTTAACCTTTATTAGATAGTGATAATAACAGTATCTATTCATAAATTTTAAAAAACCCAACTAAACTAACAAAAGTAAAGTGCTTAGTACAGTTCATGTTAAATGTTCAAGAAGTTTTTAGCTGCAATTGCTCTTGTCTCCCTAACCTGGAGAAGGAAATGGCAACCCACTCCAGTCTTGTTGCCTGGAAAATCCATGGACAGAGGAGACTGGTGGACTACATTCCATGGGGTCACAAAAGAGTTGGACACCACTTAGTGAGCAAACAACAACAATTGCTATTGTCATCGTGAAAAACATAGTTTCGCACTGCTAATAATAATGCTGAATGTGTACCTAAATATGGCTCTTTAAAAGTCACTTTCAAAATAGGAGACAAATCAAAACTGTTTTGCTCATACGCCTTTGCTTTCTTTGCAATTCCAGGCACTGTGGTGGTCCAACAGCTGATGTCAGTGATGATTGGCAAACATGATCGCCTCTTCCCCAAAGATGCAGAGCTGCAAAGCAAGCCCCAGGATGGCGTGAGCAACAACAACAATGACCTTCAGAAGAAAGCCCTCATGGGGCAGCTACAGAACAAGGAGAACAATAATACCAAGGACAGTCCCGTAAGGCGGTGCTCTTGGGACAAGCCTGAGTCTCCCCAAAGAAGCAGCACGGATAATGGATCCCCCGCAGCTCTGCCAGGCAGCAAAACCAACAGCCCCAGGAACAGCATCCACAAGCTGGATGTCTCTAGAAGCCCCCCTCTCATGGTCAAAAAGAATCCCGCCTTCAACAAGGGCAGTGGGATTGTCACCAATGGGTCCTTCAGCAGCAGTAATGCTGAAGCACTGGAGAAAGCCCAGACCACTCCCAATGGGAGCTTACAGGCCAGAAGGACCTCTTCCCTGAAGGGGTCTGGTACCAAAATGGGCACCCACAGCGTGCAGAACGGAACCGTGCGCATGGGCATCTTGAACTCTGATACCCTGGGGAACCCCGGGAATGGCCGCAGCATGAGCTGGCTGCCCAATGGCTACGTGACCCTGAGGGATAATAAGCAGAAAGAGCAAGCAGGAGAGTCGGGCCAGCACAACAGGCTCTCCACCTACGATAACGTCCACCAGCAGTTCTCGGCGATGAGCCTCGACGACAAGCAGAGCGTCGACAGCGCCACCTGGTCCACTTCCTCCTGTGAGATCTCCCTGCCCGAGAACTCCACCTCCTGCCGCTCCTCCACCACCACCTGCCCGGAGCAAGACTTTTACGGTGGGAACTTTGAGGACCCCGTTTTGGATGGGCCCCCGCAGGACGACCTCGCCCACCCCGCGGACTATGAAAACAAAAGCGACCGGAGGAGTGTGGGCGGCCGCAGTAGTCGGGCCACCAGCAGCAGCGACAACAGTGAGACCTTCGTTAGCAACACCACCAGCAACCACAGCGCCCTGCACAGCTTAGTGTCCAGCCTGAAACAGGAAATGACCAAACAGAAGATAGAGTATGAGTCCAGGATAAAGAGGTGAGGAAAACCTGGAGCCCCTAGTGGCCAGAGAGGGTGCGACAGCCTCCTGTGAGGCTCGCCCGGGTTAAATCCGCTAACTCCAGTCAGAGATCTGGGTTCAGGTCCTAGGTTCGCCATTTGTAAGCTGTGGGACTCAGGGAAAGTTCACTTCATCTCTGTGAGTCTCAGCTTGCCAATGTGAAAATTTTTAAACTCTAGTAGTAATCTACCTCAAGATGAAAATTGCTCAGATGTGTCCAAATCTTCTTTCATGGGGATTCTGCAGGCAAGAATATTGGAGTGGGTTGCTATTTCCTTCTTCAGGGGATCTTCCCAACCCAGGGATCCAACCCGGGTCTCCTGCTTTGCAGGCAGATTCTTTACCAACCTCAAAATCATGTTAAGAAATCATTACACATTGTCCCCAGGACAGAGCAGATGCTCAGTAATTCTACCTCTTGTTATTAGTAAAAGCATGGATTTAGGTTCAAAAGCTGGGGAGAGGAGTGGGAAGGGATGTCTGGAGAACAAGGAGTTCGTTATCACAGGAAGAGGATGATGAGAGTAAAGAAAAGTTGGAAAATAAACAGATCTTTGTTGTTCATCATTTCCATGGTTGAATGCTTGGGGTGAATGCTTGTCTGCTCTCTCCCAGGCTCAGACCAAGCCACGAGGATTCAGCAGTGAGTAAAGAAGACAAAAATTCAGCCCTTGTGGAACAGGCTTGCAGTCCCCTGGAAGAGAGAGATAAATAAGTAAACTGATCCTATGCTAAGTAGAAGACTGAAGCAGGGAAGAGGGGTGAGAAGTGTTGCTGAGGGTAATTCTAAGTGTAGGGCCCTATAGGAAGCAATGATGCAGATACCCAGCAGAAGTGGAAATGCCCTGAGGTGGGATGGACAAGGAGCTCAGAGAGGTACCATAGAACCTTCAAGATCATCTTAATCTTTGGCTTTTACTCTGAGATTGGAATCCAGGCAAGTTTGTGAGAAAAGTGATAGCGTGAAATATAGTCATATAGACAGGAAACTTGTAGCACAAACGGGGAGCAAAAAATATGATTTATAAGGAAACCATTGTGCTGAAACCCAAGTGATACCAGTTGACATCTTATAAAATATCCAAGAGAGGAGTTGGCTTAGCAACTTCAAAGAGGTAACCTGGGAAAGATAAAGGATATTGGCTGAGCATACTGCCTTGACAATGCCCCTGACTATCAGATGCTCCAAGGTCTTGAGAGGCAGCAATACAGAAAATGGAGCCGCTGCCCCCTAAGTACAGCCTTGCACTGGAAACCTGAATATCACCACACTCCACAATTTCACCAGAGTTACAGGAACTACAAAACTGATTGTTTTTCTGTTCACCTTTCAGTGTAGTATAGGGGAAGGACCCTGCACTCTTAAGAGCAGGTCTGAGGCTCAGTTCAGCCTGAAGTAGCCCCTCTAGGGGCCTCAGCCCCAGTCCCAGGCACAGCCTTGGTAGACCCCTTCGTGTTCTAAGATCCTCATGGTACGTGAACATCTTTGTCCTGTTCAACTGCTTCCATGGCCTTAAACCACACATGGTTGTTTTCTTTATATATAAAGTTGACCTTCATGTATTTTAATGTTTCCCATCCATTTATCAGTTATCAAGCCAAAAGATACATATTTTTAAGAGCTGTGGAAAAATAAATAAAAATACTTACATGTTAGATTGAAAAATTACTTTGTTGGAAACAGAAGCTTGGTTTGAATTTTTCTAAATAATGCCAAGTGACAGGAGACTTAAATAAGAAGAAAAAAGAGCGTTATCATCTTATAAGGCTGCTCTTCTTTCTGAATGTAGTTTATGGAACCAATGGCTACTAAATCTCTGAATTGCTGCCAATGCATGATGGTAAATTAGCACTTAGCAGTGGAAAGCAAGAGATGACACTTGAAACTTGAATTAAGATAGAACATATATTATTCTGAACAGTTGCAAATGTACACATTCATTTATGAGAACATTGGTGTTACATTTATGTTCTGAGTCTGTGGTGCATTTCAGAGACTTTGATAAAAGAACGTTTCAACAGAATGTCATCTCTTTGGCCTCTTTCATTGGCATTTTTACCCGCTTAACAAGCAAAGGAAGAGGTCCATGATAAAACAGGGTAGAGGATCTGCCATATGACCAAGCCAAGCAGTATAAGAAGTGATTGTTCTAATTATTGATCATTATTATTTAAAATTATATATTTCTCTTTCAATTCCTTTTTAACTCTACAAGTATTGAGGCTAGATAGATGATAGATATGTGTGTACATATATACATACATCCCTTGATAGGTAGATCATGGAGAAATAAATAGATATTACTTTATTTATGTATCATTGATATATATGATTTTTAGTTTTTAAACATGTGAGTTTAATGCTCTTCCCTCCCTCAAATTAGTTTCTAGCTTTATTATACTGTGGTCAGATCAATTCATTTATAGATATCAGTCATTTGGTCTGGTAAGAAGTATTATCTTATTATTGGTTTGAGATTATATATATGACCAATAGATCAAATCTGTTAATCAAGCTGTTCAAATATTTTGCATTTCTCCTAAATTTTATTTGCTAGATCTATAATTTCTAACAAAGCTTTCTTAAAATTTCCTAATTTTTGTGGATTTATCTATTTATATTTATAATTTTGTTATATTTTATATTGAGTAACTTGGGGCTGTACAACTAGATGAATGCAAGTCCAGAATTGTTTATATCCCCCTAATGAGTTGATCCTTTTATCATAAAATAATAGTAATAGTGCTTTTTGCCCCCAAATATTTTTCTGATGTTAATATTTCTATATAATTTCTATTTTAATTAATAACTCCTTGCTATATATTTTCCATTGTTTCAAGTTTTGTGTATAATTATTTGAAGACATATTTTTTCAGTCCTGGAGTACAAAAGAGTACATCTCCTCTTTTGTTTATTTCATCTCCCCCATTTTCTGAATTTTCTCTCTACATCCCTTACTAAAGTATGTTGGACCTTCTTAGTCCAATCTCCCTCTCCATCTTTGTTAATTTCACCTTTTTATATTAAATTTTCATCTTTTTTCATTCCATGAGGCATTTGGGTAGTTTTTCTCAAAGCTGTTTTCTCATTTATTTATTTCCTCTTCTGATTCAATTCTGTCACCTCACTCAGCCCATGAGTAGAGTTTTTGCAGTCTCTTTGCCATAAAGACTATTGATGTTCCAAGCTCTCAGTTGAGTCACTTTCAGCCTTCTGTCTCTCTTATACTGGAGATGTCCTCTTCCCTGTGTGAAAAGTGAAAACCTAGTCGCAGCTTCTAGGGCTTCTATCTGAGACAAATACTCCTCGTATGTTTTCACTTGCTGTTCTAACCTTGTTTCTTCCTTGGTTCTGATACCTGAAGATGCTCTTTTATTTTTTTAACTTTGTATTTTAAAAATATTTTTCTAACATATTTTTCCAACATTAGTCTGTGCTTGCAATGGGAGGGGTTTCTTCTATTTTCAACTCAGTCATTAGATCCCAGGAAGTTTCATACAGGTGCCTGATATGTACAAATGCATTAGTATATTTTTAAAGGATAGTCTTCCTTGATATCAAAGGTTGAGTTTCTTCCAACTTTTTTATTTCTAAAACAAATAGCTTTACAAAGCAAAGAGAATATATTGGGAAGTAGTTCTGGGTGAGAACCAGCACATTACCAGGTTTTTAATGTAAAACACGTGATCGTGTGATCAAAATGGCCTTCCAAACTAATTAAAGAATGTGATTTTTTTTTTTAATCTTAGTTGCTTACAAAGGGAGAGCAGATTCATCTTTAAGTGTTCTTATGATTATCTGGATGAAATAACATATGGGACTCATTATTTCAGAGCAGAAAAATAATTGAGATTTTAATTTGAAAATTATTAGAATAATCAGATTTTTGAGTGCTAAGTGTGCATTAGCCTCTCACGTTTCAGTAGCATGGCAAATTCAAGCATACCCTTGCAACTTCCACGCATAACAGGAGAAATTAAGATGCCAGCTATTACCAACACACATCATCTAATAAAGAAGTGCTTAATGTTCCTCCTTGAGCAACAGCAATAATAAGTTGTGTTTTGGAACTTAGTGAATATGGAGAAAACTCTATTTTTTAGGAAATTATCTAAAATTATATAGCCATCTAAAAAAACACAGCTATCAATATATAAAATACAGCAAGTCCCCTATATGCTGCTGCTGCTGCTGCGTAGTCACTTCAGTCATGTCCAATTCTTGTGCAACCCTATGGACTGTAGCCCACCAGGCTCCTCTGTCCATAGAATTCTCCAGGCAAGAATACTGGAGTGGGTTACCATGCCCTCCTCTAGGGGATCTTCCCAATCCAGGGACTGAACCTACGTCTCCTGCATTGCAGGCATATTCTTTATCTCTGAGCCACCAGGGAAGCCCAAGTCCCCTACATAGGAACCTTCCAGTTGTAAACTTTCAAAGATGCAGATGTGCATCCCATTAATGTCAGGTGTGAGCAAAATTGCAACTTGCCTCTGACTCCTATTGCTGGTGATCCTTCAGCTCTACCATCTTCTACCTCCTCTCCCTCCTCCAGGCAATAATTCTTCTTGCCTGTTTACTTGATACCAGACCCTGTATGCCAGCTGTTGTACTGTATTATTGTACTTTTCAAGGTACTATACTGTAAGATTAAAAATGTTTTCTTTTTTGTATTTTTAATGTCTTATTTCTGTGAAAAGTATGATAAACCAATTATAGTACAGTGCTATATAGCCAATTATGTTAGTTGGATACCTCAGCTAACTTTGTTTCTTGGACTTACAAGCAAATTGGATTTACAAATGTGGTCTTGGAACAGAACTCATTTGTATGTAGGGAATTTACTGTATAGTGATCTTAAGATACGTTAACTTGGAAGACAGAATTGCAGCTAGCAGGCTACTTAAGTGGACTCTGTTGTCACAAAATGTCAGGTGAATTACTTATTCAACACATGTAAGTTCTACTTCTCTTGTTAATGTAGGGCGGCTACTTTTAGAACCACTTTTATAAGAGGGATGCTGTATAGTCCCTTCTAAGTCCATTCTTAAATGTGGACTTACTCTCTCTAGCAATGACATTTTCACTGTCACTCTTTTTCCTTTGGTAGAAAGCAAATTTGATGGCCCTATTTTCTCTACAACTTTATCAGACTTTCCTCTTTCTTTTAGTGAAGACAAATTTACATTTAATGACTCAGGAAGCTTTGTACTTTGGGCTCCCTCCTGCTTCTGCCAAATTCTGTGCTGCGTGATGACCCTGGTCTCTGGCTTTTTTGTGCTGAAATTCACTCATTCACTATCAAATGACAATGAAGTACTTCCAAGAGAGGTCTTGGGGTCTTGCAGAAATGATAGTGAATCATGTTATGAAATAGTAAAAAAAAAGAAAAAGAAGAAAATATATGTATGTATGTATTAATCAGTGGACCTTGATTCACTGATTTGAAAGGGCTCGTTCCAGTTTCCAAAGCATTGCAGAGACAGAGTTTAGGAAATATTTTTTTAATCTTTTTTACATTTCAAAAAACAAAATTACTTTATGTCTTATTCCTTCTTCCACCCTGTGCAGCTTAGAACAGCGAAACTTGACTTTGGAAACAGAAATGATGAGCCTCCACGATGAACTGGATCAAGAAAGGAAAAAGTTCACAATGATAGAAATCAAAATGCGAAATGCTGAACGGGCAAAAGAAGATGCAGAGAAAAGAAATGACATGCTTCAGAAAGAGATGGAGCAGTTTTTTTCCACGTTTGGGGAGCTGACAGTGGAACCCAGGAGAACCGAGAGAGGAAACACGATATGGATCCAGTGAGGGGCGCTCTCTCCCGCTGTCTCGAGTGGCCCTGGGAAGGACTCTGGAGATTCTGGTGGGAAGATTATATGGGACCAGGTGGCTGGTCACCTGGCTGTACAGAGTTCTAGCTGGGGAAGGCATATCATTTATAGACATTACCCACCCATATCTTCAATGTGTACCAAAGTTGTATCATGTCCCATAATGCTACTGTTAAGTGTTACAACTGGATATGTGTATATAGAGTAGTTTTTAAAAAGTGAACTAAAAACAAGAAGCGTATCTCAAGAATTATTTTATTGGCAGTCTTGTATTTAAAATGTTAAATCAGTATGTCATTGCAATTTAGCTTGCTTTCAAGCTTCACCCCTTGCACTTAACATAAGCTATTTTTGGCATTGTGTTATCATCAGCTTATTTTATAGATCAATATTTTTATTTCCCCTTTTGCTGAGGAAACGGAGATAAGCAGATATATAAATATATAAAAATATATATGAGATGAGTTATTAAAATCAAAAGAATACTTTGTGGCTGTGCTGTTTGTGCTGATAGACCTTGCCGTGACCAAAAAGAGAAATGTAAATAATTTTATAAAATATGATGGAATCCCCAGGAAACTTTGAATCACTCTATGAATTCTGCCCTTGACACTGTTCAGTTTTCTTGATGAGATGGTTTGACACAGGAAATTTTAGATTAAGTAAAAAGGTCTCCTTCTCAAGTCCCCTGGTCTGTCTTGCCCATGCCATAGACGCATGTCTCCTATGCAGGATGCACTTTAGAGGGGGGAAAAAAAAATCATTAAAAAAAAAAAAAAAGAGCATTTAAGTAGTCATGCCTTGAATTACTCTTTCTGCTGGATGGTTATGAGAGAAAATTCTTCCTGCCGTTGGGAAGTTGAGAAACAATGTTTGCTAATTATGGTGTCCACGTTGAGCTCCTGTCCCCCTACCAACCTCCCCCTGCCCTGAACTGCCCTCTGGAAATGCAAACAGTGAAATAGTATTACCGTATCTCTCTCAGTGAAACTGCTGGAGTACGTGCCTTATATTCTTCTTTTGCTCAGGCTGACTGTTCTGTTGTCATCTAGGATCCTTTCCGAACGAGAGCTGGCAAAGGTAGTTTGAAGCCAGAGGGAGGTGATGGAGGGAACAGGGACCAGGAGAAGGAGACAGTTTGGAAGAAACTATCTGGCTTCTAGTTTGTTTTTTTACAATATTGTCCTTCCCTATTAAAACATATTTATTCACAATAATTTTAAAATGTGAATCTTTAAAAGTCCGATGGTGATCAGTTTGTGAGCATCACTAATGATAACTTTCCAGACTCTCTGGGACTCTCTGGAGCTGGAGATTGGAGAGAACAATTCTTCACAATTAAATAAGGCAATGATTTTGAGAAGCAAAGCAAATAAATCTTTCTCGGACTAGAACAGAAAGTCACAAAAGGCATAATTAGAAATAAACACTACTTGAGTTTATGGGATTTGCGTTGTTTGGAGGTTCTCTGTTTGTGTGTATTTATTTTCAAGGGGACAGTAGCCTTTACAGCCTCTGTTCTTGTCACTGTGCAGCCTTTGTTTATATACTTACACTGAGCAAGCTTATGTCCTTTGGTATCAACCACTGTCTCTATAGCAATAGTTCCTTTATCTTTAGTTCCCTTTTCTCTCTCTCTTCAATTCTGTAGCAAGATACTCCTACCCGGATATCCTATAGAAAATTCAAATGCAAAATGTGCAAAAATGATCTCTTATCTTTTCCCAAGTCCCTGCCTTAGTTAACAAAAACCACAGACTCATAGGAAGCTGAATGTTACAATAGTAAAAATCAAAGACTATGCAAACTTCCCATGTTCAAAATTTTTCCAGTTGTCCAGCTGTTACTAAATCTTCTGTGCATCTCTTTTTTCATCTGTAGAATGGGTGGGCATAATAAAAATACTGCTTTTGTAGACTTATGTGGTTTCAGCAAGGTAGCTTATATCAGGTTGAGGACAGTACCTAGTATACAGGAAGGACTCCATCAATGTTAACTGGAATTTATCTCTACTATACCCTCTTCTTCATGTTAACATTCACTCATCAAGTACTGTCTAGTCCACCCATTCTCGCCTTTTTCATCTGCTCACTTTGATCAATTTCTGCCCATCTCTTGATGAAAGCATCTCACCCAGCCCCTTTTGTTTTGGTATTTCATTTGCAGACTGCTCTTTCTAAGTCATTCTTCTGACCACGTAGCCTTGTTGCTGCTGCTACTGCTGCTAAGTCACTTCAGTCATGTCAGACTCTGTGAGACCACAGAGCTGTGAGACAGCAGCCCACCAAGCTCCCCTGTCCCTGGGATTCTCCAGGCAACAACACTGGAGTGGGTTGCCATTTCCTTCTCCAATGCATGAAAGTGAAAAGTGAAAGTGAAGTCGCTCAGTCATGTCCGACTCTTCGAAACCCCATGGACTGCAGCCTACCAGGCACCTCTGTCCATGGGATTTTCAGGCAAGACCACTGGAGTGCGTTGCCATTGCCTTCTCTGTGTAGCCTTGTCAATAACATCAAATGCCCCTCACACCGTATAGATGACTCTAACCTGCAGTTTCAGTCTCAGATCCTGCCACTTCCCCCATACCTGCAATGCTATCTCATGCCTCTGGAACGTTCCACCTTCTTTTTATTTAAGATTTTTTTTTTTTTTAATATGGACCATTTTTAAAGTCTTTATTGAGTTTTTACAATATTATTTCTGTTTTTGTTTTGGTTTTTTTTTTTGGTCATAAGGCAGATAGGACACTAGATTCCTCACCAGGGATTGAACCTGCACCCCCTGCATTGAAAGGAAAATCTTAACACTGGACCACCTGCAAAGTCCCTCCACCTTCTATCATTGTGCGCATCTTGACTGCCTTCCTTCTATCTGGCACACACCAACCATGTGTTTTTTTGTTTTTGTTTGTTTTTTTGCCAAATCAAAAGTCAGTTCAGTTCAGTTCAGGCACTCAGTCGTGTCCGACCCTCTGTGACCCCATGGACTGCAGCATGCCAGGCCTCCCTGTCCATCATCAACTCCTGGAGTTTACTCAAACTCATGTCCATCGAGTCGGTGATGCCATCCAACCATCTCATCCTCTGTCGTCCCCTTCTCCTCCCACCTTCAATCTTTCCCAGCATCAGGGTCTTTTCAAATGAGTCAGTTCTTCCCATCAGGTGGCCAAAGTATTGGGGTTTCAGCTTCAGCATCCATCCTTCTAATGAATATTCAGAACTGATTTCCTTTAGGATGGACTGGTTGCATCTCCTTGCAGTCCAAGGGACTCTCACGAGTCTTCTTCAACAGCACAGTTCAAAAGCATCAATTCTTCGGTGCTCAGCTCTCTTTATGGTCCAACTCACACATCCGTACATGACTACTGGAAAAACCATAGCCTTGACTAGATGAACCTTTGTTGGCAAAAGTAATGTCTCTGCTTTTTAATATGCTGTCTAGGTTGGTCATAACTTTCCTTCCAAGGAGTAAATGTCTTTTAATTTCAGGGCTGCAGTCACCATCTGCAGTGATTTTGGAGCCTCCTAAAATAAAATGAGCCACTGGTTCCACTGTTTCCCCATCTATTTGCCATGAAGTGATGGGACCAGATGCCATGATCTTAGTTTTCTGAGTGTTGCGCTTTAAGCCAACTTTTTCACTCTCCTCTTTGAGTCAATTTCATTAAGAGGCTTTTTAGTTCCTCTTCACTTTCTGCCATAAGGGTGGTGTCATCTTCATATCTGAGGTTATTGATATTTCTCCTGGCAATCTTGATTCCAGCGTGTGCTTCATCCAGCCCAGCATTTCTCATCAAATGTCAGCTCCCCTTTAAAGCTTCCTAAGAGCTCAATGGAAGGTTAGTTGTGCTTTGTGCTCCCAATTTATATATATCTTTGTGCTCCCAATTTATATATCTCTCTTTTACCATTTTCCATGTCTGATTGTTTTCTTCACCAAGTTAAAAAGCAGTTTAGGAAGTAGCAAAGTGGAATGGTAATTGCAGGAAACTGAGAACCATACAAAAGTAAGCATCTTAACAGTTAGAACCGGGCATGGAACAATGGACTGTTTGGAAATTGGGAAAGGAGTACATCAAGGCTGTATATTGTCACCCTGCTTATTTAACTTATATGCAGAGTACATGCTGGCTGGATGAAGCACAAGCTGAAATCCAGATTGCCGGAGAAATATCACTAACTTCAGATATGCAGATGACATCAACCTTATGGCAGAAAGCAAAGAGAAATGAAAGAGCCTCTTGATGAAGGTGAAAGAGGAGAATGAAAAAGCTAGCTTAAAACTCAGCATTCAGAAAACTAAGGTCATGGCTTCTGATCCCATCACTTCATGGCAAATAGATGGGGAAACAATGGAGACAGTGGGCTGTTTTCTTGGGCTCCAAAATTACTGCAGATGGTGACTGCAGCCATGAAATTAAAACATGCTTGCTCCTTGGAAGGAAAGCTATGACCAACCTAGACAGCATGTTAAAAAGCAGAGACATTACTTTGTCCACAAAGGTCCATCTAGTCAAAGCTATGGTTTTTCCAGTAATTGTGTATGGATGTGAGAGTTGGACCATAAAGAGAGCTAAGCACCATAAAAATTGATGCTTTTGAACTATGGTGTTGGAGCAGACTCTTGTGAGTCCCTTGGACTGGAAGGAGATTAAACCAGTCCATCCTAAAGGAAATCAGTCCTGAATATTCACTGAAGGGACTGATGCTGAAGCTGAAGCTCCAATACTTTGGCCACCTGATTTGAAGAACTGATCATTGGAAAAGATCCTGAAGCTGGGAAAGATTGAATGTGGGAGGAGAAGGGGATGACAGAGGATGAGATGGTTGGTTGGATGGCATCACTGACTCGATGGACATCAGTTTGAGCAAGCTCCAGGAGTTGGTGATAAACAAGGAAGCCTGGCGAGCTCCAGTCCATGGGGTCACAAATAGGCAGACATGACTAAGCAACTGAACTGAACTGGACTGAATATGCCTCAGGCAAGGTGCAAAATAATGAGAAGTCATTTAACCTTTGAGCCTTAGTTTTTTCATCTGTAAAGTGAAGGCGATAACTCTCTTACTTTGAGGTGATGTGCCCTGTGCCTATCCAAGTGCCTGCCACATAGCTTGATTGATAACTCTATTGATAAATGCAGTTTCTTAAGGCACCAGAAAGATATCTTATCGATTTTAAGTGCCTCCCCCTCCATCGTCACTGGCCTTCCCAGGTGAAGCAATGGTAAAGAATTCTGCCTGCCAATGCGGAAGATGCAAGAGATGCAGATTTGATCCCTGGGTTGGGAAGATCCCCTAGAGTAGGAAATGGAAAACCACTCCGATATTCTGGCCTGGAAAATTTAATGTACAGAGGAGCCTGGTGGGCTACAGTCCATGGGGTCACAAAGAGTTAGACACGACTGAGCACACACATTCTTCACCATTATTATGCCACAGAGTATCAGCATGGAGAGTTAGCAATAAATTTTGTCTTTGCTTTATGAGGGATACTGTTATTAATTTTAATTATAAATAGTGATAACAATCTTCAGTCAATGCATGCCATAAGCAACTTGTCCATCTGGGTTTTTATTGGTTTTTATATTAATTCAGCTGAAAGCCTAGAAAAATATCAATGGGAAATTGACATAAGAATAAATTGGAAATATATAGGTAGTGTTGAGGGTTCATTTGCTGCATTCTGTATACATTTCTTTAAAACTCTTTAGACAACTGTGATGATTTTTACATTATGGGCTCAGGAAAAAAGACTTGCTTCCAAGTGAGTCTATAGTACTGGTTTGACTTATCAAACTATATGGCTATGTATCCTTTAATGAACATTTAAAATAGAAATGCCCATGCCATCAAGCTAACTAAAGTGCAGATTTTATATGTAAATTTATCATGAAGTGACTAAAAACTCCAAGTAAAATTTAAATAATGTCATTCCAATTTATTCACAAGCTGAGGATTCCTTTTACAAAATTATATCAATGCTAGGTAAGACAGTTTAAATCTCTTTTTAAAGATATAATTAATATGATATAATATTATAAAATTAATTCATATAATTAATACTGTAATAATTTTAATGATATAATTATCTCTCATTGGAAATGCAGGAGCAGATTAAAGACTGGGGTTGTTGTTTAGTTGACTTACTTTAGAACTGTTTGGTTTGATCTACTTGCAGTCCTAGGAATTCTCAAGAGTCTTTTCCAGCACCACAGTTCGAAAGCACCGATTCTTTGGTGCTCAGCCTAGACTGGGGTTGTTGTTTAGCTGTTAAGTCATGTCCAACTGTTTCCAACCCCATGAACTGTAGCCCACCAGTCTCCTCTGTTCATGGGATTCTCCAGGCAAGAATACTGGAATGGGTTGTCATTTCCTTTTCCAGGGCACCTTTTGGACTCAGGGATCAAACTCATGCCTCCTGCATTGGCAGGTGGATTCTTTACTGCTGAGCCACCAGGGAAGCCCCAAGGAGCCGACCACAAACCCCAGTGTCCCTTATACTGCAGATTTGTGCCTTCTTGGTGTAGCATCCTAGAAGAGAAAATTCATGAACTTTTGCATTCGAAGACCTGGATCATAATCCCAGCTCTGCAGCTTAGAAGTTATATAAGCTTAAAGGAAGTTACGTCAAGTTTGTAAGCCTGTTCATTTTTATGTAAAATTGGGATAATAATAGTGTCTTTTCCTTATTAGATTTTTTTGAGGAATGAATAAGTGATTAGCACTGTATTTGGCATATATTAAGTGTTCATAAAATGAAGATCATGGCATCTGGTCCCATCACTTCATGGGAAATAGATGGGGAAACAGTGGAAACAGTGTCAGACTTTATGTTTTTGGGCTCCAAAATCACTGTAGGTGGTGACTGCAGCCATGAAATTAAAAGACTCTTACTCCTTGGTAGAAAAATTATGACCAACCTAGATAGCATATTGAAAAGCAGAGATGTTACTTTGTCAACAAAAGTCCGTCTAGTCAAGGCTATGGTTTTTCCTGTGGTTATGTATGGATGTGAGAGTTGGACTGTGAAGAAGGCTGAGCACTGAAGAATTGATGCTTTTGAACTGTGGTGTTGGAGAAGACTCTTGAGAGTCCCTTGGACTGCAAGGAGATCCAACCAGTCCATTCTAAAGGAGATCAGCCCTGGGATTTCTTTGGAAGGAATGACGCTAAAGCGGAAACTCCAATACTTTGGCCACCTCATGCGAAGAGTTGACTCATTGGAAAAGACTCTGATGCTGGGAGGGGTTGGGGGCAGGAGGAGAAGGGGACGACAGAGGATGAGATGGCTGGATGGCATCACCAACTCGATGGACATGAGTTTGAGTGAACTCTGGGAGATGGTGATGGACAGGGAGGCCTGGCGTGCTGCAATTCATGGGGTCGCAAAGAGTCAGACACGACTGAGCGACTGAATGAACTGAACTGAAGTGTTCTATAAATGGTAGCTGTTGGCTCCCAAGTTACTCCTGTTAAAAGGATGCTTCTGGAGCTCGTAGCTGGGTTCTGGCCTTGGGAAACGGACCAGCAATGAAGCACTAGCACGCACAGCAGCAGAGGATGTAATTGTGACCCTGTCTCGAGGACTCCAAGTTTACCTTTTCTCAGATGATCCGCCGAGATTGATGACAAGACAGAGGCATGCTAAAAGCATCCTTTCTATTTGGAATTAATACAATTACATCCATGATCTGGGAATAAAATCTAAAGAACCACCTCTAACTGTCCATCAATTTTGTCTATGTGGACACAGAGGAAGACAATGGGCATTAAAGGTATTAGGTAAAATACAGTGAAAGTGCCTAAGGATGTGGGCCAGTGAACATGCCTACAGTCATATCAGCATCACCTTTAGTGAATATTCATTGAAGGAGTCCACAGTCTAGACTAGCAGGAGGCTAGGTGCCCTGGGATACCTTGTTGGTCTTCAGTTGCTAAGTCATGTCCGACTCTTTGTGACTCCATGGACTGCAGCATGTCAGGCCCCTCTGTCCTCCACTATCTCCCAGAGTTTGCTTAGATTCACATGAATCATCACAGATTCATTCACATGAATCTGAGCAAACCCGAGGAGATATTGAAGGACAGGAAAGCCTGGCGTGTTGCAGTTCACGGGGTCATAAAGAGTCAGACGCAACTTAGTGACTGAATAACAACATGTCCCTTGAGTCAGTGATGGCTATCTAACCATCTCATCTTCTGCCACCCCCTTCTCCTTTTACCTTCAATCTTTTCCAGCATCAGGGTCTTTTCCAATGAATCGGCTCTTTGCATCAGGTGGCCAAAGTATCAAAGCTTCAGCAACAGCCCTTCTAAATGACTATTCAGGGTTGATTTCCTTTAGGACCGATTAGTTTGATCTACTTGCAGTCCCAGGAACTCTCAAGAGTCTTTTCCAGCAGCACAGTTCAAAAGCATCATTTCTTCGGTGCTCAGCCTAGTTTATAACAATTTCCACATGAGCTGTATGGCAGATGTTAAAAGGCCACAGAGGTGAGGCTGGGCAAGGCACTGCAGAGCCATGGCTATGACATGAGCCCTAAAGGATGAGTTGGACGTAATCAGACAGGGAGGCAGTTTGGAGCCAAGACCTCCCTGGAGCACACGTGGAACAGCATGTATGGAGGCGCTTGTGCTACAGACTCCGGGGAGGGGGCCTTTTCAAACACACAAGATGCCCTATCCAGCCTGTGCCATCAAGGCGGCCTTCTACCTAACAACCTTTCTGCACCCTGTGAGACTTGAAAACACACGTAGGTCCCAGGTGGCTTCTACTCTTTTATTCAAAGGAAGCAGCCAGAGTGTGAAGTGTTTTGCCTTGTTTGAATTCACAGACCACAGGGAAAGAGTGCTGGATCGGTGGCTCCTGTAGGTCTCTTTCATTATTCTCTTTATAGTCTTCTTAATGGGACCAGTGGGAAATGAGCCAAGTGTTAGCACTGCCCAGCTGAAGTGCCTCTTGTTGCCAAGTGACTTGGATAACGAACAGTTTCCCAGGCAGCCTGACTTTACTGAACCTACTCTAGAGCTTTAAGGGGAAAGTTTAGCCAATGAAAAGTGTGTTGTTTAACATCCCATTTGCGGCTCAGGTCCAGGGCTGAACGCCACTCTTTATTTATGGACTATGTGTACCTGCCCTCGAGGGTCAAGCCCAGGCGAGACCAGCCCACACAGTAGGAGTCCTTTTGTTTTATCTCAGGGGTCCCTTTCTTACATGGAGAGTACAGGTAACAGGGTAACACTGAATTGTCTGAGTGAGGAGTCAAGTTGGACTATTTGCTTGGAGCAAAGCTATCTCTTGGCTCTGAGGGGAGCCCTTGAAGACTTTGTGAAAATACCAGGTCCATCCTAGCCCTTTCCTCCCAACACACACGTCCCCTGCCTCCACAAGCGTCATTAGAATTGGCTAACGACTCTTAGCCAATTAGAACAGGCTCCCACACTTCACCCTCTATTGTTGTTGCCATTTAGGTGCCCAGTCATGTCTGGCTCTTTTGTGACCCTATGGACTATAGCCTTCCAGGTTCCTCTGCCCATGGGATTTCCCAGGCAAGAATTCTTGGAGTGGGTTGCCATTTCCTTCTTCAGGGGATCTTCCTGACCCAGGGATCGACCCATAACTCCTGCATTGGCAGGTGGATACTGCTGGGCCACCTGGGAAGCCCTCACCCTCTGTTACTTTTCATCGAAGTAGCTAATGGTCCTTGTCACTTGTCTCCGCCTGTGACCTCATCCCCCTCTTGCTCAGCACATTCCCACATTCGCTTCAAACTCTGATCCCTCCCCCATTCCCCAACCTTTCCATTACACCTTCTAGATCTGCCAGCATCCCCTTTCCATATTTCCTGAAGCAGTCATGTCCTAAAGACATGGCTGTCCTGCAGCCCTCTCCAGGGTGGCCTATTTTTCCTTCCCACAACACAATTCAACACAAATGATAATTCCCACAATTATCATTAGCCTGATGGAGAGCAAAGTCTATCTTTGCTTTTTATTGCTACTTTCAGAGCGTTGATCATCTCTCCTCCCTAAGAAGCTTCTTGGAAGTACATGTCACATGAAAGAGTATTTTTAGCATCTAATCAGCTGTTTGTCCTAACCTCTATTTCTCTGTCATACACCAATCTGGCCACATAGCTCCTTGATCTATTCGGTCCTGAAAAATCTTGTTTTCCTTTGCCCAAACATCAGCCACCTGAGCCCAAGGTTGACCTCACACCATGACATTACAAAAAATTCTTGCTGTTCTTGGGTCTCTAAGTCATGTCTGATACGGTGACCCCATGAACTGCAGCATGCCAGGCTTCCTTGTCCTTCAGTATCTCCCAGAGTTTGATCAAATCAAGTCCACTGACTCGGTGATGTTATCTAACCATCTCATCCTCTGTCATCCCCTTCTCCTCCTGCCCTCAATCTTTCCCAGCACCAGGGTCATTTCTAATGAGTCAGCTCTTGCATCAGATGGTCAAATTATTGGAGCTTCAGCTTCAGCATCAGTCCTTCCAGTGACTATTCAGAGCTAATTTCCTTTAGGATTGACTGCTTTGATCTCCTTGCAGTCCAAGGGACTCTCAAGCCTAGCATTTCATATGATGTACTCTGCATACAAATTAAACAAGTGAGTGATAATAAACAGCCCCAAAATAACTGCACCATCACCAAAATGTTTATACCAAGCATCCACTCTCTGATTATCACTTCTTCTCTTTCTAGATCACTCCTTTTTGCACCATCACTCCAACAATTCTTGAATGCTCCCAAAGTATCTCAGAGTCATGGGCTTGCCTAAATTTTCACAAATTATTATCCCCTCATGTCATCCCTCATGGCATCACTTCCCTCCTTGACCAACTTAGCTTCTGTGGCTCTCCATCACATTTATTCCTTGGAGTAGGAAATGGCAACCCATCCCAGTATTCCTGCCTGGGAAATTCCATGGACCAAGGAACCTAGTGGGCTACAGCTCATGGGGTGCCAAAGAGTCAGACACAACTGAGCACGCGCTCACACACTCCACTCTCAAATCCCTTCATCTTCTCTTCCACCACTCCACTCATCTGGGAAGCAAAGAAAAGAACTCAACTTTGGCTAAATCCAGTTTCTGATTCCTCCTAACCTTCATCTAAAAAACTAAACGTGGCTGAAGAGCAGAGGACCACTGATTGGCTTGCCTACCTTATATAAAAATAGCTCATTTCTCTCTCATTGTTGTCCAGTAACTTATCTTTGTAATTTTTAAGGTCTATTTTACACTTCATAAGCCCCATGAGCTCTTTCTATCCTCATATTCAGCTGATAATCTTACTTATATAAACTTACTTACTGATAGGCTCTTTTTACTGAGAAAAAAAAAAATCCACAAAGCACATGAGATCTTAGCTTCCCAACCAGGGATCAAACCCACACCCCCTGCACTGGAAGGTGAGGTTTTACCTCTGGACGACTTGGGAAGTCCCTGTTTTAATGTTTCATCGTCGTATCTACCAGACAACCTACACCCGCACTGTACACACCACCTTAGCTCTTGTTCCAAACACCGTGCTGCCTGCTCCACCCAGGCCAACGATTCCTCTTTGAGAGCACACCTCTCCTATTCCAGAATATTGCGCCTTCAAATAGATACTCCTTCTCTCTTGTATTAGATATTATGCTCTTAAGTATTAAGCCCTCCCATACATACTTACACTTTGGTAACTTAAAAAAATCCTTTCATCATATATATGTCTAATTTCAACATCACTCTTCTGCTTCACTTTTCAGAAAAAAAAAAACAAACTTGAATTTTCTGACCTCATTTCTAGCTTCTCGCTTCCCATGTTCTCTTGAATTCAGTGGAATCATGCTTTCTTGCTCAAAATTGCAGAGAAACTACCGTAGTCAAGGTCAGCCATGACCTTCATAAAATCAAGTCCAATCGCCAGTCTTCCGTCTCCATCCTCGCTGCTCGGTGACATTGTCCGTGGTGCCCACTCCCTCATTTTTGAAACACTTTGTTTGGCTTCCAGGATAGCACATGTTCCTGGTGTTCCCTCTGCTTTACTAGACATTCTTTAGAACACCCTCCTGTTCCTAACTTCTGTATGTTGGAACAAGAGGTACATTCATCTTCGGGCTCTTCTTCTTTATCTACCCTCAGCCTCTTATAAGTCTCTTATACTTTCCTTGTTTCAATCAACACTTATGACTCTCAAATTTGTTTCAGCTCAACTTCTTTCCTACCTCCAACCTCGTAGAAACTCCAGCTACCTCATATGAGTATCTAATGAACTGACATTTCCAACAAGAAATATGAATTTCTTCACAAATATGTTTCTAGCCCATCATTCTCAGTCAACCACACCATCATTTACCTTGCAGCTTAGATTTCTTAAAAATACAATCATTACTTCATCTCTTTCTTCTGTATCACATTTCAATCCATCAGCAGATCTCAACTCTTACCTTCACAACGTATCCTTAATTGGACCCTGACTCCAACTCCTTCTCAGCACCAGCTCTTCTTAGCCCAAGTTCCATCTTGCCTTTCTGGACTCCTGATACACCTTATAATGGATTATTTGTTTCCATTCTTGTCTTTTTTCTTAACCTCCTCTCTCTACTCAGCAGCAAGGGAGATACTTTTTAAAAAGAAATATTATGGCATTTCCATGCTCAACTCTATCCATCATCTTCCCATGATAGAATCAAAGCCCAAGATCTTGCCATGCTCTGACTCTTTCTATCTCTTCAGTTTCACTTATTATCACACTTCTCTTGTCCATTCTGCTTTATTCACAAGAGGCAGTGTGTGCTCAGTTTTGTCTGACACTTTGAGATCCCCTAGACTGCAGCCCAGCAGGCTACCCTGTCCATGGAATTTTCCTGGCAAGAATACTGGAGTGGGCTGCCATTTCCTCCTCCTAGGGATCTTCCCGATCCAGGGATCAAACCCACATCTCCCCAGTCTGTTGAAATGGCCAGGAAGATTCTTTACCACTGAGTCACTGGGGAAGCCCTTTATTCACAAGACTGTCATTCTTGTGAATATAAGAACTCTTATAAGAATATATAAACAGCTCTTACTCCAAGGCCTCTGAACTTGCTTGTCCCTCAGATACTAATATAACTCATTCCCTCACTTTATTCAGGTCTCTGCTCAAATATCACCTCCTCTGAGAACCTTGCTCTGATCACCTCATCTAAATGATACCCCTTATCATGCCTTATCCTTTTAACTACTTTGTCTGTTTTCTTAGTGCTATCCAAGACCTTGGGCTTCCCTCATTGCTCAGTTGGTAAAGAATCTGCCTGCAATGCAGGAGATCCTGGTTCGATTCCTGGGTCAGGAAGATCCGCTGGAGAAGGGCTAGGATACCCACTCCAGTATTCTTGGGCTTCCCCTGTGGCTCAACTGGTAAAGAAGCCATCTGCAATGAGGGAGACCTGGGTTCGATCCCTGGGCTGGGAAGATCCCCTGGAGAAGGGAAAGGCTACCCACTCCAGTATTCTGGCCTGGAGAATTCCATGGACTATATAGTCTATGGGGTCACAAAGAGTCAGACACAACTGAATGACTTTCACTTTCACTTTTTCAGTGTGCATAGAACAATCATGGGAAGACTGAAGTACTTAATATCTGTGGCATGGGTCAGTGAGTGAGTGTTCAGAATTCAATGTCAAGTTTCTGGTTCACATATTCAGTGATGTTCTGAGTTGGAGTTTCTAACAGAAAATAACAAATGACTAAACTGTACCTTATTTTAGGGCTCCAACAACTCCCACAGACTGAACAAATTTCAAAAATTTGGCTTCCTATGAGAGCATCACTGCAGAGAGACTCCAGTATCTGCTGTGATGTTATTTACTCATTTGGATATTTTGAAATATGAGCCTCAAGCTCAGCATTCAGGCCCAATAGCTCTCGGAAGAAACATGTATCAAAATGAACTTTATATTATGTAGAAAAAAGCATCCATGCTATTTTTGTTGTTGTTGTTTTTTAGCCTCTGAACTTCTTATCTATTTTTCCCCCAGGATACAAATATCAGAAGTCTTTGGCAAGGTATCAAAATGCCATCACATTTCTCCCTTTTTCTGGAGACTGAAATTTGTTTGTTGTTGTTTAGTTGCTAAGTGTTGTCCAACTTTTTGGCACCCCATGGACTGTGCCTAGGCTCCTCTGTCCATGGGATTTCCCAGGCAAGAATACTGGAGTGGGGTGACATTTCCTTCTCCAGGGGATCTTCCCAACCCAGGGATCCAACCCACATCTCCTGCATTGGCAGGCAGAATTCTTTACTGCTGAGTTACCAGGGAAGCCCATCATTAATTGTACTTATGTATGATTAGACAAAATGATAACATCAAAAGCAGATTCCATGTTTCATTTGCTTTAAGCGAATAATAAAAATGGAATCATTCAAATCATGCCACTAATTTGAACACATTATTATTTTAAAAGAGAGTAATAGATGAGTTAAAGATTTTTTGCTTTAACCACTTATTTTTAAACTATTTAAGCTTTATTTACTCTGAAGTTGTGAGGATAAGAACTATGTTGTATTTATCTCCTACAAGGACACAGAGAGAGATGTTCAACAAATGGCCTTGGAGTGAATGAATGTGCCACTTAAGAACGTAACTCAGAATTTAAATTAGAAATTTAGAGCAATTTTCTGAGAGCTTGATTTGCACCAAATCCAAGTTTGCAAAATACTAACATTAAGAAATAAGCAATGGCTTTTTGAAAGTCTTCCTTTCATACAAGAAGCACTTTAATATCAACAGTTTCCTTGGTCCATGTAAAATATTATTTGGTTTATAAAAATTGATTTTGTGTATAGTTGTTCATAAATAATCCTTTGACAAATGCAAATATAAAAGTGTTCATGAAAAGCAAATTGTGAGAGATACAATTTTCTAGGAAGAATGTGGAGAGGTTTTAAGATGAATAACATTTTATATCTGCTTTTGAGTTGCAGACAACGTGGATCACTGGGCAAAAAGAAGGAAAAGGACAGAACCAGAAGTTCAGTGTCACGGAAGTGAACCATGGAGTAAAATTTGAATCTTTTAAATTGCATTTCAGACTTATTTTACATTGTTTTATACTATGATAAACAAGTCTTTAATATGTGACAAGAGAGGATGGGAAATTCCAATTCTTGTGTATGTACCATCATATCTCATGTGCTTAGGAACTGTACATGTCTAGTTTGTTTCAGTAACAAAAGAGAAGACACTGATCTAAGAGGATGAACAGATCAAATTCAGTCTGGACCTGGGGAGATGATTTGCCATGTTCAGTGGTCCCTGACGTGAACTGACCTGAGACAAGAGCATTTTCAGTGTGTTTCACTACTTGCAAATGTCTTCCAGGCATGCCTTTCAAAATTCAGGGAGGAAAGACATGCAACAAGTAGCTTTCTGATAAATCCATAAGGTCAAAAACCTCTAGCTTGAGTACAGCCCAGTGCAACTGCTGAGCAAAAAGAATCCTCCTTCTAGGGTGGTTGTTGCACAAGCAAGAAAGGTAGTTTTCAAGATATCTTTATTCTCTCTGTCAATGTGCTCAGAATGACCCACATATTTGGTAACTTTCCATGGCACCTGGTGTGCACCAATAACTCCTTCTGATCCTTTCTCTCCATGAGCAGTCTTATGGCATGTGATTCCCCTTCTTAATAATGCATTTTCATGTACCTATACTTGGCCACTTTTAAACTTATTTTATTAACAGAGTAAAGATATGTGATTTAAAATAGAAGCTATGCCAGAGATAACAAATGGCTTTTGGTTTCTATTTTTCTCATATATAATAGGTTCGGTTCAGTTCAGTCGCTCAGTCATGTCTGACTCTTTGTGACCCCATGAATCGCAGCACACCAGGCCTCCCTGTCCATCACCAACTCCGGGAGTTCACCCAAACTAAATTGTGTTAACTCAAAAGAATAGGTATGTTTATCTTCCAGATTTTCTTTGTAATAGTTAGCTGGTTAAATAAAACATTGTATTTATAGAAATAGAAAGCCATTCCTCAATTTTTCAGATGTTTCCAGCTTAACATGGGTTTAGTGACCTTATCAAGACGAGGAGTAAGGTTAACTACCATGTAGACACACACACACACACACACACACACACACAACAACAACAACTTTGACCTCTCTCTTGAGTAATGACTAAACTGATCAGGACTTCTGATAAATTAACCTGATATTTAACCCTGTTTTACTCACCTAATACCCTCAGAAAATTATTTTTTCCCTCTTCACCGATTTTACACCTTAAAGGAAACATATGAGTTGTAGATGTACAACCAACATCTCCAGACAGAAATGAAGGCTATTTTTAGGAGAAACTAATCTCAAATGAAAGTAGAGCTTTCTACATGGTCACATATGTATTACACACTCATTACCCAAAGTGAGAAAGTAGGTCACTCCTCATTTCTTATTTATTCCCTGGCACAATCAGACTGCACAATGAAATCATGTGATATGCTTCAGAGCTACTGTCAGGACATAAAACCCAAGACAATGAGCAGCAGGACAACAGTTAGCAACAGGCAAATTCCAACAGTCTGGGTTTGGATTTGGTTTTATGTTACTAGAAGCAGATTTGCTTTGTTTTTTAATAGTTCATAAGAAACAGAAATCACAATGTATCAACTTCATATCCACCTACAAAGAGTTCAAAAAAGCCAAAGTTCTCCCCCCATTCATCCTCTTGTTCCACCAATATCTTGCAAATAAAAAAGGAAAAAAAAAAACACACACACACAAAATGAAAAAGAGTGAGAAAGGACACAAATGATTTAAATAATTTCAATCCTTATTAAACATCACTGAAGTGCATTTGATCTATCAGGCTGACTTTCAGTTCTCACCACTAAGACCTTGCAAAGAAACTGGATGTGTGTAGTTTTGTTTCCAGGGTTGATCTAGAACTGTAAAGATGAGATGTATATGAATGTGTGTATGTGTTTTAAGTCCATTTCATAAACACGGACACAGGACAATTCTCATCATTTGTAATAGTCTTTGGAGTCCAATCATGCAGCGTAACAGGCAGGTGTAAATTAGGTCTTGTTGCAAGATATACATGGCAAGGTGAACAGTTCAGTGCTAACTAGGGGCGGGAGATTTCTGTCCATTAGGATATACTGGCCATTGGTCCCACATAATCAAAAGTTAGATGTACAGGAGTTCATATACAAACAGAAATCTTCCATTTCAGCTTGCTGACCAAGGAAATGAGTCAAAGTGAGCCATTTCAGACAGCGAAAGAACTGTCCAAGTGCTAAAAGAGATAAAATCTTATATTTTAATCACATGGAAAATAATTAGTGTAACTATGTACATTATAAGTTGATTGTTGTTCTTAGAGAAAGGAGTTTCCATTCTGGGTTCAATAATCTCTGTGGAAGATATGCATGTTGGGCATTGTGAGCAGGGTAGAGGGTGGAGATTTCTCTTCAGACCCAAAGTGGTTGTAATCAAAGATTCCTCAGGCTATTTAATCTCTTGCTCTGAGCTATACAAGATAAATTCTCTTCAGCTAACCTGGTTGATAGCATTCATCACAGAGCATGATGCTTCTAAGATTTAGATTATCATATGTTGAGAATTACATAGAAATAGATTTGGAATAATTTAGATTTTGCAATGACTATTTAAAATTTTGAAGTCCATTTTGCTTATTCTGCCCCCCACCCTTCCCTGGCAAGTCATAAAAGGATTTATCTAATCTCACCTAGTCTACTTATTCTATTTGTCAAGGCCTATTTTCTGATTTACCAGGCAGCTGCTATTAGTATCCTTAGGTAATATTTTTCTGATAATGATAACAGATTGGAAAAAAAAAAAAAAAACAACTATACAGCTCCCTGGCCTTCAATTAAATAGTTTACTCCAAGTGGAGGGAACAGACCAGGCCCTGGTCCATCTATGGGGTACATTCTCTCAAAGCTCAGTCATCAGATTCTTGAAGATGCAAGATTATTATCAGTTTTTATTCCACAAGAAGAAATTTGGTTATTAGGCCAGTGTATCTATTTTGGCCAACAGAATACATGTAGAAATATCAAAGTGGTGGTGGTGGTTTTGCCAAGCTCTCTGAAAAATCTAGTTCCTCCCGCACATGGACATGTAGCTATCCCTCCTGTAAAATACTACAAAACATTTCTTGAAGGATCACTATGAAACTACTTGCCCTTTAAGGAAAGTCAGGCCAACTTTGCATTCCGAAAGGAACCCCAACCATAGGCAGGAACTTCACTTTTTCCAAGAGTGACCTGACACCCCCCTACCTGAAAAGCAGGAGAGACCTTTTGAAGGAATGGGTGACTGCACTGGAAATATTTGTTTTTTCAAGAAAAGAAGACTCAGTGCAGAACATAGTATATTCTGTGGATCTGATAACAACATAATCACCTTCTGAAGGGACTGATAAAATGGACCCAAGGTTGTGAAGGGTGGGTGGACTTTTGCAACGATGCTTCTCTTTGTTGGCCTATTGCCTGTTGCTTTGATAATCTAGGAAAATTAATTGTAGAAGCCGTCAAGAAGCTAACCCTTAGCTTGCTTTGTAATACATGATATCGCAATATAAAGGTTGTTCCATTTTTCCTTGACTGGAGGGAGTTCTCGCTGGAGGTAACCCGTTTCCAAGAGACAACAGGAGAGGCCAGACTAGCGGAGTTTGGAGAAGTAAGTAAGTAGCAAGTGGAAGTAGCAAGTAGGGGGAGGGGCTTTGGGTAGTTCTTGCCTGGTTTCATCTGAGTGGAAAAAAAAAATCACTTCCACATACATGAGACAGAGTCTAACTGTTGAGTGGTTCGAAGTTGCTGGCTGGCTGGAGATTTCCTTTTGTCTCCTGATGTTGTTTTGTGGCTGATGAAATTCTCCCTGGGATTCACTCTTTTTCAACAGCTTTGTGCTCTCTGCACTTAATCTCAATGTGGTTAAAGAGCCAGGAGGGGAGAGGCTGCAGGTATAGCAAGAGAAGAGCACAGAGAAAGGAGATAAACAAAGAAAAAGGAAAGCAGAGAAGAGAAATTTTAAAGGGGGAGGGGGAGTGAGGGGGGTGTTGAGAGAGTGTGACACAAAGAAAATTGAGAACTCATGTGAATGTGGAAGCATTTTTCCAATCAGATTGTCTGCAATATTAACCAAAAACAAGGGCAGCAAGATAGAGACACTGGGTCACTTCTATTCCAGGGGGCAAGCTGCACAGTCTAATAATTTTTCTCTCCATTTTGAACAAATGACCTCTTGTCATGAAATCTATGGTGAGAAGCAATCCCTGGTAAATGGCAGCATTGCTCCCGTGGCGATGGTGGGAGTTGATTCTATTGCTTAGGAAGAGATACGGCTTCCCTATCATTGTGTTTAAGGCAGTTTTCAGAGCACTGGCATTCTTGGCTGCTCTGTTTTCCGAGGGATTCCATTTGCCCATCATCTCACACTCAACCAACCATCCTGTGTGTTTCACTTCTTCTTCAGGTGAAATACCACCACATTGGTGAGCACCAAAATGGTCAGAGTGCAGAGCTGTGATGGATACTTCACTAGAGTGAATAAGAGGAGAAGGGTCGACCTGGTCCTGTTATTGCTGAGAAGTTATCCTGGTATCGCCTTGTATGGAACCAGGATGTTTCACAGTGCCTCCTTCAAGTGCCTGGGAAAGCACTTTCATTTATTTTTGAGCTAAATTCAGGAGATTTTGCTAAACATTGACATCAATGCTTCATGGCTTTTAAGACACTCTATTGCTAAAGCTATTTAGCAGCAGTAACTTATGGGCAGAGTTATTGCTGTCATGTCAACTTGTGGTACAAAACTCAGATGATCAGCCCTTCTTGAATTGTTGAAATTTATGAAAAAATAAATAAACATGAGACATTGGCCACGTTAAGGAGTCGGGGAAACCCCTGAGGAACGTCTGTGGATGTTTTCAAATGCTAACCTGAGGATCGCCCTGGGCTTTGGGTATTTTTTTTAAGTAGTCTTTTTTTTTTTTTTTAATTCCAGAAGAGGGAAGTAATATTTTTTCTCAAAATAAAACCTTGACAAGGTATAAACATGGCAAATAGCACAGTCATGGAAAACACAACCCACAATCTAAAAATAGCCTAGGCAAACTCATTTTTTGTTAGGGATACCACGTAGAGGCAGCTCCACACTATTTCAAAGAAGGGTTCCCATCAGATATGGAAACACTAACCCTGCCTCACTAGCTGCCAATCTCTTCTCAGTTGTGACACATACTTTGCAAACAACAAATGAGGGTCTCCTTTCTCAAATAGGAATGCCGGTGTCTCCTAGAATCTGGGTCATACCTCCTTTAGTTCTTCCTCCCACATGGCCACACTACCCTAGTCTCCCCTACCCACTCACTATCAGAGAAAAGACCCTCAGCTGTTATGCCTACCTTCCTTCTAAAGGTCAAACCATTCAATACCTGGAAACTGTTACCCTCTCCCACCCCGCACTGTACATAAGCATCACATATGTTCTTTCTACAAATTGGTTTACAGGTGCCATTTAATCAGTTCAGATTTGGAAGCTACATCTTCAAGGGTCCAAGAGAACTCACTCCCTCCCCATATTCCGCCCTTTACACATTTTCTTATAAGACATACAGCTTAATCAATTAACAAACTAAGTAGCTTATATACTGGCAATATATTACAGATGGGTTTATGTCAGAGTAATAGATCACATGAAATGGACCATGTGGTACCCCAGTGCGTGATGTCTTGGGAGAGCCCTGAGGACACTGACAGTAGCATCTCTAAGTACGTGGTGCTGTATGAATACAGACACATGCGGATCTGTATCTACATCCATCTGACTAGGCCAATAGGAGCAGGTAGATGCAAGATAGAGACACACACATGCTGGATGGGGCCACTGCACACCTTGTCATGCCATTTGAAAGGGCAGCTACAGGTCACTGGTTCTGCAGCCATTAAAATTACACTTTATGGAGAAGGCTTCTCTAATTGTGTTTGATTTGCTTTCTGTAGTCAAAGCATCATTGGAAGAATACCAAAGCAAGAGCAACTAGGAGTTAAATATACATTTGGCTTAGCTGCAATACAGAACTCTGGAGAAGAAGCAGGCTGAAAGATGTGTTTCAATTTTAGACTCGGATTCTCTCCCTTGCCACGTTCTTGTCGTTGTGTGTCTGCGTTTGCGTGTGTGCGTGAGTGTCTGCGTGTGTGTTCCATCACATCATCTCCTGAAGAACGCTGGGTTTCGCAGGCAGGCGGCTAGTCACCTGCAACAACCCAGGGGTCCTGCCGAGGCTTCCAGGCTGCTGTCAGTGTCAGATGCCAGGGTCTGGTCGGTGGACATGGAGGAGATGTCATTGACGGATGAGGAAGGAGGGAGGCTCTCACTGCTGTTCACGGCTGCACCTGTGCTAAGAAAACGAAGACCGACATGACTAAACCTGGAACTAGACTCAGCTGGATGTCACTCAGCGGACAAGTGTGTGCACAGACGATAAGGCAGTGCTCCCCAACCTTTTTGGCACGAGGGACCGGTTTCATGGAAGACAGTTCTTCCACAGAGCAATAAGGGGGGATGGTTTGGGGATGATTCACATGCCTTACCTTTACTGTGCATTTTATTTCTATTATTAGTACATCAGCTCCACCTGAGATCATCAAGCATTATTAGATCCTGAAGGCTGGGGACCCTAGATAGGGGATGTCTGCTCCATCATTCATTTGACAAGTCCTCATAGAACCACTAATACAGAGCACTACATTAGACTGTGAACATGAGTATAACAACACAGTGTCCCTGGTCACAAGTTATTCAAGGGTTAATGCAGTCATTCAAAATTGGGAAAGGAGTACATCAAGGCTGAATATTGTCACCCTGCTTATTTAACTTATAATATCCGGAGTACATCATGAGAAACGCTGGGCTGGAAGAAGCACAAGCTGGAATCGGTGTTGCTGGGAGAAATATCAACAACCTCAGACATGCAGATGACACCACCCTTAGGGCAGAAAGTGAGGAGAAACTAAAGAGCCTCCTAATGAAGGTGAAAGAGGAGAGTGAACAAGCTGGCTTAAAAGTCAACATTCAAACAATGAAAATCATGGCATCTGGTCCCATCATTTCATGGCAAATAGATGGGGAAAGAATGGAAACAGTGACAGACTTTATTTTTTGGGTCCCAAAGTCACTGCAGACTGTGACTGCAGCATGAAAATAAAGGACACTTGCCCCTTGGAAGAAAAACGATGGCCAACCTAGACAGCATATTAAAAAGGAGAGACATTACTTTGTCCACAGAGATCTGTCTAGTCAAAGCTATGGTTTTTCCAGTAGTCATGTATGGTGGTAAGAGGTGGACCATAAAGAAGGCTGAGCACCGAATAATTGATGCTTTTGAACTGTGGTGCTGGAGAAGACTCTTGAGAGTCCCTTGGACTGCAAGGAGATCACACCAGTCCATCCTAAAGGAAATCAACCCTGAATATTCATTGGAAGGACTGATGCTGAAGCTGAAGCTCCATTACTTTGCCACCTGATGGGAAGAACTGACTCATTGGAAAAGACCCTGATGCTGGGAAAGATTGAGGGCAGGAGGAGAAGGGGACGACAGAGGATGAGATGGTTGGATGGCATCACTGACATGAGCTCGAGCAAACTCTGGGAGATTGTGAAGGACAGGGAAGCCTGGTGTGCTACAGTCCTTGGTGTTGCAAAGAGTGGGACATGACTAGTGACTAAATAACAATGCAGTAACTGTCAAATTCTGCTCTACCCTAGAAATCACCTGTAATGCTTCTAAAAGAAAAAAAAAAAAAAACTCCACTAAACACCCCATTCACCCTTCACACCTCCCATATTGTAACGCATCTGGCCTTGGGTAGAGTCAAGGCATTTGCATTTTTCAAAAGCACTCTGGAGACTGATGTTAAAGGCTGAAGACGACTATTCTATGAAGAGGGCAAATAAGTGAACACCTTTAAAGTAATCACCTGAACCTGGATGGTTTCGATTCAGGAAGGTGTTTATTTGTTTGTTTGCTTTCCTGCATAAGGCAGTAGGTGAGATTTTAGTCACTGACCAGGGATCAAACCCACACTCCAGGAACTGGAATCACAGAGTCTTAACCAGAGTCTTAACCACTGGACTGCCAGGGAAGTCCCTCAGGCAACTTTTAAAACAAACACATATAAGCCTCTTATCCCAGAAATATAGGCTGAGGTAATTCCCAGAGATCAGAATTACTTTGAGGCTACAGTTATAAGAAAAGAAGGTATATTAAGTAAATATTATTTTACCATCATTAATTTGACATCAAACTTAAAATCCATATAGGAAAATCCAGGTAGGGCTGTGGATGAAAGTTACCATAGACCAAAAAAAGAACAGAAGTCAGAACCACAGTCAGCCTCTTGAGTGTGTTTACTTTTCATCAGGCTTGCTTGCCTGGGAATCTCCAAATAAGAACTACAAAAAATTTTTAATTGATCTGCTATGTAGGAATACAAAGATTTTGAAACTCTGAGGAGAAACCTGCTCATGGTAATCACTCAATAAATACTTACTGAGCTACAGTAGTTTTAAGAACCACACAGGGGAGATTGTAAAACTGAAGTAAACCAGAGCACCCCGAAAAGTCCAATCACTTTTTCTCTTTATAGAGCCTTTATATTCAAGCGATACGGGTGGTGACATGCATGTTTTGTGAAATAGTTCACTATTAAAAATATATGAAGTATAAGCATCTAATAAAGTGAGATATATTTGGTGAAAATCATGTATCCCTGTGAATAAGTCACGTTGTATTATCAAATACATCTAATAAGTTAGGGAAAAAATCTAAGTGGAGAACTTAATATAATCTCCTTGTTCCTGGAATAGGTAGGTGATTAAAATGTGACAGTAACTGGAGAGGATACACACACTTAAACTAAGACAAATTATATGGATCCTTTTAAAACTGTTCTTTGTTGATTATAACCATATTTATGCAAATTATGAGAAATGTAAAAAATATAGGAAAAAAGACAGCAATATGCACTGATCCTCAAATTAATGATAAGAACTATTAAACTTTTGATATATTACTTTCTAGTCTTTTTGCTAGGAAGTCTCTCTAAGTATAATCATTTCATATATATCCTTTTGTATCCTGTATTTTCTTATCCAAAAAACCTATGCAATATTTCATGTTCTTTAAACTCTTAAAAATATCAGTACCCACTAATCTTAAATGTCTCTATATTTTTAAATCTGTCTTTTTAACATCTTCGTGTAAATACTTTTACTCTTATTATCATAAAAATATATAATGTAAAGTTCAGCTCAGTCGCTCAGTCATGTCTGACTTTTTGCAACCCCATGGACTGCAGCATGCCAGGCCTCCCTGTCCATCACCAACTCCCGGAGCTTGCTCAAACTCATGGCCATCGAGTCGGTGATGCCATCCAACCATCTCATCCTCTGTCTTCCCCTTCTTCTGCCTTCAGTTTGCCCAGCATCAGGGCTTTTCCAATGAGTCAGGACTTCGCATCAGGTGGCAATACTTTGGCCACCTAATGTGTGCTTAGTCGCTCAGTAAGCACACAAGTAATGTAAAGTTATCTGGCTTCAATTCATTCCAGCTTTATTTGATTATATCCTTTACAGATATGGTGCAGAGCTACTTCATTTCCTCTCGTGACATATACTAGTAGATTTCAGAGGCCAGCAGACAACCCTTGATTAAACATCCCAACTGCCTAGCTCTGTTTTTTTCCCTTTGATTTTAGATTATATTATACCAAATCCTCATATTCTTTCATTAGCTATGGTCTCTAATAATTGAGCATTACTGCGATGGGCTTCTCAGAAACATCTTAAATTTTTCCACATCATTATTAAAGGGTAGAGATTAAAACTAGATGCAGGATTTTAATAAAGGCTTGATCAAATTATGGGCTGACAGAGTGAGATTACTGTCTATTCATCTCCTGAATGATATATTCTTATACTATGGATGGTTTTCAAATCACAGTACTAGAGTTTAGATTTAGTTTTAATTTGAAATATAAAATATTGCCTATATACCTTTTGTAACAGCTTCACTGAGACATAATTCACAAATCTAATTTGTATAATTCAATTTTTTTAGGTTATTCACATAGTTATGCAATCATTACAACAATCAGTTTTGTAGAGTTTTCATCACCACAAAAGGAAATCCTATCATCTGTTTCTTACCACCCAACCCTAGGCCATGACTAACTTACTTTCTGTCTTTATAAAACTGTCTGTTCTGAACATATCAGATAAATGGAATCATACAATATGTGTCTTTTGTGACTAGTTTCTTTCACACAGCTTAATATTTTCAAAAGATTCATTTGTATCAATACTTCACTTCTTTTTATGACAACAATATTCTGCTGTACGACTATATCCCTTTTGTTTATCTATTTATTAGATAATATCATATGATATTTGTCTTTCTCTGACTTACTCCACTTAGTATGATAATCTCCAGGTCCATCCATGTTGCTGCAAAGTGCATTATTTCATTCTTTTTAATGGCTGAGTAACATTCCATTGTATATGTGTACATAGATCTTCATGCAGCCATCTGCAGATGGATCTTTATGCTGCTTCCTGTCTTGGCTATTGTCAACAGTGCTGCAGTGAGCATTGGCATGCATGTATCCTTTCAAACCATGTTTTTCTCTGGATATATGCCCAGGACTGGGACTGCTAGATCTTATGGTAGCTGTATTTTTAGTTTGTAAGGAGCCTCCATACTATTCTCCATAGTAGTTGTACCAATTTACATTCCCACCAACAGTGTAGGAGGGTTCCCTTTAACCCATAACCTCACCAGCACTTACTGTTTGTAGGCTTTTTTATGATGGCCACTCTGGTATGAGGTGATATCTCATTGTAGTTTTGATTTTCATTTCTCAGAATCTTTATCAACCGTATTTCTAGGGTTCCATAAATTGTTGTTGCTGACTCTGTATAGCACAAATGCATTAAAAAAAGGTTCCTAACAGTCCCTCTACAAAATCGCCATTACATTCTCACGTTGTATGTAAAGAGTTTCTCTATATAGTGCTATGGGGGGATGGGAATCTTGTGTACTGTCTAGCAGCATGCTGCGGTGGTTTTAGTGGCTTTGAGAGTCAGTTATTAGCATTTCTTTCCAATTTTGCCTTCATAGATGACATATCAGTAGCTTGAAATTGATCACAGAATATTTACACAATCCGTTCAGTTCAGTTCAGTTGCTCAGTCATGTCCGATTCTTTGCGACCCCATGAATTGCAGCATGCCAGGCCTCCCTGTCCATAGAAATTAGTAATTGCTACAATCAGTCCATCTTTTTTAAAGAGATGATTGCATGCATGCATGCTCATTTGCTCAGACATGTTCAACTCTTTGTGGCCCCATGGACTGTATGTAGCCAGCCAGACTCCTCTGTCTATGGAACTCTCCAGGCAAGAATACTGGAGTGGGCAGCCATTCCCTTCTCCAGGGGATCTTCCTGACTCAGGGATCAAACCCTATTGTTATTAAAAATTAAACCCCACACTGTAATTAAAAAAAAAAAACTTTTGCTTGTGTATGATTTTTTCTATTGCACTATACTATATGCCTTCTCAACTGTAGCCATCTCTGGCTTTACTGAATGATCCTCTCAAGTCTGTTTTTTATGTAGACAACAAATAAATTTTTAAACCATAAAAACAAACAAAATTAGAAGGTTCCAGACAAATATTTTGGCTTCAAGTTGTTAGTTTACTGCCAAACACTTTGGGACAGTATGTTAAAAGTCAAATTGAACTGAATTGAACTTATCATTGCCCAGGATATCCTAGCAATGTGATAAACACCCCTCTTCCTATATTGTTTTCAGAGAAACCAGTAAAATACATACTTTTTTTATAAAACTTTTTTGTTAGTAAAGCATTATAAATTTTTGTCAATAAATGTGTCATTTAAATTAACTGAAAATACTAATAAAGTTACAGATAAAAAATACTAGTTACTGTCAAAATTACCTGAAAAAAAATTAGGTTTTATGGAAAGACATAATAACCGCAGATATGCAGATGACACCTCCCTTATGGCAGAAAGTGAAGAAGAACTAAAGAGACTCTTGATGAAAGTGAAAAGGAGAGTGAAACAGCTGGCTTAAAACTCAACATTCAAAAAATAAAGATTATGGCATCTGGCCCCATCACTTCACGGCAAATAGATGGGGAAACAATAAAAACAATGACAGACTTTATTTTCTTGAGCTCCAAAATCATTGCAGATGGTGACTGCAGCCATGAAATTAAAAAACACTTGCTCCTTGGAAGAAAAGCTATGACCAACCTAGACAGCACATTAAAAAGCAGAGACATTACTTTACCAACAAATGTCCATCTAGTCAAAGCTATGTTTTTTCCAGTAGTCATGTGTGGATGTGAGAGTTGGACTATAAAGAAAGCTGAGCACCGAAGAATTGATACTTTTAAATTGTGGTGTTGGAGAAGACTCTTGAGAGTCCCTTGGACTGAAAGGAGATCAAACCAGTCAATCCTAAAGGAAATCAACCCTGAATATTCATTGGAAGGACTGATGCTGAAGCTGACTCTCCAATACTTTGGCCACCTGATGAGAAGAACTGACTCATTGGAAAAGACCCTGATTCTGGGCAAGATTGAAGGCAGGAGGAGAAGGGGATGACAGAGGATGAGATGGCTGGATGGCATCACCGACTCAATGCATATGAGTCTGCGCAAGCTCCAGGAGTTGGTGATGGACAGGGAACCCTGGTATACTGCAGCCCATGGAGTCCCAAAGGATCAGACATGACTGAGTGACTGAACTGAGCTGAACTTACAAATTTACCAGCTAAAAGTTGCGAGTGTATCTGTGCATGCACACTCAGTCCCTCAGTTGTGTCTGACTCTTTGCAACCTCATGGACTATAGCCCACCAGGTTCCTCTGTCCATGGGATTTTCCAGGCAAGAATACTGGAGTGGGTTGCCATTCCTTTCTCTGGGGAACCTTCCCAACCCAGGGATCAAACCCACATCTCCTGCATCTCCTGCACCAGCAGGCAGATTCCTTACCACTGAGCCACCTGGGAAACCTAGAAGTTATCTAGCCAAAGGCATTCATAGTCTCAAAGGAAAATATTGTTCTGCTTTTCTAAATAATATTATTTTCCTGACCCATCCAAACATAAAAAGAGACACAACGTATTATGAGAACCACTAGAATTTTTTTTAGTCACTGAGACGTATTCCTTCTCTGTATTCATGGCTATCAGCTTCAGTTGGTTTAGGGGCTGATGTTTTTAAATAGAAAAAGTTATTGGGATAGATCTGTAAATAATTGGGAGGAACACACTCCCATAAGGTGTAGAGGAGAAGGAGGGGCTATATATTAAAATCACTGGGAAAGCTTTATCTTCCATTTAGAGATTCTAAGAAATCTCTACCCATCTTGATGCTAAGCATCCCTAGCCCAGTGAGTCATTGTCACTTCCGGGAGGTTTACTTCTCAGGCCACAGGGTGGTGAACAGATTGAGAGTCTTTGTATTAGATGACCTTCTGGTTTGTTCTTGCTCTAACATTCTATAGTAAATGCTTTTAGAGGAAAATTAATTTCTATTCATGGGCTGTTATTCCCTCAGCAGTCTTTACAAATCAATTCAGAAAGCAAGCACTCATGCTATTCTTGAAAATAAATCACTATGCAAGTGAAATCAGATAGTAGAAGGGAATACAATTATTCATTTAGAAGTGTATCTGGGGTTTAGATTTATTTCTTATTGATACACAACAATTCCATCAGTAAATTTCAAGCTTCTGTATTATTCTGCAAATGCACATTTAACTTTCTATTTACATTTTAAAAGCATCACTAAAACATGAGTTTGGGTATTAGAACAATTTTGTCACTGAAAAACTGCATTAACTTATTCCCTTGCTGCTGGGTTTCTAGTGTTGCCATGACTGAATATTAAGGGAGTCTAAGTCGTAATATTATTTCATCTCAGCTATTTACAAAATAAAATGTGATATGCAACATTCCTGAGAAAAGGTGATTATAATGAGGAATGCAATAAGGCTGAATCTTCAAAAGTTTTCTAAGTAATAGCTTTCTCTTTCCAGCATAGTTTACTGCAAATGTGTGTGTGCATGTGTTAATTGCTCAGTCGTGTCTGACACTTTGCAACCCCATGAACTGTAGTCCATTAGTCCAACTGAACTCCTCAGTCCATGGATTTTCCAGGCAAGAATACCCGAGTGGCTGTATATATATATACACCATGCACACACACACACACACACACACACACACACACACACACACGCACAGTGGTATGCCAATAAAAATTTATCAATTGGCTCTTCAGGGGGGTTAAGAATGCCTTGATTTGTAGAGTCAGCCAATTTCTATGTCTTAAATCCTGCATGGTGGATTTCAAGCTACAATATGAGGTCAAAAAACTCAGATGTACACAAGTGGCTCGTTGCTCCAGCACATGGCTGTCTTATGTCTCCGCATAATGCACAGAAATATATCAAACACAGGGACTTCCCTGGTGGTCCAGTGGTTGAGGATCCACCTGCCGATGCAGGGACACAGGTTCAATCCCTGGTCCAGGAAGATTCCACATGCCTCAGAGCAACTAAGCCCATGTGCCACAACTACTGAGCACTCATGCCACAGTCAGTGAAGCCCATGCACCCTAGAATCCATGCTGCACAAGAGAAGCCACCTCAGTGAGAGTCCCATGCACCGCAACTGGAGAGTAGTCCCCCACTCACTGCAGCTAGAGAAAGCCCATGGGCAGCAGTGAAGACCCACTGGGCAAAAAAATAAATAATAGTTAGCTAAATAAATAAAAGAATAAAAAATACCAAACACAAATATATCATATAATATGTATCACACATATGATTTCTCAAAATCAAACCAGGAATATTTTCCTTTAAAATCATGTAGTGAAAGATTGAATCCACAATCATTTTAACTATAAATTGCTTAAGCCAGGCCACTATAGTTTAGAGCAGGTGTAGAAGGTAGATAATTTAGTATTGTTACAGGTAGTTGGAATGGGTAAAAAATATTTTGGCCTTCTCATGTGCACAAAGAGCCTAAGGGGAATGTTTTATGATTAATTGCTAGCACACTAAACTAACTGCTAAGTCACTTCAGTCGTGTCCGACTCTCAGCGACCCCATGGACTGCAGCCTTCCAAGCTCCTCCGTCCATGGGGTTTTCCAGGCAAGAGTACTGGAGTGGGCTGCCATTGCCTTCTCCGACACTAAACTAAACGGGCATGCAAAAAATTTCAGGAATATGTATTTCCCAAAGTGAATAAATCAAAAAACCACCTGAAAGCATGGCAAAGCTTTGTCTGAAGCAGGAGTAAATGCCAGAAGCAACATTTGTGTACTTGATACTCGGTTCATTTACCTTCATGATGATTAATAGGTGAATAAGTATTAGCTGGCATAAGAACATACTGAATTGCATACTGTCCCAAAGCTATAATCCTGTCTTGAATTCTGTCTTTGGGAGAGTACCAAGAAACATGTTGAGGAAAGACCTGAACACCAATTTCCAAATTAATAAATATTTAACAGGCTACTATTATGTGTAAGTTGCTCAGTCCTGTCTGACTCTTTGCAACTCTATGGACTGTAGTCCATGGAATTCTCTAGGCCAGAATACTGGAGTGGGTAGCCTTTCTCTTCTCCAGGGGTTCTTCCCAACCCAGGGATCAAACCCATGTCACCCATATAGCAGGCAGATTCTTTACCGCTGAGACACCAGGGAAGCCCTACTCTGGTGGCTCAGAGGTTAAAGCGTCTGCCTGTAATGTGGGAGACCTGGGTTTGATCTCTGGGTTGGGAAGATCCCCTGGAGAAGGAAATGGCAACCCACTCCAGTATTCTGGCCTGGAGAATCTCATGGATGAGGAGCCTGGTGGGCTACAGTCCACGGGGTCACAAAGAGTCGGACATGACTGAACGACTTCACTCATTCATGATAGGGACAATACTCTGGCGCCGCAGGGCACACAAAGATGAATATAGACAATCTTTTTCTCAATGAATTTACAATCGATACGGGTAATAAGACAATGTGTAAAATACAAGTACTATTAGGACCCATAGGAAAGAAAGATCTTATTCTTTGGGAAGATATGAAAAGTCTTTTGGAACAGATATGAAAAATATTTGGGGACAAGGTGGTAATAAAAGAACATTTTTGAATGGGCAGAAAGGTGGGGAGCCAGTCAAGTAAGGCAGTGACAAGGCAGGACCCTAGAATGGGTATAGTATCAAAAGTGGGGAAATGTGGAATGTATTTCAGAGGGCTGTCTGTGTCAGTGAGAAGTTACTAGGCTTAAATTATAAGTGATGCAAAGCTATTGGAGGCACTGATCAGTAAAATTATTGCTCAACCTATAGTTTTGAAAGATCAACTTAGGGCAAGACTGAACTATGGAAAATTATTTCAAGAAAACTTTAATCATAATGGTGTTAACATAAAGGGATGGTAGCAATTAGATGTAAGACATCTAGAAAGCAAAATGTTTAGGATGCAAAGAGTGACTGACAGTCATAATGCGGGTATGGAGTGAAAGGTAAGTTATGGGTTTCAGGCTGGGAGGCTGAGAAAAATAGAGTTGCCATTAATAGAAATGGGAAAGTTGAGACAAAATTTACGGCTGGGTGGGTGAATCTAAACGGAGAGGATGTGTTTGGTTTTAAACAAATGGAATCTGAATTGGCAGCATCTCACGCGTCCTGGCCCAGTATCCTAATTTCTTTATGACTAGGTTATACTCATCATTACATAATTTGGTGGAATGAATTTATTTCACAGTGATTCCAGAAACAACAAACTGCTCTGTAAACTAGGCTTCAGCTTTATTCACCTTAGATATATTTCCTACGAATTTAAAAACAATTACTTGGCCAAGACTCAGGTTCATCTATTCAGAGCATGTAGAAATTATGTCAATAACCTTAGATACTGTTCAAGAAAATGATCCAACACTTGGGATTAGTGTGAAAAAAAAAATGAGCACATAACCTTTTACTATCACACTTGAGCATTTTTTAATAAGCCCCCTCCTAAGGGTCATCTGACTGTTTTGTGGAACATAACTTTTTGACTTAATATTCTCAATAGATTAGGATCCAGATGTTTTATAACATTTAAACTTGTAGAAAACTAATAAAGTAAAACTCTTTTCTTTTTCTGCCTAGTAAGACAACCACAAAGATAGGTTTGGTTGCTGTGTAGGACATTTGTAGGTTTTGATTTAATTTGGTAATCTGATCTCAGTGTTCTTTTTTCCATAGATTGCTGCTGCTGCTGCTAAGTCGCTTCAGTCATGTCCGACTCTGGGCAACCCCATAGACGCCAGCCCACCAGGCTCCCCCATCCCTGGAATTCTCTAGGCAAGAACACTGGAGTGGGTTGCCATTTCCTTCTCCAATGCATGAAAGTGAAAAGTGGAAGTGAAGTCGCTCAGTCGTGTCCGACTCTTAGCGACCCCATGGACTGCAGCCTACCAGGCTCCTCCGTCCATGGGATTTTCCAGGCAAAAGTACTGGAGTGGGGTGCCACTGCCTTCTCCTTTCCATAGACTACCTAATCTTAATTTCTCATATCTTCACTGAAATTTGTCATCCTGTCATTTCCCCCATTAAGGAGCTAAAAGAAACTTTTCATGTACTCACTTTCTTTTGCAGTAAGAATAATGGCTTTAATGATTAAAGAATTACACTTCAACTATATACAAACTTTGTTCCTTTACCAAACACGCAAGCCTTTCTTATGGTAGACCACTGATCTCATCCCTTTAATGATTCATTGATCTCACTTGTACCATCGCTAATTCAGTTCTGCCTTCCCTGAGCTGTACAGTTTGCCTTAAAGGAATCATGGGAATAAGAAGATTTTTTTAGAAGTGTTGCAAAAGTATTGAAAAGCAAATTGTGTATTTTTATGCCATCACAGATTAGCTGTTGTGAAGACCTGGTTGGGTTTAGGGGAAAGTGGAGGAAACAATTAGAAGATGGGGTATCCTGGAATGGATAGCAAAATTCTGAGCTCGTTGCAAAAAAGAAAGGAGATAATGAGTGGATTTCCCTGGTGGCCCAGTGGTTAAGAATCTGGCTTGCAACGCAGTGGGTAGGGCTTTGATCCCTGGTTGGGGAACTAAGATCGAGTATTGCCATGGGAAAATTAAGCCCATGTGCTGCTGCTACTGAGCCCATGAAGCACAACTAGAGGGTTCTTCTGTGGCAACAAGAGATTCTACATGTTGCAATGAAGATCCTGCGTGCTGCAAATAAGACCTGATCCAGAAATAAACAATTTTTTAAAGAAAGATGAATAGAAGAAACTGAAATTTGTCCCGTCTTGAAATGGGGCTTCCCTGGTGACTCAGTGGTAAAGAATCTGCCTGCAATTCAGGAGACCCAGGTTCGAGCCCTGGCTTGGGAAGATCCCCTGGAGAAGGAAATGGCAACCCACTCCAGTATTCTTGCCCGGAGAATTCCAGGGACAGAGAAGCCTAGCGGGCTACAGTCCATGGGATTGCAAACAGTCAGACACGACTAAGCGACTAACACTTTCACATCTTGAAATAGGGCTTCCTCAACTGAGTATCTTCACTTTCACTTTTCTCTTTCTTGCATTGGAGAAGGAAATGGCAACCCACTCCAGTGTTCTTGCCTGGAGAATCCCAGGGATGGGGGAGCCTGGTGGTCTGCCTTCTATGGGGTCGCACAGAGTTGGACACCACTGAAGTGATGCAGCAGCAGCAGCAGCAGGTGGTGCTAGAGGTAAAGAAAGAATCTGAATCTGCTTGCAATGCAGGAGAAACGGGTTCAATCTCTGCGTCAGAAAGATCTCCTGGAGAGGAGAATGGCAACTCACTCCAGTATTGCCTGGAGATTCCATGGATAAAGAGGCCTGGCAAGCTACAGTCCATAGGATTGCAAAGAGTCGGACACAACTGAGCAACTAACACTTTCACTTTCAACACTTCCTGAAATGCTAAGTCACCCTTCACTGGATTCTGGTATTTCAACTTCATAATGATTATAGGAAAAAGTATTCTGAGCTTTATGATCATTCTTAGGTTAGGGAGTCTTTCTGCCTTAGCAGGTGGCATCTTGCTGTTGGATTCAGTCTCTGGGCTCTTTAATCAGCAGCAGATAGAACAGTCAGGTAAGTAAGAAGCAGCTTCTACAGACTTGTATCAATATAGAGGCTGGGTTGAATAAATAGGGTGGGCAGACAATCAACTCCGATGATTCCTTTAACCTTCTTTGATGAAAGGAAAGACTTTACATAGAATTGGACATTTCCCTAAGTCTAGAAGTGATAAAAACATGTCATAACTGAACAGCATCAGTTTGGGTATCATAGTAGTTATGGGTTGAAAACTTGTTAAAGAGTAGTATCAGCAGGAGGAATTGATTCACTCATCCTATTTTGTTTCCTGAAATGATTTAAATTGCACGGGAAAAATTATATATCAAAAGTAGGACACCAAATCTACTTTTCTCTAAGGTAATAATTTGCAGCCTATAGTTTTGTCAGCATGATCTGAGTGTTGTTTAAAGCTGATGATAAAGTCATTACATTATTTAAAACTATTTCTATATTTTCTTTCTATTCAGAACATCGGTCTTAGGAAAAATATATTGGCATTAAAAAGTGTAAGTAAATTATCTCAAGTCATCCTAAAGCTCATTGGTGAGCTCAGGAAAATATGTGTATTATCTATATGCACGCTAAGTTGCTTCAGTTGTATACAGCTCTTTGTAACCCTATGGACTGTGGCCCAGCAGGCTCTTCTCTCAATGGGATTCTCCAGGCAAGAATAGGGAGTGGGTTGTCATGCCCTCCTCCAGGGGATTGTCCCGATCCAGGGATTGAACCCGTGTCTCTTATGTCTCCCATGTTGGTAGGCAGGTTTTTTACCACTGGGAAGCCCATGTATATGTACCAATGTGTGCTATATTTTGTAGACTGTAAATGGAAAGATTTTTCTGTGCTGACTTTAATTGGACCCCATTGTGGTTAAGGCTTCAACTCCTGTCACATCAACCTTAGGAAGAGTAAGCATTAGAGTGAATGAAGGAAAAGGTTTTGGCTGGAGGAATTGATTCCTGAACTCCACATTGATGTGGTGGTCAAGAGGGCATTATAGCTCTGAATTTTGATGAGGAGCTGCTGCTGCTGCTAAGTTGCTTCAGTCATGTCAGACTCTGTGCGACCCCATAGACGGCAGCCCACCAGGCTCCCCCGTCCCTGGGATTCTCCAGGCAAGAACACTGAGGTGGGTTGCCATTTCCTTCTCCATTGCATGAAAATGAAAAGTGAAAGTGAAGTCGCTCAGTCATGTCCGACCCTCAGCGACCCCATGGACTGCAGCCTTCCAGGCTCCTGCACCCATGGGATTTTCCAGGCAAGAGTACTGGAGTGGGGTGCTATTGCCTTCTCCGTGATGAGGAGCAGCCACCCTTTAATCAGCTTATGCTAATATTTATTCAAGATTCCTTGGTGTTTTAAAGTTCTGAAAGAACTCATGCTAAATCATTATAGTCAGAATAAATGCCACACTAACCATCAAAAGGAATGAGACTGAAATCATTAGAGGGAAACAGGTGACGCTGGTTCATATGCTTGATAAGCAGTATTATTGACTGCAATCTCTCCTTAAGGCCAAGAAAAATACGCAAGTACTGGTTTGCTGGTTATTCATCGAGAGTGAGTACCTGAAGGAGAAGGCTGTCCTTTCACAACGCCGTTCTTCGTCTTTTCTTCCGAGTTCATTACTTCCTTATAGATAAGTTCTGTAACAAAGTTATAAAAATCAGTTTTCTTCTTAACCCAAAGAAAAAGTCATTAATAACAAATAATAACATTTTGATGGGATTGAGTCAATTACAAATCAAGTGGAATTTTTTACTCTTCTATTTTTTTATGCTCAGTTGTGTCCAACTCCTTGCAACTCCATGAACTGTAGCCTGCCAGGCTCCTCTGTCCATGGAATTTTCCAGGCAAGAGTATTCAAGCGGATTGCCATTTCCTCCTCTAAGGAATCTTTCCAACCCAGGAGTTGAACCTGAGTCCCCTGCATTGGCAGGTGGATTCTTTACCACTGAACCACCTGGGAAGCCCTATTTTCTTGCAGAAGCACAGAGCCTGGCAAACGTAGGTGCTCAACAGTGCATTTGATCAAATCAATGTATGTAGAGTACACATTACTTGTTTTCTGAATTCTTTGGGGAATTTCTGATGCATTCCGACTTTATCTCTTATGGATTTTAATGCCTTAGTTTTGAACATCCATTTCTCTGTTATGTTCTCTCCCTAAGAGATGCACATATTCTTGTGACTTGAAATTATTACTCTCTATCCATTTCCAACTCTTACTTCATCTTTTTTTCCAGACTCAAATTTTGGATTTGTAAAACTAAACTTGCCTAAAATCCAACATTAAAAAAAATTATTACCCTCATTTCCAAACTGGCATCCATTTCTGGCTTTTTCATTGCTAGAGATAAAACTGTGTATATATTCATTTCTTTTTACTTTATCCCTTTTAGCTAAAAATTACTCTGTGCAATTCATTCCTGCTTTGCAATGGCTTACAATTAACACAAGCACCATCCTTTATAGGTATTCCTCCAGTTTTCAGAATTGAGTCTATCCTCGTGGAGTGATATTTACACCCTATTACTTACCTAACAAGAACCTTTGAGTGCGCTCTGGTCCTTATTTAGATCAACTTTGTTTCTGTTTATCATTCTCATCATTTTTTAAATTTGATCTACTGTTTATATGAGCTTATTTTTCCATACTCTCCAATATGATCTCTTGAACAGTGGATTCTCCTTACTATCTTTATAGCACATTTTGCTCATTCTTACCCTTTGTTTTCCTCTTATATTTTCCTCTATTTTTTATTTACCCAACTTAGAATTACTAATTCTTTCAAGATAGCTCAAACATTTCTTTCTTTCTGATGTACCCTTTCTCTTCCTCCTCATTTTGAGCTAATCATCCATTATAAACTGCATTTGGTTTTTTCATATTTATTCTACTCTGTGGTTATTTATATTAGTTTAGCAATTCTCTGCTTTGTTTCATCCTGAGTATGGTATTGACCATATAGTATGTATTTGGAAAAGTTTTGTTGAAAAAAAAAAAGGCAATTAATATATTCACTCACTGTTTTCTTACTTTAAATGAGAAATAAGCTGCTTGAATGCATACATTTTCATTTAAATTCTCAAGTCCTATAAATTGAGTGAGTGAATTCACATAGTCACTCTTTTATTTTATATGCCTAAAACCATCTCAGGCATAACATTATCCATTTAATGTGATAATTTTATGTACAAACTTAGAATGTTTAATTCTGAAATTTTGAATTAAAGCTTGACTTTCACCATGACAAATATTTTGACAATCAGTACTATTTTTTAAAATGTGTCAGTAATTAATTCCTTTCATTCTTGAGTAAATGTCATATTGCTATTAGTATGAAAAGACAGATGAAGTTTAAGAGTTTTGAAAATGGTCTAAGAAGATAGCCCTTAGAAAACCATCTGTTACTAAAGCATTTTAAAAGGAAAAGACTTAAAAATATTTTCTGAGTTTAAATAAAAGAAAAGGTACACTTAATTAAGCAGTAGAATCACCTTTCCATTCTTCAATGGTGTGTTCTCTTTCATCCAGCTGTTTGTCGTATATCTGAGGTGGGGGCTGCGGGGGGGGGGGACAAAAAACAGACAATAAGCTTTCTATAATAGCCTAAAAATAAACTCTTACAGTGAAGGAGAATATCTTGCTATTCACTGATTTTAGGGATGATCAGAATCTCATATAAATTGTGGAGTAATTACAGTGGTGAAGAAGTTTAAATTGCCCCAACAAACTTATGAAGGATTCATTTATATGCCAATATTTGCTGCTAACAAATAAGGCAGCAGAATCCAAAACCTGAGAGTTCACTTTCCAAAATCTAATTCAGAACTCATGTGTTACCAATTAATGTTCAGTTTGGAAATGACAACCTGCTCCAGTATCTTGCCGGGGTAATCCCTTTTACAGAAGAGCCTCATGGGATCGCAAAGAGTTGGAAACAATGGAGCAGGCATACACTCACTCTCTTTAGAATGCAAACAAGACACTTGATAACAAGGACCCAGAAGTTGCATTTTGTCCATTCACTAGCCCTCTAACAGAACCCTGCTAAAATTATCCCAGACTGATAAGATTCTGTTCCATTTTTAGAGCCTTGTGAAGAAGAGTCTTCAATGCCTCTCAACAGACCATAGTACTAGCCTCCAGCATAAAAGAATATTTAGACCTAACCAGTCCATTCTGAAAGAGATCAGCTCTGGTATTTCTTTGGAAGGAATGACGCTAAAGCTGAAACTCCAGTACTTTGGCCACCTCATGCGAAGAGTTGACTCATTGGAAAAGACTCTGATGCTGGGAGGGATTGGGGGCAGGAGGAGAAGGGGACGACAGAGGATGAGATGGCTGGATGGCATCACTGACTCGATGGATGTGAGTCTCAGTGAACTCCGGGAGTTGGTGATGGACAGGGAGGCCTGGCGTGCTGCGATTCATGGGGTCGCAAAGAGTCGGACACGACTGAGCGATTGATCTGATCTGATCTGAATCAATTTTTATTTTCTTGAAGCATCATAAGACATTTTTACACATAGCTGGGTGCCCTATATTTAAATGTTTTAATATATTTCCTCCCCTCAGGCAGAAGCAACTGCCAGTTCTCTAGACGGGTTCAAGGTTCACTCACCTTGGACCCCTGAGGGGCCCGAGTTAACCCTCTCTAGGAAAAGGATATGACGGAACTTTTAGCCTAACATATGCCTTCCTCTTGCTCTGAGGGATTTGGATATGGAAAAGGAGAAATTTTCACAAATTGAGGTGCCTTTTAGGAAGGAGATCTCAGACAGATTCCTTAACCTGCTCCTCCCAAATCTTGGACCTAGAGAATTCTATCATGGTGACATGGTAGCTCCAATTCAGCTCAAGGAAGAGGGAAAGAAAAAAAATCTCTTAGAGAAAGAAAGAGGTGAGAGAGAAGGAGGTATATTGGCCAACAATGGCTTCAGTGAAAAAAAAAAAAAAAGAGCTGCAAACATCTGGTGTCATGAGACAGGGGCCCCAGAATTCACGCTGTCCAATACTCCAAAAGCAGCAGTTTTTTATAAGAAACAGTTGCTCTCAATAAAGTGACTCAGGTCTATCAGGATGTGTGTGCACACTCAGTCGCTCAGTTGTATCTCTTTGGGAGCCATGGACTGTAGCCCACTAGGTGCCTCTGTTCATGGAATTTTCCAGGTAAGAATACTGGAATGGGTTGTGATTTCCTACTTGAGGGGATCCACTCCACCCAGGGTTTGAATGCACATCTCCTGTGTCTCCTGCATTGGCAGGCAGATTCTTTACTGCTGAGCCACCTGTGAAGCCTGTTCATTTTGAGGACAGCCTCCCTCACAAGGGCTATCACAGGAAGACTTTGGGCAAGATTTTCAGAGAAAGTTTCTGGCTTGTGTGGGAAGGTCTTTGACCCATGGGCAGCACCCTAGTATCACATGGTTCTTTACTGTGTGCAGAATCTCTGGCAGCCTGCATCATAACAGACAGGAACGCTCCCGTTAGTCTTAGTATGCTGGGCCAGTGTCACATATCACAGAAGGAGTTGGATATGAAAATGAAAGACTTTGACCAGTTGTCGTGGGGCAGCTTAACACCATATGGAATTACTGAGAAACAACTACTGATGAGGTCAGACATTCCTTCAAAATCTACGATTGCTACTGGGACAGAGGTTTTAAACCAGCTACTGTGATTCCTTGGTGGTTCACCCGGTAAAGAATCCTCCTGCAATGACAGAGACCTGGGTTTGATCCCTGGGTTGGGAAGATCCCCTGGAGGAGGGCATGGCAACCCCCTCCAGTATTCTTGCCTGGAGAATTCCCATGGACAGAGAAGCCTGGTGGGCTACAGTCCATGGGGTCGCACAGAGTCGGACACCACTGAATGACTAAGCACACATGCCCCAGTTATAGCAATATGATGATTTAATGAGTGCATGAGGAAAATCAGGTTATTTTTGATGATTTGTGAAAATGTCATCTAAGTAATCTAACGCAAAGCCAAACTCTGGTTATGTAAAGACACTTTTCCCAAGCGGCAGGTTTTCTGCTTTGCCTCTTACTGAGCTTACATAAAGCCATGGTGAGGTCTTCTCTAAGTGAGCCCTGTCCAGGCCCCCCGCAGGGAGGCACACAAGCTCTCAGAGCCCCCCACTCCCCCTCTGCCCACACGCCCGAGCTCTGTGCACTGTTGCTGCCTCTTCTAACAAGAGACTCAGCTCAGGACCCTTTGTGGCTGACATCTCCAAGCAGTGGATTTTTCAAGTTTCAAAACGGAACATGGCTCAAGAGTGTTATTTCCTGCCAAAGCTCATGAATGCCATATTCTCTTTGCAACTAAACTGTTTGAGAGAGGTTTTCCTTGGAGCTTCAGCAGATCGCTGTTGCTGATGTAGAAAGCACGAAGTATTACACTCTAACTGCAAACTATAAAGAAAGAAAGCAGACTACTGAGTCCAAGATGTTACCTTTCAACAAATCAAAAGGACTGCTTTCAACACACCTGCATTAGCGTTATGGTTGAAAGAGCAACATGTTTGTTTGTTTGTCTGTTTTAAAAGAGGGGATTCGATCACCTGCAATGGAAGGGTACTTCACATAAAGATGTTTCTACATCGCAATATAAAATAGCAATTGACCAATAATCCAAAAAGAGTAATGTCATATTCCAACATACATATGCATGTGCTCAGACAGCTATCATCAGCATGCAGTGGTCCATACACCCCCTGCCTTTCCCTGTTAAATGAAGCTAGGGGTCTATTGCTCTGTTGTTTCCTTTCCCCACCTTACTAAACAGGAAGGATTCTCTCTTCCCAGGTAACATTCTAAATAAGAAGGAAATGAGGAGTATCATGAGAAGTGCCCCAGAGAGTATTTTAAGAAAGTTTAGTAGATTTGAACAAATTGAGATGTGAGAAAATTAAGGATGAGAAGAAATTAAGAATAATCTATGGAGAGTTAGCAGGGCTTATATCTTGCATGCTTTTGCATATTCTTCAAGAGACTGACGATTTCTTTCCTCTTGAAGATTTGAACTCTGTTTACCTGTTTTAAGTTCTTTTAGGAATTCATATAGATTGCATGTCATAAGTTAATGGATTAGATGTGTTTTATATTAATGACACCATATATACAGGTACAAATGTTTTCAGTTAAATTAGATAAACACATGGCCAAATACAAGGAACTATGAGTTAGTAGATATTGGGGTTGACTTACTCATTTATTAAATTCATTCATTCAATAAAGGTTCGGGGCACCCAGTATATGTACGCTGCTGCTGCTGCTGCTAAGTCGCTTCAGTCGTGTCTGACTCTGTGCGACCCCATAGACAGCAGCCCACTAGGCTCCCCTGTCCCTGGGATTCTCCAGGCAAGAACACTGGAGAGGGTTGCCATTTCCTTCTCCAATGCATGAAAGTGAAAAGTGAAAGTGAAGTCGCTCAGTCGTGTCCGACTCTAGTAACCCCATGGACTGCAGCCCACCAGGCTCCTCCATCCTTGGGATTTTCTAGGCAAAAGTAGTGGAGTGGGGTGTCACTGCCATCTCCATATGTATGCTAGGCTATATTAGAAATCGATATTTTGAAAGTGAATAATACGACTGCTTGACTTCAAGGAACTCAGAATTTAGCAGGGTAAAACTTATGCAAAACAGGTAATTAACATACAACATGAAAAATAAAAGAAATACATAGGTGGTATATGGGAGCCGAGTGAAGAAACCCTAAGCAAAGTCTTTTGCTTCTTGGAGTAGATGATACTTGTACAGTTCAGTGAGTAAAAAATATCTTGATATTGACAAGGTAAAGTGAGGAAAGGAAAAAGATGACTCTAGGCCACAGAATCCAGAAAACAGAATGATGATGGTGGTGAGGATGGTGGTGGTGATTGTGGCCGTGGTGGTGTGTGTGTTTCTCTGCTCAGGTGCACACACACAGCAAGAGAACAAGAAGCATCTGTGGTCATAAACCATAACTTATGTGGTCAGAAGGGACAAGAGGGCCATGCCTAGAGAAACAGATGGGTCAGAGAAAGGCTGGATCAAGAACGGTTTCAGTTCAGTTCAGTTGCTCAGTGGTGTCCAACTCTTTGTGACCCCATGAATCACAGCATGCCAGGCCTCCCTGTCCATCACCAACTCCCAGAGTTCACTCAAACTCACATCCATCGAGTCGGTGATGCCATCTAGCCAATCTCATCCTCTGTTGTCCCCTTCTCCTCCTGCCCCCAATCCCTCCCAGCATCAGAGTCTTTTCCAATGAGTCAACCCTTCGCATGAGGTGGCCAAAGTATTGCAGTTTCAGCTTTAGCATCATTCCTTCCAAAGAAATCCCAGGGCTGATCTCCTTCAGAATGGACTGGTTGGATCTCCTTGCAGTCCAAGGGACTCTCAAGAGTCTTCTTCAACACCACAGTTCAAAAGCATCAATTCTTCAGCGCTCAGCCTTCTTCACAGTCCAACTCTCACATCCATACATGACCACAGGAAAAACCATAGCCTTGACTAGATGGACCTTTGCTGGCAAAGTGACGTCTCTGCTTTTGAATATGCTATCTAGGTTGGTCATAACTTTCCTTCCAAGGAGTAAGCGTCTTTTAATTTCATGACTGCATTCACCATCTGAAGTGATTTTAGAGCACAAAAAAATCAAGTCTGACACTGTTTCCACTGTTTCCTCATCTATTTCCCATGAAGTGATGGGACCAGATGCCATGATCTTCGTTTTCTGAATGTTGAGCTTTAGGGCAACTTTTTCACTCTCCTCTTTCACTTTCATCAAGAGGCTTTTTAGTTCCTCTTCACTTTCTGCCATAAGGGTGGTGTCATCTGAGGTTATTGACATTTCTCCCGGCAATCTTGATTCCAGCTTGTGTTTCTTCCAGCCCAGCATTTCTCATGATGTACTCTGCATAGAAGTTAAATAAGCAGGGTGACAATATACAGCCTTGATGAACTCCTTTTCCTATTTGGAACCAGTCTGTTGTTCCATGTCCAGTTCTAACTGTTGCTTCCTGACCTGCATACAAATTTCTCAAGAGGCAGGTCAGGTGGTCTGGTATTCCCATCTCTTTCAGAATTTTCTACAGTTTATTGTGATTCACACAGTCAAAGGCTTTGGCATAGTCAATAAAGCAGAAATAGATGTTTTTCTGGAACTCTCTTGCTTTCTCCATGATCCAGCAGATGTTGGCAATTTGATCTCTGGTTCCTCTGCCTTTTCTAAAACCAGCTCGAACATCTGAAAGTTCATGGTTCACGTATTGCTGAAGCCTGGCTTGCAGAATTTTGAGCATTACTTTACTAGCGTGTGAGATGAGTGCAATTGTGAGGTAGTTTGAGTATTCTTTGGCATCGCCTTTCTTTGGGATTGGAATGAAAACTGACCTTTTCCAGTCCTGTGGCCACTGCTAAGTTTTCCAAATTTGCTGGCATATTGAGTGCAGACTGAAATGAAGATGTTTTTCTAATAGGGGAGAACCCACTGAAGAATGAAAGAGAATAGCATGGCCAAATCTATGGCCAGAGTCAAGAAAGACACAACTAGAATCACAGAGAAGAGTCAGGGAGCTGCTGCACCATCTAGAAAAAACACTAAAAGGTCTGGCTGGGGTGGAGAAGGTAAAAATAGATAGAAAACATGGATTCAAGAATCCTTAATTCTTGGGGTGGGATGGGGAGGGAGATGGGAGGGAGGTTCAAAAGGGAGGAGATATATGTATACCTATGGCTGATTCATGTTGAGGTTTGACAGTAAACAACAAAATTCTGTAAATCAAATTAAAAAAGAATCCTTAATAAATATTAATAAACCAAATTGCTAGAATTTTGTTTTTGATGGAGTGTGTGTGATGGGGAAGAATGACTCCCAGGTTTCTAAGCACAGTAGCTAGACAATGGCAATATTGGTGGAGTCAACTGAAAATAGAGTAAAAAAATAGAAAATGAGATTGATAGAGAAATGAGCCTTAGTGTTATGTGGGCAGAGATGGTTATTTGCTAATCAAACATATAATATGGTGTTCATAGAAATGCCATTGGCTAGAGAAGGCAATGGCACCCCACTCCAGTACTCTTGCCTGGAAAATCCCATGGACACAGGAGCCTGATGGGCTGCAGTCCATGGGGTCACTAAGAGTTGGACACGACTGAGCGACTTCACTTTCACTTTCACTTTTCACTTTCGTGCACCAGAGAAGGAAATGGCAACTCACTCCAGTGTTCTTGCCTGGAGAATCCCAGGGACAGGGGAGCCTGGTGGGCTGCCGTCTATGGGGTCGCACAGAGTTGGACACGACTGAAGCGACTTAGCAGCAGGAGCAGAGACATTTATTTGAGACTATCAGCAAGAGGAGTTTGCTGAAGTCAAAGCAGGAAGAAAGAGTAAAGGGCCAAAATGGACCCCTGTCAGACACCAAAATTTAAAGGTTGGCCAGAGGAAGATGAGTTAAAGAAGGAGGAGGTGGGGGAAACAAGAGGAGGGGAAAGGAACATTTACAGAAATACATGGAGAATGAGAATATTGCTATAGAGGTGCAGTGATCAGAGGGTTTAAAAAATAAAAAAGAAGTAATTGGAAGTTTCTTGTAAATAAAATAAAGATTTTGGCTTTGAAAATACCAGAAAGGCATGATAAAGTATGCCTCTGAAACCCATCAAGGTTTCCAAACTTCAAAATTGCTATCATGCCCATAAAGATCCAGATAGATTCTTGGTGGGGAACATTAATACAAGCTAGCACCTAAAAGACAGGAACAATATAGAAGAAATATCCTCAATGCTAACATGGATATGGTATATGAATAAAGCAAAAAACTGCATAATAGATTGTGACACTAAAGAAAAATGTTACAATGCTCTTAGATCTGCTCCCCTAAGTATCTTGGTATGTGCTAAGTTATTTCAGTCATGTCCAACTCTTGGCAAAGCCATGGAGTGTAGCCTGCCAGGTTCTTCTGTCCATGGGATTCTCCAGTCAAGAACAGTGAAGTGGATTGCCATGCCCTTCTCCAGGGGATCTTCCCGACCCAGGGATCCAACTTGTGTCTCTTATGTCTCCTACATTGGCAAGTGGGTTCTTTTCCAATAGTGCCACCTGGGAAGCAGGGCTTCATAAATGAAGATCACTCTTCTATATCTAATTCTATCTCTTCTATATCTAAATAAGGGAAGCAATATTTTTTTCTGAGAAGATACTGTACACTAGGCTTTTATATACAGTGTAATAATCCTCGAATCAGGAAGCTGGGATTCAAAAATGTTTTAAAAAAATATCTTGAAGTTACAAAGTTAATTAATGATAGACTTTTGATTAAAAGTTTAAGAATATGAAGAATGATTCAGAGCAAATAGTAATTGAGACGAATCTAAAATAAGGGATAATGAAATAATATCTGAACAATATTTAAATTAGGATCTTTGTAACACAGGAAATAGAAACATCAGTAGAGAGGGTTTGTGTGAAGCATACGGAGGACTGTACTTCTCAGCTTGCCCAGCACAGTCACCGTGCGTGCTTGCTGTCCTCGCAGTTGCTAATAGCCCTCGGCTCCTTCACTCTCATAAGTGCTTGGACGACAATTATGTGAGCAGCCTACTTGGCGATGCTGAAATATGCCTATTAGGGATGTCAGGGATACTGCAACTGGGAGGGTGGAGAAAATAACTGAACTGCAACGTTCTTCTACCACTTGGAGTCTCAACACTTGCAGCTGTACCCTTTCCTGCTCAAGGACAACATGTCAGCATTCTCCTCCATTTTCTGCATTTTGGGGAATGTGAAACTCAGACATTAGTACTGCCAGACAGTACATAAAAGAGTATATTTCTACATAATAAGATTGAAATTAAGGAATATGGATTTGGGGGGGCAATCTCTTGAGTTCTTATGGATGGGCATGATTTCTTGCTGAAGAGATCTTTTTAATCAGCATCTATTTAAATTCCTAGTTGATTCTCCTAAGGTACAAGTTGCTCTCTCTTGCAACTTCATTTTTTTAATTGGAGTATAATTTCTTTATAATGTTGTCTTGGTTACTGCTATACAAAAATGTGAATCAGCTATCAGTTCAGTCCAGTTCAGTCGCTCAGTCATGTCCGACTCCTTGAGACCCCATGGACTGCAGCACACCAGGCTTCCCTGTCCATCACCAACTTCCAGAGCTTGCTCAAACTCATGTCCATTGAGTAGGTGATGCCATTCCAACCATCTCATCCTCTGTCATCCCCTTCTCCTCCTGTCTTCCACCCTTCCCAGCATCAGGATCTTTCCCAATGAGTCAGTTCTTTGCATCCGGTGGCCAAAGTATTGGAGTTTCAGCTTCAGCATCAGTCCTTCCAATGAATATTCAAGACTGATTTCCTTTTGGATGGACTGGTTGGATCTCCTTGCAGTCCAAGGGATTCTCAAGAGTCTTCTCAACACCACAGTTCAAAAGAATCAGCAATAAGTATACATATATCCCCTCCCTCTTGAACCTCCCTCCCCACACCCCCATTCCCAACCAACCTCACAGAGCACCAAGCTGAGCTCCCTGTGCTACACAGCAGCTTCCCACTAGCTACCTACTTTACACATGGCAGTGCATATATGTCAATCTTACTCTCCCAACTCCTCTCACATCTTACTTCCCCTTCTGTGTCCACATGTCCATTTTCTACATCTGTGTCTCTATTCCTGGCATGCAAACAGATTCATCTGAACATCTATACCATCTTTCTAGATTCTATATGCTGCTGCTGCTCTTTAGTAGCTAAATCATGCCTGACTCCTTATAGTCCCATGAACTGTAGCCTGCCAGGCTCCTCTGTCTTTGGGATTACCCAGGCAAGAATACTGGGGTGGCTTGCTATTTCCTTCTCTAGGGGATCTTCCTGACCCAGGGATCAAACCTACGTCTCCTGCATTGCAGGGGGATTCTTTACCACTGAGCTACCTGGGAAGCCCTCAGATCCCATGTATATGTGCTAATATACAATATTTGTTTTCCTTTTTCTGACTTACTTCACTCTGTGTGACAGACTCAAAGTTTTATATCATATGCTTAAGTAATAGTTCTTAACTGAGTAGGGCTTCCCTGATAGCTCAGTTGTAAAGAATCCACCTGCAAATGCAGGAGACCTGGGTTTGATTCCTGGGTTGGGAAGATCCCCTGGAGAAGGGAAAGGCTACCCACTTCAGTATTCTGGCCTATATAATTCCATCAACAGTCCATGGGGTCACAAAGAGTCAGACATGACTGAGCAACTGAACTGAACTGAACTGAAAATATATGAATTCTTCTTTCCTTAATCTTCAAGATAATCTTATTATCAACAGCATCGTAGAAGGCTAGTGATGAAAGAGGGTTGAGAGATTATCTAGTGCCACCTTCATTTAATTTGCAAATGAGAATATGAAAACTTGGTGATCATATGTGATTTGTCCATGGTCATAGAGTTAACAGAGGATGAGATGATTGGATGGCATCACCGACTTGAGGGACATGAGTTCGAGCAAACTCCTGGAGTTGGTGATGGATAGGGAAGCCTGGTGTGCTGCAGTCCCTGCGGTTGCAAAGAGTTGGACCAAACTGAGGGACTGAACTGAACTGAATAGAATTAATTAGTGGCAGAATTACAAGTAAAATGTATTATCTCTTATGAGAAAAAATGGAATGAAAAATTCTTTAGTTCAGTTCAGTTCAGTCGCTCAGTCATGTCCGACTCTTTGCAACCCCATGAATCGCAGCACACCAGGCTTCCCTGTCCATCACCAACTCCTGGAGTTCACTCAGACTCACATCCATCGAGTCAGTGATGCCATCCAGCCATCTCATCCTCTGTCATCCTCTTCTCCTCTTGCCCCCAATCCCTCCCAGCATCAGAGTCTTTTCCAATGAGTCAACTCTTCACATGAGGTGGCCAAAGTACTGGAGTTTCAGCTTTAGCATCATTCCTTCCAAAGAAATTCCAGGGCTGATCTTCAGAATGGACTGGTTGGATCTCCTTGCAGTCCAAGGGACTCTCAAGAGTCTTCTCCAACACCACAGTTCAAAGCATCAATTCTTTGGCACTCAGCCTTCTTCACAGTCCAACACTCACATCCATACATGACCACTGGAAAAACCATAGCCTTGACTAGATGGACCTTTGTTGGCAAAGGAATGTCTCTGCTTTTGAATATGCTATCTAGGTTGGTCATAACTTCTTAGAGTTGAATAAATGTTAAACAGAATAATTCAACAGTCACAAAAGATTTTCATTAATGACAAATTTAAGGCTGCCACTCTGATTTCTGTTCCCATTTTCTGTCAGTCTATACATGCAACTGGATCTGGCAGCTATCACCTGAGTAGTCAATACATATTCCAAAAGGCTTTTTGTCACAATACCCTGGCCAACATCAGGGTCTCTCCACATATGAATCCAGATATAAAAGAGCTAAATTGCACTAAGTTGTTCTTTGTATTCATCTTTAAGCCCTGAATTAACATTTTTTCCATATCAGTCATGTTCTGACCATACGACAATCATGAAGATGCTGGTGTTTGCTTTCTGCTTATTTTACCCTAATTCAGCATACAGGATGGTTTTGTTTTACCTTTTTTCTCGGTGTGTATTTGCTCTCTTGTTTAAAATGCCAATGAAAGCCTTAAATAGCATTGTCTTTCTATGTGTGCATTCTCTATTAATTCAGCAGCTGGATCAAAGAAACTTATATTCTGTCCTAGTGAAATATGCTTTGTTTTTTCTTATTAACCTTTGCAGTCTGAGCACTACCAAAGCATGCATGATTTATGGTAAGGCTTCAACCAAGATAAGTGTATTTTAGTACAAAATGATATCAGAAAACCTGTTAAAAGAAATGTGAAAACTTTGCTTTAAAATTTCCTTGACTCAACACATACAGAGGTAAGTTTTCCAAATGTATTTAAAATTTTTGAGGAATATAACTTGTTAAAATTTTAGCCTCTTGACTGGAAATAAACATTTATATTGAATAATTTTTCAGTTCAGTTCAGTCGCTCAGTCGTGTCCGACTCTTTGCGACCCCATGAATCGCAGCCCGCCAGGCATCCCTGTCCATCACCAACTCCCGGAGTTCACTCAGACTCACGTCCATCGAGTCAGTGATGCCATCCAGCCATCTCATCCTCTGTCATCCTCTTCTCCTCTTGCCCCCAATCCCTCCCAGCATCAGAGTCTTTTCCAATGAGTCAACTCTTCGCGTGAGGTGGCCAAAGTACTGGAGTTTCAGCTTTAGCATCATTCCTTCCAAAGAAATCCCAGCGCTGATCTCCTTCAGAATGGACTAGTTGGATCTCTTTGCAGTCCAAGGGACTCTCAAGAGTCTTCTCCAACACCACAGTTCAAAAGCATCAATTCTTCGGTGCTCAGCCTTCTTCACAGTCCAACTCTCACATCCATACATGACCACTGGAAAAACCATAGCCTTGACTAGATGGACCTTTGTTGGTAAAGGAATGTCTCTGCTTTTCAATATGCTATCCAGGTCGGTCATAACTTTCCTTCCAAGGAGTAAGTGTCTTTTAATTTCATGGCTGCAGTCACCATCTGCAGTAATTTTGGAGCCCAAAAAAATCAAGTCTGACACTGTTTCCACTGTTTCCTCATCTATTTCCCATGAAGTGATGGGACCGGATGTCATGATCTTCGTTTTCTGAATGTTGAGCTTTAAGCCAACTTTTTCACTTTCCTCTTTCACTTTCATCAAGAGGCTTTTTAGTTCCTCTTCACTTTCTGCCATAAGGGTGGTGTCATCTGCATATCTGAGGTTATTGATATTTCTCCCGGCAATCTTGATTCCAGCTTGTGTTTCTTCCAGCCCAGCGTTTCTCATGATGTACTTTGCATAGAAGTTAAATAAGCAGGGTGACAATATACAGCCTTGATGTACTCCTTTTCCTATTTGGAACCAGTCTGTTGTTCCATGTCCAGTTCTAACTGTTGCTTCCTGACCTGCATAGAGGTTTCTCAAGAGGCAGGTCAGGTGGTCTGGTATTCCCATCTCTTTCAGAATTTTCCACAGTTTATTGTGATCCACACAGTCAAAGGCTTTGGCATAGTCAATAAAGCAGAAATAGATGTTTTTCTGGAACTCTCTTGCTTTTTCTATGATCCAGCGGATGTTGGCAATTTGATCTCTGGTTCCTCTGCCTTTTCTAAAACCAGCTTGGACACCAGGAAGTTCACAGTTCACGTATTGCTGAAGCCTGGCTTGCAGAATTTTGAGCATTACTTTACTAGCATGGTTAGCCACTCCCTTCTGCAGGGGATCTTCCCAACCCAGGGATCCAACCTGGGTCTCCTGTGTTGCCGGCAGATTCTTTACCATCTGAGCCACCAGAAAGCCCAAGTAGACAAATGGCAGCTTGTAATACTTACCAGTTGATTTTTTTTTAATTGCTTAGACAAGTTTGAGGAAGTAAGTCTGTGCTCTTAAATAGAAGTTAAACACTCTAATACTACAGATGAAGTAAATGCCCTTTAAAAGTCTGATGAGTTGAAAGTACTCTACAGTGAGGGAAAAAAGGTTAATAAAATCTGTCTTTGGAAACCAATCTGATTAATTCTTCTTTTTTAAGTCATCTGGCACTGGGTCCTCAAGGAGGAGCTGAGAAGGGGATTCATGCACAGATGATCATTTGAAGATGTGCTATCAGGGGGCATCCTGTAAGGGAGGGGAGGAGGATGACCAGGGAAGAATGAATGACACAACAGTTAGCGACCTTAACAAGAGCTGTGTTGGTGCAGACGTCAGACTGATATGTGTGAAAGCGTTAAGTGTGAGGTAAGAAATGAAGACTTCTGAGGCTGAATAACACTGTTGTGAAGTATTTTGCGGGAGGTGGTGAAAAATTGAGAATCTTTTGACAATTTGGATTTGAAGAGGGAGATGTGTAGAGTGACTCCTAGGGATTTGGTTCAATTACCTGAGTGGAAAGTAATGCCGTGGATTGAAAGGTACGAAGTTGGGAAGAAAGAGGAATCAGTTTGGGGTGACAGGGGGTATGTCCAGCTCAAAATTCAACATGTGAATTTTGTGTTGCCAGTCTAAATGCCAATCTAAATCTACTGCTAGATTTACAGATCTGGAGTTCAGTACAGCCATGTGTAACAATGCATAGATTTGAAAGTTATTCATAGTAATTAAAATTCATGCGGTGGGCAAGGAAGCCAAAGATACCCCTGGAGAAAAGAAGTTAGGGTAATGGGAGAGGACTCCTGGGATCCCCAGTTCTAAGGGAAGAGAAAACAACTCAGCAGCAGTGGTGACTAGAGAATAGGAAAGGTGTCATCACAGTGATCAGTGGGGAATGTATCGGGAAGGAGGGTGTTTATAGTCTATTCAAATGTCAAAGATGCACAAGCTGCCAATTTTCTTTGGACTTGGCCCTTAGGAAGTCACTGGTGATCTTCCATTCACTCGCTCAGTCCTGTCCAACTCTTTGCGACCCCATGGCCTGCAGCACGCCAGGCCTCCCTGTCTATCACCAACACCCTGAGCCTGTTTAAACTCATGTCCATCAAGTTGGTGATGCCATCCAACCATCTCATCCTCTGTCATCCGCTTCTCCTCCTGCCTTCAGTCTTTCCCAGCATCAGGGTCTTTTCCAATGAGTCAGCTCTTTGCATCAGGTGGCCAACATATTGGAGCTTCAGCTTTAGCATCAGTCCTTCCAATGAATATTCAGGACTGATTTCCTTTATGATGGGCTGGTTGGATATCCTTGCTGTCCAAGGGACTCTCGAGAGTCTTCTCCAACAGTACAGTTCAAAAGCATCAATTTCAAGGTTTGAGACGTGAACTAGAGTAACTGTGAACAAAGTCTAATTTTTTACAGAAACTTGACTATAAATTGGTGGAAGATACTTCCATTGCTAATGGTGTATTTTAAAAAATAATGACTGATTCTTTATTCTTTAAATGAAGGCAGCTAAAGCATGTTTATTTGTATTAGTATACCAGAGGTATACTAGTATTACCAGTATTACCAGAGGAAAGTGAAAGATGGGACACACACCACAAAAGAAGAAATGCCCATGCAGAAAAGGAACATGGGTGAGAAAGTACCATATTCTGAGCTTTTCTGGACTTTGTGTAACTGCCTCTATCACAGCTTTCTCAGTGTCATGCTCGACATGATCCCCATCCTAGTACCATTCACACAGAGTTGATTTTCACATATTACCTCATTTAGTCCAATTAACAATCCTCCTCTTCTAGGCATACAATTAAAGCACAAAGAGATTAAACAGTCTGTTGGTAAGTGGCACAGGCAGCATTAAACCCAAATCTATCTGAATGTAAAATCTGTTTGTTTATTTTTTTTGCATTTTCCACTCAACTATAGCTTATTATATGGAGCTTCCCTGGTGGCTCAGATGGTAAAGAACAGTTCCTGCTAATTTAACCTGTTGAAGTAAAGTTTTCTGTTTAAAAGTTTTCTTAACAAACCAAAGCAAGAGAGAATAACTGGGGGGAAAAGTCAATGCTGTCTGTAGTTGGAGGAACCCTCAAAATGCTATTAATTAGCATTACTGATACAAATTTCTAAGTCCGGGCAGCAGAAGGGCCTGTGTGTGCACTGTATTGTCATACCGCCACCTTGTGGTTGCAAAAAGCAAAAAGCAACATTAACTAAAAGCCCGAGTTCACCATTTTTATCAGATTGCTCTCACCCAGGAGCTCTCAACTTTGGTTGCAGGTTGAAGTCAACTGGGAACTTTAAAAATGCTGATTCCTTAATCCCACACCCAGAGATTTTCATATGACTGGCCTGGAGTGAGATCTCAGCACCAGGATATTTCAAAGCTCCCAGAGTAATTCTAACATGTAGCCAAGATTAGGACCTCTGTTCTAACTCCTTACAGAGTAATCAAGGTTCAGTTCAGTTCAGTTCTGTCACTCAGTAGTGTTCGACTCTTTGCGTGGACTGCAGCACGCCAGACCTCTCTGTCCATCACCAATTCCCAGAGTTCACCCAAACTCATGTGCATCGAGTTGGTGATGCCATCCAGCCATCTCATCCTCTGTCGTCCCCTTCTCCTCCTGCCCCAATCCCTCCCAGCATCAGGGTCTTTTCCATTGAGTCAACTAAGTTTTGTTATTTGCCTAAGTGTGCTTCATTTGTATAGATGCAAGAGTCCCTTGGACTGCAAGGAGATCCAACCAGTCCATCCTAAAAGAAATCAGTTCTGAATATTCATTGGAAGGACTGATGTTGAAGCTGAAACTCCAAAACTTTGGCCACCTGATGCAAAGAACTGACTCATTTGAAAAGACTCTGATGCTGGGAAAGATTGAAGGCAGGAGAAGGGGACAAAAGAGAATGAGATGGTTGGATGGCATCATCGATACAATGGACATAGTTTGACTAGGCTCCAGGAGTTGGTGATGGACAGGGAAGCCTGGCATGCTGCAGTCCATGGGGTCGCAAGGATTCAGACATGACTGAGTGACTGAACTGAACTGATGTGTTAAACAGGTAACTAATGAGAACCTACTGTACAGCACAGGGAACTCTACTCAATGCTCTGCGGTGACCTAAATGGGAAGGACATCCAAAAAAGAGTGAATATATGTATATGCATAAGTGATTCACATTGCTATACAGCAGAAACTAACACAACATACAGCAACTATACTTCAATAAAATTGTTTTAAATAAAATTTAAAAAATATTTTGCTCATGTCTATTTCTCAGGCTGCCACTAGTTCTAACCTATGTTACTACAGATTTATCCTCCAACCTTCCATTTCCCTTTTCTCTATTCGAGACTCACATTGTGTACAGAGGGACTTTGTGGTTCAGTCGCCAAGTCCTATTCGACTCTTCGTGACCCCATGGACTGCAGCACATCAGGCTTCCCTGTTCCTCACCATCTCCTGAAATTTGCCTGAGTTCATGTCCATTGACTCGGTGATGCCATCCAACCACCTCATCCTCTGAGAGTGACCTTGCAGAAGTTCAAATCAGATAATGCTATTGTTCTGCTTGCTAGCTTTCTTTTTTTAAGAATAGCTGATTTACAATGTTATATTAGTTTCAGGTGTACAACATAGTGATTCATAATTTTCATAGATTATATTTCATTTAAAGTTTTAGAAAATATTGGCTATATTCCCTGGTGGTGTACAATACATCCTTGTAGCTTATTTATTTTATACATAGTAGTTTTGAATGGCTTCCCTTCACCCTTAGGATAGAGCACACGCTCCCCCATCTTTTTCTTCCTTGTGTGGTCCCTGTTTACCAGCCCCAATTGTTTCTCAACCTTCTCCACTGAGTCACCCCCAAAGATCTGCAGTTCTCCCAACCCTCTCTTGGCTCTCAGTTTTTTGCCAACCCTTTCTTCTACCTTTCTTTCATTTGGATGACTCCTGCTTTATTTTTCATACATCTGTTTAGATATTAATCATCTAAATTTCACCTAAAATCATCCAAAGAGCCTTCCCTAATTCACATTACTGAGTTGAGTTTTTTCAATGTGCTTTGACAAACCTAGATGGCATATTCAAAAGCAGAGACATTACTTTGCCAACAAAGGTCCGTCTAGTCAAGGCTATGGTTTTTCCAGTGGTCATGTATGGATGTGAGAGTTGGACTGTGAAGAAAGCTGAGAGCCGAAGAATTGATGCTTTTGAACTGCGGTGTTGGAGAAGACTCTTGAGAGTCCGTTGGACTGCAAGGAGATCCAACCTGTCCATTCTAAAGGAGATCAGCCCTGGGTGTTCTTTGGAAAGACTAATGCTAAAGCTGAAACTCCAGTACTTTGGCCACCTCATGCGAAGAGTTGACTCATTGAAAAAGACTCTGATGCTGGGAGGGATTGGGGGCAGGAGGAGAAGGAGATGACAGAGGATGAGATGGCTGGATGGCATCACTGACTCGATGGACGTGAGTTTGAGTGAACTCCGGGAGTTGGTGATGGACAGGGAGGCCTGGCGTGCTGCAATTCATGGGGTCACAAAGAGTCAGACATGACTGAGCGACTGAACTGAACTGAACTGAAGCTTAAAATTTGTACTACTTGTCACTTAATGCCTAGTGGTTTTACTTCTCACTAGATTGTGGGGACAAAGTCTGGAGGATGAAGATTGTATCTTCATTTACCAGAGCCAAACACTGTACTCAGCACATAACAGATATGACAAGGCTTCTTTGAGAAGACATTATAGCAAAGAACTAAATTAAATAATGGAGGGAAGCCATGTAGATTTATGTTTTATGATGCAAAAAAAAAAAAAAAATCTGCTGTAAGTCTCTTCAGATTTCCCTGGAAGTAAAAGAAACAGACAAGGAATGATACTATTTCTTATAAATAAATACATGTAATGTGTGTAACTGGTGGTACACATCTGGACTACATTTAAGTGTCCCATCACATGCCCAATGCTTATATTTCACCAAACCATCTAAGTCAGATTCTGTGCCAAATCCCCAAATTCGATCTATATCACATTCTCCACTGCTGCTGCTAAGTCGCTTCAGTCGTGTCCGACTCTGTGCAACCCCATAGACAGCAGCCCACCAGGCTCCCCCATTCCTGGGATTTTCCAGGCAAGACTACTGGAGTGGGTTTCCATTGCCTTCTCCGACATCACTTCCCTTGTGGCTCAGATGGTAAAGCGTCTGTTTACAATGTGGGAGACCCGGCTTCGATCCCTGGGTTGGGAAGATCCCCTGGAGAAGGAAATGGCAACCCACTCCAGTACTATTGCCTGGAAAATCCCATGGATGGAGGAGCCTGGTAGGCTACAGTCCACAGGGTCGCAAAGAGTTGGACACAACTGAGTGACTTCACTTCTCCAACATTGTATTCTCCACTATCAGACAACAAAAAAATTTCACCATTTTCAGGAAATTTACAGTCATCATGAATCAGGTAACCATTTAGGGTTGGAGAGAAATGGAAGGATCTTGATTCTTCTTTTGCCTCCCACTTCAAATATTGTGCGATAAATTTGGTTAAGATACCTTTGAGAACAAGTTGTTTTATCTGAATCAGCTAAATAATTGGTAATCAATGCTCTCAAAGACTTTTGTGAATTACTAGTCACCTCTTTTATGTTACCTGTAACTGGCATTGAAACCAAATTGTCAAACCAACCTAGCTACCACTCATTTTACCTTTGGTGGCAAAGTTGGCTTATGGCCATAAGTGGTCATAAGTACATGACAAAAACACCAGACAGAAACACTTAGTAGTAAATCGAAAAGCACTCACAGTGAACATTAGAGCTGTGGAGTTGGGGAGATGGATCTAAAAATGGATCACTTCAGCATTGTACATGATATGATGATGGCATGTGGAAGGTTCTAAAGAAAAACAGTGTTAACTTAAAATTCTGAGAAGCAACAGCTTTTACTGCAAGGCTTACCACAGGCAAAAGGCCATGTTAGCCTCCATCATACGTTATACGACGAAATTAAGGAGATAGGAAAACATCCTGGGTGAAAAGTCGACACATCAAATAGTCAGCCTCTTAAGGTCACGTGCCATTTGCACCTCTGTTGGACAGTCACAAAGCAGAAGCAAAAGGAACAAGGGGATAAAAGCCCTTCAGCACTTCCCTATCAGTAACATGACTCAGTAGCAATTCATTCTAGAGACATTAACCAGAGAAAACCACACTCCTCTAATTAGCATAAGCGAGTAGAGTAGCCCCAATAGGAATCCACAATGAATACAGAAACAGAAACTCTACTAAGGAAAACTGATGTGCCTATTCTTTACTGCCATTAAAAGAATGCTAATGTATTTTAACATAAAAATTCATCTTTTTCCTATTACAAAATAGTTTTATTAAAGTATACATTTTTTCAAATTACAAGTTTCTGCTTTTCTGTCTTTCCTAGTAGTGACCTCTGTGAAAAATCTTGGTGGTGGTGGTTTAGTCGCTAAGTCGTGTCCAATTCTTGCGACTCCATGGACTGTGAACCTACCAGGCTCCTCTGTCCATGGGATTTTCCAGGCAAGAATACTAGAGTGGGTTGCCATTTTCTTCTCCAGGGGATCTTCCTGACCCAGGACTTGAGCCAGTGTCTCCTGCATGCAGGCAGATTCTTCACTGACTGAGCTACAAGGGGAGCCCAAGAACATGACATTAAAGATTTGGGATTAGTGAAATTTTTCAATCATGTATAAAGAGTTCTGCTAATCTAGTAATTACTGTTTCTTCTACCTACCTTGGATTTCCCTGCTGGCTCACTGGTACAGAATCTGCCTGCTATGCAGGAGATGTACCTTTGATCCCTGGATAGGGAAAATCCCCTGGAGAAGGAAATGGCAACCCACTCCAGTATTCTTGCCTGGAGAATTCCATGGAGAGAGGAGCTTGGCAGTCTACAGTCCATGGGATCACAAAGAGTCAGACACGTCTAAGCAACTAACACACACGCACACTACCCACCTAGATTCAATACACTTGGCACGTTATATAAGTAAATGTTCATGTACCATTTTATAAACACAAGATGGTTATCAGGTAAAAAGTAGCAAATATTGTAACTTCACTTCTATTCTAAATTTCATCAATACAAACATTATTAAAGAATTTCCTTTATGAAAAATAATAGATGTTTTTAAAGAAAATCATGACATAGTGCAACAACCACTGGTTTAGAACCAAGGTTTTTAGCTGTGGACTGTGTAAAAGTCATTTCTAAATTTTGTCAAATGGGAAAAATGGTATCCAGAAATAGTGGTAGGGGTTCTTTTGCCAGAGTAACAGGAATATAGATGGGAAGATTAAATAAAGTAGTCAATATGAAGGTGATTAAAACATTTCCTTAATTAATTATTCTGAGAACTTGCAGTGTGCTAAGAACAAGTAGTTACACAGATGATACAATTGAATGAGACTAAACCTTTGTCCTCAAATTGTTCCTAGAGCAATCATTTCTAATGTATATACATATGGTGGAAACAGAATGCTGGGGTGGGTGGGTAGATGACTGGATAAGGAACAGAACCACCTAATGATGAAGGATTATTTCCTACTGATTTGCTCACAAGATCCTAGCATACCCCACACATCCCATCAAGAATTATTGCCTTGGGATTTCCCTGGTTGCCTAGTGGTTAGGATTCCAGGTTTCTCTGCGGTGACCTGGGTTCAATCCCTGGTCAGGGAACTGAGATCCTCCAAGTCTTAGAGCACAGACAAGAAAATGAGAACAATTGCCTTAACGCATGTTGATGACTTGATGATTGTTTCTCGGGTACACTGTGGAAGATACAGGTTGAGAACACAAGTTTCCTCCTTACAAGCACAATCATAGAGAACTATGACCTAATGTAAGGCATAACTATCGTCCCTATTTTTCCTCTTAAAACATTTCATATAATAGATTTTATTTTTAAAAAAGAGCATGCCTTTTCATTCAGTAATGAGATATGAAAAAGAAAATAATTCTAATTGAGCTTTTCATTAATAAGACACAAATAAACAGCATTTTCATTTCCCTTATGTCATAAAGGTTAAGACCGTTAGGTTGAAACGATTTTGACTACACTCACAAACTAAACAGTCCCTCTTTAGTAACGTCATGTATTTTCAAATTTATTGAGCATTTTCACATATAATATCTTATCTATTGACATTGTTAGATAGGAAAATTCATAGATAAAGATCAGTTGTGACAATTATACCACCAAAAACATCCTGAATCTATCATTCTTTTTTCATCCCCACTGCCATTGAAGTTCATTTTACCATCATCTTTTATATCAACTACTTCACCAGCTTCCTAACTGCTCTTTCTGATAATGGTCACCATCTCACCAGTCAGAAAGAATGGTCAACCTCAACAGACATCTCTGATCAATATTCCTACAGGCATCCTTTCTGTTTTCAGTGTGGGTTCTCTCTGAAAATGACTTAACGGTGCTTCCTGACCTGATCCCTCCCTTGGTCACACTGAATTACCTGAGAAGAACTGCAAGAAAATGTTTTTTCTCTCTTGGTCTTTGAACAGGTTGAACCTTTGAATAGAAGATTCTGCACTTTAATCTCTGTTTCATTTGGCTAACACTTCCCCTTCCTTTTTGATCCATTTAAGACTTTCTTTCCTTCTGAAAGTCTCACAAACTGGAATCAAGATTTCCGTGAGAAATATCAACAATCTCAGATATGCAGATGATACAACTCTAATGGCAGAAAGTGAAGAGGAATTAAAGAGCCTCTTGATGAGGGTGAAAGAGGAGAGTGAAAAACCTGGCTTAAAACTCAACATTCAAAAAACCAAGACCAAGGCATCCCGTCCCATCACTTCATAGCAAATAGAAGAGAAAAAAGTGGAAGCAGTGACGAATTTTATTTTGGGGGGCTCCAAAACCACTGCAGACAGTGAGTGCAGCCATGAAATTAAAAGATGCTTGCCCCTTGGAAGGAAAACTATGAGAAACCTAGACAGTGTATTAAAAATGGAGATATTACTTTACCAACAAAGGTGCGTATAGTCAAAGCTGTGGCTTTCACAGTAGTCATGTACAGATATGTGAGTTGGACCATAAACAAGGCTGAGTGCCAAAGAATTGACGCTTTTGAATTGTGGTGCTGGAGAAGACTCTTGAGAGTCCCTTGGACAGCAAGAAGATCAAACCAGTCAATCCTAAAGGAAATAAACACTGAATATTTATTGGAAGGACTGACGTTGAAGCTGAAGCCCCAATACTTTAGCTACCTGATGCCAAGAGCCAACTCCCTGGAAAAGACCCTGATGCCGGGAAAGATTGAAAGCAAAAGGAGAAGGGGGTGGCAGAGGATGAGATGGCTAGATAGCATCTAATGGACATGAATTTGAGCAAACTCCAAGAGAGAATGGAGGACAGAGGAGCCTGGTATGCTACAGTCCACGGGGTCCCAAAGAGTCAGACTTGACTTAGCAACTGAACAATAACAAATTCATTATTCTTTTGGCTTCTATAGCGCTTTATCTTTCTTTTTAATATAATTTACCAGAGGTCAAAATTTCTCATTTATTTTGTCTATCAACACTCCTATATTATAAGAAACTAAGTAATAAGAATTAAGTAATTTTATAATTATAATTAATGAGCCCTCAAAGACTATATGTGATTGAAACTCAATGAAAATTTAGGGAATTAAAGGTAACATAACCTTTAATTGTGGACTGTGAGTGGTTTCCATTGTGCTCTGCTATCCCCCAGATAACGACTTTGGTCTCCTCACTCTGTAACTCCTTGTTTTCTCCCATTGCCTAGAACCCCTTGGTTTGAGGAAGCTAGGTTATATGCCTCAATATTATAAATTAACTCATTGCAAATCTTTTTTTTCTTTTTTCTTATATTTTTGCTAAGCCTTCTATTTGTGGGGGGATTCCCAGATAGCTCTGTTGGTAAAGAATCCACCTGCAATGCAGGAGACCCCAGTTCAATTCCCAGGTTGGGAAGATCTGCTGGAGAAAGGATAAGCTACCCACTTCAGTGTTCTTGGGCTGCCCTTGTGGCTTACCTGGTAAAGAATCTGCCTGCAACGTGGGAGACCTGGGCTCGATCCCTGGGTTGGGAAGATCCCCTGGAGAAGTGAAAGATTCTAGTATTTTGGCCTGGAGAATTCCATGGACTATACAGTCCATGGGGTCACAAAGAGTCAGACATGACTGAGTGACTTTCACTTTCACTTTTCTATTTGTGGGGAAGCTACTCAACACTTAAGAGCTTCTCTGTGAGTGTATGTGTAAGAATTCTGGCCAGGGATAAACTTTTCTTTGAAATTATATAGGCGACCCAAGGCAATGGAGCAGGGAACACGAGCAAGCTTGCTTCAGAAAAAGAAGTGGTAACAGATTGCTGTAACATTATAACAGCATTCTGGTGCATATGTCATGAAAAGAAGTCACCAAAAATGGTTTATGCTAGGCAGTCCATAGTAACAAACATCTTAAAATAAGAAATTTTCAGAAAAAGTGCCCAAAGCATAGCTATTTTATCCCTTGCTACTTGCAGAGGAACATGAGTTCAGTTTTCAAAAAGTACATGAAGATGGAAATAATATCCTCCCTGGAATTAGAAACTGTGGGGAATGTCTCTTGGTTATCAATTAAAAGCATTTGCATAAACAATAAATTTCATTCTTTTACAACATGTTGTGGGTGAATAAATGACCCTGTAAATCCCAAATTAAACCTGCAGCAAGTTATAGAAGTGATTTTTATCATTCTTAAGACTGTCTTGCCATTAGAAAGGGACATAATAATTTTATTATACTACATACTCTGTGAAAGACCATAAACTTTTAATAGACTTATAAAAAGGGAGTGTAACCTTTTCAATATTCTGTGTCATCCTTGGGTGAATCCATTCCACCCTCTCCTCATGCAAAATGGATGCCCCAGGGCCCAAGTAATGGTTCCACACTCGAGAAGAAAATGTTAAGATCCAGCCTTTTCCATGAATTTGAAGGTTAGCATGATTTAGCACTCAAGAGCACTTCCCGGCCACCCTTTTTCTGATTCTACAGCTCCTCAGATTTCCAGACTATAGACTTCTGGTCTTAGAAGAGTTCTGCTGATTTCATCTCTATAGCTTTCATTTGGGGCTAAAAAAATCAAACTAAATATCATTCAGATTTAATAGCTTTGTTCTCACAGGACCACACATTTGTTTTCAGCACCATTAAGGATTATAGTTTCCTATTATTTCCCTAGAATGTGAAATTTCTCAATTTATCTCCTAACCTTGATAGCATGTGGTGTTGTTCAGACTCTACATCATGTCTGACTCTTGTGATCCCATGGACCATAGCCTGACAGGCTCCTCTGTTCATAGGATTTTCCAGGCAAGAATACTGGAGTGGGTTGCTGTTTCCTTTTCTTTCTCCAGGGGATCTTCCTGACCCAGGGATCGAACTTGCATCTCCTGCATTTCAGGAGATCTCCTGCACTGCAGGCATATTCTTTACCACTGAGTCACCAGGGAAGCCATTACCTTGATAGCATAATCAAATTTAAGCATGAATTTTAAAACAAAATGACTGACTAACTTGACCCTATGGTCCCCCCTACATACTGAAGAAATTAGGCCTTTTTATGTGTTTTAGCTGTTCATTTGTTTGTTTCTCTTTTATAAATAAAAAACATATCCACTTTCTTAGAAAATAGGCAAAATTCCAAAAATCTCCGGAGACAAACATGGTGGGAGAAAAATGGATACTGCAAAGGAAGGAAGTCTTTAATTAGGAGGGGAAAAATGGAAGCAAAGTATGGAGAAAACTGAACAGCTAATTCTCAGGAGACCTGTTCTTCATTGCAGAACAACGCCATCATGAAGCTATACACCAACCTGCTAACTGAACCCCTGAAAGTTCCATAGCACAAGAAAAGAGCTGGCTACTTGGAAAGTAGACATTGGCTATTAATTCTACTTAGAAAAAAAAAATGTCATTTTTAACTTGCTTAAAAACACAGAAAACCTTTTCATATCTTCAATAAACTTAAAAAATCATAATAAAATTTGCAAGCATAGTGCCTATATTTACCTATCCTTTCTCCCGAGAACCCCCGCCTAAAAAAAGTAGAACGTTTGTAGATGAAGGGTCTTTTCATACAAATAAAAATTACCTCAAGGGCACAACCTGAGATTTTTTTAAGAAGGGCATTAACTCTTTTGGCTACAGCTATGAGCGATAGCCAAATCTAATAGTCAATTACACATATTTTTGTAGCTCCCTCATCCAAAACTTTCTGAATCAGACTAATGTTTTTTAAAAACATTGGAGGCAAAAACTCTAAAATCTCATTAAACTCATGAACTATATCCATAGGAAGATGTACACACATAATTATAGGCATATAATTTCAGTATGTTTTGCACCAGCCCTCTGAGGCTCATCCAAGGAACCTCTAGGGATAAATGAATGCCAGAATAAGAGAGCTTAGGGCTAGATCATGAGCTCAGCAGAGTAGGAAAATGTTTCCCTCATTTGTACCTCTTTAACTATGGAATGGTGCTTAACATAGCACACATGCACAAAGAATTTGTTACACTGAATTGTGCATGCTGGCATGTGTGTAGTAAGGGATTTTTTTTAAGGAGAATATACTTTTTAAAAGTTCATCATACAAATAAACTTCCTTGAATCTGGTAGACATGGGACAAAGAAAAAGGTTTTTTAAGTAGCAAACCAGAGCAGGTTTAGAAACTTGAACAGGGCTACCCACCAAATGGGCTTCCCTGGTGGCTCAGTGGTGAAGAACTTGCCTGCCCATGCAGGAGATCTGGGTTTAATCCCTGGGTTGGGAAGATTCCCTGGAGAAGGAAATAGCAACCCACTCCAGTATTCTTGCCTGGGAAATTCCATGGATAGAGGAGCCTGGCAGGCTACAATCCTTGGGGTCACAAAAGAGTCAGACATGACTTAGCAACAAACAACCCACCAAAAAAGCATTACTGCCAGAAATAGAACAGAAAGTGAAAGTGAAAATCGCTCAGTTGTGTCCGATTCTTTGGAGACCCCATAGGCTATACAGTCCATGGAATTCTCCAGGCCAGAATACTGGAGTGTGTAGCCTTTCCCTTATCCAGGGGATCTTCCCAACCCAGGGATCGAACCCAGGTCTCCTGCATTGCAGGTGGATTCTTTACCAGCTGAGCCACAAGGGAAGCCCAAGAATACTGGAGCGGGTAGCCTATCCCTTCTCCAGCAGATCTTCCTGGTCCAGGAATTGAACCGGGGTCTCCTGAATTGCAGGCAGATTCTTTACCAACTGAGCTATCAGGGAAGCCCAAATAGAACATAGGTGACCTTTAAATTATATACATACTGATTTATATATGTAATTTAATTTATACATAATTCATATATGTTTTATATAATCATTAACATGCGTGCCTTGCAGAATATATCCCCACCTCTGCACAGCAGTAGCTGTTTCTTTATCAATAAAGGTTCTATATTGAAAGCACTCATAATGATATGAAGGTGGGCAGGAAAGCCTTACAGCTGCACTTGAACTTGTAAACACAGTAGTTTAGAGGATATTCTTTTAGGACAGACAAAAAACTGTGGAAAGGAAACAGCCTAGTTTGATTATTTCAGTAACACAGTGGGTAGCCAAACAAAGCCAGAATGCAAATTACCAAGTAAGTTAGGTTCCCTAAAGATGAGCGATTTTTATGACTTCTGCTTATCTCAAGGCAAAGCTGTCCAGCAGAGACTCTCTCTTCTGACTGGCCTTTCTTTTTTCCTCTTTAGTCTTCCTCTTACTATAAAATTTGGTAAGTTTTCATTGACAGAAAACCTTACAAGTTCCAATATTAACTTCTTTGCTTATCTCTTACAGACAGCTTTGAAAGGGGAAAAAATTTACTGCTTTTATTCTCTCACAGCTTGTGAATTATACTAACTTGGGCATCTTTGCCAACAAAGGTCCATCTAGCCAAGGCTATGGTTTTTCCACTGGTCATATATGGTTGTAAGAGCTGGACTGTGAAGAAAGCTGAGTGCCAAAGAATTGATGCTTTTGAACTGTGGTGTTGGAGAAGACTCTTGAGAGTCCCTTGGACTGCAAGGAGGTCCAACCAGTCCATCCTAAAGGAGATCAATCCTGGGTGTTCATTCGAAGGACTAATGCTAAAGCTGAAACTCCAGTACTTTGGCCACCTCATGTGAAGAGTTGACTCATTGGAAAAAACTCTGATGCTGGGAGGGATTGGGGGCAGGAGGAGAAGGGGACGACAGAGGATGAGATGGCTGGATGGCATCACCAACTCGACGGACATGAGTTTGAGTGAACTCCGGGAATTGGTGATGGACAGGGAGGACTGATGTGCGATTCATGGGGTCGCAAAGAGTCAGACACAACTGAGCGACTGAACCGAGCTGTGGCATCTGCCACAGTGAATAGTCTTTCTTTCTAGGATGAAAATATTAAGAAAATAAAATACGCTCTCATAAATGCCTACTCCTGTGAGTAAAGTGGGTGGATCTCACAATAACTAAAGTCATCTGGGAGAAAACAAACAAACAAACAAAAAGTTTTAGATTTGGGAGAAGCTGACAGGGACATTATAACTCAGGCTTTCAGAGATCACCACCTGTGGAATGTTCTAGAAAGATAATTTCTGTTCCCTTCCCATGTTTTTAAAAGAATTCTCCTCCAGTGGTCTATTCAAGAGATTAAAAATATTCGCTGCCTAAAGGGTCCCACAGAGGAGCAGCAAAGGATGAGATGGTTGGATGGGATCACTCATTCAATGGACATGAGTTTCAGCAAACTCTGGGAGATAGTGCAAGACAGAGGAGCCTGGCATGCTGCAGTCTGGGGGGGTCACAAAGAGTCAGACACGACAGGGGCAGAACAACAATGAAAGGTAATGTATGAAAAGAAAAGCCTGATCCCAGACTCGACCAGTCAGCAAAACAGGTATCTCCTGAGAAAACACTCTCCAACCACTCCAGTTTTGACACCTGAGAACTATATACATTCAGTGAACTCTGAATCTCCTAATGATTCGAAGTCAAGAAGGCTTTTCTTCTGTAGAACAATTTGCTAAAATTAGAGACGAATGAATTAGTGTTTGAGCGAAGTATATATTCTTCTTGTAAGTCATGTAGAGAGAGGGGCCTTTAAGAGCAGGTGGCTAAATCTACAACAAACATTTTGACAAGCTCCCACCAGCATGGCATCAAAACAATCCCAATGTGATTCAAAAGATATCTTCACTTTAACAGCTGAGGCACTGGGCACATGAACTGCAAGTTACATTTTTCTCCAGCAGGCAATTAGTAAACTGCTCACATTTTGCTGCTGAAAAGACTGCACCAGCATGAGCAGATGGAAATGCAGAATTCCACAAATGGCAGATATTAGGAATTAGAGATGTTGATTTAACTTTCACCAAGCAAACAAGAATCCAAAAATACACGTCACTCTTTCTATAATTAAATACATCAGAGTACATCAGATTCATATCCATTGTAAGCTCATGTTTCTTCCTTCTTGTTTCTAAATTTATATACATTCTCTGTATAACAGACCTACTCAGAGTTCAACTCCACAACAAAAGGGTCTTCTGTGACAGATAGATGGCACTAAACTATTTCTCAAATGAAGCTTGTCAGGGAGGCGCGCTAGCTTTTTCCCAGCGCGATGCCCGCTGCAATGATAAGAAATCATAAGACTGAAAGAGGTAGTCCTTGTGTCAGGACAGATGGAGAGAACAGCTGAGAGAAGGATTCAGCCAATTTAATAACTCCCTGTGAGTAGAATAAATCATATTGAAAGGAATTCAGAGGAACATTTAGTCTGGGGAAAAAAAAAGAATTTAAATGATGGCAATTTTAGAATGGAATGAATAGAATAAAAATGTTTCACCTTACAATATCACACAGTAAAAACAAAAAAAAACAGACAAAAGGTCACTAGTGACCTGAACCCAAATTATAGAGCAGACTAGTGACAAACGCTTGGGAAGCATTTAGACTGATTGTCACATTTAAAAAACATAATGCATGCTAACATACTAAGGGAATGAAATCCACGATGTTAGGTATTTGAGGAACCACTGTTAATTATTCTTTCCTCCCTCTGAAATGGCAGTTTACCCTACTTATGAACATAGTTAAGAGAACTTATCATTTTTGATATTCTTAAAATGCTAGAGACAATGTGAAAAACCTTTTTTTGAGAACAATTTCCTTTATACAACCTCCCAGGACTTTCATGGGAATATTCAATTTATATTCTTTATTACATATAGCAATATGTCTAGTTGCAAATATGAAAAGAAAAAAGTCTTTATAAGTTTTCCAAATTTTAATCCAAGGGGAGATGACAATGTGATTGAAATTATCTAAAGAAAAGTAAAAGGATTTTTTTTTTCCTTACCAAAAGTAAGTGTACCTAACATCAAAGAAGCAAACTAGTAATAATATCACTAGTAAAATCCCAGGTCATAGTCCAAGACACAGTCTTTTTTGCTTTAAAGAAAAGCGTTGAAGGCTTTTTGTCCATTAAATGTTAAGAGACACTAGTTATCTTATTACATTGGTGAAATAGAGTTTTTCTACCCCAATAAAAATTTCAGATTACACCAAAAAATTCTTAAATAGCATAAAGGTTGCAGGTTATGTTTACTTAAGGGCTTCCCAGGTGGTTCAGTGAGTAAAGAATCTGCCTTCAATGCAGGAGATGCAGGAGATGCGGGTTTGATCACTGGGTCAGGAAAATCCCCTGGAGGAGAGCATGGCAACTCATTCCAGTATTCTTGCCTGGACAATCCCATGGACAGAGCAGCCTGGTGCGCTACTGTCCATAGGATTTCAAAGAATCAAACACTACTGAAGCAATTGAACATGCACGCATGTTTACTTATATATGTAAAAGTTCTTTCTTTGTATTAATAGTTGAGAGTTTCTATTAAATTTTATATCATAAACTTCATATTCAAACTGGCTTCTTTCTCAGGCACACTAAAAACAAACAAACAAAAAAGTAACACCCATTAACCCTTTAAGCATGTGTCTATATTTCCCAGGCAAAATCAGGAAACAAAAAACAGTGGTTTCTGAATTTCAGATTGATTACTTATTCAGAAGCTGTCTTGAGGATATGGCCTAACCTTTTGATATTACTCATCAAAGAGAAATGTCAGTTACAAAGACTTTAATCTCCTTTCCCCTCAATAGGAGAGACATAGCCTATAGAGAGAGTTGTTTTCATTTATAACTCTTTTATATCATCTTTTCTAGATACTTCATGTTTAATGGTGTTAGACTCACTGAATTAGTAAAGAGATTGTAAAATATTTGAAGCAAACACATATACCTCTTATTCAGTGGTTTATCACCAAAATGTAAACTGCTGAGGGACTCTTTGAACATGAGAGGCATCAAGTACATACTCACAGTGGCTCATATTTTTCTCATTCCTAAATTTACATTCATTCTGAGTCTACCAGAATGCATTTAATGCATTTATAAATGAAAATATTTATAAGCCTATTCTTTACCACATTGTTTTAGGAACTTCTTATGGACTCAAGAGAATTTGGTAGAAGATAGCCGGTTAAGCCATAGTTAGTGAAGATAAAGATAATATGAACAATAACTCATTCATGAAGTAAGTAATAGAAAAAGCTAATACATGATATTTGTAATCAAATAATCTTAGCTTTTACTATATATTCAGGAGAATTAGAAGTAGAAAAGGAGAATAATTTCCCACTATCATCCTCAATAACTTGAATTTTTGGAAGGCCCCAGATAGCCAATATATTTATAGATGAATCTTTAAACTACATATGAAGTCTTTACTTAGTATGCCAACTTCAGGATTCTTTGATTATTCAATAATAATCTGTGTGTTACAGTTACTAAAACATACATAGGACACTGATTTGTATTCAAAGTCAAATAGTTTTTTAATATCATAGCTAGAGATAGACTATCATAATTTATTAAACAGGTTTCAAAGTAATTGATGCACATCAGGTCAAGGATTGGAAGATGGTCATTGCTATCTAGTTATTCCTGATTAACGTTGAGGGACAATTATTACAGATTCTTCTTACATTCAGAATCTTACATACTAAACAAGTTAAATACTCAAGTAAGGTAGATAACCCACATTTGGAGTCATTTAGGTCCAGAAATGATAAGTTATAAAATTCCCAATCAATAAAAATCTTCATTAGCTATTAATTGAATATTCAAGATATATTTAAGGGAAATAGAAGATCAGTAAAAGCAGGCACTATTTTTGTTTTGTTTTGTTTTTAATTCACTGCTGAATCACCAGAAGCTAGGTCAGTGTGGGACACACAGTTTGGGTTTAATAAATATTTACAGAGTGAATAAATACTAAATTGTTAATAAATAATCAAAACAAATGTGAATAACTCTGTAGGAGCTGGATAAAGAAGATGGGCTAATAAGAGAAGAAAAGACAAAGAACAAAGAACCAACCAAGAAGTGAATGAGAAGAAAGAATGACAGAGTGGCCTTTTTTGGTGTGTTTTACCTGCTTGGCAACAAAAAAGTAGCATGAAAACAACCTAAAGGAAAACAGATGGCTGAGTCCCTCACGTCCCCATGCATGGGCTGTTCAGCGTTGGCTCCACAAGCTGCAGGCTCCTCCTCAGCCACACAACAAACAACTGAAAAAGTGATACCAACATACACAAGGGAGTACACATATTCCATTGAAAACCCAACGAGAAATGCTCTCTTGCCAAGACATTCAGGTTGGCATAGTATTCATGATTTCCTGGTAAGAAGCCAGAGTCTTCTCCTCTGCAGATTAAGTGTGCCTAATCAAAGAAATGCAAAAAAGCATCTGAGGAGGTCTTACAAATAGCTGAGAAAAGAAATGAAATAGAAGGCAGAAGAGTAAAGGAAAAGGATACCCATTTGAATGCAGAGTTCCAGAGAATAGCAAGTAGAGATAAGAAAGCTTTCCTAAGTGATGAGTGCAAAGAAATAGAGAAAAACAATAGAATGGGAAAGTCCAGAGATCTCTTCAAGAAAATTAGAGATACCAAGGGAGTATTTCATGCAAAGATGGGCAAAATAAAGGACAGAAATGATACAGACCTAACAGAAGCAGAAGATATTAAGAAGAGGTGGCAAGAATACATAGTAGAACTATACAAAAAGATCTTAATGGCCCAGATAACCACAATGGTGTGATCACTCACCTAGAACCAGACATCCTGGAGTGCGAAGTCAAGTGAACCTTGCTACTGCTACTGCTAAGTCACTTCAGTTGTGTCCAACTCTGTGCAACCCCATAGACGGTAGCCACCAGGCTCCCCCATCCTTGGGATTCTCCAGGCAAGAACATTGGAGTGGGTTGCCATTTCCTTCTCCAATACATGAAAGTGAGAAGTGAAAGTGAAGTCGCTCAGTCATGTCCAACTCTAGTGACCCCATGGACTGCAGCCCACCAGGCTCCTCCATCCATGGGATTTTCCAGGCAAGAGTACTGGAGTGGGGTGCCATTGCCTTCTCCGAAGTGAACCTTAGGAAGCATCATTATGAACAAAGCTGGTGGAGATGATGGAATTCCAGCTAAGCTATTTCAAACTCTAAAAGATGATGTTGTAAAAGTGCTGCACTCAATATGCCAGCAAATCTGGAAAACTCAACACTGGCCACAAGTCTGGAAAAAGTCAGTTTTCATTCCAATCCCAAAGAAAGGCAATGTCAAAGAATGTTCAAGCTACTGCACAACTGCAATCATTTCACATGGTAGCAAGGTAATGCTCAAAATCCTTCAAGCTGACCCATAGTGAACCAAGAACTTCCAGATTTACAAACTAGATTTAGAAAAGGCAGAAGAACCAGAGATCAAATTGCCAACAAACATTGGATCATAAGAAAAGCAAGAGAGTTCCAGAAAAACATGTACTTCTGCTTCACTGACTATGCTAAAGCCTTTCACTCTATGGATCACAACAAACTGGAAAATTCTTTAAGAGATGGTAATACTAGACCCCCTTACCTTCCTCCTGCAAAACCTATATGCAGGTCAAGAAGCAACAGTTAGAACCAGACATGGAACCATGGACTGGTTCCAAATTGGAAAAGGAGTACATCAAGGCTGCATATTGTCACCCTGCTTATTTAACTTATATGCAGAGTACATACTGTGAAATGCCTGGCTGGTTGAAGCACAAGCTGGAATCAAGATTGCCAGGAGAAATATCAATAACTTCAGATATGCAGATGATACCACCCTAATGACAGAAAATTAAAAGGAATGAAGAGTCTCTTGATGAAAGTGAGAGTAAAAAAGCTGGCTTAAAACTCAACATTCAAAAAATGGGGGTGGGGGGAGCGGTCCTAAGATGGTGGAGGAATAGGATGGGGAGACCATTTTCTCCCCCACAAATTCATCAAAAGAACATTTGAACGCTGAGAAAATTCCACAAAACAACTTCTGAATGCCAGCAGAGGACATCAGGCACCCAGAAAAGCAGCCCATTGTCTTCAAAAGGAGGTAGAAAAAATATATAAAAGATAAAAAGACAAAAGAGGTAGAGACAGAGCTCCAGCCTGTGAAGAGAGTCTTTAAAAAGAGAGAAGTTTCCAAACACCAGGAAACACTCTCACTGCCGAGTCTGTGGTGAGCCTTGGAACAACAGAGGGCAATATAACCGGGAGGAAAAATAAATAAATAATTAAAACCCACAGATTACGTGCCCAACAGTAACTCCCCCAGCAGAGAAGCAGCGTAGATGCCTGCATTCGCCACTAGCAAGCGGGGGCTGGGCAGGGAGGCACGGGCTGCATTGTTTAGAGTAAGGACAGGGCCTGAATGCCCCAAGGGAAATCTGAGGGAAATAAGGTTGCTTGGGATAGCAAACCAGACTGTAGGATAACTACCACGCAAAAAGCCTTTTTCTTGGGATTCTGGACGGTCAGCATCCGCCTGAGAAGGTGCGCCAGTTATACACCCAAAAAAACGAGCGGCAGGGACAAGGGAGGCAATAAGTCGCAGCAACTGTGCTCGCCAAACACCTGGTCACCTGAGCTTCTTGGATCTGGGAAGGGCACAAAACTCAGGCCCAACCGAGTCTGCGCCTCTGAGGACTATCCGAATACCTAAACCTGAGTAGCTTAGACCTGGGAAGTACATACAACCCAGGGCTGGCCTCAGACAGTTCCTGGCAGAGCAACCTAGAGCCTAAGCAGTGCAGACAGGGAAAGCACAAACACCATGAGCCCGGGCAAACCCAATGTGGCCGAGACACTGCGAGCACACGCCAGTGTTATTTGTTTGCAGCATCCCTCCCTCCCCACAGCACAACTGAACAAGTGGAGTCTAGAAAAGTGTCCACCACTGCCCCCTTGTGCCAGGGTGGAAATTAGACACTGAAGAGACCAGCAAACAAAAGAAGCTAAAACAGAGGGACCCTCCTTGGAAGTGACAGGTGCAATAGATTAAAACCCTGTAGATAGTACCAACTACATAGGAAGGGGCCTATATATCTTGAGAAATATAAGCAGGATCAAGGAGCTATCTGAAAATGAACTGACCCCACACTGCCCACAACAACACCAGAGCAAGTCCTAGACATATTTTTACTATTTTTACTATCATTCTTTAATTTTTTTTATTTTTAAGTCCTCTATTACTCCTTTAATTTTCATTTTTATAACCTACTATTACTTTGCAAAAAAAAAAAAGAGAGAGATAGAGACCCTATTTTTTAAAACAAACTTCATATATATATATATATTATAATTTTTGTGAAATTTTTCCCCTCTTTTTCTTTAATATTGTATTTTTGAAAATCCAATCTCTACTCTAGATTTTTAATCTTTGCTTTTTGGTATTTAGTATCAATTTTGTACCTTTAAGAACCCTATCTTCAGTACGCATTTTTACTTGGGAGCGAGATTATTGGCTTGACTGCTCTCTCCCCCTTTGGACTCTCCTTTTTCTCCACCAGGTTGCTTCTATCTCCTCCCTCCTCCTTCTCTCCTCTTCCCAAATCTGTGAATCTCTTTGTGTGTTCCGGATGGTGACGAACACTTAGGGAACTGATTACTGGCTGGATCTGTCTCTCTCCTTTTGATTCCCCCCTTTATCCTCCTGGCCACCTCTGTCTCCTTCCTCCCTCTTCTCTTCTTTGTATAACTCCACGAACATCTCTGAGCAGTCCAGATTGTGGAGGGCATACAAGGAAGTGATTACTGGCTAGCTTGCTCTCTCCTCTTTTGATTCCACTTCATGTCATCCTGGTCACCTCTATCTCCCTCCTCCCTCTTCTCTTTTCCAGGTAACTCGTGAACCTCTCTGGGTGTCCCTCACTGTGGAGAAACTTTTCATATTTAATCTAGATGTTTTATCATCAGTGCTGTATAGATGCAGAAGTCTTGAGGCTACTGTAAAAATAAGACTGAAAACCAGAAGCAGGAGGCTTAAGTCCAAATCCTGAGAACACCAGAGAACTCCTGAATCCAGGGAACATTAATATACAGGAGCTCATCAAATGCCTCCATTCAGTTCAGTTCAGTCGCTCAGTTGTGTCTGACTCTTTGCGACCCCATGAATCGCAGCACGCCAGGCCTCCCTGTCCATCACCAACTCCCGGAGTTCACTCAGACTCACGTCCATCGAGTCAGTGATGCCATCCAGCCATCTCATCCTCTGTCCTCCCCTTCTCCTCCTGCCCCCAATCCCTCCCAGCATCAGAGTCTTTTCCAATGAGTCAACTATTTGCATTGAGGTGGCCAAAGTATTGGAGTTTCAGCTTTAGCATCATTCCTTCCAGAGAAATCCCAGGGCTGATCTCCTTCAGAATGGACTGGTTGGATCTCCTTGCAGTCCAAGGGACTCTCAAGAGTCTTCTCCAACACCACAGTTCAAAACCATCAATTCTTCGGCACTCAGCCTTCTTCACAGTCCAGCTCTCACATCCATACATGACCACAGGAAAAACCATAGCCTTGACTAGACAAAACTTTGTTGGCAAAGTAACATCTCTGCTTTTGAATATGCCATTTAGGTTGGTCATAACTTTCCTTTCAAGGAGTAAGCGTCTCTTAATTTCATGGCTGCAGTCACCATCTGCAGTGATTTTGGAGCCTAGAAAAATAAAGTCTGACACTGTTTCCACTGTTTCCCGATCTATTTCCCATGAAGTGATGGGACCAGATGCCATGATCTTCGTTTTCTGAATGTTGAGCTTTAAGCCAAATTTTTCACTCTCCACTTTCACTTTCATCAAGAGGCTTTTTAGTTCCTCTTCACTTTCTGCCATAAGGGTGGTGTCATCTGCATATCTAAGGTTATTGATATTTCTCCTGGCAATCTTGATTCCAGCTTGTGCTTCTTCCAGTCCAACGTTTCTCATGATGTACTCTGCATAGAAGTTAAATAAGCAGGGTGACAATATACAGCCTTGATGTACTCCTTTTCCTATTTGGAACCAGTCTGTTGTTCCATGTCCAGTTCTAACTGTTGCTTCCTGACCTGCATACAAATTTCTCAAGAGGCAGATCAGGTGGTCTGGTATTCCCATCTCTTAAAGAATTTTCCACAGTTTATTGTGATCCACACAGTCAAAGGCTTTGGCATAGTCAATAAAGCAGAAATAGATGTTTTTCTGGAACTCTCTTGCTTTTTCGATGATCCAGCAGATGTTGGCAATTTGATCTCTGGCTCCTCTGCCTTTTCTAAAACCAGCTTGAACATCAGGAAGTTCACGGTTCACATATTGCTGAAGCCTGGCTTGGAGAATTTTGAGCATTACTTTACTAGCATGTTAGATGAGTGCAGTTGTGCGGTAGTTTGAGTATTCTTTGGCATTGCCTTTCTTTAGGATTGGAATGAAAACTGATCTTTTCCAGTCCTGTGGCCACTGCTGAGTTTTCCAAATTTGCTGGCATATTGAGTGCAGCACTTTCACAGCATCATCTTTCAGGATTTGAAATAGCTCAACTGGAATTCCATCACCTCCACTAGCTTTGTTCGTAGTGATGCTTTCTAAGGCCCACTTGACTTCACATTCCAGGATGTCTGGCTCTAGATCAGTGGCGCCTCCATACCTACACTGAAACCAAGCACCACCCAAGAGCCAACAAGTTCCAGAGCAAGACATACCATGAAAATTCTCCAGCAACACAGGAACATAGCCCTGAGCTTCAGTATACAGGCTGCCCAAAGTCACTCCAAACCCACTGACATCTCATCACCCATTACTGACACTTCATTGCACTCCAGAAAGAAGTCCAGCCCCACCCACCAGAACATGAACACAAGTTCCCTAACCAGGAAACCTTGATAAGCCACCCCTACAACCCCACCCACAGTGAGGAAACTCCACAATAAAAAGAACTCCACAAACTGCCAGAGTACAGAAAGGCCACCCCAAACACAGCAATATAAACAAGATGAAGAGACAGAGGAATACCCAGCAGGTAAAGGAACAGGATAAATGCCCACCAAACCAAACAAAAGAGGAAGAGATAGGGAATCTACCTGATAAAGAATTCTGAATAATGATAGTGAAAATGATCCAAAATCTTGAAAACAAAATGGAAACACAGATAAATAGCCTGGAGACAAGGATTGAGAAGATACAAGAAAGGTTTAACAAGGACGGAGAAGGCAATGGAAACCCACTCCAGTACTCTTGCCTGGAAAATCCCATGGACAGAGGAGCCTGGTAGGCTGCAGTCCATGGGTTCGCTAGGAGTCAGACACGACTGAGTGACTTCATTTTCACTTTTCACTTTCATGCATTGGAGAAGAAAATGGCAACCCACTCCAGTAATTCTTGCCTGGAGAATCCCAGGGATGGGGGAGCCTGGTGGGCTGCCGTCTATAGGGTCGCACAAAATCAGACACGACTGAAGTGACTTAACAGCAGCAGCAGAAGAAGAAATAAAAAAGAGTCAATATATAATGAATAATGCAATAAATGTGGAGAAGGCAATGGCACCCACTCCAGTACTCTTGACTGGAAAATCCCATGGATGGAGGAGCCTGGTAGGCTGCAGTCCATGGGATCGCAAAGAGTCGGACACGACTGAACGGCTTCACTTTTGCTTTTCACTTTCATGCATTGGAGAAGGAAATGGCAACCCACTCCAGTGTTCTTGCCTGGAGAATCCCAGGGATGGGGGAGCCTGGTGGGCTAATGTCTACGGGGTCACACAGAGTCAGACACGACTGAAGTGACTTAGCAGCAGCAGCAATAAATGAGATAAAAAACACTCTGGAGGGAACAAATAGAATAAGGGAGGCAGAAGATAGGATTAGTGAGGTAGAAGATAGAATGGTAGAAATAAATGAATCAGAGAGGAAAAAAGAAAAACAAATTAAAAGAAATGAGGACAATCTCAGAGACCTCTGGGACAAGGTTAAATGCCCCAACATTTGAATCATAGGAGTCCCAGAAGAAAAAGACAAAAAGAAAGACCATGAGAAAATACTTGAGGAGATAATAGTTGAAAATTTCCCTAAAATGGGGAGGGAAATTATCACTCAAGTCCAAGAAACCCAGAGAGTCCCAAACAGGATAAACCCAAGGCAAAACACCCCAGGACACATATTAATCAACTTAACAAAGATCAAACACAAAGAGCAAATATTAAAAGCAGCAAGGGAAAAACAACAAATAACACACAAGGGGATTCCCATAAGGACAACAGCTGATCTTTCAATAGAAACTCTTCAGGCCAGGAGGGAATGGCAGGACATACTTAAAGTGATAAAGGAAAATAATTTACAGCCCAGATTACTGTACCCAGCAAGGATCTCATTCAAATATGAAGGAGAAATCAAAAGCTTTACAGACAAGCAAAAGCTGAGAGAATTCAGCATCACCACCCCAGCTCTCCAACAAATGCTAAAGGATCTTCTCTAGGCAGGAAACACAAAAAGGGCATGTAACTCGAACCCAAAACAATAAAGCAAATGGCAACGGGATCACACTTATCAATAATTACCTTAAGTGTAAATGGGTTGAATGCCCCAACCAAAAGACAAAGACCGGCTGAGTGGATACAAAAACAAGACCCCTATATATGTTGTCTACAAGAGACCCACCTCAAAACAAGGGAAACATACAGACTGAAAGTGAAGGGCTGGAAAAAGGTATTCCACCCAAATAGAAACCAAAAGAAAGTAGGAGTAGCAATACTCATATCAGACAAAATAGACTTTAAAACAAAGGCTGTGAAAAGAGATAAAGAAGGACACTACATAATGATCAAAGGATCAATCCAAGAAGAAGATAAAACAATTATAAATATATATGCACCCAGCATAGGAGCACTACAGTATGTAAGACAAATGCTAACAAGTATGAAAGGGGAAATTAACAATAACACAATAATAGTGGGAGACTTTAATACACCACTCACACCTATGGATAGATCAACTAAACAGAAAATTAACAAGGAAACACAGACTTTAAATGATACAATAGACCAGTTAGACCTAATTGATATGTATAGGACATTTCACCCCAAAACAATGAATTTCACCTTTTTCTCAAGCGCACACAGAAACTTCTCCAGGTTAGATCACATCCTGGGCCATAAATCTAGCCTTGGTAAATGCAAAAAAATTTGAAATCATTCCAAGCATCTTTTCTGAATACAATGCAGTAAGATTAGATCTCAATTACAGGAGAAAAACTATTAAAAATTCCAACATATGGAGGCTGAACAACACGCTGCTGAATAACCAACAAATCACAAAAGAAATCAAAATATGCATAGAAATGAATGAAAATGAAAACACAACAACCCAAAACCTGTGGGACACTGTAAAAGCAGTGCTAAGGGGAAGGTTCATAGCAATACAGGTATACCTCAAGAAACAAGAAAAAAGCCAAATAAATAACCTAACTCTACACCTAAAGCAACTAGAAAAGGAAGAAATTAAGAACCCCAGGGTTAGTAGACAGAAAGCAATCTTAAAAATTAGGGCAGAAATAAATGCAAAAGAAACAAAAGAGACCATAGCAAAAGATCAACAAAGCCAAAAGCTCGCTCTTTGAGAGGACAAATAAAATTGACAAACCATTAGCCAGACTCATCAAGAAACAAAGGGAGAAAAATCAAATCAATAAAATTAGAAATGAAAATGGAGAGATCACAACAGACAACACACAAATACAAAGGATCATAAGAGACTACTATCAGCAATTATATGCCAATAAAATCGACAACTTGGAAGAAATGGACAAATTCTTAGAAAAGTATAACTTTCCAAAACTGAACCAGGAAGAAATAGAAAATCTTAACAGACCCATCACAAGCACAGAAATTGAAACTGTAATCAGAAATCTTCCAGCTAACAAAAGCCCAGGTCCAGACGGCTTCACAGCTGAATGCTACCAAAAATTTAGAGAAGAGCTAACACCTATCCTACTCAAACTCTTCCAGAAAATTGCAGAGGAAGGTAAACTTCCAAACTTATTCTATGAGGCCACCATCACCCTAATACCAAAATCTGACAAAGATGCCACAAAAAAGAAAACTACAAGCCAATATCACTGATGAAAACAGATGCAAAAATCCTTAACGAAATTCTAGCAATTAGAATCCAACAACACATTAAAAAGATCATACATCATGACCAAGTGGGCTTTATCCAGGGATGCAAGGATTCTTCGATATCTGCAAATCAATCAATGTAATACACCACATTAACAAATTGAAAAATAAAAGCCATATGATTATTTCAATAGATGCAGAGAAAGCCTTTGACAAAATTCAACTTCCATTTATGATCAAAACTCTCCAGAAAGCAGGAATAGAAGGAACATACCTCAACATAATAAAAGCTATATATGACAAACCCACAGCAGACATTATCCTCAATGGTGAAAAATTGAAAGCATTTCCCCTAAAGTCAGGAACAAGACAAGGGTGCCCACTTTCACCACTACTATTCAACATAGTTTTGGAAGTTTTGGCCACAGCAATCAGAGCAGAAAAAGAAATAAAAGGAATCCAAATTGGAAAAGAAGAAGTAAAACTCTCACTGTTTGCAGATGACATGATCCTCTACATAGAAAACCCTCAAGACTCCACCAGAAAATTACTAGAGCTAATCAATGAATATAGTAAAGTTGCAAGATATAAAATCAACACACAGAAATCCCTTGCATTCCTATACACTAATAATGACAAAGGCTGAGCACCAAAGAATTGATGCTTTTGAACTGTGGTGTTAGAGAAGACTCTTGAGAGTCCCTTGGACTGCAAGGAGATCCAACCAGTCCATTCTGAAGGAGATCAGCCCTGGGATTTCTTTGGAAGGAATGATGCTAAAGCTGAAACTCCAGTACTTTGGCCACCTCATGCGAGGAGTTGACTCATTGGAAAAGACTCTGATGCTGGGAGGGATTGGGGGCAGGAGGAGAAGGGGACAACAGAGGATGAGATGGCTGGATGGCATCACTGACTCAATGGACGTGAGTTTGAGTGAACTCCAGGAGTTGGTGATGGACAGGGAGGCCTGGCGTGCTGCGATTCATGGGGTTGCAAAGAGTCGGACACGACTGAGCGACTGAACTGAACTGAACTGAACTGAATAATGAAAAAACAGAAAGAGAAATTAAGGAAACAATCCCATTCACCATTGCAATGAAAAGAATAAAATACTTAGGAATATATCTACATAAAGGAACTAAAGACCTATATATAGAAAACTATAAAACACTGGTGAAAGAAATCAAAGAGGACACTAATAGATGGAGAATTATACCATGTTCATGGATTGGAAGAATCAATATAGTGAAAATGAGTATACTACCCAAAGCAATCTATAGATTCAGTTCAATCCCTATCAAGCTACCAATGGTATTTTTCACAGAGCTAGAACAAATAATTTCACAATTTGTATGGAAATACAAAAAAACCTAAAATAGCCAAAGCAATCTTGAGAAAGAAGAATGGAACTGGAGGAATCAACCTACCTGACTTCAGGCTCTACTACAAAGCCACAGTCATCAAGACAGTATGGTACTGGCATAAATACAGAAATATAGATCAATGGAACAAAATAGAAAGCCCAGAGATAAATCCACGCACATATGGACAACTTATCTTTGACAAAGGAGGCAAGAATATACAATGGAGAAAAGACAATCTCTTTAACAAGTGGTGCTGGGAAAACTGGTCAACCACTTGTAAAAGAATGAAACTAGAACACTTTCTAACACCTTACACAAAAATAAACTCAAAATGGATTAAAGATCTAAACATAAGACCAGAAACTATAAAACTCCTAGAGGAGAACATAGGCAAAACACTCTCCGACATAAATCACAACAGGATCCTCTATGACCCACCTCCCAGAATATTGGAAATAAAAGCAGAAATAAACAAATGGGACCTAATTAAAATTAAAAGCTTCTGCACAACAAAGGAAACTATAAGCAAGGTGAAAAGACAGCCTTCAGAATGGGAGAAAATAATAGCAAATGAAGCAACTGACAAAGAATTAATCTCAAAAATATACAAGCAACTCCTGCAGCTCAATTCCAGAAAAATAAACGACCCAATCAAAAAATGGCCCAAAGAACTAAACAGATATTTCTCCAAAGAAGAATACATATGGCTAACAAACACATGAAAAGATGCTCAACATCACTCATTATCAGAGAAATGCAAAATCAAAACCACAATGAAGTACCATTTCACGCCAGTCAGAATGGCTGCTATCCAAAAGTCTACAAGCAATAAATGCTGGAGAGGGTGTGGAGAAAAGGGAACCCTCTTACACTCTTGGTGGGAATGCAAACTAGTTCAGCCACTATGGAGAACAGTGTGGAGATTCCTTAAAAAACTGGAAATAGAACTGCCTTATGATCCAGCAATCCCACTGCTGGGCATACACACTGAGGAAACCAGAAGGGAAAGAAACACGTGTACCCCAATGTTCATCGCAGCACTGTTTATAATAGCCAGGACATGGAAGCAACCTAGATGTCCATCAGCAGATGAATGGATAAGAAAGCAGTGGTACATATACACAATGGAGTATTACTCAGCCATTAAAAAGAATACATTTGAATCAGTTCTAATGAGGTGGATGAAACTGGAGCCTATTATACAGAGTGAAGTAAGCCAGAAAGAAAAGCACCAATACAGTATACTAACACATATATATGGAATTTAGAAAGATGGAAACAATAACCCTGTAAGCGAGACAGCAAAAGAGACACAGATGTATAGAACAATCTTATGGACTCTGTGGGAGAGGGCGAGGGTGGGATGATTTGGGAGAATGGCATTGAAACATGTATAATATCATATGTGAAACAAAATGCCAGTCCAGGTTCGATGCATGATACAGGATGCTCGGGGCTGGTGCACTGGGATGACCCATAGGGATGGTACGGGGAGGGAGGTGGGAGGAGGGTTCAGGATGGGGAACATGTGTACACCCGTGGTGGATTCATGTTGATGTATGGCAAAACCAATACAATATTGTAAAGTAATTAGCCTCCAATTAAAATAAATAAATTTATATTTAAAAAACAAAAAAAAACAAAAAAAACAAAGATCATGGCATCTGGTCCCATCAGTTTAGATCAGTTCAGTTCAGTCGCTCAGTCATGTCCAACTCTTTGCGACCCCATGAACCGCAGCACGCCAGGCCTCCCTGTCCATCACCGACTCCTGGAGTCCACCCAAACCCATGTCCATTGAGTCAGTGATGTCATCCAACCATCTTATCCTCTGTCATCCCCTTCTAATCCTGCCCTCAATCTTTCCCAGCATCAGGGTCTTTTACAATGAGTCAGCTCTTCGTATCAGGTTGGCCATAGTATTGGAGTTCAGCTTCAACATCAGTCCTTCCAATGAACACCCAGGACCGATCTCCTTTAGGATGGATTGGTTGGATCTCCTTGCAGTCCAAGGGACTCTCAAGAGTCTTCTCCAACACCACAGTTCAAAAGCATCTGGTCCCATCACTTCATGGCAAACAGATGGGAAAACAATGAAAACAGTGACAGACTTCTTTTTCTTGGGCTCCAAAATCACTGTGTACAGTGATTGTAGCCATGAAATTAAAAGATGCTTGCTCCTTGTAAGAAAAGCTGTGACAAACCCAGACAGCATATTAAAAAACAGAGGTTACTTTGCCGACAAAGGTGTATATAGTCAAAGCTATGGTTTTTCCAGTGGTCATGCATGGATATGAGAGTTGGACCATAATAAAGAAGGCTGAGTGTTGAAGAATTGATGCCTTCAAACTATATAGTGCTGGAAAAAAAAATCTTGAGTGTCTGTGGACTGCAAGGAGATCAAGCCAGTCAACCCTAAAGGAAATCAACTCTGAATATTCATTGGAAGGACTGATGTTGAAGCTGAAGCTCCAATAATTTGGCCACCTGATGCAAAGAGTCGACTCATTGGAAAAGACCCTGATGCTGGGAAATATTGAAGGCGGAAGGAGAAGGGAACGACACAGGATGAGATGGTTGGATGGCATCACCAACTCAATGGACATGTTCAGTTCAATTCAGTTCAGTTGCTCAGTCATGTCTGACTCTTTGCAACCCCACGGACAGTAGCATGCCAAGATTCCCTGTCCATCACCAACTCCTGAAGCTTGCTCAAACTCATGTCCATCAAGTCAGTGATGCCATCCATCATGACATGAGTTTGAGCAAACTCTGGGACATGGTGAAAGATATGGAAGCCTGGAGTGCTGCTGTTCATGGGATCACAAAAAGTTGGACATGACTAAGTGACTGAACAACAACAGAATAGTCAAATTCATAGAGTCAGGAAGTACATTGGTAGATGCCAGGGACCAGAAGGCGGAGTTGGAGTGGGGAGGGTGAGGGAGATGAGGAGTTAATGTTTAATGGAGACAGTTTCAGTGTAGGAAGGTGAAAAATTCGGGAGATAGATGATGGTAAGAGTTGCACAACAATGTGAATGTACTTGGTGCCACTGAACCGTACAGTTAAATATGGTTAAAATTTAAAAGGAGAGAGAAAGAGAAAAGCATATCTGCTCTATCTGCTCTTGGCTTTTGCCCTGTGATCAGAAAATGTTCTTAGCTTTGCCTCTGTATAAATGCCCTGTAGGGTGGTATCTGCTCAGACCTCTGACCTTAGAGTACATGTTTCTGCTGAACTGGTCCAATGTGCCCGCCCTGCCCTATGTGATTTGTTCACATCTGAGTTAGCCCTCACTCTGGATTGCTCAGACAAAGCTCTGGAATCTGTGCTACTTTAACACAGGCTTCTGATTCTCTTTTTGATGCTTTCTGATTCCACACCTAGCCCTATTCTACTCTCCTCCTCATGCTTTCTAATCTGTGTGCCTGTCGCTGTTCATAATTGTTAGAGCTGATATTCTGGATGCTGATACTGGACGAACTGTAGCACGCAAACATTCTACAATGATCTTTAAGCTCTCATTTAAGATTTACCTTGAATAAATTTCTAGACATACACAACATTAAAATTTACACATCTATGTCACAAAAAGATAAAAAATAGTGCATATTTCGTGTATGGTTGGTCATCTCTTCCATGTGCTCACTTTGGTAATGACCAATAAGATACAAAGGCAGACAAGATAAATAAAATAATGTCAGAGAGTAACACTGCTCAAAGAGCATGAAATCTATGATGGCCTTGCAGTAAAAGAGCTTATAATAGGTTAGCTTGTTCCTATACTTTCACTGCTCACAAAAATAACATAATCCCTAGAGCAATGTAATAGTAAATATTAATAAAACATTTAAGGCTCTATTAATTACCTTATGTTATAAACAGTAAATTTGTAACATTACTGACTATTCTGGGCTTACATTTTCACCATGCTTATTTTAATTGAACTTCAGCACTAATACATGTAAGCATTACTCTGTTTCCCAAGTTATTCTCTCACTGGGGAGCTGACAACCAGGTTGTTTAACTTAGGGTCTATATAGGTAGATTAAATTCCCACACAGCCTTGTCCCAATTCCCAAATTAATCTTGAATTGGATAAGAAATAACAAATAGGTTCAGCACTGGCTTTGCTTTCCTAATCACACTCCACTGAAACTGGATTGGATCAGCCACACCTTTTCCCTTGATCTCTATATGGATGGCAGGTATATTTATATTCCCAACCTCTCTCTCTAGTCCATTCTCAGCTGAGGCCCATGTTTCAAGCCTCTCTTCCAGCATTCTTTCCTGTCACTTTGACTCAGTCACCAGGCAGAAGGTTTGGGTTGCCTGCCACTCCTCCTCTATACTGTCAAGTATCTATGGCTTGCCAACTGGAGGGCAGAATTCTCAGATAACAGCTGCCTGACTGGTTCAACCTGTCCCTCTGTCCAGATTCCCAGAGTGATGTTTTGACCATTTAGGACTGTATCTGGGCTTCTCAGAGACAGAGCCTTCCAACAGTGGACCTGATCACTGCTGGCCATGAGTCTGGCCCCCAGGAGCAGTATCCCAGGAGACAATAGTTCTAGTGTTAGGTTAGAAGCTGTCCTTTTTATCATGAATTGAGAAATGAATGTCCTTCTCTAACATGGTAAGTTCCTAATTGAGATCTTCATGATGATTACTTTGAATATTTATTTGGCTACTCTGGGATCTTTGTTGTGTCATGTGAACTCTTAGTTGTGGCATGTGGGACCTAGCTCCCCGACCAGTGATCAAACATGGGCCCCCTGCATTGTGAACATGGAGTCTTAGCCACTGGGCCACCAGGGAACTCCCATGATGATGCCTTTGAGTTTGGATGTCTTTGGTTTGGTAGCCAAGCATTTCTCCCTCCCTTCTTCCTCCCCTCCATCTTCCTCCCCCCCATCTCCAACACAGAAGAATTACAGAAGCCCTTAGTAAGTTTCCTATACTCATGAGCTTTCATAGGGTGCTCAGAAGTTTCTGAAAAAGTTAAAACTATGTATATAAAAAAAAAAGGTCACATATCATACTCTTCTTAAGTTACTTTTTTATATGCCCTGAGACAGAGTTAATTGACTCCTCCTTAGCTTGCAGTTCACAAAAATCCTCCTAAAGTATATCCATATGCCTATTCTCAGGGGTTGCAAGGTGAGAGTCATCCTGTATCCTAGCAGGATCTCTAAACTCAGGAATCAGATAAGAAACAAGGCAGCTGATCCCTACTGTCTCTGTATTTCCCTCCAACAGAGTACAGAGAAAATGTCAAGCTGATTCCCTAAAATTGCCCTGACTATACACTAATTTCTTAAAGATATCAATAGTTATAATGAATATTTGTAAACAATGTAATTTATCTCTGGATGCATGCTTGCATTCTCAGTTGTGTCTGACTCTTTGTGACCCCATGGACTGTAGCCCATCAGGCTCCTCTGTCCATGAAATTTTCAAGGCAATAATACTGGAGTGAGTTGCCATTTCCCACTCCAGGGAAATCTCACCCAGGGACTGAACCAGCATTTCCTGCGATGGCAGGTGAATTCTTTATCATCGAGTCACCTGGGAAGCCCCATAATTTGTCTTTATGTTGGCTTAAATTAATGGCACTGGATTTTCTTATACTTGGAGGGTCTACATCAGCAAAATAAATAAATAAAAGCCAACTATTTAAAATCTTACAGGAACTAGATGGATTTTAGTGATTTTTTTAAAAATGTAGATTATTTCTATAGTTTCTTGACCAGCTCCTCTTTTTCACCAAATATATCTGTTTTTCTGAATATCAAAAGGTAGCAAAGGCTTGAGCAGGCTTCCCTGATGGTTCAGTCAGTAAAGAATCTGCCTGTAATGCAGGAGACCTGAGTTTGACCCCTGAGTCAGGAAGATCCCCTGCAGAAGGAAATGGCAACTCACTCCAGTATTCTTGCCTGGAGAATCCCATGGACAGAGGAGTATGCCAAGCTACAGTCTATGGGGCTACAGAGTCAGACACGACTGAGTGACTAACACACACACACATACACACACACACACACACACACACATAGCAAAGGCATGAAAGTAAAAATCATAATAGTAATGATTATGAGAATAAGAATTTGTGTGATATTTACTGGCTACCAAGCACTGTACAAAGTACTTTATCTACATTAACTCTAAATTCCTGAAGAACACCCTACAATACGTATGATTGTTCTCTATTCCTAGTTAAGAAAACGGAGTTGAGACAAGAAACTTGAATTAGGCCAGCTTGTAAGTGACAGAACAGGAATTTAAACTGAATGCATCTTTCCACATTTGTGATGATGCAAACAACTCAATAAATGGCATTTATGTCTGATATCGAACTCTTCTTAATGAATACTGAAACAGTGAGAATACCTCCCAATCATTTCATGAAAAAGTATTGACAGTAAATGTGGCCTTTGTGTTTGAGGAACATATTTCTGTTGCTCTGAACATTACTTGAATAAGAACTTGCTAATAATCTGAACAGATCTAACTTCAAATTCGATGTTCTGTTACACAAAAAGATGAATATTAACCTTGACATTCAACTTTTTACACTTTCAACTTCATTGTTACATGAATAATTTTCTCTCTTAGCATTATGACACCATTCATATGCTCTTCTCTTTTCAGTTTGGTAGTTTGGCACTTTTGGAAATGTGATAAGATAGCTTGTAGTATGATTAACTGATTAATACACATAGCACTTCTCTACCCTCTATTTTTCCTAAAGACATCATATTCTTTTGCACTTTCTCCTTTATTAAATCCTCTACTTGCCCCTCTTTTCCTTCAAAGACACTCACTTTGGCAATATTGAAATGACTGAGAAAAAGATTCTAGCCTTTTAAGTACCCTAAATTTGATCTTTCTATACTTGAGAGGAATCTTTCATAAGAAGTTAAAATTAATTTAAAAACCCATTGAAACTATTCATTAATATGCTGTTATAGATTCTAAGCAACTGTCTCTTTTATAGGCAACATAATTACAAGTGAATTACAAATACAGACTTTATGACTCCAATTAAACTCTAGGCCACAATCCATTAAAAACACATTATACACATTACATTACATATAAGGAAAAATATATATGCAACATGATTCCAGCTATCAAAATAACTGAGCAGTAATTTCAAATAATTTATGTTTATCTAAAATTTCATCAGCATAACCTCAAAAATCATCAGAGAAAAAAAATCATGCTTAATTTTCACATATGTCTACATCATACTTTCTCTTACTTATTTCATTATTTCATTCTACCCCAGGAATATATTTGAAGTATTTCCCAAGAATGAGAGATTGGAAGAAATTCTAGTTTTTAGTTGTAAGAACACTAGTTTTTTTTTTCAGTTTTAAGAGCATTAGAATTAAACTAAGAATATTTAATTTTAGGGATTTTACTTAGAAAAGGCAGAGGAACCAGAGATAAAATTGCCAACATCCGTTGGGTCATAGAAAAAGCAAGAGAATTCCATAAAAACATCTACTTCTGTTTCATTGACTACACTAAAGCCTTTGACTATGTGGGTTACAACAAACTGTGAAAAATTCTTTAAGAGATGGGAATACCAGACCCCCTACCTGCCTCCTGCAAAACCTGTATGCATGTCAAGAAGCAACAGTTAGAACTAGACATGGAAACATGGACTGGTTCAAAACTGGGAAAGGACTACATCAAGGCTGTATATTAACCCTCTGCTTATTTAACTTCTATGCAGAGTATATCATGAGAAATGCCAGGCTGGATGAAGCATAAGCTGGAATCAAGATTGCCGGGAGAAATATCAATAACCTCAGATATGCAGATGACACCACCCTATTGGCAGAAAGCAAACAGGAACTAAAGGGCCTCTTAATGAAGGTGAAAGAGGAGGGTGGAAAAGCTGGCTTAAAACTCAACAATCAAAAAATGATGATCATGGCATCTGGTCCCATCATTTCATGGCAAATAGATGGGGAAACAATGGAAACAGTGAGAGACTTTATTTTCTTGCGTTCCAAAATCACTGTAGATGGTAATTGCAACCATGAAATTAAAAGACACTTGATCCTTGGAAGAAAAGCTATGACCAACCTAGACAGCATATTAAAAAGCATAGATATTACTTTGCCAACAAAGGTCTGTCTAGTCAAAGCTATGGTTTCTCCAATAGTCATGTATGGATGTGAGAATTGAACCATAAAGAAAGCTGAGCACTAAAGAATTGATGCTTTTGAAATGTGGAGTTGGAAAAGACTCTTGAGAGTCCCTTGGACTGCAAGGAGAACAAAATAGTCAATCCTAAAGAAAATCAGTCCTGAATATGCATTGGAAGGACTGATTTGAAGCTGAAGCTCCAATACTTTGGCCACCTGATGCAAAGAACTGACTCTTTAGAAAAGACCCTGATGCTGGGAAAGGTTGAAATCAGGAGGAGAAGGGGATGACAGAGGACAAGACGGTTGGATGGCATCACTGATTCGATGGACATGACTTTGAGCAAACTGCGGGAGTAGGTTATGGACAGGGAAGCCTGGTGTGCTGCAGTCCATGGGGTCACAAAGAGTCAGAGATGCCTATTCAACTGAACTGAACTGAACTGGACTAAACTGAGTTGAAAGTCTAGAAAAAAATCAACTGCAAATTCACATAAGAATAAATTGGAAATAAATAGGTAGTATTAAGTGTTCATTTGCTACATTCTGTGTACACTTCTTTAAAACTCTTGAGGCAACTGCAATGATTCTTGCATTATGAGTTCAGAAGAAAAGATTTGCTTCCAAGTGTTGAGTCTATAGTATTGGTTTTTCTCATCAAACTATATGGCTGTGTTTCCTTTGTGCTGTGCTGTGCTTAGTCATTCAGTCATGTCTGACTCTTTGCAACCCCATGGACTGTAGCCTGCCAGACTCCTCTGTTCATAGGTATTCTCTAAACAAGAATACTGGAGTGCGTTACCTTGCCCTCCTCTAGGGGATCTTCCCAACCCAGGAATCAAACTGGGGTCTTCTGAATTGCAGGCAGATTCTTTACCAGCTGAACTACCAGGGAAGCTCATGCATCCTTTAGAAAACATATAAAATAGAAATATAGGCAGGAGGAGAAGGGGATAACAAAGGATGAGATGATTGGATGGCATCACCGACTCGATGGATATGAGTTTGAGCAAGCTCCGGGAGAAGGTAAAGGACAGGGAAACCTGGTGTGCTGCAGTCCATAGGGTTGCAAAGAGGCAGACACATGTGATTGACTGAACAACAACAAAATTTTGTAAAAATCAAGTCAAGTGACTAAAATTAATTTTAAGCAAATTAAAATTTCATCATCATTGTAAAGCTGCTTAAGAAAGAAGGTCTTAAGAAAATGTTAGAATGTTATACCTCAGTTTCCATACAGGAAAGTCATTTATCACTGAATTATTTTCTCAGAAATTTTGTAATGCTTAAGAACTGGGTTACTATGAAAAGTTGCTTTTTTAATATTATGTCTATAAAGTTTGATTCTACCTGATCTTTATTCTCATCCTTCAGCTCTCAATTGTCCAGTGAAGAAGGGAGGAGAATTAATGCCAGCTTGAACCTAACATCTCTGACACAGTGAAGCAGAACAAAAAAGCCAAAAAAAGCAAGCTTTGGATGGGCCAGAATACCCTGGTATATAGTGAAGTTCACAAGAAAACAAATAGAAAGAGTATTTCAAATAGAAAATTAATGACCAATTCAAGCAAAGTAATTTGAAGGTACTATGAATCATTTAGCACAGGTTTTCAAAGAATGTGAGATTTTGATGGGAGAAGGTAACACTGTTGATAGTAAAGTTTAAAAGAGGGACAGAAGGACATTCCTATTGGGAGGCCTATTGAACACACATGGGCAAAACAATAGCCCTGTTTCCTGAGCAGCCCTGGATCTACTTAGAGAAAAGGAGATAGGCAAAAAATTAAAGAGTTATGCTTCTGAGAAGATTCTTATACTATGTCCCGATGGAAAATATGGAGATATACCTTCCTATGGCAGTCAACTTAGAACCAACCTGAGACAGTGGCCTTATTGAAATACCCAATTTCTCTCATCTAATTTATGCAAAGCTTCACGAAGTCACCAATGGCCTAGTAAAAGCTTTATAATCTAAATGTTCTGCTTTTGCACAATGAAGGAAACTATAGGCAAGGTGAAAAGACAGCCTTCAGAATGGGAGAAAACAACAGCAAATGAAACAACTGACGAAGAATTAATCTCCAAAATATACAAGGGAGCTTGTGCAGCTCAATACCAGAAAATCGAGCAACCCAATCAAAAAGTGGGCAAAAGACTTAGACATTTCTCCAAAGGAGATATGCAGATGGATAATAAACACATGAAAAAGATGCTCAACATCACTCATTATTCAGTCAGTTCAGTTCAGTCGCTCAGTCATGTCCGACTCTTTGCGACCCCATGAATTGCAGCACGCCAGGCCTCCCTATCCATCATCAACTCCAACTCATGTCCATCAAGTCAGTGATGCCATCCAGCTATCTCGTCCTCTGTTGTCCCCTCCTCCTCCTGCCCCCAATCCCTCCCAGCATCAGGGTCTTTTCCAATGAGTCAACTCTTCACATGAGGTGGCCAAAGTATTGGAGTTTCAGCTTTAGCATCAGTCCTTCCAATGAACACCCAGGACTGATCTCCTTTAGGATGGACTGGTTGGACCTCCTTGCAGTCCAAGGGACTCTCAAGAGTCTTCTCCAACACCACAGTTTAAAAGCATCAATTCTTCGGCGCTCAGCTAGGGAAATACAAATCAAAACCACAATGAGGTATCATCTCATGCCGGTCAGAAAGGCCATCATCAAAAAGCCTACAATCAGTAAATGCTGGAGAGGGTGTGGAGAAAAGGGAACCCTCTTACACTGTTGGTGGGAATGCAATCTGGTACAGCCACTTGAGAGAACAGTGTGGAGATTCCTAAAAAAAACTGGAAATAGAGCTGCCATACAATCCCCCAATCCCACTGTTGGGCATACACCCTGAGGAAACCAGAATTGAAAGAGACACATGTACTCCATTGTTCGTTGCAACACTTTTTACAATAGCTAGGACATGGAAGCAACCTTAGATGTCCATCAGCAGATGAATGGATAAGGAAGTTGTGGTACATATACACAATGGAGTATTACTCAGCTATAAAAAGGAATCTGTTTGAATCAGTTCTAATGAGGTGGATGAAACTGGAGTCTATCATGTAGAGAGAAGTAAGTCAGAAAGAGAAAGACAAATACTGTATATTAACACAAATATATGGAATTTAGAAAGACAGTAATTATGATCCTACATACAAGGCAGCCAAGGAGACACAGATGTTAAGAATAGACTTTTCGACTCAGTGGGAGAAGGGAAGGGTGGGATAATTTGACAGAACAGCATTGAAACATGTACATTACCATATGAAAAACAGATGACGAGTACAAGCTTGATGTATGAAGCAGGGCGCCCAAAGCCAGTGCTCTGGGACAACTGAGAGGGATAGGGTGGGGAGAGATGTGGGACGGGGGTTCAAGATGGGGGGACACATGTACACCTGTGACTGATTCACATGGATGTATGGCAAAAACCATCATGGTATTGTAAAGTAATTATCCTTCAATTAAAATAAATAAGTTAATTAAAAAGAATAAATGTTCTCAGTACCACAGTTTATTAAAACCAGGAACCTGATTGGAACAGAGGCAAAGAGATTTCTCCTCTATTACATTTTTTATTACTTAGTTTGCATCAAGAGAGACTGATCATTAAATATAAGAAGGAGATACTGGTGGTGTTAATAATTTAACAAAAACTAGTGGAAGTGTGTCATGAATAGCCAAGGTGTTGGATTGAATCACCATCTCACATAGGAAATCCTGAAAAAGAAATGCAACTCAAAACATAGGTTGAAGAAAATAACTTTTAGAAGGGAAGGTAGTAGCTTTGTGACTTAGGAATTTTATGAAGGCCCTTTGAGAATTCTTTTGGATTCTAACTCCCTTTCAGTGCACACCATGGAGCACCCAGTTACTATGATTTGTTTGTGGAAAGAAAATAAAATAAACCCAAACCTTACCGCCTCCACTTCAGCAGGGTCGTACCAGACATTGATGTACGGATGTTGTAAGGCATCATCCACTGATATCCTTTTTGCTGGGTCAATCACTAGCATCTTTGACAGCAAGTCTCTGGCTTGGCTGGCTGAAAAAAATGAATGAAGAAAAAAAATGGTTAAATTTTGATTTTGGCAAGGAAATTTTTTGGAGGGAAAAATATTTTTTAAAAAGTCAATTAGCACCTTCCTTCCAAACATCAGCTAACTTCACCAAGTGTTTAGGGAAATGCAAAATGAAACAATGAAATATTTTTATCCATCAAATACACACAAATAAAACATGGCATAATATTCAATAATCTCATTCATGTTGGTTGCAGTGTAAATTGATAAAGATTTTTTTAGAGGGCACATTTGGGAGTATCTTTTAAAATTTTAAATGTGAATAACTTATGACCCAACAGTTCCACTTTTAGGTATACAGTCTAGAGAAACAATTGCACATGTTCAGGAAAAGCATCCAGAAAGGATGCTCACTGCAGCATTGGTCAAGGATTAAACATTTTAAACAATCTAAATGTTGCTGTTGTTCAGTCACTAAGTCATGTTCAACTCATTGCAACACCATGGACTGCAGCACACCAGGCTTCCCTCTCCTTCGCTATCTCCTGGAGTTTGCTCAAATTCATGTCCATTGAGTTGGTGATGCTATCTAACCATCTCATCCTCTGCCACCCCGTTCTTCTTTTGCCTTCTATCTTTCCCAGCATCAAGGTCTTTTCCAATGAGTCAGCTCTTCTCACCAGGCAGCCAAAGTATCGGAGCTTCAGCATCAGTCCTTCCAATGAATGTTTGGGGCTGCTTTCCTTTAGGATCAACTGGTTTGATCTCCTTGCAGTCCAAAGGACTCTCAAGAGTCATCTACTTGTACCAATTAAGTTTGGCAGTTTTAAGCCTGGCAGGCTACAGTCCATGGTGTCACAAAATGTCAGACATGACTGAGCAACTTTCACTTTCAGATGTATTCACATAGACATGGTATTAAGTGAAAAAATAACTGCAGAATGACCCATAGATCCTAATGCCACTGTATAAATCTGCCTCTTCCCAATAAAACAACAAACATTTATCTCTATTTATGGATATAAATGCATAGAAAAATTCTGCAAGGATCATAGACAAATTGAAAATCATAGGTACCTCTGAGAGGAAGAAAATTTGTACATGTATTGCTTGCATAATTAAAAATAAAGTTAAAAGAATTGTTTTTTAAAAGGAAACAAAGTGAGTGCACACCACTCATTTTAAAACTTCAGAGCTGCAAAAAAGGACAAAGCAGTATCTGGAGGGAGGCAAGGAAGTTAGAGGTGACTTTTAGAGAATGGGAGAAATAATGAAGACTTTAATGGGAGCAGAAGCTTCAAGGATTGAGAGAAAGGGACAAATCTGAGAGAAAAAATCCACAAGATTTAGTAACCAAATTGATGCAGGGAATCTTGTTTATTTATTCAATATTCAATTTATTCAATATACATCATCTACTGTGTGCCAGGTACAATTTCAGATGCTAGGGATACAAAAAATTTGCACAGTGATAATCAGTAAATGTATTTATTTAATAACATTGCTGAGTGAAGTATATTAGTTGCTCAGTCATGTCTGACTGTGTGTGTGTGACCCCATGGACTGTAGCCAGCAGGTTTCTCTGACCATGGGATTTTCCAGGCAAGAATACTGGAGTGGGTAGTCACCCCCTTCTCCAGAGGATCTTCCCAACCTAGGGATCAAACCATGCTCTCCTGCATCACAAGTGGATTCTTTACCATCTGAGCCACCAGGGAAGCCCCTAACTTTTCTAAAGGATGCTCTAAACATATCCGAAAATACAAAAAATGTTTCAGAAAATAAGGATCCAAACTGATTTGGAAATTTTTATGGTGAAAATATTCAATTTATTCCAAACATGGTAAAACTTCAAATTAAAGAAAGGAAAATCTAAACTGGTTTGCTAAATTAGGAAAAAGGCAGTGTGTTTGAATTCATGAATATGTACCAATTTTTAAATAGCAATTGTTTATTATTAATGAAATATGGTTAATTATAAAATTTTGAAATTACATAAAACATAAAATCCAGAAAAGCTAACCTTCCCCACCATCTGGAAGCAATCATTCTTATTATTAATGTAGTCCCTTCTAGTTTTATGTACTGTTTCATAATTTTGATTATACTAGAGTTAAAATGTGGCAATCTAATTTTCACCTCTACAGCATTTGTATTTCTTGTGTTATTACATTTTAATAAAATATTCACATTTACTTATACTAATTATATATTTTTAAAAAATCACTAGTTAAATTACTGGAAGATTTTTTATTTCTATTAGTCATTTTTCTGGGGATCTCAATTCCAAACACTTAATTTCTGCTACTCCCAAATTGACACTTTGAAGTTCACAAGAGTGACAAAAGTACAGAAATATACAATGATTTTCAGTATTCGTTTCTCTGATTGTTAACTTAACAGGTCTGTGTCTATTTCATTGGTTCAAGACCTCTTTGATTTGTAACTGATTTTATACCCAGACTCACACACTCCATGGGTTCTCATGTCACCCACATTTCTGTTCTTGGAAGAGTAGGGGTTGGGGTGGTCTCCTCATCTATGGGTGAATGAACTACTGGAACACCAAATAATCTCACTAAGAAACAATGATCACTACTGCTTGTAGGGAACAAAATGAGGAAGAGGAAAAGATTTTAATTCTTCATCTTTCATTCTTTTGTTTGCAAGTAAATGTCTTACACTCTTTAATAACAGTAGAATAAATCCTTCCCTTTGATTATTTGTGTAATTCTTTATAATTTGCTGATTTTGTGTTACAATTAAAATTCAATAATTATACAATTCAGAGAGTGGTACAGGTAGCTGAAGGGAGAAACCCAACTGTGTAACGAAAGTGTCACAGACACAGAAACAACACCGTACTTAATTAAAAACCACCAGATGGAAGTCTGGAGAAGACAATATGACCCTGGAAAGTTGTAACACTATATTTTGGTTTCTCCATCTCATTTAATTCTATATTAGCTATAAATTAAGTCTGTACATTTAATCTGTAACTAATTAATTGTCCACTGAACATTTGCAGTAAAATTTCACAAGTGTATGTCCTTTTGAGGTGGGGGGGATTCCCTAATAGCTCAGCTGGAAAAGAATGCAGGAGACCCTAGTTCGATTCTTGGGTCGAGAAGATCCGCTGGAGAAGGGATAGGCTACCCACTCCAGTATTCTTGGGCTTCCCTTGTGGCTCAGCTGGTAAAAAATCCGCCTGCAATGTGGGAGACCTGGGTTTGATCCTGGGTTGGGAAGATCCCCTGGAGAAGGGAAAGGCTACCCACTCCAGTATTCTGGCCTGAAGAATTCCATGGGGTCCATGGGGTCCCAGGGGAAGCTGAAGTTCCAATACTTGACCACCTGATGTGAAGAGCCAACTCATTGGAAAAGACCCTGATACTCTGAAAGATTGAAAGCAAAAGAAGAAGATATGATGAGGTTAAGATGAGCAGAGGATAAGATGGTTAGATAGCATCACTGACTCAATGGATGTGAATTTGAGCAAATTCCAGGAGATAGAGGAGGACAGAGGAGCCTGGTGTGCTACAGTCCATGGGGTCACAAAGAGTCAGAGACAACATAGCAACTTAACAACAACATAGATCCCCTGGAAATAATAATTTTATTATTAATAAATATTTATTATTATTTTTATATCTAACAGTTACTGCACATTTAGTGTGAGACAGGCAGTGTTCTAAGTGCTTGACAAATTATTCAATTAATCCTCCCAATGATCCTATAAGATAGACACTTCTTGCTTTAGTTTGTTAAAGAAGGTACAGAAAGATTAGATAACTTTCCCAGGTTCACATAGATTTTAAGGGATAGGATTTCTTCCCCCGGCAAAGGAAAAAAATAAGATTTGCTTCATATCCCCAATTTCTGAAATGTCATAAGTTAGAATAAGAATTAAAATATTACTTATATTATACTTTATAGCTTGCCAAATTTATTCTATGTCTTCAATCCTATAAAGAAGCTGTTATGATCCCCGTTTTGTGGGTAAGAAATTACGATTCATTACTAAAGTTTATAATGGCAGACACAGTAGTAGAAAAAATTACTTATTAATGAAAGTCTTTGTTAAAAACAAAATATGAAAGTAAAAATCTCATTTGTCACTCTAAAATTAAAAAATGGTGGTTAAGCATTTAGTAAAATACAAATAAAACTCAAACATCTATAGTTTCAAGATTTTAAAATGAAAATCTTGTGTTGAAACTATTTTCCAGAATATAAAAATAACTGGAACAATTGCTTCAATGTATATATAACGTTGTTCTTTTAGCGTTAACGTTGCAAAGTAATTTTAGATTCTAAATAAGCCCCGTGAGTAGTTAACCCATACCATTGTCACACACTTTATTACTAGTCTTCTCTCTAGATATCCAGAAAATTTTAAAATCCTTGATTACTCTCCCTTTGTAGGGAGGATCTTTTAAAAATACCTCTTCTTAAATTGAGGTTGTTGTTCAGTCGCTAAGTTGTGTCCGACTCTGCAACCTCATGGATTGCAGCATGCCAGGCTTTGCTATCCTTCACTATCTCCCTAAGTTTGCTCAAACTCATGTCCATCGAGTCAGTGATGCCATCCAACTATCTTATCCCCTGTCGCCTCCTTCTCCTCCTGCGCTCAATTTTCCCAGCATCAGGAGAGGTGTCTCCATAGTCTGCATCACCCACGCAGTGGTTCTGAAGTTATCCCTGAAGGGCTTACCTTTGAGTTTATTGTGCTCAGAGTCCGCTGGGAAGAGGGAATCTGGAAAGAGCTTAGGGAAGGTGAGTCCTGCATACTTGGGCCGATTCTCCACATAGTTTCTTACGGTGGGTTGCAATTTCTTCATGAATTCTGGACATGGTGTTCCTAGTTGCTCAATAACCTTATTCCACTGGTCAATATCTGAGAATTGAATAGTTAAGGGCAAAAACAAGTGCAGGACACCAGCTCTTGCCTTTCACTAGTTGGGAGACTAACTGCTTCTCAGAGCTCTGAACAGTCAATAACACAGAAGAAGTTTTAAAAAAACAACAAAGGACAAACATAAAAAATCAGACTGTCAGGCAGTGAATCCCCTTGGAATTTTAAATTCACTTTGAGAACACATACACTTTTGAGGAATTAGCATTACTTAACAAAATATGATATCATGAAAGAGTCTTTGGGTTGTGTCAATGGAAAGGTATTTCAATAACACAAGAATTTCTTTTATTGAGTTAAACTTCTATATAGCCATGTAATTTGGAAGAGAAAAATTATAATGACACATAATAATATTATCATGAAATTATTCTAATCATTTATTTTCTAAAAATGGCAGATGAATAAATATTTTATAAGATTCATCTATATTTTTCTTAAATTCTTTATAAGATTCTTTTTTCCTCTTGTTCTCTAGAAAATGCGAAATTTCCTTGTCTGTTAATTTTTTTGACTCATGCACATTACAAATAGAATCAGTATGATAATAACTCATTAACTCTTCATCAAAGACTTAAAAGATTCTGTTTATCAAAGCAGTTGCAACTTCATACCCATTTTCTTACTTCTGATAATAGTGCCTTATATCCTGAATATTGTAATATTCAATGAAGTATGAAGGTAAACATAGGATGTTCAGTTCAAGGCAGATTTCATCCAAGCGCCTGTGTTTCAAAAGCATGTTAAACATGGGGGATTTTATAAGAAAAACATGACCTCTCTATGAAAACTAATACTTGCAAAACTGGGGGTCTTTGACAGGCACACCCACTGATTGAGATTTTCTTTTTCATCTTTCATAGATATTTGATATGTCAGAGCTTGGGAATGATAAATACCACTTCTGAAAACTCTGAATAGTCAACTGGAAGAAGTTGATTTCAAATAGATTTTCTTGCCATGTGTCAATGAAAGACAGAGGCCTTAGAAATTGTCAAATCCAATACCACAATGCTAATTCTATAACTCTATCTTTACTGTAAAGTTAATTCATTTCTGTTAATGCAATTTGTGACAGTTCAGGGAATGTTACCATAATTATTTAATTAAGATTTCTAAAATCATTACCCCTAGTTTTCTATAGCATTGGACTAAAAATGATGGACAGTTTTGACAAAATTAACTATATTTAACAAAAATAAATATATAATGCAATGTAGATAGGTGACAGAACAAAGGTAAAACCAAGCTAATTTGCAAATGTGCTTCTATTTCTCTTATAAACTAGCTGAATAAAAATTAAATTATATATCCTCTCAGTTATTAGGATGAAAAAATGTACGACTGTGTAATATCAAGAAATGAAGTAAGAGTGGGAAAAACTGAAGAATATTCCTTTACAAAATGATAGAAACAACTAAACAAGAACATCTCTCAATAAAAATTCATCTCAGTTGCCATGTATATGAGAATATATAGTAGTAAATGAGAATCATTAGGAATAAAGTAAAAAAATGTCAAAGATTAGAGTTAAAAGTTTCTCTTAGACAAAAACTTATGTTAATACTATCGATAATAGGTAAGCTAGATTTACTTAGATAAATTTTAAATAGAAAACATTAATACAGTTAAATAAACCTCAATGCTTACACTGTAAATTATGAAAAGAGATCTACTTTTTAATACAGTTCAGTTATCATGTCCTAACAAGACATAATTTAATCAGTGATCAATCTTCTTGAGAATTCTAAAGATTTGATCAGGGCAAAGAAGTTATCAGATTTTCTGTAAAGGAATCTTCTAACAAAGTTAGCAAAAGACTCCCAACACACTAGTATAGTTATATTTAGCTACAGTATGGTAGCTCAGATGGTAAATAATTTGCCTATCATGCAGGAGACCCAGGTTTGATCTCTGGGTAGGAAGATCCCCTGGGGAAGGGAATGGCTACCCACTCTGGTATTCTTGCCTGGAGAATTCCACGAACAGAGGAGCCTGACAGGTTACAGTCCATGGGGTCACAAAGATTCAGACACTACTGAGTAACTCACACTTGACAGTCATTTAATTAAAACATGAATTGCTTTTAAAGTAACATTTCCAAAACAATTGCATGGTTTTTTTACAGTAAACTCTCAGAAAAAGTGAAAGTCACTCAACCATGTCTGACTTTTTGCACCCCATGGACGATAGAGTCCATGGAATTCTCCAGGCCAGAATTCTAGAGTGGGTAGCCGTTCCCTTCTCCAGAGGATCTTCCCAACCCAGGGATTGAACCCATGTCTCCCACATTGCAGGCAGATTCTTTACCAGCTGAGCCACCAGGGAAGTTTAAGGAGAGTCAAACGTCCTGGAATTAATTAAACAAGAACTATTAAAATGTTTCTTATTAAAAGTTATAATTAAAGTCTCTAGAAGCACTCAGCATGTCTTCCTACCTTAGATCGCTCTTTAGATGAAACACTGTTATGGTCCTTGATGTAATAGTTTACCAAAAAAAAACCACTAATCTTTATTATTGGCAATGAAATACTTGATTGTTCTAACTGTAAATATGTGTATAGTCATCTTTAAAAGTGTGTGCCTTTATTTTATCCAATCCATTTCAAGCTCTTTCTTCCCAAAAACATGACTAGTACATTTAAGCACTAAGTACATGTTTTACAGGCATTCACAGGATTGCATCATTAACAACTATGTACTTAGTTAACCATGTGAGTTTTCTCTATAATCATAATTAAACAAATACAATCCAATACTAGAAATAATATCTCCTGGCTCTAAACCCAGGACTTGTTCCAAGGATTCCAGAAGAAAAAGACCAAGTCTGGAACTGATGTAGTAAACATTACTTTAATTTTGCCATAAAATTGATCATATGTTTATCACAGGCAATCCCTCTTAAAGAATGCCTCTGAAATTGCTTTCTTAATCTATTAGGCCAACTTATTCACATAAAACAACTAATTTCATTAATATTTAAATAGAAAATAAGGTGATACATTTTAAAAGAACTTTTTAATCATCAGATTTCCACAATGATTATACTTTTTAAAATACAGAAAATATTAACTAGGTTTTTATGATTATGTGTTAATTTAAAATAGTATATATTTTTTAAAAGAATGACCAAAATTATTTTTGTAAAACAATTTCTCTGCTTTAGAACACTAATAAATCATCATTTTTCTACTATATGAGTAAGGATATGAATACCTACAGATTCCAGCATGTGCAGTCATCAAAAAAGCAAACTATACATATTTTTATCTACTAGTTCAGAAATCATCATACAACATAATTATCAAATGTATTTAATAAAAATTTTAAAATGTCATCTAGTAGGAATTATTTGACAATATTCTCATCTAGTTCTAAATTCACTACATAAAGATAGTTATAAAAAGTTTGGTTTTTTAAATAGAGTATGATAAGATAACGTACAACTATTGACTACTACTAATGTCTTCAATAAGTAGTATTGTAATAGATGAAAGAAACAAAGTATGGATTGTAAAAGTGATTATTTGAAATCCTAAGATTGGAAATCATTCCAGCTAATTTTTGTCAGTTACATTTAATGTCCTCCTTTTACATTAACTTCCTTGGTTGAGAAACTTTCTAAAATATATAACAAATTGCCTTGAGCCTAATGTATGAATAATGCCTTACTATTTTCTGAAAATTTGGGGTCATAATTTATACCATGTACATTTAAGCTTTCAGAGGCTACCAAGTGGGAGCAAGTGGCTTCCCTGGTGGCTCAAATGGTAAAGCATCTGCCTGCAATGCGGGAGATCCGGGTTCGATCCCTGGGTTGGGAAGATCCCCTGGAGAAGGAAATGGCAACCCACTCCAGTACCCTTGCCTGGAAAATCCCATGGACAGAGGAGGCTGATAGGCTACAGTCCATGGGGTCGCAAAAAGTCAGATGTGACTTAGTGACTTCACTTTTTCTTTCAAGTGGGATCATAAAGAGTTGTTAGTGGCTTCATTCTTCTATGCCCTTTGAATTATTTTATCTCCATTTTGTCTTTCCATTGATTACTTTTTCTTATGATGAATATGGTTTCCAGAGTTGACATCTTTGTGAATTCAGATTTGCCTTTTATTCTGCTCTTAGCCTTATATTCAGTATTCTGTGCAAAAATGCTGACATCTCTTCACAACCTAAAGAATATCAGTGTTTGTCCCCAAATTCTTAACTATGCTTTTAAAGATAATATTGTTTAAGAGTACTGTCTTTAGAAAAGTTCCAGGAGTGACTACTTGATCTTGCAAGACAAGCAGCTACCTGGTTGGCACTGTGTTGTGTATTATTGGGTGGCTTTATGTTAGCCCTGCAACAAATGTGCAATAGGAGGTGGAGGTATGCATGCCATGTGTTAGGCATCATGATAAAAAAACTGCAGTTCCCAAACTGAATATTCATAACTTGGGGAACTTATAAAAATATCGATCCCTCCCCTCTACTCATTGATCTACAAGATTCTGAATGCATATGCTTGAGATGATATAATTAAGAAACATCACAGTAATTGCAATCCAGGTGGCCCCTGGTATATTTGAGAAATACTGGCAATATCTTGTGAAAAGATAAGTCCAGATCTAAGAATAAAATACTAACCTGTTTCAGTTTTATGACACGGATTAGTTTAGGGTCAATTTCACCAAAATATTATTCCACACCTTGTGCTATGGAAAACTTAGGGGTTGTTCACATGGAAATATGACAAGGAAAGAAAAATCCTAATATTTGTTCCCTTTCCCCATGTCACTTTCCCAAAAAGACCATGAGAAATTATGACAAGTGTCACACATAAGCTCCATGCAGAGAAAAAGGGGTTCTACTCATGAATACCTATAGAAGGATTGAAATTACATGTTGCTATCATAAAAATACAGGTTGATATCACGTTACTACTCATGGGAAGTGCTACTCATGGGAAGCATAAAAGCTATTCAATATAAGTTCAAACTATTTTACTATTTTTAAGTAATTACTCCATAATTCTCTATGATAAAATTTGTTCTCAAAGAACTCTCACTTCTGAGGACATTGTAAAATTCAGGCTAGAAGTATATCTATATTCATATGACAAAGGTCTGGATTCAGATTTTCATGGTTTTGTCTTGAGTTTTTTGTTACTTTAAAAACATTTTTACTTTTTTTCATTTGAAAAGTGTTATTTTCATCTTGATAGTCCCCCTCAAATTCTAGAAATATGAATAAGTGACAATGAAAAATTATAACTAACATCTGTTTTCATTATAAATGAGCACAGGAAGGGGAAATATTATAAGCTAATAACACTTTGAAAAAGTCAAAGCTGACAGTTTGATTAAAAGGCTATTTGTTCACTGGCAGCTGATTGCTCATGGAATACTGTGGAACATGAAATATCCAGAGGCTAACATTTGAAGCATGATATATATGCACCTCAGCATAATCTATTTCATCTAATAAATCTATTTATCATTGTAATCTATATTTATTTACAAAGCAAAAAATATTGAAGAGACATTTCACATATAAGCAAATTCAATATATGTTAATATGTATCACAATGTAGAATTTTAATTAAACTATTGAGGGTTAATCTTTAGGGCCACTCATTTGCACAGGTCCCTTGCAAAATTCTATGCCTAGTTTTGCATTTGTAATATTAATTTTTTCTTTATATAACAACTTCCTCCAACTGCATTATATTCCAGCCTCATAAAGACTAGATCTGACTCTACCTACATTTTGAAACTGGAAGATGTCTTGGAAATCATTTAAACTGATATCTGTATTTTGTAGCTGAAAAATGTTGAGGTGTTTTAAAATTGGTAAGTAAAATGACTTTAAGCAAAGTAGCGGATACACACAGCTCCCAACACTAAAAGAAATACAAAATTCTATTTAACAGTTTTGGTAACTCTCTACTCTTTTCTGTGAAAACCTCTCTGAAAGATTACACTCATTTCTGGGTATAACACTATGTAAGAAAAGGTTTAGAAGGGACAATGAAGTTTATATGAGGTAAAGAAAACATGCTATATGAGGCATACTTGACAAAACTTTTTATGTTTCAATTCAAAAAGAAAGGAGAAAATCCTTGCCTCCTCCATCCTCGCACTCGCGCTTTGATCCATCTTTTCCTTTAGTTGTTAACACCTTCTAATATACCATGCCTTTTATTTTAAATTTCATGATGACAAGGATTTTTATCAATTTTCTTTACATGTATATCTCTAGGTATAAGCACATAGCAAGTGCTCAAAATATTTGTTGAATAAATAAATGTCTATTTTATGTCCAATTAGAGTTTTTGAAGGAGATAACTTGAAGAATAGGGAGAGAAAGTATTCAAAGAAACAAAAATTGAGAAATTCCAGGAATTGGATAAAGGTTGAAATTTAGGTAACAAAGGGAATCCTGAGAGGTAAATAAAAAGAAATCCAGACCTAGTCACATGGGAGAGAAACAGCAACTAACCAAAGATCAAGAAAAAAATTCCTAAATGAAAGAAGGGAAAAAAGACAGAGTATGTCCAAAGATGACTATCACACTGACAGCTAATTATTCAACAGTAATATTAAAAAGAAAAAGCCAGTGGAAAAACACTTCTAAAATGCTGGAAGAAAAAACTCTCAATCTAAAATTCTATATCCAACAAAACTATCTTTCTAGTAGGGAATACAAATCAGAATACAGCTTTATCGTCAAAGACTTCTAAAGAACTTCTAAAGGATATACTTCAGAAGGAAAGAAAATAATCCCAAAGTAAAGGGTCAAATTGCAAGAAATACTGATAAGCCAAGAAAATTATAATCATAAGGGTAAATCTAAACAAACTCTACCTTTATATAACCAAATGATAATGTCAATTTATGAGGTTCAAAGAAAAAAACTAAAATACTGAGCATAGATAGCATATTTAAATTGGTACAGTAATGATCTAAATTATTAGTATGTGGTAAGATCCTGTGTGTCCAGGAGAGAGATAAAAATTATCTGAATTAAAACAGAAATTCTCCACAAACGGAACTATAGAGTCTATACAATTCCAAAATCAATGCAAATAGTGATCATTTTATAGAAGTTAGCAAGCCAATTCTAAAATATTTGAGAAAAAGAAATGGCTCATTAATAGCTAAGGTACTTCTGAAGAAGACAAAGAAGGAAGATATTTATCTTATCTGATATATGTGTAGTATACACTTGTATTCATTAAGAAAGGATAGTTGTGGTATAGAGATAGACAAAAAAACAACAACAAAAAAACAACAACTCATAATGAAATAGAATACAGAGCCAAAAATCTAACACCCTTTCCCCCTAAATGTGAAAACTTAAGACAAAGACAGCATTATAGAATAATGAAGAAAGAATTAGCCATTCTTCCTCAGTCAGTAACTGGAAATGAAATTCCTCTTTCACACCATACACAAAAATCATTTCCAAGTGAACTAGAAGCTTAAATATAAAAGATAAAAATATTCACACCAAAACTAAAAGAGAATATAAAGGCATCAAAGGATTCTTAAGAAAGACATATAAATAAATGAACTATAAAAAAAGCAAATTCCAAAATCAATATAAAATAAAATGGCAAAATATTCTAAATAAGGGAAAGGATATTTTCAACACATAAAATGGACAAAGGTTAGGTACCACAATAAATAAAGAACTCCTACAAGTTAGTTTTTAAAAATACAATTTAAAAATTTGTTCTAAAAAACAAAAGATATGTTACCAGGAGGAAATACTAATGGCCAGTAAATGGAAAAAAATGCTTGTAAAGAAAATATAAATAAAAGCTCCAATGAATAGGATTTTACATCCAAGAGATTACTAACAAATTTAAAAACAAATCTGGTGATATCAAGAGTTGGTTTGGATGTGGAGTAGACAGTTACTTTTATACATATACTGTTACTCTGAAAATCAATCTGATGTTATCAACACATAGTCAAGCTTAAAATGTGCACACCTATGAGTTCTGGTGTGACTTCCCAGATGGTTCAGTGGTAAAGAATCCACCTGCCAAGTAGGAGATTGAGGTTCAATTCCTGGGTGGAAAATATCACCTGGAGAAGGAAATGGCAACCTACTCTTACTGTTGCCTGGGAAATCCTACAGAGTAGCATGGTACATGACTCAGCAACTACACAACAACAATGATCCCAGGCATTTATCAGAAAGAATCTTGTCCATGTGCTCCTAGAAACATGTATTCATTGTTTATAAAAGAAAAAGCAAAAACTCAATGTATTCCAAAGTCTATTTGTAGAAGAACAGATTTATTGTATTAATAGAACATTCATATACTGGAATGCTATACACCAATGAAAATGAATGAACTATTTCCGATGTATCAACATGAATAAATCTTTAAAATATAATGCTAACTTCAAAAAAGCTTGCTTTCCAAAAAAAAGCAAGTCACAAAGGAATAATAGCACAATATGTAAAATGGATAAAACTAAATGGAAGGAAAGTTATGACCAACTTAGGTAGCATATTAAAAAGCAGAGACATTACTTTGCCAACAAAGGTCCGTCTAGTCAAGGCTATGGTTTTTCCAGTAGTCATGTATGGATGTGAGAGTCTGACCATGAAGAAAGCTGAGTGCTGAAGAATTGATGCTTTTGAGCTGTGGTGTTGGAGAAGACTCTTGAGAGTCCCTTGGACTGCAAGGAGATCCAACCAGTCCATTCTAAAGGAGATCAGTCCTGGGTGTTCTTTGGAAGGACTGATGCTAAAGCTGAAACTCCAATATTTTGGCCACCTCATGCAAAGAGTTGACTTACTGGAAAAGACCCTGATGCTGGGAGGGATTGGGGGCAGGAGGAGAAGGGGATGACAGAGGATGAGATGGCTGGATGGCATCACCTACTTGATGGACACGAGTTTGGGTAAAATCCGGGAGTTGGTGATGGACAAGGAGGCCTGGCATGCTGCAATTCATTGGGTCGCAAAGAGTCGGACACAACTGAGTGACTGAACTGAACTGAAATGATATGTTGTTTAGGGATAAATATGTATGTGCTAAAAATATAAGGAAAGTCCAAGAGATTGTAAAAACATGCCTTTAGGAATGCGGTGACCTCTGGGGAAGAGAGAGGATATAACCGAGCAGGAGCACACACAAAAAGTTCATAGGTATTGATAATGTTCTACTTTTTTAACCTGAGTGGTAATATATGCGTGTTCATTTTATTGATCTTTTCAAAAGCTATAAATTTAATATTCTTCTAATTCATTTGCATAATATATTTTGTAATTTTAAAGTAAAAGTGTCTGCCAGGGTGAAATTCATTAGGAGACCTCCCAATAGAAAAGTATCTCAGTAGTTGAATTCTGACTTTTCTGTAGAAAGTTAAACACATTTGATTTGAATAAAAATTTAATTAAAATATATCAAAATACAGCTACTAATAAAGGGTTTCCCTGGTGGCTCAGACAGTAAAAAATCCACCTCCAATGCAGGAAACCTGGGTTCAATCCCTGGGCTGAGACGATCCCCTGGAGAAGGATATGGCAACACACTGCTGTATTCTTCCCTGGAGAATCCCATGGACAGTGGAGCCTGGTGGGCTACAGTTCTTGGGGTCACAAAAAATCAGGCATGACTATGTGACTAAGCACACAACACAAAAATACAGCTACGAATAAAGTAGCATAAAAATGCATTAACTTTTAAGAACTGTTTTTGGTTATCTAAATTTCTCAAGGCTAAAAATAATGCGAATTTGTTTAGGTATAAAAAATAAAGGGTATACGACCGTATTTTTAAGTTTTGTTGTTATTTTATGTATTAAGAAGACATGTATAGCTCATATTGCACTGACTTTTATCAATCATTTATTTTGAGAATGTCTTCATATAAATGATATGTTAAATAAAAATAATATGACTGCCTACAGAATATTGTATAGATGTATACTACACACACTATATATCTAGTAGATTAAATATAATTTTATTGCCACTTTCAGATGTCATGTTTAATAACAGGGCATTTCAAAAAATAAGTAATCTGTTTTGTATTTTAAGAGTTTAACATTATAATAATGAGTGTTCATAATTTGTTTGCCTGAAAAATTCTGATTTGAAATTACCAACATGTTTGAAATTATGAAAAGACTGCATCTGACATTCAGAGGAGACACTTTAGTTAATAATTACCACTTGCCCTTCCCAAAATTTACAAATGTATCCCTATACAAGAGCTCCATAAATAACCAAAAATAAAAATACCAAGCTCAAGTATTGAAAGGACAATCTGAGACTTCTTAACATTAGCAGCAACCCAAAGGTTTACTTATAAGGGATTTTGGTATCAAGTTAAGAAATGATAACCAAGCAACTTAAAAAAAATGGATTCTAAGAAATGTTAATCTGTTTTAATAACTCAGTTGTGGAAATCTGATTTGATTTTCTTTAATAAAAATTATAAAAAAAGTAATGAAAAATAATCATTTTTAATTTATAGGTGGCAAATAATTCATTTCAATCATCAATTATTCAAGCAAAATGAACTTCTAAAATATCAAAGAGTACAAAGTTAATAGATTGAGTCTGTTTTTATCAAATGTCTAAAAATTAGGCAAAACTTAACTGTTTCATATTCATGTTCAAAGTCCAAATTCAAGTTTATAATCCACAAGGTATCAGAGAAATCTTGTTTTTTTTTCAATCTGAAGGAATTCATTTTTTATCATGCTAACATACTTTTAAAGAGTATTAACATAAACATGAATGTTGTAAATTTATAGATACTATTTAGTAAAATGTATATGCAGAAGACAATACTGCAAAACAGGCATAAATTTTTTAGACATAAATGTGTGTCATATAAAACTAAAAAAATATTTTTAGTAAGAATAGAGTTAAAAGTAGTGCAGTTTTATTTTTAACTAAATAAAACATTTCATGTTAAGCTTCTTATCCACAAAAACTGAGTGCCTAATTCAGTCAGTTTGTAAATTTGTCCACTAATACAGAGAATATATGCATGCACTTAATATTTGTTACATATTAATCTTCAAAGTAAATGGCTAATTGCATAGTTAGGCTACAATATTATTAATCAGATTTATTTTATACATTAAAACCCCATTATTGTAGGTTCAATTTTGTTTTCGAACAGTGATCATTTAAGTAATGATCATCTTATCTTTAGAATGATAATGACATAATATTTTGTAAGTGACTGTGAGTAGGATACTTAACTGACTAAATAAAATAAGTTATTATAAACCCATACACTAAATCACACTCTCCATATCTTTTTAATACTGCAAAGCCCATAGAACCTTTACTTGCTAATCATTAGCTGCTTAAGAGATCACTTTTACTTAACCAAGTGATATACATTTGTTTTCTTTGGATATTTCATATAATCATTATTAATTAATGAGGTTTTAATCATCATACTTGTTAATAATGTGGAGAGAATAAAAGCAGTAATGGAGCTATTATTCCTAGACATTAAGGAAATGAGAAAAATTATTTTAGAAGATCATTTTTAAAAGGAAATTCATATGAATGTTCTCTGAATATGTGTTAATGATAAACTGATTGCATTTATGAATGAACATAAATTTAACTGATAAAAGATTTCCATGCCAAATGAATATTTGTTATGGTACAAAAGCATACATCTTTAGTCTTAAACTAAAAGATTTTGTCATTTATTATCTAGCTATGGATATAACAACTGACACAACTGAGTGACTAACACTTTCACAACAAAAAACAGTAAAACATAATAGAGTATATCATTGTTATTAGTTTCATAAGACTGAATTAAGGCAGATCTTTTGATAGTAATTGAACATTTCATATGTGTTACAATATTATCTATATACAAGCTTGCTAGGAGACAAGGTTACTCTCCCATGATGCCAGCTGGTAAATACGTGACATTGGAGCTTCACAGAACCCCTCTAAGGGCAGTGAGGATATACCATCAATAGTATTATGCTGGAGACCTAATGGAATCGATTGAACATATTACCCATAGAGACCACTGGCTTCTAAGAAGGATACGATCAGTGCCAGGAAACAGCACTGCACCTTTTATCATTTCGCCCATGATGCACCCTACTGACCACATGTCAACTGAAAACAAAAATGAAATGAAGATAAACAAGAAGACAGGAATAGAACAGCAAATAAACAAAAACACTTCACTACCCAGGCCTTGGAGCAATGGTCTGACCTTTTGCTGACTGGGTTAACAGTGCTTTAAAACAGGGTGGGAAGAACACAAGAATGTCAGGGCCCTTTTTGCTATGCAACTGAACTAACCATGCCATTCAATGCCACCTAATGTATGATAATATTACTTTGCAATTATAATGCAATGATTAATTTAGGTTCTGATTTAAAAGGTCTGATTTGCATTCATCTCCTAGAATCCTACTGATTTGTATTGTAAATTATTCTAGATTGTGTTAATGTGGGAAACATGCAAATTGGTTTCTCTTTCATTCTTTTGTATACCATACTTGGAGAAAGAAATAAAGACTGAGCCACCTGCAACCTCATAAGAAAGGGTTTCTTTTATAAAACACACTTACTCTTATTTATAAATATGAATAAATTTCCGGAAGTGAAATGCCAGTTCAAGAATGAGTGTTTTGGAATAGGCTGGTTCAGTTTCATTGACTCTCACCAAAGAAGCATGTTTTTAAACAGGAAGCTTTGTCTTATTCTCATAAAAACAATTGCTTTCTAACTGTCCTTGGTTACTCACGTGTTCCTACTGAAAACTCAGAAAGAAAGATAGGTCATTCTTATGAGGAAAATTAACCTAGAAGAATACGGGAAGTTGAGGGGGAACAAATAGGGAAAGACATTAAGATAGCACACTAGAATTTTGCTTCACTTATTCTTCCAATTATATATTGTAATTTGGCAGTGACCTTACAGAATTCCTCGAGATTCCTTCCCAGGTGAAGGTCTCACTCAGGTTAAATGCAAAGTTTGACCAAAATACCTAAACATAGTTATCACTGCAAAAAAACGGTTATAGCTATAAAGGTGACAAGCATACCCAGAAAAGCAAATTTGTCTTGCTTCCATTTTAGGAAAGCAAGTGACATGCAAAAAGATCAGGAAAAGATAGAGCAAACAGTTGTGCATCCCTTTATTATTAATACATTTGGAATTCAAGATAATATCTGTCTCACAAGAGGTTGGTATTGTGAACACTTTGATTAAAGGGCAAAAAAATTCTCTAAAACAAAATTTGCTTTTGAATTGCAAATATTCTTATCATCAAAGTGACCAGTCTAATTTGTTATTTACCATGTATCTATTTTTTAGAGATATTGTGGGAGAGAGATTTTTTTAAAAAAGAGAGAGAGCTAAAGGCTCAATAAGCAAGGCTTTCTCTTGCCTGCATCAATTTAAACATTTGGGAAAAGGTTATTTCTGCCCCAAACCTATCTGCTAGTTAAAAAACATCTATTTCTATATATATTTAATGAAAAAATATCTCTTTTATGTTATCTCTGGCAGATATTCATTTTTTTTTTTTCTGCTGCAGAACCAATCCCATTGCTTTCTAACTGTACATGTATGTGTTAGTCACTTGGTCATGTACAACTTTTCGTGACCCCCATGGACTGTAGCCTGCCAGGCTCCTCTGTCCGTGGAATTCTCCAGGCAAGAATACCAGAGTGGGTTGCCATTTCCTCCTCCAGCGGATCTTCCTGACCCAGGAATCAAATTCAGATCTTCTGTGTTGTGTCTGTCTGAGCCACCAGGAAAGCCCAGCCTTCTAAATGTGTATCAACTTGGCCAAGTTACTGACTCTCTCTTTTCATCCTCTAAAACAAGGATGGCATTTATCATGTAAAAATTTTTTGACTTAAAAGGATTATGCCTGGTAAAGATCCTTCCACATTGCCTGGCATATAGTAAGTTATCAATAAATGTTTGTTCTGTATCATGTATTATATATATATATTAGAATTAAATATACATAGAGAAGGCATATTCATTTAATATTTATATACTATTATACTATATCTTATATTAATGTCTATAATTAAGAAATTTTTCCAATGAGGGAAGCTTACCACTCACTGGGCAATCCTTTTCACTGTTGAAACCACTTTGAAAGGCACTCCACGTATTAAATCACAGTTGACTCCATGGAATTTCTCTCCATTATCTAAATCGGAATTATCTTGTTCTCTAATACAAATAATAATCTTAAAATAGAATCTGTGACCCCTGACCACTCTTGCAAAACTGATAAATTTTCCTCTTTCAGACTAGAATCCCTTGCACTTTCTTCTCCCTCACCTAATGCTGTTAAACAGCAACAACAGTAACAACAGATGCCCTACAAGAAGTCTTAGTCCCGGGGTTACTTCAGTCTCACTTGGCTCTAGATAGTTGTTGGTTTAATAACTGCTGTGTCTCCCAGTTCTCACTTATGTGGCTCTGTGGGATACAGATATTCTAAAGTAAAAGGAGAACATTTTTGGAAATATAGCTTCATGATAGAAGCTACAATTGTAGACTTAATAGATCACAAAGCCTTTGTGTGAAGATAATGTAGAGAGATACAAACTCAAGATCTGAGCTACTGATGAAAATACTGAATTCCATTTGCTTTATTTAATGTACCATTTGCTTTATTTAATGTACCTTTTATGAGTTATAATACCCTGGAAACCTCTCCAAATTCCAGTTTCCATTTAACTTTCCTCGCAATTCACTATTCGTATAGACTCTCCATGCTTATGCCACAGAAATGCTAAGCCTTATGCCTGGCCTGGAAGCTAAATTGGTAAAGAATCTGCCTGCAATGCAGGAGACCACCTGCAAGGCAGCAGACCCGGGTTCAGGGATCAATCCCTGGGTCAGGAAGATCCCCTGAAGGAGGAAATGGCAAACGACTCTAGTATTCTTGTCTGGGAAAACCCCTGGACAGAGGAGCCTGGTGGGTTAGAGTACATGGGTTCGCAAGAGTCGGATGTGACTTAGTGACTAAACCACCACCACCATTATAAATTACAAAAAGGGGAGTAGATGCATATGAGTTTATATGGATTTTTATTATTCAAGGCAGGATGAAATGTCAAGAGAACATCATTGTAACAGCCACAGCGAGGGATTTTATTAATTAGTTATCACAACTAAAACAAGAAAGAGGGAATAAAAGAATTTGGTACTAGATCTTTTTAAATCCTTTGGGGATGAGGGGTGATAGCTTTCCCTCAACTAATACATCTATATGCTTATCAAGATGAGACTGGATTATTTTATGAAAATTTCAATATATTCCAATGAATACCGACTGTGCATAGACCTTAGAAGAAATTGTCAAATTCAATCACAGTTGGAAACTGGATTTTGTTGCTCTCTGAGACAGTCTGATATGGTATGTGAGTATCCATAAGATTTTTGTACACTAATACCACCTAGGCAGAACTCTAGCTCCTTCCATGATTCTGATCATAACATTCCTCTCATCATCAGTATTTCCAGAGAAAGCAGATTCATTTGCAATTGTGCCACACAGAAACTGATTTACTTTCCTTAAAAGGAATGCTTAGTAAGTTTTGATGTTACTAAAATATGGTTATCAGTTTTCTAAGGGAGAAAATCTCAAGTGTATCATTTGTCAGGCATGAGATTATGCTAAATTATAATTTTTCTACTCTAGTCAAGAGATAGAAATAAAATAATAAAGGTCGTGACAGTTCAAATCTAAATTGTTGTTGTTGTTGTTTAGTTATGTCTGATTCTTTTGCGACCCCATGGGCTGTAGCCCTCCAGGCTCCTCTGTCCATGGGATTTCCCAGGCAAGAATACTGCAGTGGGTTTCTATTTCCTTCTTTCTCAAGGGGATCTTCCTGACCCAGGGATCAAACCTGCATCTCCTGCATTTGCAGGCAATTCTTTACCACTGATCTACCAGGGAAGCCTCTAGTGAAGAAAATGGCAACCCACTCCAGTATTTTTGCTTGGGAAATCCCATAGACAGAGGGGCCTGGTGGGCTACGGTCCATGGGGTTGCAAAGAGTAAGACATGACTTAACAATAGGTTGTGTCAGTTTAAATCTAAACATAGAAAGCACTTTATTGCTACTTCCACACCCCAGCGGCTTGATCTGTGATTTATGATGGAATATTTTTTGGACTATGAGAGCTTCTATCCAGCAACCTAACACATGTTTCCTGTCTAGGAGATTATGCGGTTCTGGTAACACAATTATGAGACCACACTGCTTTTCTCTTTAACCTAATTATATCTTCATTTAGCATAGGATTCAGACAATGGGTTTTGATAAATCTTTCAACAAGCACTTCAAAGTACAATAGAAGAAGATTTAATATGGTTTTCTAAAATCAGAAAACCATTTCTTTAAAATGTTTGCTTTAAAAGTTCAAAATTTAATTAGATATTTTACAAAAACACATTGTTTTAAACTTTAGTGCAAAGATAGAATTATGAAAAGCTACCAATATGCAGAAATAAACTGTGAATGTACCTATTTTGCATCTGTGGATCTAACTAAGAAAAATAAAAAACATTCATGGAACACAATGCTAAATATTCTAGTTCCAGGAAACAGAGGATTTTTCTCCTTGGATCTAGCTATTCAACTTGTTTTTCTTTCTTTATAACTTCTATGGCATCATATTAATTTTTAACGTTTATTTTATAGATGTTATACCATTGATTTTGTTTTGTTTTGTTTTGTTTTAATTTTATTTTATTTTTTAAACTTTACATAATTGTATTAGTTTTGCCAAATATGAAAATGAATCTGATTTTGTTTTTTAATGAAACAGAATAAAATCCATTGAAACTTACTATAAAGAAGAAAATCTTTAGCTTTATGTTAAATTATAAATAAAACTGTAGACTAATAATTTTCAAAATACTCTGCCATAAAAAGTCTTAAGTCATTTTTTATTGCACCAAAATATTTTAAATTGTCATCTTTAAAATCTCTATAATTCTGCAGTGTGTATAAATAAGGAATCTGAAGAAATCCTAATGTTGAAAAAATAATTTTTTTCTTTAAACTTTTCATGTTTTGATGAACACATAGTAAATGCTTGGCTCTGAATGTTTCACATTATCACCAAATTAAATACAAGTTCCCTGAAGATTGGGGTAATTATCCTCATTTCATTTTACACATCAACTTGCAAAAGTGCTTCAGTAAGTGACGAACTACTCATTTTCTTTCCTTTTACTGTCTAATTCACAGATAATTTTGGTTTCTCATCACTTGAGAATTTTTTTTTCTAGGCGGTCTTTTGGTTATTTCTATTTTTTTAAATAGTTTATCTAATTCAATTTGAAGGTTATATTTGGGCTAAGGTACCCCCAAACTAATTCCACGCCATAAAAATTGGAGTTCTTTATAATTTAAAGTTATTTACAGGTATGTGTATGTTTGTAAGGGGCTTCCCAGGTGGCGCTAGTGGTAAAGAATGCACCTACCAATGCAGGAGATATAAGGGACACAGGTTCAATCCCTGGGTCAGGACGATGCCCTCAAGGAGGCATGGCAACGCACTCCAGTGTTCTTGCCTGGAGAAATATATATATATATATATATATTATATCATCGCAGTAATTCTGTAAGCCTGGCAAAGGAGGTATTATATAAAATACATTGAAACTCCTAGGAGATAATTTATGACTAAAATGAAGAGGACCAGAGCCAGTTCTTGGAACCCTTATGCTCTGGAGTCTCATCTGACTGCTGAAGGGAGAGAGTCCCATAATAGATTATCACTATTCGTGGATTTCGTCCTAAGAGCCAATCAGGCTAAGGGTGGTTGGAATGGAATAGCACAGTAATGACTAAGGAATCTGTTGTTTGTAGTTTTACTCTGTCAATTAGTTCAGTTTATTTTTAAAGATCTTCCAGTACTCCGTCTACAGAACTGTAGAGGAATAAGGAAAAGCAATATGCTTTTAAACCTTTCTATATCTATTTCTCTCCTTTTTCACTTTCATCAAGAGGCTTTTTAGTTCCTCTTCACTTTCTGCTATAAGGGTGGTATCATCTGCATATCTGAGGTTATTGATATTTCTCCCAGCTTGTGCTTCTTCCAGCCCAGCATTTCTCATGATGTACTCTGTGTATAAGTTAAATAAGCAGGGTGACAAAGGAGCCTTGACATGCTCCTTTTCCTATTTGGAACCAGCCTGTTATTCCATGTCCAGTTCTAACTGTTGCTTCCTGACCTGCATACAGGTTTCTCAAGAGGCAGGTCAGGTGGTCTGGTATTCCCATCTCTTGAAGAATTGTCCACAGTTTATTGTGATCCACACAGTCAAAGACTTTGGCATAGTCAATAAAGCAGAAATAGATGTTTTTCTGAAACTCTCTTGCTTTTTTGATGATCCAGCGGATGTTGGCAATTTGATCTCTGGTTCCTCTGCCTTTTCTAAAACCAGCTTGAACATATGGAAGTTCACGTTGTAACCAAACTACATAGCATATTCAAAAGCAAAGACATTACTTTGCCAACAAAGGTCCATCTAGTCAAGGCTATGGTTTTTCCAGTGGTCATGTATGGATGTGAGAGTTGGACTGTGAAGAAAGCTGAGCACCAAAGATTTGATGCTTTTGAACTGTGGTGTTGGGGAAAACTCTTGAGAGTCCCTTGGACTGCAAGGAGATCCAACCAGTCCATTCTAAAGGAGATCAGTCCTGGGTGTTCTTTGGAAAGACTGATGCTAAAGCTGAAACTCCAATACTTTGGCCACCTCATGCAAAGAGTTGACTCATTGGAAAGGACTCTGATGCTGCGAGGGATTGGGGGCAGGAGGAGAAGGGGATGACAGAGGATGAGATGGCTGGATGGCATCACTGACTCAATGGACATGAGTTTGAGTGAACTCCGGGAGTTGGTGATGGACAGGGAGGCCTGGCGTGCTGCGATTCATGGGGTTGCAGAGAGTTGGACATGACTGAGTGACTGAACTGAACTGAACTGATATCTATTTCTGGGGGACAGGGGCTCCTGGGAGAAATGGCAGTCATGGTGGAGCTATGTGCATGGTCACCCAAATGCTTCTCTCCAAGGCATCAAGATCCATCACCTCAATTTATTTTTTCCTGTTCCACCACCAAAGCTGGTTTGCTGTGTCCTCCCTTACTTTCTGCCCCCTCTCAATATACCCTTCTGACCTTTTATCCCAGTTATGCCTTATCCTGCCCTCTAGTACAGTGGTCCCCAACCTTACTGGCACCAGGGATTGGTTTCATGGGAGACAATTTTTGCATGGACCAGGGATGGGGAGGAGGATGATTTCAGGATGATTCAAGCACATTACACTTATTATGCACTTTGTTTCCATTATTATTACACTAACTCCACCTGAAATCATCAGGCTTTAGATCCTGGAGGTTTGAGACCCCCACTCTGGTATACTCAGGCCTCCTCTAAATTTCCTGGGAGAAGAATTTTCCTCTTAACTCTGTTCTTCTTCCATCTGTTCAGATAATCTCAGAATCTTCAGCTTACTCAGATTTTCTTAAAGTAATAAAGGGAAGTATATTAACAAATTCACAGTGAAAAATATTCACTTAAGCAAATACAAAGAAAAAGAAGTTAAGTCTTATTTTTTCAAATGTTTGTGATTATTGGCCATTTGTTTATGGGTGTGAAGAATGACTATTTTTAAACCCTGACTATAAAGTATGTATTGTTTGAGATAATGTTTTATTACTATAATATTAGGTAGAAGACTCAGACTATAACAAAATGTATTAGTTGCAAAAGGTTATTAGGAAATAAGCAAAGTTCTTTCAAAGAGGGAAGGATTAAAAGTATCTATCTGTACTAGATGGATATAATAATCCACAACCTCCAATTTTTGTTCACCTTACTTTGATTATCCCTAATTTTCATTTCTTCAAGCTTAGAAAGATGTGATATTTAGTTAATCTGAGGATGTTTTCTTTATTTCTTCAAATATATAATATTTTGGTACATCATTCCCTGTTCCATAATAACCTGTTTTCTTGGAAAGATTATATATATATATTCTTTTCTTTCTAACTGAAATTTCTCATGTCCTCAGAGGGAAAGGCAAGAAACAGTGTTTTAGCAGCTCAACTGTCAGCTTTAATCAGAAATAATATGCCTGAGGCCCAGAAGTTTCAAATGAATATGGTGTGCCTATTTATATCATTCCCCAGATCCAGAGAATTCTAGCAGAACTCAAAATAAAGGAATATCACCTATCTTGTTTAAAAAGGTGCAACCATTTGAAGTAGAATAGAAATAAAAAGGTAGAAAGAGTATATCTATTTAAAATGGATAACCAACAAGGTCCTTCTGTATAACAGAGGGAACTCTGCTCAATGTTATGTGGCAGCCTGGATGGGAGGGGAGTTTGGTGGAGAATGGCTACATGTATATGTATGGATGAGTCCCATTTTTTCAGAACAGTCCCACCTGAACCTATCACAACATTGTTAATCGGCTATACTCCACACAAAATAAAAAGTTTAATTTAAAAAAAAGATGCAGGTTTAAAGAAAGAACTGATATTACAGTATATACAAACTATACTGATATTATATGAGACTTTGGTAACCAAGAAAATACCATGCCCTGGTTGGGTTATGGAAGGAGTCAGTGACTAGATAGTTCTTTAAAAAAAAAAAAAAAAAAAAAAGACAAACTTCCAAGAAAGTATCATAAAACTGCTGTACTATAAGCTATTATTAAAGAAACAAGATCTTAATGAAATGTAGTCTTTGATGCCTCTTATATGATCATTGGACTATGTAAAGAAAATAGAAAATAAGTGACTTGGCATATTTATTGTTCTCTAACTTGAAATTCATCATAGACTGAAGAATTATTAGTAATACTATTATTATGTCAACCTATATGCAGGTTTTAATCATAAAACCATAATGAAAATTGAGTGTATAATAGTGCATGTTTATATAATTAAGAAACTATTTACACAATAAAAACAAATACTTTCTAAATGTTTCTTTGGATATTAAAAAGGCTTGCCAGTCCAGGTTCGATGCACGATACTGGATGCTTGGGGCTGGTGCACTGGGACGACCCAGAGGGATGGTATGGGGAGGGAGGAGGGAGGAGGGTTCAGGATGGGGAACACATGTATACCTGTGGCGGATTCATTTTGATATGTGGCAAAACTAATACAATTATGTAAAGTTTAAAAATAAAATAAAATTAAAAAAAAATAAAAAATAAAAAGGCTAGCAAACTAATGAATGGAAAAGTAAGTATGTACGTATGTATTTTGCCAACACTTTAATTTAATCATCAAGAAACTACCTTGTGATATCATCTGGGTCATATCAATAGTCAAGAAACCCACACAATGTTCCTCAAAGTGGAAAGACAATTTTAACACAGGAAAATACCTAAACCTTCAGTTGTCAATGGTAATTTCCTAAGAGCTCCCAATTTTTCAAGGTGTTTTACTATTTTCACTTAGAATACAGATTTTTTTAAAGGAACATTAAAAAGTTCTGTTCAGAGAGAAGAATATCTTTGCTTATGATGACAGGGTGCTATAACATCATTTTTCAGCCTCAGAGAAATTCAGCGGAAATCACTCTGAATAATCTAAGTGATTTATTCACTTAGATTGTTTTTTTGTTTTTGTTTTGTCTGTGAAGAATCTTGGAAGTACCCAAGGTATAAATTAGCATATACTAAACTTTGATATTACTTCCAGTAAATGCTGAAATCATTTCATTATGCTAAAATATTGATATGAGTCTTCTCCCCATAAATAAGCTCCATCAGCCCCCAAACTTGTGTCTGATCATTATGGTCTAGTGAAGTTACTTTAGTGTTCTGATCCCTTTATTACTGGTAGTAAGCTCTAATTACAAAATGATAATAATTTCATATAAAGATTAATGAAACAATTTCACCCAAAAACACAGAGTATATATAATCCATTGTTCAATAAGGATTTCTATGGTTTAGTTTAATTTTTAAATATGGTCACGACTAAGACATTAAGTTATAATTTTTATTATAGGAAAATGAACTAATTTCAACATATTTCATGTGGAAATTATTTACCCATGTTTAAGTAAAATTTAACTTAAGCAAGACATACTATCTTTACGTAGCTTCCCCACTGACTTTTACATCTACACTCGAGATTTCATATCACCAGCTCATTTAATAATTCCAAATCAGAGATATCTGTCCAAAAAATTCCTGATGAAATCTAGCTAAAGATTCAGTGGTATAAGGCCAATCAACACAGCTTTTTTTTAATTGACTACCTCCCCCACATGGTACATTCCATTTCTTTAATTCTAAATTTCATTGGAAAAGCAATTATCTATGTCTAAGTCACATCTCCAAGTCAAATAAGGAAAGCCAATTTTGAACCTACCTGACCTCCAGCAAGCTGACTAAAATTATGATTTTTAAATGTGGAAGTTCATGTTTTAAGGAAGATGTGCCTTAAGACTGGATATAGTGTCGAGAGTAATTCAAATCAATAAAGGTGTGGACAGAAGCTTAAGATGTTGGCAAGAAGAGAAATGAGCATGCCGAAATTTGTAGAAGCATAAAATGGATTTAGAAAAAAGATGGGTAATACTTGCAAATAGTGATTTCTTTTGCTAATTCAAAATATATTTTAATCACTTGAGATATGTTGGCCTCTCTTATTTATGAAAAAGAGCACTGCTATTCTGAGTTATAGATAAAATAATTTAAGGGAAAAAAAACATCAAAAATGTAATTAAACTATTGAGATAGGTAATCTTCAGTACTGGTCAGATTATAGAAATAATCACTTTTTTTTTTTTTTTTTAAATCGCAGTTACACCACTTACCCAACTTTTTGCTTCTATCTTTACTCTCCTGGTAAAATCATTATGTGTTTAAAGGGAGAGAGAACAAAACAGGTAAAGCTGCAGCAAAAGGTACAAGGATACAGTCCCTTCCTGGAAACAGGATTTTGTGGCGAACCATTTCTCCCATAATGCATCCCACAGACCATATATCCACTAGAACAGGAGAGAGGGAGGTGAAGAAAAGGGAGGAAAGTAAAGTTAACTAAGATAATTGATCTCTGAAGGAGGAGGAAAAAGAACAGTTTGATTAGGAGGTACAAATTTTTGTCTCCCACCAAAAGTTGGCCAAAAAGGTGAATTAAAACCAGCACTGTAATGTGACATAAACGACGTCTAGTAGAAGAACTCAAGTTTTAAAAATTACTTTGTGAGTGCCTTAGATTTTCCTTCAGTGCCATAAGGTGGTAATGTGGACAAGCATCAGTTTAACCAAACTTATCTCCATGTCAGGTGACACAGCTCAAAGCCACCAAAGGGTTTTCAATGTCATTCTCTGGAGGGAGAGAAAATAATCTCAATCAACTCTTAGGGGTGGCTATTTCCATTTTCTATTCTACCCAATTACATGGAATAAGCCAACTAGAGATCATCTTTTTTTGGTCCAAATCCAAGAAACTAGGAAATGGCTGAAACTATGGTTTGAAGGCAGAAGTATTAGTGACTTCTTTTACTAATTCAAAATATATTTTAATCACTTGAGAAATGTTGGCCTCTCTTATTTATGAAAAACAACATTGCTATTTTGAATTATAGATAATAAAATAATTTAAGAAGAATAAAAAAACACTGAAAATTTAATTAAGTCCTGATATTCAGGACTTAGTTTTTCCTTCAGAAGTTATTCTTATAAATATCAGTTTGAGTTCCTTTTTGATATATCTCAAGAAAAAAGATGTATAATTAATTTGCACATGTATAAAGGAGTCATGAAGGAAACAGAGTATTAATGGTGTTAAAAAGTTGTTCTGCACATCAGTTGCCATGCTTGTTAACGAAACATACTTCACCTTCTCTTACTAATCTTTACCCTCTTCCAACTCGCTTTTTAGTAAGGATGAAGGGAATTGGGCAAAAACATTAGGCTAAAACGCTCCTTGAGGAAGGAAGGCAGGGTTCGGTGCACAGGAGAGCTGGCATGCCTGATGTGGGAGCAAGCGGGTTTTTGTGCGTGATAACCCTCATCCCACACGTGGGTGAGAGCAGCACAAGGGTGGTAGGTATGCTTTCTCCACGGATCCAAAGAAGCCAAAAAACTGAGGCAGAAACTTGCAATCCTGTCTAGTGAGGAAAGGACAAGGGATGCAATCACATGCCATCTGTGTTCAGCAAAGATCTGAACATCATTAATAGCAAATTCAGACTCCCCTACAGATTTTTGTAGATTCTTGAATTTTTTTAATTGGTTCCCACTTTGATTTTTTTTTTAAATATGAAGAATGTATACAACTATCTGCTTTTCCAAATAAGTTAGATGTAGTATTGCCTTGGAACAGGATTAGATTTTTTTCCTCCTCCAAGTCAAAAGGAAACAGAACTCTGCCACTGTTCACCACAGTTAAGCCTGACCTTCCTGAGAACTTTTTCGCTTTCTCTGAACAAATGCACAAAAGAACTGGCTCTCCTCTAATTTGGAAGGAGCACAAGACATTTTTCAAAATTTTGGTGGCCAGGAAATTTTCATAAAAGTACTCTGTAGCACCTACACATAAAAATACAATGATATTATTTCTATAGAACTTACACCTTTCCAATAACTTAATAGAATAAAGTCTCAAAACAAGTATGAATGGTATATTAAGTATACATATACAATTCTACTTTAAAACAGTTTTAATTCCTGAATATATTGGATTTTTTTTAATACACCTCATTACTTGTTAGGGCTAATCCTTCAAAATAATATACTGCAGTGCTTTCTAATAAGAATTTTTATAAATCCTCATTTTAATAAAATCAAATTGTAATATATTTTGAAGATTCTTTCTACCTTTTCTTTGCAAGTCTTTATGAATACTACATTTTCTTTATGAAAGCAGCAGTGTAAAATTTAATATTATTCTCTCTGTATGGTTTCAGAATTTATAAAAGCTTACCAGGTAATTACTACCTTAACTATTACTTACAGAACAGTACGTATCCAACTTGAACAATTTGGATTATTCTAAAATGACTATGAATTAAGCATGTGTAAAGATTCTTGCTCCAAGGATTTGTGGTATCTTTTTGTTTGTCTTTTCCTAGGACTAGAGACACCAGTTTAAGACATGACATAAAGCCAAATGGTAAAATGCAATAGATGGATTTCTTCCTGATTATATTCACTGTGAGTTGAGCTGCCTTCTAAAGATCAGTGTTTCTGAATATCTACCGCACGTGTGCTCATCAGTATCCATACGACTGTTTAATCAGACTCTATTTATAATTCTTTTGAGTTATAACATTTCAATGTTCTTCTAGTTATGCGTGCTTCTCAGAAGCATCCTTCATGTTGATTCTTCTTAGTAGTAATTTTTGAAAACCTCTGACTATGAAGGCTGGTAGCCCTATTTTAAAAAAGTCATATACATGACAGAGAACACTGCTCTTGACATACTTAGTTTCTTTACAGTTTCTGTGGCTGCTACTCAAGAGGCATCCTTACCGTTCTCCTTGTAGCCCATTCCCAGAATGACCTCGGGGGCCCGGTAATAACGTGTTACCACATAGGGAGTCATCATGAAGCTTGTGCCTGCTGTTCTGGCCAGCCCAAAGTCTAGGATTTTCAGTGTACAATCAGACTTGACTACAATGTTACTTGGTTTTAAGTCCTGACAATAAGAACAAGAGAAGAAATTAAAAACGAACATCAAATGGCACATGTGACGTCCATCTGCTCAATCAACACGGCAGTCTTGCAATATCACTGATGGGCCTCCCCACTGGCTGTAGAGCCCTATGTAAAGCCAAAGAGTACTGCCCCAAGGAAGCTTAAGATTAGGTTTGAGGATTTTTTGTTTTAATATCCTCAGAAAGTTTTTTAAACCCAGAAGATAACGGCATCATTTTTACAATTTTTGGCTCATCTTGGGAAGAGGTTTTTAGAAAAAAAAAATCATTGATTGTCATCTGTTAGGTTTCTCTTTACAGCAACATAAGCCTTTGAGTTTATATTTCATTTCTAGGCCTGACAGAAGAGCAGATCAGGGCAGCTGTCTTTATGGAACCAGAAACAAACAGTGGAAATGAGTTGTCTTGTTTCAGCTGCATGTATGACCTCTGCCAATCAGAATTTCTGAGAAGTCTCATAAGCGGACTTTCAGTGAGCTGAAACAAAACGTTAAACAAAATGAGCTAGTGTGCTAAAGTTTCCTCCTACGCGTTAGTGAGCTATATGCTTATTCTACAGTAAAATAAATGAGGAAGTACATTATATTTACCCAAGCTCCCCTACCTAAAGAACGTAATCTACAGTTGCCCTTTGTCTTCTCCACAAGCAACTTAATTATAATTCTGGACTGTGTCCTTACCCTGTGAATAATCCCAGCAGAGTGAAGGTGCTTGATGCCACACAACATTTGGTATAGCAGGTAAGACATTCGCTCGTGGTCTAACTCCATCTGAATCACCTGACACAAGTTAGCATCCATCAGTTCCATTACTAAGTAACTGCAAGGTAAATCCACATTGTTAGTTTCAAATCACAAGACCCACGAAGTCCTTCAAACAAGTCAGAATGCTCTCCTAAATCTCTAAGTCTTCCAAACTTCCCAGCTCAACCTCTGACTGAATTAAGAATATGAAAAACTTGCAAGTATTGCACGCGTGGTAGCCGTGGTAACCCTACCACAAAGATGCTCCTAGAGGTAGCATTTACGGGTGTGTGGTTTCTGTTTGTGTAGTTTCTCCCTTCATTTTGTTCTCAACTTTACCCTGAATTCCCTGAACTCTTTTCTGAGTATTAATATTACAAATAAGAAAAAAATTTCAGAATAGAATTTTCCATTAAATGCAGTGTATCTGTGTTAAAAAAGACAACATGCTGTGATTCACTTATAGTCACTATATTCCTGGTAATTCTTTTACACAAAATCCAAGACACCACAAAAATAGATTAAGGATGATTTTTTTTATCATGTCCACTATTAATATTTCTCCAAGTGAACAGACTCATTCTAGAAAGCTCACAAAATACATTAAAAATAAATAAAAAATAAAGAATAAATAGCAAGCCTTCCTTGATTCTGATTGAACCAAGAACATGGGACAAAAAAACACAAAGAACCAGAAGGCCAGAAAATAGCAGAACCGTCTTTCCAGGAAGAAACACCAGAAAATGAGACTTCCGGGATCTCTTTCATTTGCTGCCAGTTCTTAAGGAATTTCATTCATTTGACTCTTGTCAACATCACTTGTGTTATTTGGATGTTATACTCCAGCTTCCTTTATGAGTTGTGTTACTTACACATCTTGGAACTCCTCCAGTGTTTTCTGGGGTGTGAAGACATTTAATAAACTAATAATCTGAGAAGAGACAGTGGGATGGGAGGAGAGAAAGAAAAAGGGAGAAAAATAATTATTTGAAAGCATATTTAAACAAGTACTTATTCCGCTCAAAGTCATATATTAGTACTATGATGGAAATAGAAAAGTTGGAAAATTTTTCTAGAACTGTCTCATAGAAAAATGTACTCAGAATATATGATCTGTCTTCGGTTAAAATGCAATTAAAAAGCTCAAATTCTTAAGCAGAAGAGTCAGAGAAGGTACATAATTGTGATATTGCTCTAGAGTGTGGTTCTCCTTGGTAAATACAAGGTGATAATATAATTAAACAAAAAAGGAGGAAAAACCACATAAGTGAAAGTTAAGCATCAGTGAAATACCCAGCAGGACTTGACAAGGCTATATGAGGGGGTTGTGTGTGCTAAATTGCTTCAGTGGTTGTCAATTCTCTGTGACCCCATGGCCTGTAGCCTGCCAGGCTCCTCTGTCCATGGGATTCTTCAGGCATGAATACTGGAGTGGGTTGCCATCCTACTCCAGGGGATCTTCCCGACTCAGGGATTGAACCAGCACCTCTTATGGGTTCTTCACCACTAGCGCTACCTGGGAAGCCCGTGTCTTCCTCCAAATGAAAAGTTTGCTTTCTATGTCAAGGAGATGTTCTAAGTCAAGGAGGTATTCTAAGTCAAAATTTTTTTGTGTTGTTACTTTAGTTTCTTTTGCTCCTACTTCATTCACACTCCAAAACTATTTAAACTAAAACTCCAATGGTATGTGTGGGGAAAGGTATGTCTTACATGATATCAATGATGAATTTAAAGGCAAATGTATTTTTAAAGTTATTAAAATTCTGCTTTTTGAATTTTTTCTCCTGCTTTAGTTATTTAATATATTAGATAGTAAACAGAATAAGTAAACTTTAAAAGGAAAAAACCTTTGTCTTATGCAACTCAACTGCATACATAAGTTACTCAAAATTTTCTTTCAGCTAAATATCCTGTATTAATGTGTCAGTGGGAAATAAAACCATAGAAAGCAATACTCTACTCATAAAATGGATGCAACCATTTCACAAAAACAAGTGGAAGATTTATACATCTTTAAAACATGAACTAATGAATTTCAATAAAGTTCATAAGTGGTACACAAACAAGAAGTAATAAACAATATGATTTTCAACATCTGAGGAATGCAGTCAATTTAGGGAATGATTTAGGTCTTCAGTAGTTTTCATTTGTTGATAAATTACTGAAAAAAATCACAATACTATCCAATGCATATATATATATATATATATATATATATATATATATATATATATATATATGTAGAGCCTGGTGGTCTACAGTCCATGGGGTCGCAGAGTTGGACATGACTGAAGCGAGTTAGCACACATGCACAGGTATATATACATGGCAATGGTTGTATCGAAAAACAAGACTATCTATTCTGAAGCAACCTTGCAGTATGGAATATGCATATAGAAACAATATTGTTTCACAATATTTTCAAACTTGTGATTAAAGTGCTTTGTTATTCTGTATACTTAGTAATGGTTTGTGTTGAAAAATGCCTCCAGATCTCTTTGGAACATATATTGTGAGCCTGTTTTTATATTACTTCATCAATCTTAGAAAGTAATTTATTTTGCGTGTGCGCCAAGTTGCTTCAGTCATGTCAGATTCTTTGCGACCCTACAAATTATAGCTCACCAGGCTCCTCTGTCCATGGGATTCTCCAGGCAAGAATCCTGGAGTGGGTTGCCATGCCCTTCTCCAGGGGATTTTCCCGATCGAACAATTTATTTTAATATTTGTTCAAATGAAAACATCAGCGACTATGTATAGGACACACACACACACAATTCATACAAACAACTCTTAAAGATGAAAAAGTGCTAATCGATATTATCTGGTGAATAGATAATCTAGATAATCTAAATTTATCTAGAAAATAGCATTACCATTTTAAATAAATCAAGGTTTATTACTTTAAAAGGTAAATTCCCAACCATATATTATTGTATTCCTTTTTACCATGCCCTTGTAACACCTTCATTGTGTTTTCCTTTGAGATTTTCTCCTCTGTTCTTCCTTTGATCCCTTGTAAATCCTAATTCTTATTAATAACCAATTAAAAATCTTGTCTTTAGAAACAGATCATCACAGGTATTTCCATTTTAGTTCGACCATGTTCAGGCAGGAATCTGATTTGGTTCCTTTTTATTCTAGCATCTTAAGCTGCACAAATATGAATCAATGACCCCACTATCATACCAGCAATCACTTCCTAGAAGGGTGTTCATTTTCTAAACAGATTGTCTTCTTTATTATTAAAATTTTAATTGGCATAATTTCAATATTTTACATTACTTCCCACAGCATTAACAGAGTTCTGCATTCTGACTGCATTTAGTTAGTATTATAAGCACTAATGTAGAATTTACATTTAGTTGTAATTGAACTTCCTCTCTATTAACAAGTTCTAGAAATTTATTTCCACAGACTTATATACATACATGTATACAAACCTGTGTACACACACAGATTAATGGGATAGCATATCAGATGCCATTTAAAATCATTATTTCAATTTGGAAATCCTTTTCAGGTATCATAAACATGAACCCCCATAGTCCAGTTAAGATTGGGGAATATGAGTCCCTCATATTGACAAAGTAAGCAGGACTTTCTCCACAATGTCTTTATTGCATTATAGGGGCTTGGAGGAAGGGTTGAAAGTGAAAGTGAAGTTGCTCAGTAGTGTCCCACTCTTTGCGACCCTGTGGACTGTAGCCTACCAGGCTCCTCTGTCCATGGGATAATCCAGGCAAGAATACTGGAGTGGGTTGCCATTTCCTTCTCCAGGGGATCTTCCAGACCCAGGGATCGAACCCGGGTCTCCCACATTGCAGGCAGACACTTTAACCTCTGAGCTACCAGGGAAGAAGGGTTAGGGAAATATAAATATACGAAAACAAAAACTATCAAAACTCCCCATATAGTTGCTTCACCATTTGTGTCCATCCATCTCCCACTGCCTGTGGTATTTCTCATCCTCTTTGCTATCATAAAAATAGATTGCATTGATCATGTGGTTAATCTTGCTCCTGCCTTTACTTATCATACTCAAAGAACAAATTACATTAGTAGAATGATTTTTCTTAGGAATCATCCTTTCTGTCATTTCTATATTCCTTCCTAGAAGTATCATGTTCCTTGCCTGGCCAAACTAGAGATGGGCTCACACTTCATAAAATTTCTCTTTCTTAGTAAGGCCTTTCCTGCTCAACCTATTTATAAAAGAGTTACCCTATCCACTCTGTACTGACCAGTAGTTTTTATCTTCCTTCTTTGCTTTGTTTTACTTGATAGACATTCTATACATAGATATGCCTATTTTGCAGACTGCCTTTCTCTCCTCAGTTGAACATGAGCATCACTTGGGCAGTGACTGGTCTCTCTTATCTTCACTGCTCTATTCTTAGCATCTAGAGTGCAATCTGTACCTGGCACTGTTATTCAGTTAACAAGTATTTGTCAAGTGACTGAATTAAAAACTTATTAGAGTAGAGTAATAGAGGAAAAAAGGAACACTATCATTGGGCCTAAATCCATATATTTTTATTTCAAATATCTTTCAACTATATACACTCATATATTTGCTTCTACTTAGCACCTTATGACAAATTCACCTATTTATAAAAGTGTACTCATAATTTCATATATTCTGTGATTTGATTCATACTCAAGAAAAACTTTGTAAGCAGTTAATATTACAGTTTTATAGTAATAATCTATTTTATTACATGCTTATATGTAACAAAATATACACTATATTTATTATGATTTATTTATTAATATTATCTTTATTAAAAGAAGAATTATCTCCCATTTATCCTTACTAAGAAGAACGGGAGCACAGAAAGAATTCTAGAGGCCTTTACTGGTGGTTGAAGATTATACTCTGAAGTGAAGAAAGCTCTGTTGTAATGGTGCTCCCTACTGAGTTTAAATGCAAAATGCTTTTATTTTTTGTGGGCTGCCCTGCAAGCCGTGGGATCTTAGTTCTCCACTGCAGTCTTAAGCACAGAGTCTTAACCACTTGACCTCCAAAGAAGTCCCTGAGCAATGTTCTTGAACAAACCTGTTCTGAATGTTCTGCAGATATGTCTCTGCACCTTGCCCCATCCTACCAAAAGCAAGATGCCAAAGCACAGTATATACACTGAACGGTTGGAGACCACTGCCAGACTATAGCTAAAAGTAAAAGGAGACAAAAATCTTCACCTGCTAATAATTACATTTAAATTATTATAAAGAAATATAGCATATTGTTCTTTAAGATATTTTTGGGTGTTTTTTTTTTTTCTGGAAATGTGTTAAGTTTTCTGGTTAATCTAGAGTAAGAAAACCAAATATGGTTAATTTTTTAAATTAATTTATTTTAATTCAAGGCTAATTACTTTACAATATTGTGGTTTTTGCCATACACTGACATGAATCAGCCACTGGTGTACATGTGTCCCCTATTCCAAACCCCCCTCCCACCACCCTCCCCATCCCATCCCTCTGTGTTTTCCCAGTGCACTGGCTTTGAGTGCCCTGTTTCATGCATCCAACGGTTAATTTCTTAACAGGGAAATATCTATCCAATTCAGTCCCTCCATGCCATATGGTTTTCAGATGATTTTTAAGCAGAAAGCTACCATGAGGACAATGAAAGCAAATGTAGCATATGGGCAGGATAAACAATCTTAAGAGGCAAAAATTGCCAAGTAAAGAAAGCTTTTCCCACTCAAGTTGGCATACTGATCTTCTTTTCCCAATCTCACCACCTCCCACCACCAGCAGTTTAAAATACCAACTCACGTTTTTATGATTCACACACTTCATGAGGACCAGCTCCCGGTAGGCTCTCTTGGCATGCGTTTGGTTCTGAAAGGGTCTGCTGAGCTTCTTAATGGCCACATTTCTGTCAAGAACAGCATCATACGCAGCGCTGCAGAGACCCAAGAGCAATCCGGAATTAAGAACAAAGGAGCCCTTACAGTTCCTACCTACTGAGCTAAGGATATGGATAAGGAAAATATCAGTTTGGAACCCTACTCAAATACCTGCTTCTCAAGGCACATGTCAATCAACTGTAAATAAAGACATAAGAGTGACTAGTATAGAAACCTTCTACTTGCTAGGAAAATAAAAAGGGTTTCTTGCCAAGAAAACAGCATGTAATTGCATCAATGAGTGGGGGATAAAAGAAGAAAGAAAAGTGCTCAACTTTCTCACTAGCCACGTGACTGTGGCAAGGCATTTAATCTCGAGGGGCTTGAATTTCTCATCTATTAATATGTGATATTTAGCTATAAAACTTTATTGTTCTTTGATTATTTTAAGTAGACATTCATTCTTTCTCCATTCACAGGAACCAGTTTTTAAGGCATGATGCTAATTGCCTTGAATGCACAGGTGGGCTAATGTTCCAAGTGCACTCATTAACGATAACAGAGCTTGAAATACAGAATGTAATCAGAGAGAATTTCAGAAGCATAAATAACTGCATTTAAATACAAAGACAGAAATGAATGCTACTAACATTGAAGCTTTCAAACCATTTGAGAATAATTTACCATGCTTTATGTTTCTGCCATACTCAAAGTATATGGGTCTAGGGGTCAATGAGGAAGTGAGTCTCTTCTTGCTATTACATCTAATTAGCCCACTTACAAAGTTTTTTCCATCCCGGCAAATTTGGATTGTACTAGATTTTCTCTTATTTTCCAGGAAGGAAGGCAGCAACCAGTATCCTACTGATCTATTGTATTGGAAGTAACATTAACCATGTAGAGCTCCAGTCTCTACACTAAAAGATAAAGAAAATAATTCCTGTGTTGCAGGATGACAGACTTACAAGATAATTTTGGACACAGCCTTAGAGTTCATCTGGTCCATGCCTGCATTTATACTTATTCCTCTCCAAAATATCTTCATCAAATTTTGACCAGTCTCTGCTTGAGCAGCTTCCAAAACCTGGGCTCCTTGACAAAAAGGCAGCCCATTCTGTCGTCGGACAACTTCAAGGGTTAGAAATGTCATCATTCTAATGAACAGAATTGTCTCCGTGATTTCTATTAACTATGTTCAGCCTTGCCTTCCAGGGTAACTCAAAATAAAGTCCTCCCTTTTCATCATGCTGTGCTGTGTTGTGCTTAGTGGCTCAGCTGTTCCCGACTCTTTGAGACCCTATGTACGGACTATAGCTCACCAGGCTCCTCTGTCCATGGAATTCTCCAGGCAAGAATACTGGAGTGGGTTGCTGTGCCCTCCTCCAGGACTTTTCATCATGACAGACCTATAATGACTGAAATCTACTAAAGACCCTACTCAATCTCTGGCCTAATCTATAAGCACTCAGTAAGCACTCAATAACTCTTAGCTTTCCTTCCTGCCCCCACCCCCTCCACCCTGCCAAGTATTTTCTTTCTTGAGCTAAATATCACCAATGTACTACTCCATTTGTCAGAGTGTGATTTCAAGTCCTACTGCCATCTGGTCAGTTTCCGCTGAATATATTCCAGTCTGTCGATCTCTGAAAGTGACGTTGTTCCTCTAAGCATGTCATATCAGTGAAGAGTAGAGAAAGGCTAGCTCCTTCATACATTCACTTGCTCATTCATTCTGTTGACAGTTAATGCAGCTGAGTCTGTCCTAGCTCTTTTGATAAATGCCTCACACCCTATTGATTCACAGTGAACCTATGCTAATTAGAGATACTTTTTTAAAAAAATCTTATGCTGCTATTTGACTCTGTCTTTCAGCACTGGTACTTCTATTCTTGTGTTTATTCTTGTTAACCTACCAATGGCAGCACAAGGAAAGGAAAGAGTCAAATGGGTCTTCATCTTATATGTAGTGTATAAGGGTAACAATGAGTCTGGAAATAGAGGAAGTGAAATTGCTTCCTGCAGATAAGAAATTGTATCATCAGGAAACTGATCAGAACAGTCACCTTAAAGAAAAAGACTAAATTTAAAGTCAAAATAACTAAGGTCAAGTAATTAAAATACCTAAAGAAAGAATAGCAATTAGTTATGTCAGCCTAGGAAGGAGTTCATTTCAGTTCAGTTCAGTCCCTCAGCCGTGTCCAACTCTTTGCGACCCCATGAATCGTAGCATGTCAGGCCTCCCTGTCCATCACCAACACCTGGAGTTTATTCAAACTCATGTCCATTGAGTCAATGATGCCATCCAGCCATCTCATCCTCTGTTGTCCCCTTCTCCTTCTGCCCGCAATCCCTCCCAGGATCAGGGTCTTTTCCAATGAGTCAACTCTTTGCATGAGGTGGCCAAAGTACTGGAGTTTCAGCTTCAACATCAGTCCTTCCAATGAACACCCAGGACTGGTCTCCTTTAGGATGGACTGGTTGGACCTCCTTGCAGTCCAAGGGACTCTCAAGAGTCTTCTCCAACAGCACAGTTCAAAAGCATCAATTCTTCAGTGCTCAGCTTTCTTCACAGTCCAACTCTCACATCCATACATGACCACAGGAAAAACCATAGCCTTGACTAGACGGACCTCTGTTGGCAAAGTAATATCTCTGCTTTTGAATATGCTATCTAGGTTGGTCATAATTTTCCTTCCAAGGAGTAAGCATCTTTTAATTTCATGGCTGCAATCACCATTGCAGTGATTTTGGAGCCCCGCAAAATAAACTCTGACAGTGTTTCCACTGTTCCCCCATCTATTTCCCATGAAGTGATGGGACCAGATGCCATGATTTTAGTTTTCTGAATGTTGAGCTTTAAGCCAACTTTATCACTCTCCTCTTTCACTTTCATCAAGAGGCTTTTTAGTTCTTCTTCACTTTCTGCCATAAGGGTGGTGTCATCTGCATATCTGAGGTTATTGATATTTCTCCTGGAAATCTTGATTCCAGCTTCTGCTTCTTCCAGCCCAGTGTTTCTTATGATGTACTCTGCATAGAAGTTAAATAAGCAGGGTAACAATATACAGCCTTGACATACTCCTTTTCCTATTTGGAACCAGTCTGTTGTTCCATGTCCAGTTCTAACTGTTGCTTCCTGACCTGCATACAGGTTTCTCAAGAGGCAGGTCAGGTGGTCTTGTATTCCCATCTCTTTAGAATTTTCCACAGTTTATTGTGATCCACACAGCCAAAGGCTTTGGCATAGTCAATAAAGCAGAAATAGATGTTTTTCTGGAACTCTCTTGCTTTTTCCATGATCCAGCAGATGTTGGCAATTTATCTCTGGTTCCTTTGTCTTTTCTAAAACCAGCTTGAACATCTGGAAGTTCATAGTTCACGTATTGCTGAAGCCTGGCTTGGAGAATTCTGAGCATTACTTTACTAGCATGTGAGATGAGTGCAATTGTGAGGTAGTTTGAGCATTCTTTGGCATTACCTTTCTTTGGGATTGGAATGAAAACTGACCTTTTCCAGTCCTGTGGCCACTGCTGAGTTTTCCAAATTTGCTGACATATTGAGTGCAGCACTTTCACAGCATCATCTTTCAGGATTTGGAATAGCTCAACTGGAATTCCATAACCTCCACTAGTTTTGTTTGTAGTGATGCTTTCTAAGGCCCACTTGACTTCACATTCCAGGATGTCTGGCTCTAGATGAGTGATCACATCATTGTGATTGTCTGGGTGGTGAAGATCTTTTTTGTACAGTTCTTCTGTGTATTCTTGCCACCTCTTCTTAATATCTTCTGCTTATGTTAGGTCCATACCATTTCTGTCCTTTATTGATCCCATCTTTGCATGAAATGTTCGCTGGTATCTTTAATTTTCTTGAAGAGATCTCTAGTCTTTCCCATTCTGTTTTTTCCCTCTGTTTCTCTGCATTGATTGCTGAGGAAGGCTTTCTTGTCTCTCTTTGCTATTCTTTGGAACTCTGCATTCAGATGCTTATATCTTTCCTTTTCTCTTTTGCTTTTCACTTCCCTTCTTTTCACAGCTATCTGTAAGGCCTCCTCAGACAGCCATTTTGCTTTTTTGCATTTCTTTTTCTTGGGGATGGTCTTGATCCATCTCCTGTACAATGTCACAAACCTCCATCCATAGTTCACCAGGCACTCTTGTCTATCAGATCTAGTCCCTTAAATCTATTTCTCACTTCCACTGTATCATCATAAGGGATTTGATTTAGGCCATACCTGAATGGTCTAGTGGTTTTCCCTACTCTTCAATTTAAGTCTGAATTTGGCAATAAAGAGTTCATGATCTGAGCCACAGTCAGCTCCTGGTCTTGTTTTTGATGACTGTATAGAGCTTCTCCATTGCTTCTTCAGCATTACTGGTTGGGGCATAGGCTTGGATTACTGTGATATTGAATGGTTTGCCTTGGAAATGAATAGAGATCATTCTGTCTTTTTTGAGATTGCAGCCAAGTACTGCATTTCGGACTCTTTTGTTGACTATGATGGCTATTCCATTTCTTCTAAGGGATTCCTGCCCGCAGTAGTAGATATAATGGTTATCTGAGTTAAATTCACCCATTCCAGTTCACTGATTCCTAAAATGTCGACATTCACTCTTGTCATCTCCTGTTTGACCACTTCCAATTTGCCTTGATTCATGGACCTAACATTCCAGGGAAGGAGTAAGAGAGGCAAATTCTGGTACTGCCTGGCAAAATAAATGCCTTCTGAGGTAGGGCTCTGGTGGGCTCTGGTGGCTCAGATGGTAAAGATTCTGCCTGCAGTGCAGAATCCTCCTCCAGTGCAGGAGACTGGGGTTTGACCTCTGGATCGGGAAGATACCCTGGAGAAGGAAAGGGCAAGCCACTCCAGTATTCTTGCCTGGAGAATCCCATGGACAGAAGACCCTAGTGGGCTATAGTCCATGGGGTCGCAAAGAGTCAGACATGACTGAGCGACTAACACTGACTGAGTGATGCTGGTCCAGGCATCCAGTCAACCAGGTGGACATCCCCACTGTGGAAGTCACAGACCTAGGCCAGTTAGCAATCTAGTCTGTGTCTCCTTAGGCTGATTCTATCTTCTGCAGTTAAAATTCTGCTCATCAGGCTCTCCTTCAGACTCCTGCATGTAAGAAATCCACCCATATTTAATTAGCTTGACTACTGAATTTCTTGTAATTTAAAAAATTGGCATCTGGTTTTAAGTGTGAGCCTTTAGTGAAGCTCATCAATGTGCGTTTGAGTCCCTGAGATACTGAACAGATCCTGCAACACCATAGGCCCATGTGGGATAATGGAGAAAATGTCACCTTCTGGGGATCTGGGCAGGTTCTGGCCAGTTTCTCCTAGAAGTGTTGTAAAGTTCTCTCTCCCTCTGGTACCTCTTTTTGAAACAATTCTAGGTCTGAATCAGCACTACTGCTTTATAGATGTGAAGTATGAGCAAGCCACTTGCACTTTCTGAAATCAATGTCCTCATACTTAAAAATGGAGATAATAACAATCTGACAAGATTATAAGGAGTAAATGAGATGGTGATGTATCTACAGTACCTCGCCTAATGTGTGCACTCGATAAACAATTACTATTATTATTTTTCAAGTCAATGTCTTTGTTACTTGGAGGAACAAAATCTGACTCCATGTTGGATCTGTTTCTTTTACTTTAACCTTTGCTTCCCATTGCTTTTATTTACTAAAAAGATACTGTCTATACATAATGGCCTGCCTCAGGGAACCCTGCCCCTCTGCCTGAAGGTTAAACCAAAGTGTCTAGGAATAGCTGACCCATTCCTGACCTGTGAATGGAAAGAAGAAATCAACACATCCCTTCCCCAAGGCAGGCCATTCCAGGAGATATTTAAAAGACTTTGGGCCTTTTTACTTTACTTCCTAACCTCCTCCACCTTTCCGTTCTATTTAAGAAACTGGCATCTAGACCCCTGACAAGAGTTATTTATTTTGAGACACTAGTCTGCCATCTTCTCGGTCTGCTGGCTTTCTGAACAAAATCGCTATTCCTTGCCTCAACACCTCATCTCCCAATTTTATTAGCCTGTCATGCAGTGAGCAAAGTGAGCTTGGACTTGGTAATATCCCTGCTAGAGTCATTGTGTGATGCAGGGTAGGATAAAATATATAGAGATATATCATTCTTTTTTATATTTATGTGTTATAATTGGATAGGTATAATATCTACTAATTAGCAATTTTTAATCTTTCTATTAATTACAAATCAGTTATACTACCATCTTGACCTCATATCACAATTTTGTCCCATGATATAAAAGTCTGGGACAAAAGCTTTGTTAAAATCCAGATACATCATAGCCATATAGTTCCATTACCTACCACTTTAATAAGCTATTTGCTGTGATTTATTTTTAATGAAACCCCTATTCTCAATGATCACTACATCCTTTCTCAATGGCTCACAGGTTTTCTTTTCTAACTAATGCTAGGGCCAATGTCAAGTTCAGCGGATATCTCTCATGCGTTTTTTCTTCCTTCTAGAGAAATAAGAATGTTTGCCTATCTACAGTTGTATGGAACATGGTAGTTTGGCTCACTGAGCTTCCACTTAACCCCATGAATCATGCCTTCCTATACTGAACAGAAAATGAAGATCATGGCATCTGGTCCCATCACTTCATGGGAAATAGATGGGGGAACAGTGGAAACAGTGTCAGACTTTATTTTGGGGGGCTCCAAAATCACTGCAGATGGTGACTGCAGCCATGAAATTAAAAGACGCTTACTCCTTGGAAGGAAAGTTATGACCAACCTAGATAGCATATTCAAAAGCAGACATTACTTTGCCAACAAAGGTTTATCTAGTCAATGCTATGGTTTTTCCTATGGTCATGTATGGATGTAAGAGTTGGACTGTGAAGAAGGCTGAGAGCCAAAGAATTGATGCTTTTGAACTGTGGTGTTGGAGAAGACTCTTGAGAGTCCGTTGGACTGCAAGGAGATCCAATCCTAAAGGATCCATTCTAAAGGAGATCAGCCCTGGGATTTCTTTGGAAGGAATGATGCTAAAGCTGAAACTCCAGTACTTTGGCCACCTCATGCAAAGAGTTGACTCATTGGAAAAGACTCTGATGCTGGGAGGGATTGGGGGCAGGAGGAGAAGGGGACAACAGAAGATGAGATGGCTGGATGGCATCACCGACTCGATGGATGTGAGTCTGAGTGAACTCCGGGAGTTGGTGATGGACAGGGAGGCCTGGTGTGCTGCGATTCATGGGGTCGCAAAGAGTCAGACACGATTGAGTGACTGAACTGAACTGAACTGATACTGAAGAGACTTGAAAGACACACATACTATTCCCAGAAGCTTTTGCAGCTGGTATTCTGGATTCCAATATGGTCCTGCCATGCAGATGCAATCATGGGAGATTTTGTAAGGCAAAAGCAAGGGTGGTAATCTTCTATCACCTCTCAGTTGGCAGGCCTGGTCTCAAGAAGACCTGAAATTTTCTTCTGAAGCAGTGAAAATTCATGCCATGCACCAGATTCCTGGGGGAGGGGAGCATTTGAAGCAGAAGCATTACTGGTCTCCAGGGCCAAGCCACCAGGTCAACGGTTTCCAGTCACCAGCCTGATGGAGTAGCAATGATGGTAATAACAAGCACACAGTTCCAGCTCTGTGATTTTCAAATCTTGGTTACATCATGTACTCTGGAAGTTCAGGTTTTCTAGGATAATCTCAGAGATTGGAGCTCCCCTGGTGATTCAGCTCTCTTGTGTCTGGGAGCCATTCCAGGAAGCCCAGACTAGAGTCCACTTCTCCAGGCTTTCCCATGCACCCAATTTACCGAATTAAATCTTTGCTTATTTACTGTATTTCTGTCTCCCGCTATGAACCCTGGCTGACACTACTATCTTTCCCATTTTCTGTAATTTCTCAGTGATTACTGGCAGCAGTTTAGCAAATACATCTGCTAGTTGGCATCACTGATGCTGCATAGTCACAAATTAATGTCTGAAAGTTTTCCATTACTCTTTTTTTTTTAATTTTATTTTATTTTTAAACTTTACATAATTGTATTAGTTTTGCCAAATATCAAAATGAATCCACCACAGGTATACATGTGTTCCCCATCCTGAACCGTCCTCCCTCCTCCGTCCCCATTCCATCCCTCTGGGTCGTCCCAGTGCACCAGCCCCAAGCATCCAGTATCGTGCATCGAACCTGGACTGGCGACTCGTTTCATACATGATATTTTACATGTTTCTTAAGTCCTTCTTTTTTTGAATCTTGGTCTATAAAATATTACTTTATTTCTTTCAGTAGTTTTTCTTTTTTCTACATGTAGGTGAAAAAGAGAAAAATCTTTATAAAGGTTTTCCAACAACTTCTAGCAACTTTACTGAAAATTTTTGAGAAATTTCTTGACATACAGTACTAACTCACCTCCACTTCTACCAGGTTTATTCATAAAAGAAAGATATAGCCTTCTGTTGTTATGCTCCTGTTATTTAATCCAGTTTTATGATGCAATAAAGTTATGTTTACCTCCTTGAATATATTATACAAACACACATAGACATACACACACACACACACACACACACACACATCCTTGTAGGCAAGTCTGTTCTCAACATAAAATCAGTTTTCCTTCTAGCAACTGTAGACAACCTTTTGCAAAATTTTCTTCTTCCTTAGTCATCATTATTTATTTGATAATTTCTCTTGTTCCCCTTCTCTATCACATTTAAAATATTCTTGATCAATATTAACATGTTAGTGCACAGAAAATTAAAAAAGAATAAACCAAAAATCCCTAGGCAGGATGAAAAGAGCTTTATGTCTTAATAAAATAAAAATTAAAAAAAAAAAACCTTATCATTGGAGCACCTTAAGATTCTCAAGCCACAGCTGGGAAGCCAAATTCTGTCCCAGAATACACACTGCACCCTCCACTGCTCTGTCCCCATGTTACTATTATGTTCTCACTTTGGCATTTACCAAAGGCCTGGTTTAATTGAAAATTATCAAAAAGTCTCTACCCAGTACCCTCAAATATCTTTTATGCCCAAACTTTAGAGTTCCTAGCCATGCTATCAAGACACTGATTCCACCACAGAAAAAATGCATAGGCCAGCCTACAAAATCACCTCTGCATCAGGACTTTTGTTCCTTCTGCCAGAAATGCTCTTCCCACATCCCCACTGGGCTGACTCCATCATATGATTCAGGTTTCAGCCTAAACATCATCTCCTCAGTAAAGGCTTTCCCTAACCCTCTTATCAAGAGTTAGCAGTTGATATTTTTTGATTGATTAATTTGTCATTGAATTGCTTGGCTATAACACTTTTATTATATTTTGTTAGAGACACTTTTTTCTGCTCATGGTCATTTTGGTTTATTTTCATTCATATCTTAATGCAGACAGATACACAGACATATAAATAAAATGAAATTTTAAAAAGTTTTAAACTCATAGAAGTATTTTTTAAAACATTTTATTGGCATATAGTTGCTTTACAATGCTGTGCTAGTTTCTACTGTACAGTAAAGTGAATTAGCTATATATATATATATATATATATATTCCCTCTTTTTTGTTTTCTGGGGAACATAACATTTGACAAGCAGTAACTCATGGTCAAATAGAGCAATAAGCTGTGGCATTTGCCAGGATCTTTTTCTAAGCAAAAGGAAGTGTCCCAATTGTAGGTGAAGGTGGCTGGGCTCAGAGCTCAACATCAAGAAAGCCACTTCATATGTAACAAACTAACCTAGATGACCAAGCCTTATTATCTAGATGGCTTGTTTGCAGAGATGTGGATGGACCTAGAGAGTGAAAGGTTGTTGTTGAATCACGCGAATACACCAGGATTTTTGGCTCCCGGAGGAGAAGAATTCAATCCGGGGCCAGAGACAAGGCTTGATTGCTCAGAGCTTTTGTGTAATAAAGTTTTATTAAAGTATAAAGGAGATAGAGAAAGCTTCTGACATAGGCATCAGAAGGGGGCAGAAAGAGTACCCCCTTGCTAGTCTTTAGCTGGATGTTATATAGTCACTAGCAGTCTGTTAATGAAAGAAAGGAATGTCTTATAATTCAGAATAGCACCAGGCCCCTCACCCATAAGATGCATTTTGGGATAATCTTGGGCCATAAAATAATTAACTTGAATCTTAAAGAAGGGCAGACCACCATACAAATAGTTTCATTTACATAGATTAGGGGAACAATATCTGAGTATAACATACTGGTTTGTCAAGTAGGTTTTGGGCCAAGAGGCGGAACTGACTTGGAGACAGAGTTTGGGGTAAAGGCGTAGTACATTAGCATAGCTTAAGACAAACATTTCCATAAGAAAAAGGCATTGGTTATCTCTAGGCTCAAGAATAGCTAACTTCAGGCGAAACCAGGTGTCATTATGGCAACACAGTATTTTAAGAGAAACCTCTCTTTAAATTTGTATAGAGAAGGAAAAAAATATTGCTAGTTTGTTTCCTCCTGCCGCTTAAGAGAGATAAAAATGTCTGACACTTGCAGGCTATGTCCTCCATTTGGAGACCCCTGGCCTTCCTGCTGTTACCCTCTCAAGAGTGTCATACGGAGTGAAGTCAGAAAGAGAAAAACATATTAATGCATACATGAACCTAGAAAATGGTATAGATGATCTTATCTGCAAAGCAGAAATAGACACAGACATAGAGAACAAGTATATGGATACCAAGGGGTGAACAAGGGGTGGGAGGAATTGGGAGACTGGGATTGACACCCACACAATTTTGATACTATGTATAAAACTTCCCTGATACCTCAGTTGGTAAAGAATCCACCTGCAATGCAGGAGACCCCAGTTTGATTCCTGGGTTGGGAAGATCCACTGGAGAAGGGATAGGCTACCCACTCCAGTACTCTTGGGCTTCCCTTATGGTTCAGCTGGTAAAGGATCCGCTTGCAATGTGGGAGATCTGGGTTTGATCCCTGGGTTGGGAAGATCCCCTGGAGAAGGGAAAGGCTACCCACTCCAGTATTCTGGCCTGGAGAATTCCATGGACTGTATAGTCCATGGGGTCGCAAAGAGTTGGACAAGACTGAGTGACTTTCACTTTCACTTTTTTTAAATTCATAAAATAGATAATGAGAACTCAGTGTATAGCACAGGGAACTCTCCTTAATGCACTGTGATAACCTGTATGGGATGGAAGCTCAAAAAGGAAAAAATACATGTATATGTATGGCTGATTCATTTTGCTGTACAGCAGAGGATGAGATGGTTAGGTAGCATCACCGACTCAATGGACATGAATTTGAGGAAACTCCAGGAAACAGTGAAGGACAGGGAAGCTTGGAGTGCTGCAGTCCATGGGGTTGCAAAGAGTCTGACACAACTGAGCAACTGAACAACAATGGCTGATTCATTTTGCTGTACAGCAGAAACTGAGACAACATTGTAAGGCAGTTCAGCTCAGTTCAGTCACTCAGTTGTGTCCAACTCTTTGCAGCCCCATGGACTGCAGCACGCCAGGCTTCCCTGTCCGTCACCAACTCCTGGAGCTTACTCAAACTCATGTCCATTGAGTAGGTGATGCCATTCAACCATCTCATTCTCTGTCATCCCCTTCTCCTCTTGCCCTCAATCTTTCTCAGCTTCAGGGTCTTTTCCAATGACTCAGCTCTTTGCATCACGTGGTCAAAGTATTGGAGTTTCAGCTTCAGCTTCAGTCCTTCCAATGAATATTCAGGACTGATTTCCTTTAGGATTGACAGGTTGGATCTCCTTGCAGGCAAGTATGCACCAATAAAAACTAATGTAAAAAATACACTTTGCACTTGATGGACAGCAGAGTTGAAGCATGAACAGCAAGGGACTCAGAAGCTGAACCCTCAAAGATAGGACCAAAAGCAGCAGCTCTTCCAAACACTAGATACTGAACTAGAACTTTACAGCCCTCCAGCAAACGAGTGTTGTGGGAGATCACATAAAGACTTACCACATGGATGAAGAATGGGGGACTAGCTAAACAAACTCATCACCACCAAAAATAGATGAAAGTGAGGAGGATGACTGTCTTAAGCTCAAGGCAACAATATTCTTGGAAATCAGGATGATGGCATTGGAGAAGAACGGAAGGCTGCCAATCAGAAGCTGCTTCATCTCAGTGAGATGGAATGATAGGTGCTGCTTCTCTTGCTTTTCTTTTGTCTTTGTGACAAGTTGTCTCAGGCCCACTATGCTGCCCTTAGTGACCACTAAGTGCACCACCCTGTATGATCCGGTCCATGATTTAACCTGCAAAATTCACAGAGCTACCATGCTGCTTTTTGATAAACTCAGTAGGAAAGTGTTTAGTTTAAAATTACAGTTTAGCTTGATAAGAAATATCTGGGGGTAAAGAGGCTGATCAGCCTATAACGAGGTTATAGAGATTAGTCAGAATAACTGTGCGACACTGATTTTGCCATGTGTGTGGCATCAGTTTATAATTATTTATCTTTTAGTGTTTAGTAAAAGCTTTTTTAACTTTGCAATAAAACCCTTTTGACAAAAATAAATAAAACTGAGACTGCATATTTAATTAAAATACCATATGCTGAATTTTCATTTCTCATGTTTTCTTGGGCATAACTAAATGAAAACTAGAAAATAATTTTCCTAAAGAAACATCAGTACCTATTTCAAAAATTAGTAATTATTTTAAGGCCATGCCCAAAGACGATGATTTAACACATGCACCTAAAATGCATTTGAACTATGACTTTTCATTTAGGTCAAATGACAATTTTAAATAAATCTTGCTTATTTTCTATTTCAAGGTGTATTTTTGGATATGTACAAAAAGTTAAGCAAAAGTTTATCAATGTGTTGCCACAGAAAAATAATTCTTAAGGCATTTAAATTATGTCTGCTTTACATCATTTTATCTGCTTTATGCCAAATACTTCAAATATAAAATCAGAACTTTTCAATAATAGTTGGATTTTATATAATATATTAGAAACTATACTACAGTTTAGCTTGATTTTCTATAGTACAGTGGTTGTGATGCAAAAACAATTCACATTTGAGTTCAAGCAAATTGAAATATTCTATGAATCAAAATAAAATTTGCCTATGTGCCAAGATTTGAAAATAGAATGTATACATGGTTAAAATAACTTTATTACAAAATTTTGGAGAAAAAGCTGATGTTGAATCAAAAAATACAGATGCTTCTGGAAGGCAGTCAGCATTTTCTTAGCACCCCTTATGATTCTGGTTGAAGAACAACTTTTAGTAAATAATTCTTAAATTTCAGATTGTTTTTCATAATCACTTAGAAATCTTTAACAATAGTATTCAGTAAATGGAGCATCCCTATACTTCACCTCTTGAAATTTTAGGAAACAGCTATTGATATAAACAAAGAATACTTGCAAATAGAAGCACCCTGAAATGTGGTGAAAGGAACTGATGCAAGAAAGAAATTGAACAAATCAAATACTAAAATCATGTTTGAAAAAAGTTTCCTTCAGAAAAATACCAGTGAAATTGTATAAGAGACAGAGAGGGCAATGAATTTTCAGTTGATAAAAGTACATGAGAATAAGTGAAGAATAATTATTCTTCGCATGTTATATTTTTAATATTTAGGTTATCAACATAAACACATCTTAAATTTTTATTTGTATTATTTTAAGTAATTTGGAACAAACAGCTCCAATTTTAAAGTTGTTATTTAGCCACTAAGTTGTGTCCAACTCTTTGCGACCTCATAGACTGCAGCATGCCAGGCTTCCCTGTCCTTCAACATCTCCCAGAGTTTGCTCAAACTCAGGTCCATGGAGTCGGTGCTGCCATCCAACCATCTCATCCTCTGCCACCCCATTCTTCTTTTGCCTTCACTCTTTCTCAGCATCAGGGTCTATTTCAATGAGTCAGTTCTTTGCATCAGGTAGCCAAAGTACTGGAGCTTCAGTTTCAGCATCAGTCCTTCCAGTGAATATTCAGGACTGATTTCTTTTAGGACTGACTGCTTTGATCTCCTTGCTATCCAAGGGACTCTCAAGAGTCTTCTCCAGCAACCACAATTCTTTGACATCCACCAATGTATTGTAGTGGCCCTTTCACTGCCAAAAATTTCCCAGTTTAGAGATAAATGATATGATCCCCTGCTACTGACGGCCACTGTGCTTCTTGTTGAAGAGGCTTTTGCAGGTTGCTTCCACAAGATGGAAGAGACAGAAGCAAGGAACTGCTCTTCCAGGATTATTGCTACATTCTTATCTTTGGCTGTTTCCTGGCAATAAAATTCGAAGTCTGATTTCTATTTAATAGTTTTAAGTGCATATAGGTTAGGTGAGTGTCAGAACCTGGATGATGGCAGAGTTAGCTAAGGACTGAGCATTCGATGAGCACATCATTTTTATTTGTGCAAGTAACTCTACTCTGAAATGGCACCTCTCAAATTGGCCTTATAATAAAAAATGTGCTATGTCTAAAATTAATGTAACTAAAGACAGGAGGATGTTCCTGTGGCTCAGAGGTTGGTACTATTTCTTGACACCTGCCAGCTTAATGACATCCATTAAGTGACCCACAGGAATTGCAAATGGTTCTTGCACACAGGACATATAATTATGTCAGGAATAAGCTTCATTGCCCAGCCCATGGGCCTACTCTCTCTTCCTCTGAGCCTGGCCCAGCACAGCGTGTCCGGCTTTACGACTGCCCTCCATAGTCTGATGACTGGTGCAGCATTGTCAACTATGGATGATCCTTGGCATCTCTTGACTCTGAAAATGTGTATTAGCTATTGTTTACGGCCCCTGGACTTCTTTCCTTTGTTATTGTCCTGTTCCTCTTTGTCTATGATTTATCTTTTTTAATTCACTTCCCTGACTCTGATATTTGGCTGATCTTTATGAAACTGACTTCTATATCTGCAACAGTTTATCTCTATGATCGTTATGGTATAATGATCATACATTACCTTCTACTACAGTTCTTCCTATTCTCAGAGTCACTGTGCTTCTTCAAAATCCTGAGGGATTTAGCTCTGTATACCCTACAGGTTTGTTGCATGGAATTATATTTGCTGTTGCTAATTTTTTATGTCTAGAGGTTTAAAGATGTTAGCAAGATAGCACTGTATAAGTTAAGAACAAAAGTTCAAATAAACCAAGCAGCATATTTTAATTTAATGCTGGGTTACTTAAGATGCCAAGATATTATCTCTAGCTAAGATATCTGTCTCAAAGCTCCAGACTCACATATACAACTACCTACTGTACACCCCTAATTAAATGTTTAAGATTATCTGAAAATTAATATGCCCATAAACTGAAGAAACCCCTGATTTCTCTCTTCATCTGTTTCTCTTTTGCTAAGTCGCTTCAGTCATGTCCGACTCTGTGTGACCCCCATAGACGGCAGCCCACCAGGCTCCCCCATCCCTGGGATTCTCCAGGCGAGAACACTGGAGTGGGTTGACATTTTCTTCTCCAATGCATGAAAGGGAAAAGTGAAAGTGAAGTTGTTCGGTCGTGTCTGACTCTTCGCGACCCCCTGGAATGCAGCCTACCAGGCTCCTCCGTCCATGGGATTTTCCAGGCAAGAGTGCTGGAGTGGGCTGCCATTGCCTTTTAAACACCATTTATTCAAAATAGAAGTCATCTTGATTTTTCTCTTCTCATCTCCTCCCCATACCCAATTCATGAAGGTCTATTTAATTCCAACATAAGTTTTCAAATTAATCCACTTAATTCTAACTCCATTTCCACTATAATGTGCTACATGTAGTGCAGAGACTCCCCTTAAATGGTCTCCTTAGATTAACTCTTGCTTCTCAACAACCTGCAACTCCCCACCCTCATAGTCTCATTTTATCTAAATGGGGCTGTCCCTGCCACACTACTTTGTTTCTAAGAATCCTGCTCATTTTTAGTAGTTATCAAGAATATGACTTGAAGTAACACAGCATTAATAAAATAACTGATAGAACCTCATAAATTTTTACAAAAATTGTTAGCTTGACTTAAAAAAAATCTGCCACATTGCTTGCTTTTAAGTCCACTGAGGGCAGGAGCCATCTGAATTTTGATCACCTTTTTACTCCAGTTTTACTGGATATAATTGACAGATAACATTGTATTAGTCCAAAGTGTACAGCAAAATGACTTGATACATGTTTATATTGCAAAATCATCACCACAATAAGTTTGGCTGACATTCATCTCATCAGTTCAGTTCAGTCACTCAGTCGTGTTCAACTCATTGTAACCCCATGAACCGCAGCACACCAGGCCTTCCTGTCCATCACCAACTCCCAGAGTACACCCAAACCAATGTCCATCGAGTCGGTGAGGCCATCCAACCATCTCATCCTCTGTCGTCCCCTTCTCCTCCTGCCCTCAATCTTTCCCAGCATCAGGGTCTTTTCCAACGAGTCAGCTCTTCGCATCAGGTGGCCAGAGTATTGAAGTTTCAGCTTCAACATCAGTCCTTCCAATGAACACCCAGGATTGATCTCCTTCAGGATGGATTGGTTGGATCTCCTTGCAGTCCAAAGGACTCTCAAGAGTCTTCTCCAACACCACAGTTCAAAAGCATCAATTCTTCAGCGCTCAGTTTTCTTTATAGTCCAACTCTCACATCCATGCATGACCACTGGAAAAACCATGGCTTTGACTAGACGGACCTTTGTTGACAAAGCAATGTCTCTCCTTTTCAAGATGCTGTCTAGGTTGGTCATAACTGTCCTTCCAAGGAGTAAGCGTCTTTTTAATTTCATGGCTGCAATCACCATCTGCAGTGATTTTGGAGCCCAGAAAAATAAAGTCAGCCACTGTTTCCACTGTTTCCCCTTCTATTTCCTGTGAAGAGATGGGACCGGATGCCATGATCTTAGTTTTTTGAATGTTGAAATTTAAGCCAACGTTTTCACTCTCCTCTTTCACTTTCATCAAGAGGCTCTTTAGTTCTTCTTCACTTTCTGCCATAAAGGTGGTGTCGTCTGCATATCTGAGGTTATTGTTATTTCTTCTGGCAATCTTGATTCCAGCTTCTGCTTCCTCCAGCCCAGCATTACTCATGATGTACTCTGCATAGAAGTTAAATAAGCAGAGTGACAATATACAGCCTTGTCGTATTCCTTTTCCTATTTGGAACCAGTCTGTTGTTCCATGTCCAGTTCTAACTGTTGCTTCCTTACCTGCATACAGGTTTCTCAAGAGGCAGGTCAGGTGGTCTGGTATTCCCATCTCTTTCAGAATTTTCCACAGTTTATTGTGATCCACACAATCAAAGGCTTTGGCATAGTCAAGAAAGCAGAAATAGATGTTTTTTGGAACTCTCTTGCTTTTTCCATGATCCAATGGATGTTGGCAATTTGATCTCTGGTTCCTCTGTCTTTCTGAAAACCAGTTTGAACATCTGGAAGTTCACAGTTCACGTATTGCTGAAGCCTGGCTTGGAGAATTTTAAGCGTTACTGTACTAGTGTGTGAGATGAGTGCAATTATGTAGTAGTTTGAGCATTCTTTGGCATTGCCTTTCTTTGGGATTGGAATGAAAACTGACCTTTTCCAGTCCTGTGGCCATTGCTGTTTTCCAAATTTGCTGGCATATTGAGTGCAGCACTTTCACAGCATTATCTTTCAGGATTTGAAATAGCTCAACTGGAATTCCATCACCTCCACTAGCTTTGTTCATAGTGATGCTTTCTAAGGCCCACTTGACTTCACATTCCAGGATGTCTGGCTCTAGGTGAGTCATCACACCACTGTGATTATCTGGGTCATGAAGATCTTTTTTGTACAGTTCTTCTGTGTATTCTCACCACCTCTTCTTGATATCTTCTGCTTCTGTTAGGTCCCTATCATTTCTGTCCTTTATTGAACCCATCTTTGTATGAAACATTCTCTTGGTGTCTCTAATTTTCTTCAAGAGATCTCTAGTCTTGCCGTGTGAGGCCATCCAAGATGGACGGGTCATGGTGGAGAGGTCTGACGGAATGTGGTCCACTGGAGAAGGAAATGGCAAACCACTTCAGTATTTTTGACTTGAGAACCCCATGAACAGTACAAAAAGGCAAAAAGATAGGACACTGAAAGATGAACTCCCCAGGTCGGTAGGTGCCCAATATGCTACTGGAGACCAGTGGAGAAATAATTCCAGAAAGAATGAAGGGATGGAGCCAAAGCAAACACAACATCCAGATGTGGATGAGACTGGTGGTAGAAGCTAGGATCGATGCTGTAAAGAGCAATGTTGCATAGGAATCTGGAATATTAGGTCCATGAATCAAGGCAAATTAGAAGTAGTCAAACAAGAGATGACAAGAATGAACATCGACATTCTAAGAATCAGCAAACTAAGATGGACTGGAATGGGTGAATTTAACTCAGATAACCATTATATCTACTACTGTGGGCAGGAATCCCTTAGAAGAAATGGAGTAGCCATCATGGTCAACAATAGAGTCTGAAATGCAGTACTTGGATGCAATCTCAAAAACGACAGAATGATCTCTGTTCATTTCCAAGGCAAACCATTCAATATCACGGTAATTCAAGTCTATGCCACAACCAGTAATGCTGAAAAGCTGAAGTTGAACAGTTCTATGAAGACCTACAAGACGTTCTGTAACTAACACCCAAAAAAGATGTCCTTTTCATTATAGGGGACTGGAATGCAAAAGTAGGAAGTCTAGAAACATCTGGAGTAACAGGCAAATTTGGCCTTGGAGTACAGAATGAAGCAGGGCAAAGGCTAATAGAGTTCTGCCAAGAGAATGCACTGGTCATAGCAAACACCCTCTTCCAAGAATGCAAGAGAAGACTCTACACATGGACATCACCAGATGGTCGACACCGAAGTCAGATTGATTATATTCTTTGCAGCCAAAGATGGAGAAGCTCTATACAGGCAGCAAAAACAAGACCAGGAGCTGACTGTGGCTCAGATCATGAACTCCTTATTGCCAAATTCAGACTGAAATTGAAGAAAGTGGAGAAAACCACTAGACCATTCAGGCATGACCTAAATCAAATCCCTTCTGACTATACAGTGGAAGTGAGAAATAGATTTAAGGGACTAGATCTGATAGATAGAGTGCCTGATGAACTATGGACGGAGGTCAGTACATTGTACAGGAGACAGAAATCAAGACCATCCCCAAGGGGGGGAAAAATGGATGTCTGAGGAGGCCTTACAAAAAGCTTTGAAAAGAAGGGAAGTGAAAAGCAAAGGAAAAAAGGAAAGATATACCCATTGAATGCAGAGTTCCAAAGAATAGCAAGGAGAGATAGAAAGCCTTCCTCAGTGATCAATGCAAAGAAATAGAGGAAAGCAATAGAATGGAAAGACTAGAGATCTCTCTTCATCTCATCACCTGACTTAGTTACAAATTTTTCTTATGGTGAGACTTACTCTCAGCAACTTGCAAAATAATAATACAGTATTGTTAACTATAGATAACATGTTATGTGTTACATCTCCATGACTTATTTTATAACTAGAAGTTTATACCTTTTGACGACCTTCAACAATCCCTCTTCCCACCCTTATTCTCATCCCTGGAAACCATCAATCTGTTTCTGTATCTATGAGTTCAATTTTTTTTTAGATTCCACATATAAGTGTGATCATACAGTATTCGTTTTTCTCTGACCTTGTTAACAAGGTCCATCTACGTTGACACAAATGGCAGAATTCCCTTCTTTTTATGGATGGATAATATTCCATTGTGTGTGTGTGTGTGTGTGTGTGTGTGTGTGTGTGTGTAGGTACCACATTTTCTTTATCGATTCATCCATCAACGGGCAATTAGGTGCTGTGTGCTTAGTCACTCAGTCGTGTCCATGTCAGTCAGTCTTTGCAACCCCATGGACTATAGCCCACCAGTCTCCTTTGTCCATGGGATTCTCCAGGCAAGAATACTGGAGAGGGTTGTCATGCCCTCCTCCAGGGGAATCATCCCAACTTAGGGATCAAACCCAGCTCTCCCACATTGCAGGTGTATTCTTTATCAACTGAGCCAAATGGGCACTTAGGTATTTGGTAAATAATGCTGCAATGAGACTTGCTCACCTTTGTTTGCATTGAGAGCATAGCAGTGTCTGGCATGTATTTTTAAACAAGTAACCTAACTGCTGATTGAAATATTCCTAATAGTAGAGCAAAATGAATTATTGATCTCAGATTTATAAAAACAAGAGTCAACTAACTTATAAATATTCTTGAAGTCATATGTTTCATCTTTAAAATTCATATAAAATTTGTATTTTAATCCCATATATATCCATATTTAATATAAAATTTTACTTCTTCATTAATACTTCAATCTTAACCTTAAATCTGAGCTCCAGGCAGGCCTGCCATATTTATCACGGGGCTCTGAGCATCCCGCCAAGCTGCATCAGTATCCCTCCCCAAGCAGCCCCTTACCCTCAACCACAAAGACTCCAGTTTGAAAAATGGGAGAGTAACATCTAGGCTGTTTTCTTTCCTCCAAAATTTGATTAGCATTTCTAGACAACAATAAGGTGACTGAAGTTTCTTCCACCGGCAAACCTTTTCCTAATATCAAATAATTTACCAGATGCACTTTAGGCAAGATCAACTAGGTTCATCCTCACATTGACAGACACTGATGGGAAGCCTAGGTAAACCTGAAATGGGAAGCCTTGATGTAAGTGTTAACTCTAGGTCAAAAAAAAAAACTATGCATAGGCAATTTGATTTTAGGGGGATGTTATTTAAGTAATCATAGAAACTCAAATGGTGTTTCTTACAGTAAGTTTTATTATCTATAAAGCACAGGTTGTCATTAACTTAGGCAGGAAAAACCCCAGGTTGCTAAGTATTATGCATGTAATAATCTTATAAGATAGGCACTCTTATTACCACCATCATTAATGTGACAAAACTGAAACTTAATGATAGCAACCAGTATTTATCAGCTTTAAGCAGTCTTCCTCCCAGTTTATTTTCTTCTAAAGTTGTTAAACTTTCTATTTACTAGCGCATTTGATCCTCACCAAAATTTTATGAAATAAGTATTATTATGATCTTATCATGGTTATTTTTGCTATTCCTACAACTTTAAAATCATTTCAAAATAAAAATTTGACATCATTATTATAAATATATAGAAATACAGCACACATTTGAAAAATAAAAATGTAACTGATGTTATATGACTGCAACATTGTGAGATCTCTTAATTTTCCTCCAGTTCTTATTATTAGAATTTTCTATGTTTCCTTTACTATCTCTATTGTTAAAGTCAAAACTACAAATATTCGCAAGCCATTACACTAAGATGTCAGCCTTTCTGATTCTTACTTCACAATTAGTTCATTCTTCATTCATGTATACATTCAATCAACAGATAGTTAATATTTATTTAGATAATTGAAAGAACTTCAAAAAATCACTTCATGATAATAACTAAAATTTACATTTCTCATCTGGACAGATGTTAGCGAACTTGCTGTATTTTTACAGAAAATTGGCAAACTAGTGGAGCTAAGGAAACTGAGACTCAGAATGGTTAAATAACTTGCTCATGAAATAATTAGCACATGAGTGATCTGGGGATAAACTGCTCTCCCATTAAAGCTTTACTGCTTATATTTATAAAAGAAACGAGCTTCCAGGAAATACCAAAAGCATATTTTTAAATAACAAATTTTTGATGTGATCAATTCCTTTGAGAAACATGGTAAAATCAGATAAATGGCTGGCAAATTCTGCTGGGGTTAGTTGTTTCTGTTTGCTTTAAACAAACAAGAACATTGTTCAGCATAGGTCTGGTCTATAAAGTATTCTTTTCACAAAACCTATCTTCCTAAAAATGTTAAACAGTGATAGAGAATTGGCACTTTAAGACTCTACATCAGAATTTCTTTGCAGAACTACCCAAAAAGGACCACACCTATCAAGTACAAGTATTGATTTTACTTCTAAATGATTGCCTGCCTCTTGCCATCTCCACCTTCTTCCTGTTGGTTGGTATCATTAGCAACCTGCTTACTGACCCCAAAAGGGTTTCCTGATGAGCTGGTGTTAACAGCACTCCCACTGCATCCTGCTTTTATGGTTTTATGTGTGCTCAATTTAGGAACCCAAGGCACCCAACACTCATAAGCACCAAAATGGAAAAGAGATTTATTTATGTATTCTTTTTGTGATGCAGTCTGAGTTCAGAATGTACAAGAGTCACTTTAACAATAACAAAAATTCCCTTCTTGCAAAGGTTCTTTCTGTGTCACTGGTAAAGATTAAAGCATTGTGTATGTGTATATGCCTGTGTGTATGCCTGTGTACACAAGCACAAACACATGCATGTGCATTTGTATTAATCGTCTATTCTGGGACACCTTAATATAGATGAAACTATGTGAACACAAATTCTACGTCCTCTAGGATTATTAAAAACAATACCTCTTTGTCCTTTGGCTACACACGATAAGGAAATGGAATTCCATTGTAACGTTTCTTTTTAATTTGAACTAATACTCGGTTTTTAAAATCAAGTTAATTTAAAATTGTTGCATGACTATCTCTTTATTCACTCAACAAAAATTTACTGATCTGTCAAGTGTCTGTTTTTCTTTATTAGATATTTTTATTTGGATAAAATAAAAACTTTATAGAAGAAGGTTAAATTCTGCCAGGTAGAAAATTAAGCAAAATCTTGCAATTATTTATTGTGATATATACAAAAAAATATATACAAGTTCAGTTTCTTATACTCAAAGCACTGTGACATATTAGGGATGACCTAATACAGGAATAAAATACAAACTGAAAATATTAGCTAAAAAATGAGAGAAGAAAATACAATACACAGATGGAAAAGTCTAGTTTTAAGGAGGATGGCAAAAAGGACGATTGCTAAAGATGATAAAATGATGTGGGATCTAGTTTACACAGGACTAGTTTATACAAGTGTAGGGATTGATTTATACAGGAAAAATGCTGTACAGCATCACCCAGAAAAGTAGCCTGAATAGGTTTAGATGACAGTACATATGTAGGGATAGTGGTGGTGAAGAACTTGTCAATGTTCATTTCTACTGGCTTTTAATTTTGAAGTGAAACAGGAAGCAAGATCATCTGCTAAAAGAAAGAATGGGCAAAGCGATGTTCGAGTTTTGAGGGCAGAAAAAGGAATAAAATTGTCACCGATAGGGGTAGAAATGTAATGGGCTAGAGTTTCTGAGTGCTGAGTGCTAAGTCGCTTCAGTCATGTCCAACTCTGTGTGACCCTATAGACTGTAGCCTGTCAGTCTCCTCTGTCCATGGGATTCTCCAGGCAAGAATACTGGAATGGGTTGCCATGCCCTCTTCCAGGGGATCTTCCCAACTCAAGGATGGAACTCACATCTCCTGAGTCTCTTGCATTGGCTGGCAGGTTCTTTACCACTAGTGCCACCTGAGAAGCCCCAATAAGTAAAACAGAGAGCTCGAGTCACTGCATGTGTGTGTGTTAGTCGCTCAGTCGTGTCCAACTCATTGCGACCCCATGGATTGTAGCTCACAGGCTCCTCTGTCTATGGGATTCTCCAGGCAAGAATACTGGAGTGGGTTGCCATTCCCTTCTCCAGGGCATCTTCCCAACCCAGGGATCGAACCCGGGTCTCCTGCATTACAGGCAGGTTCTTTACTGTCTGAGTCACCAGGGAAGCCCAAATGTGGAAAGTTTATATAATTTTTGTTTTGTTTTTTGGCTGCATAACATGCAGATCTTTCCCAACCAGGGATTGAACCCATGCCCCCTGCATTGGGAACACAGAGCCTCAACCAATGGGCCACTGGGGAAATCTGGGCAGTAATAGATTCTGGGTGGGCAGAATAAAGCCCCACTTCATCTTTTGGTCTTGAATTTAGGAGCAAACAGTCAACATGACTAAATGTTTTTCTCCAGCCATGTTTGGTGGGGAGGAGTTAGATTAAACCAGCATTTGAGTTTTGCCAGGAAGGAATAGAGGAGATAGTTGAGACTTTATGTATGGGATAGATTATAATATCAGCCACAATATCTAAGCTATGGAAGGAGGAAAATGAGTGCATGAAGGTTATCAGGAACAGAGAAATGAGGACAGATAATAGGTTGTAGGTCCTTGTAAAATTGGAAATAGGGTGCTGTGTCAAATGTATCAGGCTTCCCTGGTGGCTCAGCAGTAAAGAATCCACCTGCCAATGCAGATGGTGGGCTACCGTCCATGGCATCGCAAAGAGTAGGACACAACTGAGCAACTAACACTTCACTTTCACTTTCCCCCAAATTCATATGTTGAGATCCTAATGCCTAGTGTGATGCTGATTGGAGGCGGGGCCATTGGGGGGTAATTGTGTCCTGAAAGCAGCGCCCTCATACACTGGATTAATGCTTTTATAAAAGAGGACCCAGAGAGATTCCCTCTGCCATCTGCCATGTAAAGTTGTCGCTAAAAGACACCAACTATGAACCAGAAGACAAACTTTAACCAGACACAAAATCCTCTGGCATCTTAATTTTGAAATTTCCATGAGTTTGCATGCATGCTCAGTCATGTATTCTCTTTGCAACCTGATGGACAAGTAGACCCCCCAGGATCCTCTGTTGATTGGATTTTTCAGTCAACAGTACTGGAGTGGGTTGCCTTTTCCTTCTCCAGGGGATCTCCCCTAGCCTGCCTTGCAGGCAGATTCTTTACCACTGAGCCATCGGGCAAGTTGAACTTCCCATAACTGTGAGAAATAAATTTCTGTTGTGTGTAAGCCACACAGTTTATGGTATTTTGTTACACCAGCTGGAAAAAAACCGAAACATGTGTCTACAGTTTTGTATTTGAGAAAATCTGAATAAGTAATTCTTTCTGTGGGTGTTAAACATATGAATCTAACATATGAATCTAATTCTGGATGGAATTTTAGGTTCAGACTTTGGGTGTAGAGTCAAGACATCTTCACTGCGACTCAATCCAATATTCAGCCATTACCAACAATGCGGTGCATGAAGTGAGGAGATACCCTGCCCCAAAGCTAAACATAGCACTACCTTGACCACCTTCTAGCAGCAGATTCTCTACTTAAAAACACTGATAACTTACAAATAATGTCCCTAAGGTAACAAAAAATCTACACAAACTTAGAATGGGAAGAAAACTAACCCACTTAACCCAACAGTCCACCAAAAGAAGAAATTTTATGTAGAATACAATATTCTTAAGAGATAGTCATCCAAATAGCATGGTGTGTGAATGTGTGCTCAGTCATGTCCGTGTCCAACTCTTTGAAACCTTATGGACTATAGACTGCCAGGCTCCCCTCCATGGAATTTTCCAGGCAAGAATACTGGAGTGGGTTGCCATTTTCTCTTCCAAATAGCATGGTATTGGCGCAAAAGTAGAGTTATAGATCAAAAACAGAATGGGGAGCCCAGAAATAAAACCATGCCCTTACAGTCAATTAGTCTACAACAAAGGAGACAAGAATATACAATGGAGAAAAGATAATCTCTTCAATAACTGGTGCTGGGAAAAGTGGACAGCTCTTGGTACATGTGAAAAGTGAGATTAGGACATTTCCTCACACCACATACAAAAATAAGCTCAAAATGGATTAAGGACCAACTGCAAGCTGAAAACCAGAAAAAATTAACCATTAAACCTAGAAGAGAACATAAGTAGAACATTCTGACATAAACTGTAGAAATTAAAAAAAAAAATCTATCTCCTAAGGCAAAGGAAATAAAGGCAAAAATAAACAAATCCAGAACAAAAAGACAACCTACTGAATGGGATAAAATATTTGTAAATAATATGATCTATAAGATGTTAATATCCAAAATATACAAATATCTCATACAATGCAATAGGAAAGAAAAAAATCAACCCAACTAAATATGAGAGCAGAAGAACTGAATAGACATTTTTCCAAAGAAGATATACAGGTGACCAACAGGCACAAGGAAAAAATGCTCAAAATCATTAATCATCAGAGAATGCAAGTCAAAGTCAAAATGAATATCACCTCACACCTGTCAGAATGGCTATTATAAAAAAAGAAATGGTTGTGTTGGTGAGGATAGGGAGAAAAAGGCACTGTGGTACACCGTTGGTGGTGTGGAGCCCTATACCAAGGGCACAGGTGCAGAGCCCTGCACCATGTCATCTATGGGGCTGACCGAGCACCATAGCAACCATCGCTATGAGCACCCCGATCTAAACTGGCCAGATCCATAAGCCCATGTTACGTAAAAACACCCACCCTAACCAATCACCCAATGCCACTCTTTCAGCAGGAATTTTCTTAGTCTCGAGATTATAAAAATTGGCTACTGACCCATGAAAGAGTCAGCTCTCCCTTCAGCCAGCCCACTGTTCTAACAGTCAGCTCTCCCTTGAGCCTGTCCACTGTTCTAACAGCATCTCTCATTCTAATAAACTCTCCTCTGCTCTGATTATGCCTCATGTCTGGAAATGATTTTCCAACCCACACACAGACCAAGAGAGGTGGAATTGTAAATTGGTTCACTCACTATGAAAAACAGAATGGAGGTTTTCCAAAAAAGCTAAAAACAGAACTACCATATGATCCAACAACTCCATTGCTGGGTATATATCTGAGAAAAAAATGAAAACACTAACTTGAAAAGAAATATGCATTCTAACATTCATAACAGCATTATTTACAATAGTCAGGATATGGAAGCAACCCAAATGCCCATCAACAAATGAATGCATAAATAAGATGGGGTACATGTATATATTCATATATATAAATATTCAATATTCATATATATAATATTCATATATATATGAATATTACTTAGCCATAAAAAATAAAATTCTACCATTTGCAATAATGTGAATGGACCTACAGAGTATTATGCTTAGTGAAATGTCAGATAAAGATAAATATTGTATGATATTACTTATATATGGAATCTAAAAAATACAATAAAGTAGTGAATATAACAAAAAAGAAGCAGACTCACAGATAGGGAGAACAAACCAGTGATTACCAGTAGGGAGAGGGGACAGAGGCAGAGTGAGACAGTGATATGGGATTAAGAGACACAAACTACTATGTATAAAATAAATAAGTTATAAGGATATGATACATAGCACAGAAAAAATAGCCATTATTTTATAATAACTTTAAATGAAGTATAATCTATAAAATATTGAATCACTATATTGCACACTTGAAACTAACATATTGTAAATCAATTATACTTCAATAAAAAGAGAGAGATTCATCCTCCCAGCTTTTGCTTAAAAACTATCAGTAACCAATTGCTTACATCTTCACAAAGAAGACAGCCCATTGATGAATGGTTCTGACTCTGATAAAGTTCTTTCTTAAAACCAAATTCATGTCCTATTAATCCCTATATATGTCTTCTGGAGTCAAATGGAGTACATTACTGATTTATTGACACAGGTATCTTCAAATATTTGAAGATATTTTCTATCTCCCTCAAAAGTCAACCTCTCGATAAATTAAGGGTCTCTAGCTCTAGATTCAACAACCATACCCTTCCTATGTGTAAGAGAGAAAGAAAGTGCAAGTCATTCAGTCATGTCCGACTCTTTGTGATCACATAGACTATACAGTCCGTGGAAATCTCCAGGAAAGAATACTGGAGTGGGCAGCCTTTCCCTTCTCCAGAGGATCTTCCCAACCAAGGATCGCACCCTTGTCTCCTGCATTGCAGGTGGATTCTTTACTGTCTGAGCCACCAGGGATGCCCCTTCAGTTCAGTTCAGTTCAGTCGCTCAGTCGTGTCCGACTCTTTGCGACCCCATGAATCGCAGCACACCAGGCCTCCCTGTCCATCACCAACTCCCAGAGTTTACCCAGACTCACGTCCATCGAGTCGGTGATACCATCCAGCCATCTCATCCTCTGTTGTCCCCTTCTCCTCCTGCACCCAATCCCTCCCAGCATCAGGGTCTTTTCCAATGAGTCAACTCTTCTCATGAGGTGGCCAAAGTTTCAGCTTTAGCATTAGTCCTTCCAAAGAACACCCAGGACTGATCTCCTTTAGAATGGACTGGTTGGATCTCCTTGCAGTCCAAGGGACTCTCAAGAGTCTTCTCCAACACCACATTTCAAAAGCATCAATGCTTCAGCACTCAGCTTTCTTCACAGTCCAAATCTCTTAATAGCAATTAGTAATCAAATGTTGCAAAACAACATCAGTCTCTACCCCATCCCCTCTATCCCACTGCCATCACACACACACGCACACATACAAACACACACACTTTTTTGGTCTATTACTTGTATTTGATCTGCAAGCTGATGATAACATTCAGGTGTTTCAGATTTTCCAAAGAATAAGAAGCCATGAAAATGAAAGAAATTTTACCTTTGGCAATAAGAACTATATATTCTACTCATCATTTAAAGGATAGGAAATTTATGTACACATTCAGATTCCTACTGGCTGCAATGTACACACACATGTGGGCATGAGTGTGTGCAGACAGATACACACTCACATATACATACATAGACACAGACTATTGGCTGCAGAGGCTTGAGAATTGGCAATTACTTCCCATGCTCCCAAGCCAAGGTTCCTAACAGATGCACAACAAATACTTTGCTAAGTGCTAAAAGCACTGTGCTTGTCAGCAGCAGTTTTCAAAAGGAATGAAAAAGCATATTGTACATTTCCATAAATAGCAAACGGGCTACATAGCAAGACTTAATTTTTAGCTAGGAAGACTTCTAATCACTGAATCCATTTTGTTTATAAAGAGGAAATTGAGGCCTAAGGAAGACAACCGACTTACCCAAAGATACATGGCTTATTTGCAACATCAGTTCTACAAGATTCTGTCTTATGTTCTAAAGATTCAGCTGTACTAAAACATACAAGTCAAGCTCAGCATGGTTAATGACCAAGACTGAGTTAAGGAACATGAAACCACCTTATAAAAAAGATACCGTTGACAAAAAATGATGCTAGTACCCAACTCCTTGCAACCCCATGGACTGTAGACCACCAGGCTCCTCTGTCCATGAAATTTGCCAGGCAAGAATACTGCAGTGGGTTACCTCCTACTCCAGGGGATGACCGAGGGATTGAACCTGTGTCTCTTGTGTCTCCTGCATTGACAGGCGGATTCTTTACCACTAGCGCCACCTAGGAAGCCTTGCTAGTATCTTACAGGAAGTTAAGTCCACAATGAACATGAGATACTTGACCGCTGAACAAGATGCTAAGAGGTATAGTACACACCACAGATGTTGTGACAGAAGATAATCGATCCCTAAATGTGAGGAAACTGTCATAAGGTCCATCTCTTCATTGGGAGTAAGGGGCAGGGAGAATTCTGTGTTCAATATAAACAAAACAAAGCTCTATAGAATTTACTGATATAGATCAGACTTTTTAAAATCCACTTTGAACAATCTAATAGGGCAATGCTAAAGAAAAGCATCTTTTACTATAATATTAATGTAATAACAGATAAGCACAATTCACATTTAGTAAGACAAAAAGAAGTATCAAGATCGGGCCAGAATAGAACACGTGTACACCCATGGCGGATGCATGTTGATGTATGGCAAAACCAATACAATATTGTAAAGTAAAAAAAAATAATTAAAAAAATAAAGTAACATAAAAAAAGAGAAAATAATCTTCAATCCAGATCAAAGAGTTCTTTTATGTATCTGTGGTATGGGTATGCACATGTTTGTGAGTTTGAGTGTGTGTGCGTGTGTGTATGTGTGTGTGTGTCAGTTTGGGCCTAGGAAGGGACAGAACCAGAATTTGTTGAGCATCTGTGTCACATACTGCGTGTTGCATTTTACTTATATTATAAATTTTAATCTTTACATACCCTCACATAATCCTGTGATATAGGTATTACTATCTCATTTTGCAAAAAAGGAAAGAAGCTCTGGAGCTTCAGGTCATATTGCTAAGAAGTGGCAGCAGCTAGGCTGAAATCTATGTATGCTGAATATTAAAATCTATAACCATTCAATTGATGTTATATTAATTACATACTAAGGTACTTATCTTTTTTTATTTTTTTCACAGTGTGGACTTGGTCATTCTCATTTAGGTATATACAACCATCAGGCCACCCCATAACAAACTAACAATTCTGTTGCATCTACATATCTTCACTGAGAAGAACGCCTAGTAGTTAGAGGAAGGTCAAAACCAAGGACTCAGTATTCTTTGGAAAACTCTGTCAGACAAGGCTTATTTCTCTTTAAACACGCTTTTTGTAAGTAGTGACTGCTGGTGGTTCAGACTGTAGAGAGTCCGGCTGTAATACAGGAGTCGCAGGTTTATCTCTAGGTCAGGAAGATCCCCTGGAGAAGGAAATCGCAACCCACTCCAGTATTCTTGCCTGGAGAAATCCATGGACAGAGAAGTCTGGCAGGCTACAGTCCATGGGGTTGGACATGACTGAGTGACTAACACTTTCACTTTCCTCCACAGTAACCTATAAGGTGCATATTTAAGTAAAATAGCTGTAGAATTCCTGATTGCAGCAAAGTTTAACAGTGTAAAACCTACTTCCAGCACTAGAAAATGAATGACTCAGTAGCCATTAGATGTAAATTTGTGTAAAATCCTCCACACGCGGGAATGTAGGTATGTTTGACGCATTTCTAAGATATCATCCTTCCAAGAATCTCATCCACTTATGAGGATTAACTGAATAATCCTCTGAGGGCAAATGAGATGACTTTGAATTAGTTTTCCATGCTGCATAATAATTACCCCAAACTTAATGGTTTAAAATAACAAAAATTTATCATCTCAGGGGTTTCATGGGTCAGGATTCCAGGCATGCATAGCCTAGCTGGACCCTTTGCTCAGGATCTCACAAAGCTGAAATCAAGGTGTCGGACAGCTGAAGGAACTTTCTAGATCTCAAGGTTCTCTTCTGAGCTCACATAGTTTTTGGAAGAAATCACTCTTCTGTGGCTGTAAGACGGAGGTCTTTACTTTCTTGCTAGCTGTCAGCCAGAGGCTCCTATCAGCTTCTAGATGCCACCTCCAAGTCAGAGGCTTATTACCCACTTACCACATAATGGCTCACTCCTTCGAAGCCAGCAGGAAAACATCTCAGTCTCCTAAGAGAGTCTTACAACCTAATCAAGGAAGCGATAATCCTATCTATCACCATTGTCATACTTAAGTGACTAGACGTAAGACACAGGTTCCATCTGCTCCCAAGAGGAGAAGGTTATACAAGGGTTTGACTCACTGGGGGTTACATCAGTGTGTATCCACCATGGACTTGCTATGACTGAATGTTTGGTATCACCCAAGTCCATGCATTGAAACCCTACGCCCTAAAGTGATCATGTTAAGAAGTGAGATTTTTGGGAGGTAAGGACAATTCAATGAAACCATGAGGGATGACCTCATAAATGGGATTAGTGTCCTTCCAAGAGTCCGGAGGGACCTTGCTTCCTCTTTCATCAGGTGATAACACTGAGGAGAGAGCCATCTGTGAACTAGGAAACAGGGTCTCATAAGACACTGAACCCTCACCAATGTAGACAACCTGACTTTGGACTTCCAGCCTCCAGAACTGTGGGAAATAAATGCCTGGTGTTTGTAAACCAGCCAGTTTACGGTATTTTGTAATAGCAGCCTGAGATGACCAAGACAGACCTCAAATCAGAACGCTGTAGCAGTGAATTTAGTCATCCAGATCTTCTTGCTCATCAAGTTTTCACTCCATTCTTAATCAGTTGCAGTTTCTGACACAGAACAAGGACAAAGGGAAGCTAGCCAGCTGGGATTTAATTGTCCCATGGGAAAAAACAAAACTCAATTATGAAAGGGTTGCAAGCAAGCTATCAAGAAAATAACACAAACTTCATCCTTCTGATGACCCAGATAATATAGCTAGATTATTTTTTGTTTTAGGACTCCTAATTAGGTCAATATTTTGAAGCATCAATAGGCAGACCCAAATATAAATATAAACTGCCCAGATTTGGCAGATCAGTTGCTTCCAAAGACTCTCTTACCAATCCTGCCCTTTTGAAGCCCAAGGATAGGTCAAGTCTGAAATATACTGCTGGAAATGTTGTTTCTCCATCTGTTTCAGTTATCAAAAATGTTAAAGATTCCAACCAAAAAAAATCAATTAATATAATAAATGACATATTTGCTATTGTTAGTTACTTCATTGAATATAATTTTTTTCTCAAATTCAGCTGTAGGATTTTTCTTTTCCTGGGAGAGAAAAAAGAAAAATATGGCTAGTTCCTTTAGTTTTTAGAGGAAGTTCATTTTCTTTCTCATAATTTTTTGCCATAGTTAAGGATGGAATTTCAGGAATTAACTATCTACTATGCACCCAAAGATTGTGCTGGGCACTTTTTATGCTCCTCTACTGACACTGAAAACAAGGATCAGAGATTTTAAGTAATCTACATGCAGTCACTCAGCTAATATATATGGGGATGATGTTGTGCCAGTTCAGGCAGATTTTAAACCCAGATTCCTTTGGTGTTTACTTTTTATCTAAAAACTGTCATTCAAACAGAAGGGAACTTCAGGTGGGTGATCAAAGGAACTCAAATCGTGAGGCTAAAGAAATATGTGAACTTGGAGGGAATAATTTTTTCAAGCATAGACCTTGAAAATTAAAAAGCAAATAGAGACTTCCCAAGAAAAATGTGTTTTTATTTCAAAGCAAGTGAAAATCGGAACCATCCTTTTACATTCCAAAGGACTGTTAAATAGAGACCTTTCCTTTCTCTTCCTGGAGAAGATTCTTCATATTACGGACATTAGATCTCTCACTCTCTTTCTCCTGCCTTCCCCACTTCCCACACTCTGTCTTAGAAGGAGGAGGTTGCAGCTGTGTCGCATTTCCTATGCGAACTCTAAGATTCATAATTTCTTCTTGTTTTCAAAAACCCATCTGCTTATACAGGATAATATTTGGCTTTTATAGCTTAACCCTGAAAGGGGACATTGGTAACTGATGCAGTTGTTGCTATAAGTAACAATATTCTGCATCAGATCTAGAAACTTCTTGTTTGCTTTCAGGACAAAATAAATTATTATAGATATTAAAAACTTAGAATGAGATGTAAAAGAAGCAGAGATCTATGAACATCATTAGACAAGTCATCTGCTATGGACATGGTAGCAGAGTCTGTTTCCATTCCCTGCCTATTATCATCCTATTTACCAAAAGAAAAGCTATTAATTATAAAGCATTTCAACTAATAAGCTTCATCCTCCTCAAAGGGCAAAGAAACAGTTGTTCAGTCCCTAAGTTGTGTCCTACTCTTTGCAACTCCATGGACTGCAGCACACTAGGCTTCCCTGTCCTTCACTATCTCCCCTGGAGTTTGCTCAGATTCATGTCCATTGAGTCCGTGGCAATTTTATAAGCACTGCTCTGTGACTAATGCTATTCTCTTTTGTCCCACTTTTTCTTTCAATTGCCTTTTCATATGTAGCTGCATGGTCAAAAGACTTCTTTGTCCATTCAGATCTCTACCTCTATTTGAGAGTAAAGCAACGTTAGTGAAGAAATGTTGCACAATATATCGAAGATGCTTCTCTATAAATGAAAGAAAAAAGCATTTTTCTCAATTTTACTCTTTAATGAAGAATTATTATCTCTGTTTAAAGCTAATCCCATAAGCATCGTCTTGTTTCCTCAGAAATTGTTCTCTAACAGATATGTTTTCACTTGCTGGTATCTTCGGGCTCTCTGCCTCTCTCTGTTCTCTGGGTGTCTCTCAGCCACCTCTTTGTGCCCCCACATCTCTCCATCTTCACTCTTCCTTTTGTGCATCTGTCGCTGGTTTCTCTCTCACTATTTCTGTTTCTACATCTGTCTCTATCTTCTCTTACTTCTCTAGACTTGTCTCTCTGCTACCCACCTTCCTCGCCACACACTCAATCTCCAGCATCCAGCATTTCCCATCAGATGGGGTACACAGATTTTCCTGTTTTTAAAAATACACTCTTCCCTTGATCTGTGTAAAGCAAGCACTGAACACTCAAGACTGCTCCTTTGCAAGCAAATTTTAGGGGCAAGGAATCCACAAAAGAATTGAGAAGGTAAAGCTGAAAAACTCAAAGATAAACCTTTAATAAGAGAGTGCTTAAATGAAGTCGCAAGTGCCAAACCAAAGAGGAAGAGACCCACGAGAACTTGCCGTCTTTGTCATTTGGTTACTGGGAACTTAGCAAAAGCAGTTCCCGCAGAGCAGTGTGCACAGAAGTGGATTCCAGTGAGCTGGGGAGTAAACAGGAGATGAAGAAGAAAAAACAGCAATAAATACTTTTCAAGTGTTTACTCTAAGCCAGGACTGTGCTAGGCCTTAGAAATACAATTGGGATCAAGTTTGACAGTCTCTGCCTGTAAGAGCTTCTATAGTCAAGTGGGAAATGAAACACCACAAAGAAACAACATAAATAGGGCATGATGATGATTTGATAAAAGAAACATGGAGTGGTGTGGAAGCATATCAGAGAGGCACTGACATTAGATTCAGGTGGGTGATAGACATTTAGGGTGGGAGGCAGGGGGCACGATGAGAAATGTTCCTTTTTTTGTCTTTAGATGAAATTCTCTGCAGATACAATTATGGGGCTATGGCAGCCATCTTGTGACCATGAGGGACAACTCTGAGACTGAAAACCTACATGCTGTGGATGGTAAAGGGAAAAGGCAGAAAGCACCTAGGCTGGGTGCTTGATGACATTTGTTGGGCCTCTGAATTAAACAATCTTGGAAATGATATACCCAGCAATAATATACCTTATTGTTTAAGCTATATTTATATTTTTTTTAAATAATAATAAAAATAAATAAAATAGGGCAAAGACTCCAAATCCTAGTCCCCCTCCTCTTCTTGGGCACATGGCTAGATGATATTTTCAGCCTCCTAAACAGCCTTGTAACTGAGCTCTGGTCACTGGACTGTAAACAGAGGAAAGCACACCACTTTTGGGCCTGTGCAATAAGAGTAACTCCATGCTTTATCTCCTGCTGTTGTCTGGAGACCTTAGATGCCACAAGATGAATATGACAGAACCTTCATCAGCATGGCTCCTCTGATCACTGAATAGATGACTCACCCTTTTAACTATAGTTAATAATTCAGTTCAGTTCAGTCGCTCAGTCGTGTCCAACTCTTTGCAACCCCATGAACCACAGCACGCCAGGCCTCCCTGTCCATCACCAACTCCGGGACTTCATTCAAACTCATGTCCATCGAGTCAGTGATACCATCCAGCCATCTCATCCTCTGCCGTCCCCTTCTCCTCCTGCCCCCAATCCCTCCCAGCATCAGAGTCTTTTCCAACGAGTCACCTCTTGGCATGAGGTAGCTAAAGTATTGGAGTATCAGCTTTAGCATCATTCCTTCCAAAGAACACCCAGGACTGATCTCCTTTAGAATGGACTGGTTGGATCTCCTTGCAGTCCAAGGGACAAGTTGCTAAGAGAGTAGATCTCATAAGTTCTCATCACAAGAAAAAAATTTTTGTAACAATGAATGGTGACAGATATTAACTAGACTTACTGTGATGATCATTGCTAAATATACACAAATATAGAATCACTATGCTATATATCTGAAACTCATGGCAATTATACCTCAATAGAAATGTATATTTGAAGTAGATGATTAAATATACATTATATCAATAAAAAAAGAAACAAGGTGTAGCCAGAACAATATAAATGTGGAAAACATTAGGGACTGAACTGTGAAAGGAAATGAAAAGCCAAAGTTGGACGAACATTTAAAGCATACAAATATTCGAAAAGTAGAGAAAAATTACTCATAAAAGAGATAGATAATTCTTTGTTAGAGAAGCCGGAAGGGACCAGGAAACAGTTGGCTTCAACCCAGTTTAACATCACAACCACTCACCCACCAGCCAATAATATTCATGACACTTGTCCTAGAGTCATTCCATTGTTCCCAAATTTCTCGCATTTTGACCCACTTCATACCGGTTTTTGGCATTTGACTCCATTCCCCCTTTAGAATCTCCCTCTCCATAGGATTTAGAATTAGTACCTGCCTTTTTGCTCATTTTGCTCTGGCTCCTGATTCCAATCTGCCTTCGGGAACTTTGGATTGATTTTTCTTTCACTATCTTTCTGCTGCTGCTGCTGCTGCTAAGTTGCGTCCGACTCTGTGCGACCCCATAGACGGCAGCCCACCAGGCTCCCCTGTCCCTGGGATTCTCCAGGCAAGAACACTGGAGTGGGTTGCCATTTCCTTCTCCAATGCGTGAAAGTGAAAAGTGAAAGTGAAGTTGCTCAGTCGTGTCCGACTCTTCGCAACCCCATGGACTGCAGCCTACCAGGCTCCTCTGTCCGTGGGATTTTCCAGGCAAGAGTACTGGAGTGGGTTGCCATTGCCTTCTCCATCTTTCTGAGCATTACACTATCAAATACAGTTCTCCATCCAGCCAGTCCCTTAGCAACTGGCCATGACCCAGACCAGCCAACACTAATGAAAACCAACATGTATGGGCTACTTACTAAAGTCAAACACTATGTTAACTAATTTAATTTGTTTTAACAACAACCCTGTACATGCATATTTCTACTATCCCCATCTTCAGATGAAGTAACTGAGGTCACACATGGGTAAGACTGAGCCTAGATCCCAATCAGGCGGTCTGACTCCAGAATCTGCTTTCTTAACCACCATGCTGCACTTCACGTGCTACTCAGTTCATCCAATTCCAAAGGGCAGGTTTTGAAAATTCCCAGCTTGACAATCAAAGTAAGACAACATTCAAGAAGAATTAAATGAATACTTACTATTTCCAAACATTAAAAAGAAGTAAAGAAACAAGGGCTGAAAAAGAAGTTGGTGGCTTATTAACCATTTAGGGGTCAATGGTAGCCTTCTCTATAGCATCCTACTCCATCCAAGGGGGTGATGGTACTAGAAATGGGGCTGTCTGTGGCATGAGAATTTAAACAATATGTGAGGCCCTAAATGTAGACTATTTTATCCAGAAGTTTGATGATGAAGAAAAGAGAGTCAAGAGGCAGAAATCAGGCACATTCTAAATAATGTTTTTTACACAAGAATTAAGTGGGAGGTCTTCAAGGGTCTGGGCAGAAGAAGCTACTGGAGAAGAGAGAGTTGAAGCGAGACAGGGAACTACTGGCAGACCCCAGAGGCAAGGAATGAAATTAAGAACCCTGGTGGGCGCCCACCTCCAGAGTTCCTCACGGAGGAACTAATTGGGAGAGAAGACTGCAGACAGAGTTAGGAGGTGGAAGGGGAAATTGAGAGCTCACAGGCCTGACTGAGGCCATCTGTTTTCTCCAGGAAGTAGGAGGCAAGCCTTCCACCAAGAATAGCGTGGGTGAAGTGGAACCAGGAGCTTGCAATAACGGTCATAAAAGGATTGTAAGGGCCACCATGGGAAATGGGATAGGGGGCTGATGAGACACGTAAGTAAAAGGATTGCTAAGCAGCATCAAGGGCCCAGCTGAGGATGAAGCTTATAAACTTCTAATGGAGGAAATCAGCGTGATTATGTGTTTTCTCCAGCTGGGCTCAGGCTTTGGCAGGAGGAAACAGCTCGTGGAGCTGCCCAGGATGAGGGTTTGGAAAACAGAGAGCTGCAGGAGACAGAGAGGGAAGAAAATAGACAGCCTCTTATACAGTCTTTGAAATTATTTTCATGGCTCCAGACTTAATAGGAAAAATGTTAATCTAGCAGGAGGATGACAGAGAACAGGGAAACCTTGAAAGACTGACATCTGTAAGGACATACAGGGAGAGAAAGAAGGTACGAGAAGGAACAGCATCAGTGTGCGACAACAATTTGACTTTTAATTTCTCTCTGCTCCCTATTCCTCTCCATTTTCTTATATTTCCCCACCAGGGAATTATTTAACCTCCTAAATTTACTAGATTTCCACTGCATACTAGATACTCTTCAACTTCTATTTTTGCTAGGTAAATTGAGCCTCTCTCATTTGTTGCTGTTCAGTCACTGAGTCATGTCCAACGCTTTGTGACCCCACGCACTGCAGCACCCCAGGCTTCCTTGTCCTTCACTATCTCCCAGAGTTTGCTCAAACTCATGTCCACTGAGTCAATGATGCCATCCAACTGTCTCATCCTCTGTCGCCTCCTTCTCCTCTTGCCCTCAATCTTTCCCTCTTTTCCCTCTTGCCCTCAGTCTTTCAAAGTTTCTCTCATGGATCCAAAGTTCATTCATTCAATAGCAGCTCAGGTGTGGTGTGTGAATTAGGAGCAGGCAACTCCTTGGGGTACAGGGGACCTCCACAGGGCACACTGCTGGGAGGCTAAAGGGCAGCCTGGGTTTCAGCCCCTACACTTCCCTCATCTATATGCGCTTGTGCAGGGCATCCTTCCCCGGCTATATTTTCCAGTCCCAAGTGAGCCCAGTGAAAAAATGTTCAAAATATATTCAGCATTGTAGCTCTCTGGATTGGGAGTACAATCTTGATTTTATGGACAGATGTATGAAAATCTTCTATGGAAACATTTTTAATGATGAACATAGACAAAGAAGAACACAGCTAAGAGGTCTCTAAAGTCCATGTCTTTAAACGAAAGAAGCCCCATGTCATATGAAGTGGCTAAATTCCCTCTCTGATGGTGACTGACGACCCCATCATATCGAGAAGCTTAAAATTCAATGGTTCAAAAAAAAAAAAAAATTCAATGGTTCAGTGCTGGATTCAAAATGTTGGACATGCAAAGTGCAAGTCGCTTGACAAGGTCAAGTATTTCAAATACATTTAACGAGTCCAGGAATAGAGAGCGGAACGAGGGAATGACAGGGCTGTCTCTCAAACTTCTAAAAGATGTCTTCCTTTGTCCTCAGCTTCCACATTCAAATCCGTGATTAGCAAGACAGCTCAAACTCTATAAACAGAATAGGATGCTGGAATGGGCCAGAAGCATGACTCTGCAGAAGACAGGGGGCCAAGTACCTTCCCTCGGAGCTTTATAAAAAGCTCCTTGAAGCCTTAGTATTTTTAGTTACCAAATTTATTACACCTACCTGCTCTCCATTTTTTTTAAGTCATATTAATCTACAGATAGAATGGAAAGATCTCTAAGACCAGTAGCTCAGCATAATCAATGAAATCGGAGGAATAGCAATTGCCATCTGTTATTTGTTGTTGTTCAGTCTCTAAATTGTGTCCGACTCCTTGCAACCCATGGACTGCAGCCCATCAAGCTTCTCTGGCCATGAGCTGTTTCAGGCAAGAATATGGGAGTGGATTGTCTTTCCTTCCCCGGCTGATTCTCCTGACCCAGGGATCAAACCTGTGTCTCCTGGTAGCAGGCAGATTCTTCACCATTGAGCCACCTGGGAAGCCCATCTATATTGAGCATAATTTAATCTAACCAAAGACATTGTCTCCTTTCTGTGAAGAATGATGTTTTTTTCCGAACATGCAGGATAGTACAAGATTAATCTTTTAGGGATTCCCTGGTAGCTCAGACAGTAAAGAGTCTGCGTGCAATGCAGGAGACCGGGGTTTGATCCCTGGGTTGGGAAGATCTGCTGGAGAAGGAAATGGCAACCCATTCCAGTATTCTTACCTGGAAAATCCTTCCTGGAGGAGCCTGGCAGGCAATAGTCCATGGGGTCACAAAAAGTCTGACATGACTGAGCCCCTTCACTTTTTCACTTACATTTAGGTTATAGTTTATATATGTATATAACCATGAATGCCCTCTAATCCAAACAATCAGAATGTATCTAGCAAAAAAGTACATGAAGCATAAACTAATTTTAGCTTTGCAATGAAAATACCTATTGATAACCTAGAAGACACATCCTAAAAGAAATAAGAATTAGTGTCACTTAAACTCTTAATCTTTGGAATTGAAGTAGAAACTGAAAAAAAAAAATAGTTCATTTGTTTATTATTAATAGTTTTCCTGATAGGACATTAGCATTTATATCAATAACTGATTTACAGAGACGACTCAGTCATGCATAAGTGAATAAATATCTATGGAATTTAAATGACTACTTATCCCTTCTGCCAACAAAAATGTTTCTCAGCTACAAACTCTCACTGTCCATTTTAACAACAGGGATATAAATTAATTGCAAGTTTATTAAAGAAAGACAGGATTCAGAATAAATGTCCATAATACATTGCAAAATTAAACATAGTTTTAAGATTATATACAAGCTATGCCATCATTTATTGCACTGGCAATTATATAAGTATGGACATATGTACTTTATGGTTAACACACAGAAATATGGAACTTGTATAATGTTTTCCCTAAAAGCATGCTGCTACAAAACTCCTCTACCCATGGTTTCTCAAAGTCCACCTTTTCTCAGTGATGGAAAAAAGGTAATGTGTATAAGTCTTAATCACTAGTCGAGTAATAGAGCAAGTAAATATTTGGGGCTTATGCTAGGCAACAAGGCCAAGAAAAACAGTGAAATATAGAAGGAGAATACAGTGTCTAATTCTGTCCTATTACACCATCACAACCTCAACTGTCTTGCCAATACAAAAGGCAATATTTGAAGCTCGATGCGCCTTATACCAAGAAGGTTGTGATTAAAAAAAAAAAAAAAAAAAAACCACTACACACAGGAGACTATATTCAGTATCCTGTAATAAACTATAATGGAAATTTTTAATTAAAAAATAAAAAAGAAGTTTGCAATTAAGGGTCTACGTTGTAAAAATAATGGAAAATAACAGGGACACAAAAGTGTGCTGATATTCCAGATGTGGATCAGAAGGCAATCATGTCCCCTAGTCAGAGGCTAAATGGAAATGTGTGAGTAACGCTGCATTGTTTAGTATAATGGCTCATTAGGAACTCTAAGAAGAAAAATGCACTACAGAATCAAAAGTGATGTTTCCAGAAGCAAAATAAAACCATCATCTGGGACCCACTGATCAGGCCTCTTTTGTGTTATTCAGGAAGCCTGATCACCCTCTGGATGGTCTCACTTCATACCATCAACCTAATTACCATAAAACATTTCTATCCAAATTCTGTGCTTCAAGAAGGTTGGCAGACTCTGTGTCACCATGTTGCAAATTTAAAAACTAATATTTAAAATTTGTGTAAATATTGTAAATATCCTTGGTTAACTGAAACTCAGATTGAAAGACAGGAATGAAAAGGTTCAGAGGCTTTTCCTGACTCCATTATGGAGCATGACATAAGTCATTTTTTGCATCCCATATTCTCAACTACAATATGCAAACAATATGCACAGTCTAAGCAACTCTTACAATCAGCCATCTTGGGTTATATGTGTTGACCTTCTGCAATTTTCCATTGATAGAAGAGTAACATTGTCCACCTTCCTTGAAATCTACTAAAATTCATGACAACATCAGATTTATAAGGCAATCTCATACATCTAATTTGTTTTATGCTATTTGAGTCCTCTGAGATACCAATGTCTCCATTTCACAGCTGAGTACAGATGAGTTCTGAAAGACTGAATGATAAATACTATCACTGATAAAGCACAATGGGAAATTCAATTATTCTGACGTGTAAGTATATTGATAATTATAATGACTGAGCATGATAATATGAGGTATCTTAAAATATGTGTAGGGCTTCCTGGGTGGCTCAGCAGTACACAGTCCACCTGCAATGCAGGAGATGCAGGAAATGAGGGTCGATCCCTGGGTTGGGAAGATCCCCTGGAGGAGAAAATAGCAACCCACTCCAATATCCTTGCCTGGAAAATTCCATGGACAAAGAAGCCTAGTTGGCTACAGTCCCTGGGGTTGCAAAGAGTTGGAGTCAGACATGGCTGAGCACACGCACACACAAACAACAACAAAAAAATCTTTAATTGAATCAATAGTATTTAAATGTGCAAATATTTTACAGAATTCAGATAATTTACTTAACTTCCATCCCAATCTCAATCAGCAATAAATATTGAATATCTTTCCATCATACAACCTAACATTGCCAAGGTTGCAACTCCTTTGTTTTGGTGTATATCTACAGATATTCCTTAACCTTTGCCAGTCATTTTGTAAATGTGTGCCATTATTTCAAGGGTGATTAAATCAGAGTCTAGATAAAAGAGCATTCATCATCAAGATGAGAAAAGCTGCTAAAAGCATCAGTGAGTCAATAACATCTTTTTTAATAAAAATGAACATTAAAAGGGGGAGACTTTCCATAACTCACATTTTAAAGCACATAGAAGCTACTATAATTTGAAGAAAATTCCAAGGGTTTTGATGCTCTAATAATGTGATTTGATGATTATCAGTAATTATTTTAAGCATCTGAACAAATTCAGAAATTCTTGGGGGGCTGGTTCTTGGTTGTCTTGGTTTGGTTTTTGATGAGAGCTCTGGCCTACCCACAGTAATTCTACTTACTAGGTGTTTCCCAGGTAGCCCCTGTGAGTGCAGGAGGCACAGATTCAATCCCTGGGTTGGGAAGACTTCCTGGAGGAGGAAATGACAACCCACTCCAGTATTCTTGCATGGAGAATTCCATGGACAGAAGAGCCTGGTGGGCTACAGTCCATCCAGTCGCAAAGAGTTAGACATGCTGAGCACTGAGGATACAACTCATCATTATTATTATTATTATAAGTACTATGTGGAAATTGGAAGGCAAAGATTCAAACTGTGTTCCACAATTTAAAAAAGCCATGAAGAAAACCAGCAAATTATGTTCCACAATTAAAAAAACAAATCATGAAGAAAACTCCTTTTCCTTTTATCTCTACTAAAGCACAGGGGAGATCTTCAATCAACTTAGGTTGTATGCCTTATTATATCATCACCCTTAAGGAGATTCTACTTTGAGGCATATGATAACCATCTTCCCTAAGAATTAGATGGATGCTAAGTCTCATCTATCTTTTCCATCACTTTTTTTTCTTCTTGAATTAATTTTTATTGGAGTATACTTGCTTCACAATGCTGTTAATTTTACAGTATAGCAAAATGAATCAGCCAACATATACACATAATTCCTACTTTTTGGATTTCCTTCCCACTCAGATCACCATGTTGCATTAAGTAGAGCTTCCTGTGCTATGGTATGGTCTCATCACTTTAAATCCTATTTGAGGGTAAACTAGGTTCCAATACATATGTATCTGTATACGGCTACAAAAATAATACAACTACAGTTTCAGATGCTGAGCCAAGAATGGGCCCACGAGATAAAATGCTGTAACTGACTTCGTTTTCCGCATCACAGTGTTTCTTACAGAATGTTTTCTATCCCTGTCCTCCTTCCATGTAGATCACACCCATATTAAATAGATTTTAAAAAGCCACAAGTACAGGAACTCTAGACAATTTTTCAGTCTCCGTGCAGTTCAGTCACTCAGTCGTGTCCGACTCTTTGTGATCCCGTGGACAGCAGCACGCCAGGCTTCCCTGTACTTCACCGTCTCCCGGATCCGTAACCTGACCAGGGTGATAGGACATTGCTAGGCAGGCTCGCTGCACTCACCAGTATCCACTTATCAAAGGAAGGTAACGAAATAAGAATACATGAACACACGATGTTCTGCTGAACACGTTTGGCAACTTAAATCTTAGATGGTTTATCTGCATGGGAGCTTATTGCTATAGACCACTGATTGAAGGACAATCACCAGAAAGGATTTTTTACATTTTTGTAAATTATGTAAATTACATTAACATATATGTATGCAATATGTTATAAATTATATATTTGTTATATATTCATTTCGTATATACACATATGGATATGTATCTAATTTAAAATTGATTAACCCACTGCATTATTACCAGGGCATCTTATGACTACAATTACTTCTATTTCTATGTTCTCCTGTTCTAATTGGACTTTCAGGAAAGTTTAGTTAATACACAGTGTATAATAAATATTTAATTTTCTAAGTATACATTTTTATAATAAGCCACTGTAAGTCTATATTTTTTCAGCATTCAGTGTACATCTTTGACACAAATATCCTGTAAAAGATCATCTTACAAAATTGCATTAGGACTGCTTACAAGTTGATTACAGGTAGATAATAAAGAGGGGTTTCCCAGGTGGCACTAGCTGTAAAGAACCCACCTGCCAATGTAGGAGGTGTGGGTTCAGTCCGAGTTGGGAAGATCCCCTGGAGAAGGGAATGGCAACCCACTCCAGTATTCTTGCCTTAAGAATTCCATGGACAGAAGAGCCTGGTGGGTTACAGTCCATGGGGTCACAGAGTCAGACACAACTGAAGTGACTTAGCACACATGCACAGATGATAAAACAACCTCAAGAAGGAAAGAAAATGTCATTTAAAACTGTGCAATCCATTCTTTTCGATTAAGGGGCAGATCAAACTTGGCAAGTCTTCTGTGCTGAACTTGACTGACCTGAATTTTGCCACCATTTCACTGTCACTTTAAATCATCTTTGCAGAAAGAACTGAGAAAATAGACATGTTTTCTGGGTTTGACAAGCAACAGCAGAACTGAAGTAAGAGAAGATAATGGACTCCCTGCTGTTGATTTCTTCCTACATTCAGTTTTTGTTCTGGAGCTGGTAGTAGACACAATGCTAATGAGATCCTCTTCTGATGATTGAAAAGATGTTCTGAAATGATTTGTTCATCTGGCTCCTGACTATTGTTGTTAAAAATACATTTTATACATCACTTTATGATTCCCCACCTAGGAAGCCACAGAGGACTTCTTTGTTCCCATGGAGAAGGAAAGTCATCAGTTTCTTTTTGTTTCAATGCGTAATATATTTTCCTCAGTGGTAGAAAGAAATTTTTCATTTATTCTAAAGATTTTATATTAGCTTTTATTTAATGATTCTAAATAATGACATATTTGGTCTATTATCTATGGTGAATGAAAAATAGCATGGTAATGTCGAATTCCTTTTGAAAATGCTTTAGTACTGCCTATTTATTTTCCTGATAGTAAGTAAGCAATGAAGCCATTCAAAGAGAGGAAACAACATATAAAAACCAATAAAAAGTTTAAGGTAATGGGAACAGGAGAAAGGATAATCCATTTTAAACAAGTTAGGAGAATGGAGATTCTGTGACATAAGTACTAATATATCAACAGTTCACTTGAAAAGCAAAATCCTTCTTATACATATACACAGAATTTTATAGTGATGTATGCCAAAATGAAAAAAAAATTGATGATGAATTTCCCATTTGGAGGAGGAGGAATTGGTTCCTCCATGTCTTATTCCTGTTCTAAATAAAATAAAATAAATCATCTGCTTCACACTGTCTGCCTTCCACCTCCTTCTGGGGACCTCAGACACTCCCAGTTTCTGATTTCTCCCAGTTACTCTACTCAGGATCATGCATGTGTGTGTGCTAAGTCTCTTCAGTCATTTCCAACTCTTTGCAACCCTACGTGGGACATTCAAAATATGCAAATCTGAGTTTTCATGAACAGAGGAAAGGTGTGGATTTTGCAATCATGTTGGGAATAAATGTGTTTTTGGTGTAGAGAAGTGGATGAACTCACCATTGACAAAAGGTAACAGAAAAAAAAATTAAATATAAGAAAGGTAGATAGGACAAATCTACAAAAGTAGATCTTCCAGAAAAACAGCACATCACAAACCCAAATTATAATAAGTAAACAGAGATAACTCAAAGTTAGGTTGAGGAAGAGGGACAAGGAAGAGCCAACTATATCCACAGAAGGGAATGTGCTGGAATTGTGTCTGTGCATGTGGTAGAATGGTATTGGAAGATGATGGACAGGAATACCTTATCCCATTTCTGCCCCTTCATGTTTATCTTTGCTACTTTTATTTTCCTCTAATCTCAGGAAATTCCAAGGCTAATATTTTGGAATTCAGGTGTCCTTTTATTGACAAGTTTGCTGATAAAGCTGTCGTTAATTTTACTGATTTTACTGGAGTAAAAATTGTACTCAAGGACATTTTATTTCCTGAAATTTGTTTCAATTACTATACTTAAGACCTTGTATGATTTCATTTCTGTACAAGGAGAAACAGAGGCCCAATGTATCCTATAAAGGGCTTCCCGGGTGGTTCAGGTGATAAAGAACCTGCCTGCAATGTATGAGACCCAGGTTCAATCCCTGGGTAGGGAAGATCTTCTGGAGAAGGGTATGCCTACCCACTCCAGTAGTCTTGCCTGGAGAATTCCATGGACAGAGGAGCCTGGTAGACTACAGTCCATGGGGTTGCAAAACCTCGGACATGACTGAGTGACTAACACTAGCAACTAGCTAATGCCCTATAAAAAATACTACCAAACTATTAGTTCTAGTAGATTTTCAAATGTTTCTGGGACAATCTGTTAACTTCTTGAGCAAAATGGTGCTTTGGGTCTATTTTTTAATCTTTAAAAATCTATTAACTTCCTCTTAATACTACTCCTGATTTTTGTGGTAGTTTTATTTGAAAGAAAGTGAAATGATTCCAATGAAGATTGTAGCATCCAAACTGAGGGTCTTGGGGAAATTTTCTCATGTTCTACAACTTTACATTTTAAAAAGGTATCCATGAATCATTCTACTTTCTCCATCTGCTATTTCTCCTGCTTCACAGGAATTTTTGTTTCTGTTTTATTTTCTATTTTACTTTGAAAATTCTTCATGGATGCAGTGACCTCTTAAATGGGGTTCCTACTCTCCAAGGTGGCATCCAAACCACAGAGTAGAATGCAGAAGAAAACATAAACATGTAATCTAGAAAATAAATTAAACCTTGTGCTGCTACATTGCGTTAGTCGTGTCCGACTCTCTGCAATCCTATGGACCATAACTCACCAGGATGCCCTGTCCATGGTATTGTCCAGGCAAGAACACTGCAGCGGGTTGCCACGCCCTGCTCCAGAGGATCTTCCTGACCTAGGGATCGAACCCACATCACCTGTGGTTCCTACATTCCAAGCGGATTTTTTACTGCTGAACCACAGGGAAGCCCAAATTAAGCCTTACTAATAATTAATAAACTGTGGAAAATTCTGAAAGAGATGGGAATACCAGACCACCTGACCTGGTCTGTGATTTGTTGTGGTGAAACCTATATGCAGGTCAGGAAACAACAGTTATAACTGGACATTGAACAACAGACTGGTTCCAAAAAGGAAAAGAAGTATGTTAAGGCCGTATATTGTCACCCTGCTTATTTAGCTTATATGCGGAGTACATCATGAGAAACACTGGGCTGGAGGAAGCACAAGCTGGAATCAAGATTGCTGGGAGGAATATCAATAACCTCAGATATGCAGATGACACCACCCTTATGGCAGAAAGTGAAGAAGAACTAAAGAGCCTCTTGATGAAAGTGAAAAAGGAGAGTAAAAAAGTTGGCTTAAAGCTCAACATTCAAAAAACTAAGATCATGGCATCCGGTCCCATCACTTCATGGGAAATAGATGGGGAAACAGTGGAAACAGTGTCAGACTTTATTTTGGGGGGCTCCAAAATCACTGCAGATGGTGACTGCAGCCATGAAATTAAAAGACACTTACTCCTTGGAAGGAAAGTTATGACCAACATAGACAGCATATTAAAAAAGCAGAGACATTACTTTGTCAACAAAGGTCCATCTAGTCAAAGCTATGGTTTTTCCAGTAGTCATGTACGGATGTGAGTTGGACTATAAAGAAAGCTGAGCACTGAAGAACTGACGCTTTTGAACTGTGGTGTTGGAGAAGACTCTTGAGAGTCCCTTGGACTGCAAGAAGATCCAACCAGTCCATCAAGGAGATCAGTCCTGGGTGTTCATTGGAAGGACTGATGTTGAAGCTGACGCTCCAATATTTTGGCCACGTGATACAAAGAGCTGACTCATTTGAAAAGACCCTGATACTGGGAAAGATTGAAGGCAGGAGGAAAAGGGGATGACAGAGGATGAGATGGTTAGATGGCATCACTGACTCAGTGGACATGAGTTTGGGTAAACTCTGGGAATTGGTGATGGACAGGGAGGCCTGGAGTGCTGCAGTTCATGTGGTCACAAAGAGTCGGACATGACTAAGCGACTGAACTGAATAATTAATATTGGTCTCTCCCAAGCACATTTCATCCTCCTTACATTGGTCATATATAATCTAGGGTAAAAGATGCAACTTGGAAGGAAAAAGGGAATTTCACAATTTGGGGACAGTTGACAAAGGCACTCTGAACTCCTTTGAAAATATAGTTCGGTGTGTCTGCTTTTTAGGAGATTTATAGCAATCGTCTTAATAGTAGAATATTATAATGTATCTATTAGTGTTAATGCCACAACAAATCACCACAAACTTAGCTGCTCAAACAGCATAAATTTATTATCTTAACAGTTCTTCAGGTCAGAGGTCCTACATGAGTCTCACAGGGACAAAGTCAAGACGTCAGCAGGCTGAGTTCCTTTCTGGAGGTACAGTAGAACAATCTGTTTCCTTGCTCATTTGGGTATTGCTGGCAAATTTCAGCTCCTCATGGTTGTGTGACTGTGATCTCCATTGTCTTGCTAATTGGCAACTGAGGGCTATTCCCAGCTTCTAGAAGCTGCCCTACTCTTTGTTTCATGACACGTTTCCTCTGTCTTCAAAACCAGCAACAACAAGGCAAGCCCCTCTCATGTTTTGAATCCCTATTCCCTTCTCTCTCCTTGCATCTCTCTTATCCATTCTTCTGTCTTCCGTTTCCATTTTCAAGAATTCATGTGATTACAATGGTCCCACCTTGATATTCTAGGATAATCAATCCCCCCATTTTAATGCCCCCTTCATCTTAAAGTTATATGGCAAAAGTTCCTTTTGCCAAATAAGATAACATACCAAGAATTCTGGGGATGATTTGAAGGGCCATTATTCTGTCTACCACACTTTGAAATTGTTTTGTGCAACACAGAAGTTCACCTGCAACCTTGTGTGTGTGTGTGTGTGTGTGTGTGTGTGCGCGCACGCATGCTCAGTCACTCAGTTGTGTCCAGCTCTTTGTAACCTCATGGACAATAGCCTGCCAGGCTCCTCTGCTGATGGGACTTTCCAGGCAAGAATACTGAGCTGTTTGCTTTTCCAGGGAGTCTTCCTGATTCAGGGGTCGAACCCACACCTCTTACATCTCCTGCATTGGCGGGTGATTCTTTACCACTGTGCCACCTGTGACATTCTGTGTCACAAATTTGTTGACCTGCAACCTTGCACCACAATAAATAAACATTAAAAATGAAAATTGACCTAGCTTTTAAAATATCTACACAATGAAGTTTTGGCCCATTATTTTAAAATGTTAAAATATTCCATCTTTAAATTGCAAAAACAGCGAATGATTGACATTGGCAAAGACTGAAATTCCCTGGGTGAATTTCAATAAAAACTTTGGTATATTTGATAAATGAGGTTCGAGCACTAGTAAATGACTTAGTTGTATACCAGCCAGGCACTTCTGCCATTTGCATTGACTAACCAGTGTTCTTGCCTGGAGAATCCCAGGAACGGGGAAGTCTGGTGGGCTGCCATCTATGGGGTCGCACAGAGTCAGACACGACTGAAGCGACTTAGCAGCAGCAGCAGCAGCAAGCATTGAGAATGAGCTTAAAATGAGTTGTCAACATGAAGTGAACTATTAAAACTTCTACCACATGAAAACTGCACACAAATGTTTAAAGCAGCTTTATTTATAATTGCCAAAACAAAAGCAACCAAGATGTCTTAAGAGTAGGTGAATGAATAAATAAACTATGGTACACCCAGACAATGCAATATTATTCACTGCTAAAAATAAATGAGCTTTCAATCCATAAAAAGACTTGGCAGAAACTTAAGTGTATATTACTAAGAGAAAGACAATCTGAATAGCCAATCCAATCTTCTGTTGGATTCCAACTATACATTCTGAAAAAGGCAAACTATGAAAACAGTAAAAAGATCAACTGTTGCCAGTGGTTGAGGATATAGAGAGAAATAAACAGGTGGAGTATATTGGATTGGCAGGGCAGTGGAAATACTCTATATGATACCATAAAAATGGATACATACCATTTTACATTTATCCAAAGCCATAGCATGTATGACACCAAGAGTGAACCCTGCTGCAAACTATGAGCTTTGGTGATTATGATGTGTGAGTGTAGGTTCATCAAGTGTAATAAATGTACCACTCTTGTGAAGGATGTTGATACGGGGGATACTATGCATGTGTATGAGCTAGGGATTTATGGGAAATATCTGAATCATCCTCTTGATTCTGCTGTGAATCTAAAAGTACTCTTAAAAAATAGTCTTAAAAATAAATTTTTTAAAAAGTGAAGTGAACCAGATTTTAGGATCATCTTATGAAATATGAAAAACATATATATATCAAATGAGAGGGGAAAAAGTATTTTTAAAACAAAATCGAGAGCTTCCCTGGTGGCTCTATGGTAAAGAATCCTCCTGTCGATTCAGAAGACACAGTTTCAATCCCTGATTAAGGAAGATCCCACATGCTGTGGAGCAGCTAAGCCTGTGTGCCACAACTATGGAGCCTATGCTCTAGAGCACGTGCTCCACAACAAGACGAGCCACACAGTGAGAAGCCCGCAAGCCACTACTACAGAGCAGCCCCTACTCGCTGCAATGAGGGGAAAGCCTCTGTAGCAACAAAGACCCAGCACAGCCAAAAATAAATAACAAAATAAATAAAATTATTTTTAAAAAAAAGTTTAAAATAATGTTTGTTTCATCTTCATCTCATTCATCTCTTAAAAGGGATATTTGTATTTTTAAACAGATAGCTCTACTATAGCTTTAATTTATACAACAAATAAATATATTGTTATAAGTAAATATCCCTTATAAATAAATATCAATATGCATGTATACTTATAATGCATGTCCTAAATTTTTACTTATAGCTGTGAGCCACAAAATTGAAAATTACACTAAGAATTTCACACTAAATATATTTGGTTGCTAAATTACAAGTTAAAACTACAAAATAAATGCTTACCAATCTGGTATCATCACTTTTGCAAGAGTTTTATAACCAGTAAGTTAGATCCTGAGTTGTCATCATTTCAATTTGCCACTCAAAATGTCACAAAAAGAATGGTTACCAAGGAGCCCAAATCTTTCCATTTTGGAAATACTCAACAAACATTTTTTTAATACCTCTTTTCTAATAGGCAACTGAATTTTAAACATTAAACTTTAAAAGTCACTGAAACATTTGAGATCTCATTTATACTTCTTCAGAATATAGAATTCTACTTCTACAGAGTAGAGAATTTTATTTTCTGGTTATCTGAACACATATTTCCTCATTTCTTGCTGTGAAAACATCCAAATAAGATTTTTGAAATGCTTTAGCAAAACCTCTGGTTTTCTTGGTTCCTCTATGGCTGTTGTGTAATGGATTTTTTTTTTTTTTTTTGACTAGGAAAAAGCTAGTCACAAGCAAAGATGTACATATTGTTAACCAATGGGTTGACAAATTTCTAATAATGTTCATAAATTTATTTTTCTTTGGTAGAATGGATATTTCCCATCTCAAGTCATACTGTTTATTTGTATACATGTGTTTGTGGCTAGTCAACATATACAGCTGTTTCCCTCTAAAAATAGAAGTTAAATCCATCCTACTTACCAGACTATTCCCTGAGCCCCAGAGCCAATAGGCTTTAGATTCTGATAGCGTTTGAGAACCGTGAACGTTGAGTCTCCCACTTCCACGCTATAGAACTGGTTGTCAACTTTGCTTTTGCTCATGTTGTAATGTTTGGCAATATATGACACATCCACTTGTTTATCGAATCCCTGTGGAAAAGAACAACAAAAACATGAGACAAGTGAACATCCAGAATGGCAATGAGCTGCAGAGAAGCCTGTTCTTTCGATGATTACTAATACTGTGTCATCTGTGGTCATTCTATAAACCTGCATTTCACACAGGAAAAAATATCAATTAGCCCACACATGATAATCTGGAGTAAAAGAGCTTAGAAATGTGCAAAGAAAAATTTGTTTTCAATGTTAAAACTATTTATGATAAAATATTCTTAGATCTGCCTCATCTTTTCTGAAATGTTTCACTGAAACCATTTATTTATGCAGCAAACACCTACCAAGCATATACTGGCCCCAGAGACTATGTTAGATATTAATAGGTCAAGGATGATCCCTGATCATCTGTTGTAACAGCCATATGAAGAAGAATAAAAGAATGTATTCAGGTCTTCCCTAGTGGTCCAGTGGCTAAGACTCTGTGCTCTCAGTGCAGGGGGCCCAGGTTCAATCCCTGGTCAGGGAACTGCTCTCAGATGCCACAACAAAGAGTTGGCATGCCACAAGTAAAGGTCTCACATGTCACAACTAAGACCTGGCACAGCCAAATAAATAAACTAAATTTTTAGAAAAAGAGCAATGAGGGCTAATTTGCCTTAAAAAAAAAAAAAAGGTTGTATCTACATCCTTTTTTCATAAAGAAATGAGATACAAAATAATGCATAGCTTTAATTTGGAAACTGATTTAAATACTGTTGACTTCTTTTGCTCTCAATAATACCAAAAGTGCTACTATCCTGCATTGAAAGATTTTAGTCGCTAACACTGTTCTAAAATACCACATGACAGCTTTTTTATTTATTTCAAGCTTAGATTTTAAGTATCTCAACTGCTATATCTTTCATTTATCATTAAGAGAAATTTTATTCATTATATTTAGCAATTGAAGAAATTGCTATTTTGAATCATGATTTATGAATATATATAATGTAAATATCCATTATCCATGATCATTGTTTATGCATAAACAATCTTACATTGCTTTCTATGACATTAAGTAGTTTGATTCTGTAGTGAGAAGGGACGTTACAGAATATTATCCAGCTTCTTCCTTGTGGCACACATTGGTGGATGCCTACCCAAAAAGTCATTAGTTTCCTTCTTGCAGGTGTTGTTCAGGTTTTGAGCACACACATGCTCCATGGGTTCCTTCCAAGTTGCAGCACTTGACAACTGAACAGTCTAAACCAGTGGTTCTCTTTAGAGGTGGTGCCAACCCTTAGCAGGCATTTGGGAGACCTGTGGGCATGTTTTGGTGTCCACAATAACAGGAGATGTGGCTTATCAGCCAGTGCTACTGGTCTACGAGTGGGACACTCCCCACTCACAGTGAACGGGACATTCCCGCACAGTGAATAATTTTCTACGTACCTTACAATTTTTGAGCATGCCAAAGTTTTAACTAGTAAAAAATAAAACAAAACTGGTTTTACTGCTCTGAGCCCAGAATCTAAACTAAAGGTCTTTGTATGGTTTTAACATACACTGACCTCAGAAAATCTAATTCTCACATAATATGAAAGAAAAATTAAACCTTCTCGGGCTCTGAAATTCTAGCTGATAATAAAACCATTTCCCTAGACATTTAAAAAAATATTTTTAAATTGGAGAATAATTGCTTTACAATATTGTGTTGACTTCCACCATACATCAACATGAATCAGCCATAAGTATATATATGTCCCCTCCCACCCCATCCCACTCTCTAAATTGTCACAGAGCACTGGCTGGAGCTCCCTGTTCCTGTACAAAACTTCCCACTAGTTACCTATTTTCCATATGGTCGTGTATATATGTCAATGCTACTCTCTCAATTTGTCCTGCCCTCTCCTTCCCCCGCTGGGTCTAAAATCTGTTCTCTATGTCTGTGTCTCTATTCCTGCCTTTTAAATAGTTTCATCTGTATCATTTTTCTAGACTCCATATACATAGCTTAATACACCAAATTTGTTTTTCTCCTTCTGACTTTCTTCACTCTGTTTAACAGGCTCTAGGTTCAGCCATCTCACTAGAACTGACTCAAATGCATTCCTTTTTGTGGCTGAGTAATATTCCATTGCATATATCCTTAGACATTTTGGCATTTCATTTCTAATTAAAAATTGAAATGGAAGTACAAACTAATTTACCTAGTATGCTCTCAGAAGAGGGGCAAGCAGCATCAATGATGCAAATGAAAAGAATACAATAGGGAACTGTGCAGACATGGTGGCAAAATCTACGAATCTAGTGCAAGAATCTTAAGACCTCAGACAGACTTGAGACCAGAATACTCGTGACAGAAGCAGTCTATGACTGGGATGCATATGCTAGAAACAATCCAGTACCAATGCACACAGACTTCAAAGAACAGAGTGGACTATATTAGGAATCTAGGTTGTTTGGACAGACTGAAAATTCAAGTCATTTACAAATACAGTGATGAAAGGTTTGAAATTCAGGAGGCAGTCTATGAAGCACAGAACAGAAAATTAAACAAGACTATTAAGAATCAGAGCATTTATCTCTGGGCTTTCTATTTTGTTCCATTGATCTATATTTCTGTCTTTGTGCCAGTACCATACTGTCTTGATGACTGTGGCTTTGTAGTAGAGCCTGAAGTCAGGTAGGTTGATTCCTCTAGTTCCATTCTTCTTTCTCAAGATAGCTTTGGCTATTCAAGGTTTTTTGTATTTCCATACAAATTGTGAAATTATTTGTTCTAGCTGTGTGAAGAATACCGTTGGTAGCTTGATAGGGATTGCATTGAATCTATAAATTGCTTTGGGTAGTATACTCATTTTCACTATATTGATTCTTCCAATCCATGAACATGGCATATTTCTCCATCTATTAGTGTCCTCTTTGATTTCTTTCACCAGTGTTTTATAGTTTTCTATATATAGGTCTTTAGTTTCTTTAGGTAGATATATTCCTAAGTATTTTATTCTTTCCGTTGCAATGGTGAATGGAATTGTTTCCTTAATTTCTCTTTCTGTTTTCTCATTATTAGTGTATAGGAATGCAAGGGATTTCTGTGTGTTGATTTTATATCCTGCAACTTTACTATAATCATTGATAAATCCATGCACATATGGACACCTTATCTTTGACAAAGGAGGCAAGAATATACAATGGAGAAAAGACAATCTCTTTAACAAGTGGTGCTGGAAAAACTGGTCAACCACTTGTAAAAGAATGAATCTAGAGCACTTTCTAACACCATACACAAAAATAAACTCAAAATGGATTAAAGATCTAAACATAAGACCAGAAACTATAAAACTCCTAGAGGAGAACATAGGCAAAACACTCTCCGACATACATCACAGCAGGATCCTCTGTGACCCACCTCCCAGAATATTGGAAATAAAAGCAGAAATAAACAAATGGGACCTAATTAAAATTAAAAGCTTCTGCACAACAAAGGAAACTATAAGCAAGGTGAAAAGACAGCCTTCAGAATGGGAGAAAATAATAGCAAATGAAGCAACTGACAAACAACTAATCTCAAAAATATACAAGCAACTCCTACAGCTCAATTCCAGAAAAATAAATGACCCAATCAAAAAATGGGCCAAAGAACTAAATAGACATTTCTCCAAAGAAGACATACAGATGGCTAACAAACACATGAAAAGATGCTCAACATCACTCATTATCAGAGAAATGCAAATCAAAACCACTGTGAGGTACCATTTCACACCAGTCAGAATGGCTGCGATCCAAAAGTCTACAAGCAATAAATGCTGGAGAGGGTGTGGAGAAAAGGGAACCCTCTTACACTGTTGGTGGGAATGCAAACTAGTACAGCCACTATGGAGAACAGTGTGGAGATTCCTTAAAAAACTGGAAATAGACCTGCCTTATGATCCAGCAATCCCACTGCTGGGCATACACACTGAGGAAACCAGAAGGGAAAGAAACACGTGTACCCCAATGTTCATCGCAGCACTGTTTATAATAGCCAGGACATGGAAGCAACCTAGATGTCCATCAGCAGATGAATGGATAAGAAAGCAGTGGTACATATACACAATGGAGTATTACTCAGCCATTAAAAAGAATACATTTGAATCAGTTCTAATGAGGTGGATGAAACTGGAGCCTATTATACAGAGTGAAGTAAGCCAGAAAGAAAAACACCAATACAGTATACTAACACATATATATGGAATTTAGAAAGATGGTAGCAATAACCCTGTATACAAGACAGCAAGAGACACTGATGTATAGAACAGTCTTTTGGCTCTGTGGGAGAGGGAAAGGGTGGGATGATTTGGGAGAATGGCATTGAAATACGTATAATATCATATATGAAACGAGTCACCAGTCCAGGTTCGATGCACGATACTGGATGCTTGGGGCTGGTGCACTGGGACGACCCAGAGGGATGGTATGGGGAGGGAGAAAGGAGGAGGGTTCAGGATGGGGAATACATGTATACCTGTGGCGGATTCATTTCAATATTTGGCAAAACCAATAAAATATTGTAAAGTTTAAAAATAAAATAAAATTAAAAAAAAATAAAATAGAATAAAGTAAAAAAAAAAAAAAAAAAAGAATCAGAGCATTGTAAGCCCATTCACGGAAGACTAAACAGTTTATAATTTAGACAGTGGGTGTGGACAGTAACAGAAACAAGGACATTATAACAATCCTTTATTTCAACCACAGTATCAGGAACTGTTCTCCACATCTATAATCCATTTCTACTCTAGATTTTTTTTTTTTTTACATATTGGGAAAGTAACCCTAATAAAGTCATTTTCCTCTCAACTAGGAAAGGTTAAATAAATTGTAGTTAGACTAACAAATGAATTTCATCTGTCAAGGTTGTACATGCGTGCTATGTTACTTGAGTCATGTCCCACTCTTTGTGACACTATGCACCATAGCTCACCAGGCTCCATGGGATTCTCCAGGCAAGAATACTGGAGTGGATTTCCATGCCCTCCTCCAGGGGATCTTCCTAGGGATCAAACCTGCCTCTCTTATGTCTCCTGCATTAGCACGTGGATTCTTTATCACTGAGCCACAGGGGAAGCGCCCCCCATCAAGATTAATTTGGGAAGAAATGCCTGACTTGCCATTTGGCATGTTCTGACTCTTCTTTACATTTTTTACTATTCTATTTCTGACCACCCACAAAATTCTTAGCACACACGAGTCTCATCAAACCTAAGTAATCTATTTTCTTCTTCCCCCATGTATTCTCTTCACCTCTGGAATGTCACTTATTCCAACTGCACTCCATGTGTGTAGTGATCCTCTGTAATGATCCTTTTGTTCCAGACCTCTGACACTGGAGAAAGAACAAAAAGATAAGTCCCTGTCTAGATGAAGACAGTCAAAGAAGCAGGGAGTTGAAATATGGATGATGTAGCTTAGAGCAGAATAAAGAAAAGATGCTTGGGAGCAAACAGAGTAGCGACTAATTGCCTGCCTACATTCATTACCATTAATTCATTCAACTACTACGTATAAAACAACCACAGATGCCAAGCCATGGTTTAAAATTGGTTATGTTGAAAAGAGGACTTGATTTGTGTTTTCTCTGGCTAACCTTATTCCCAGTCCTCCCCCTCTAACTGGTTCTCAGATGTGAATGTACGTCTGGACTACCTAGGGAGCTTGATCAAATACAAATCACTGACATAACACCTCAGAGATGTGAATTCAGGCCATCAGGATATGTCCTGAGGGTCGGGAGATTAGCAGGCAGTCCAGGTGGTTCTGATTTGAGGATCTGACTTTGAGAAAGGCAGCATTAGAACATCATTCTCACAGTGTGCTCCTTGGAGCATCCATATTGGCATCACCTGCAGACTTGTTTAGAAATGCGACAGCCTCACTCCCACCCCAATCCTATTGAATCAGAAACTTTGAGGTCCAACATTTTACTTTAATAAGCCCTGTAAGTGTTATGATGGATATTTAGAATCACACCCTGGAGTGAAGGACTGCTCGAAGCCTGTGAAACAAATCATACAGCTCTGCCTGAGATATTGGCAAAGTGAAACACTTACTACACAGCAGAAATAATATTTCTGCATCTACATCAGGGAACACACTCTATGTCTTTACATATTGCCAAATTCCATTGTCCATGGCAACCAGAATGCCTAGTTAGGACAATGATTTATCCTATATCTTAGAGTCAAGTATTTGAAAGAGACCCTCTGCTCCAGACTCAAGGACTAACAAAATCTTGGTACTCAGACAGGTCACCAGCTGGCCAAGTACTATGTAATGGAGTATAGCATTTCATCCCAGCAATGGGCCCACCTGAGAAGTACCCTGTAATTTTTCCCAGTGAGTGCCTGGAGCAGGACTTTTCACATAAAGGGGAAGTTATAAATGGACTTGGTGGTAGTTTGGTAAAATGTTTAAAACAATCACAGAGCTTGTAAGAGCAAAATTTTAGCTACAAAAGTATTCCTTGTCAAAAAGAAAAAAATAAAAGCAACTCAAACGAAATACCTAATGCCCTGACACATTTTCTAAAATAAAAATTACTCCGTGATCTTCTTAATTCATTTCAGAGAATATAATTTCTTACAATAAGATTGAAAATCATCATTGTGAAGTTTGTGAATTCACACACACACACACACACTCCTTCCTTAATTTCCATGCAGTCTCTCTTGTCATGATTATAAAGGTCAAATACAAACTCTTCTCTAAAAATGTGCCTATGAAAATATGCTATTAAGCACACTATAGAAACTATGATCAGTGATGAAGAGCTTTTTCACCAGTTGTATATTTTAATATATTCTTGGTTCATATCCCAGAACTAATGATTTGAACCCAAGAAGGGAAGAACCAAAAATTCATATTAGAAAGGCATGAGTGCGTGTTCAGTCATATTTGACTCTTTGTGACCCCATGGACTGTAGCCCACAGGGCTCCTTGGTCCATGGGATTTCTCAGGCAAGAATACTGGAGTGTATTGCCATTTACTACTCCAGGGGATCTTCCTGAGCTAGGGATAGAACCCACATCCCCTGAGTCTCCTGCATTGGCAGGCAGATTCTTTAGCACTGCACCACCCAGAAAGCCCACTGGAAAGTTGGTTAAGGCCAATAGATTAAGGCAGAGATTCTGATGTTTTAATATAGATCAGAACTTCCTGAGAAGCTTATAAAACAGATTGCTGAGCTCCACCAAAAAGTTTCTGATTCAGTGGAACTAAGACAAGACCAAGAGTTTGTTTTCCTAACAAGCTTCACAAACTTCAAGAACCACTACTTTGAAGAACAGTAGATGTAAGAGATCTCACCACTCAAAAAGGGCTAGTTGGAGAGGCCAAAACTCAGAGAAATGCAGGTTAAACCAAGTAAACAAAGGATGTGGAAGTTAAAAATAATGCCAAGATGACTTTCCTTGGTACCAGCACCCCTATAACAGGCCTGGATGTCATATTCCCTAGAATATGTTCTGCTACCTCACAGGTGCAATATAGTGCCCAGTCAACTTTACCTCATTTATCTCATGGAAATAAACATTCCATGACCTATTTATATTAAATTTATATAAAACATGGGAGGAATGTATGAAATTCACAAGTATTCATACATGCTCATCAAAATGAAAAGTCTCTTTCCAGAGAAGAAGCTAAAATGTTGATGAAATTAATTATAAATAAGAAATATTATGTTAAAAATGATATATATCACAGTGGTAACATTTGGAGGTCAATACAGCTCAAAATAACTACAGGTTTAGAATAGTCTATTCTATTATTGGGTTAGGGTGGATGGATGTGAGAGTTGGACTGTGAAGAAGGCTGAGTGCTGAAGAATTGATGCTTTTGAACTGTGGTGTTGGAGAAGACTCTTGAGAGTCCCTTGGACTGCAAGGAGATCCAACCAGTCCATTCTGAAGGAGATCAGCCCTGGGATTTCTTTGGAAAGAATGATGCTAAAGCTGAAACTCCAGTACTTTGGCCACCTCATGCGAAGAGTTGACTCATTGGAAAAGACTCTGATGCTGGGAGGGATTGGGGGCAAGAGGAGAAGGGGACGACAGAGGATGAGATGGCTGGATGGCATCACCGACTCGATGGACATGAGTTTGAGTGAACTCCGGGAGTTGGTGATGGACAGGGAGGCCTGGCGTGCTGCGATTCATGGGGTCGCAAAGAGTCTGACATGACTGAGCAACTGATCTGATCTGATTCTATTATTGACTCAAATTATTTTTTAAAGTATTTAACTCATTCTGTCACCAAATACTAATCTTATATTTAAATGACTTGACAATTTACTTGATACAGACATAATAGAATTTTCTTTGAAAAAATTCAAAACAAATTCATTTCCTCCCTGTCCCCCATCTGCCAAAAAAAAAATGTTTAAGCTAAATTAAAAGAAGACTTTTTTGTTACTAGCAGTTTGGTAGGCAGAAAGGAAATCTGAATAGAACCTGTTCTGTGAAAAGACTGCATATTACAGAGAACTATAAAAAAAAGGGGGGGCCTTGTTTCATGATTGCCCATCATCGGTTCAGTGGCTAGCACATTGCTTTGGAGTTTGCAAAGAAAAATGTCCCACGTTACTGATCCTATCTTGCAAATGTCCAAAGCCTTGGTTGCATTTTTCTCAAATTTAATAACCTGTATGCCATCCCCTCCCCATTTTCACTTGTGCATGGCTGGCCAATGTTACTGCCAGTCAGTTCCTGAGCAGGAAGCATTAAGGTTTAAGAATTTTTAGATGTTAAGTTTCTTTAGTTTCTCTTGAATGACATAACTGAAAAGATCATCAGGCCTGGGTTAATTCTGCACTTAATATCTATAAAACCAAGCAATTTTATTGTTTCATTCATTTATTATTTATATTCTGTGTGGTTTCAAAAAGGATTTGTGCAGTTCACCATAAAAGATATAGAAACAATAAAACCATTAAATCCACTTTTAAGAGCAAATGTCAAATAAAGCAGGCTGAGAGATGATAGTTTTACCAGAAGACTTAAGTTACGAATGCCTACTGTCTGGAACACAAAAGTTAGTGTCCTGCTTACAGCAAGCCAAAGAAAAGCATGACAACAACAAAACCACAGTGAGTGGCAAGTTCTGATTTGCTAATTTCATGAAGTATATCATACAATCAGATCAGTCGCTCAGTCGTGTCCGACTCTTTGCGACCCCATGAATCGCAGCACGCCAGGCCTCCCTGTCCATCACCAACTCCCGGAGTTCACTCAAACTCATGTCCATCGAGTCGGTGATGCCATCCAGCCATCTCATCCTCTGTCGTCCCCTTCTCCTCTTGCCCCCAATCCCTCCCAGCATCAGAGTCTTTTCCAATGAGTCAACTCTTCGCATGAGGTGGCCAAAGTACTGGAGTTTCAGCTTTAGCATCATTCCTTCCAAAGAAATCCCAAGGCTGATCTCCTTCAGAATGGACTGGTTGGATCTCCTTGCAGTCCAAGGGACTCTCAAGAGTCTTCTCCAACACCACAGTTCAAAAGCATCAATAGTTCATAGGAAAAGCAAAAGTTCTCCAGCACTCAACCCTAAGGGAAAAAATATTCAACAGTTCTTTATATAACCCTGGAATCAACAAATAGGCAGTAGATACAGCATTTTTTCATCAAAGATATAGAACTCTGCTCCATACAAGTCATATGATATCAGTCCTCAATAAGGCAGGGGGAGAAAGATGAACCAGCATTAATCACTTACCAAGTAAAGGTGAACTTCATATTCTGTTAGATACTATATTCAACACTAACAACAGGTGGGGGAAGTGGCATATAGAGTTGTTAATTGGCTCAAAGTCTTGATACTATTAATTACTAATAGTTGTACCAATTAGTATGAATTTAAGTTTGTCCAAATCCAAAACATGCAGTTTTCTTTTACTAAACTATTCATTTGTTCAGCTAAAATAACTTAGAACGGTGATGTCATTTTCTTAGGAAAAACTGAGCTGTATGAACAGAGCTTAAGAGAGATGAATGAGTAACACATCCTACTCTTTCATTGATCAATTGTCTCAGTCTGGAGTTTGAAGTTCATTGAACAGTTCAGGATTGAAGTAGACAGTCTTGTGTTGGTGATGGAAATCTGGATTTTCAGAGCTGCCCAGAAAATGTATTTGTTAAACACTTGAAGTGAAAGTGAAAGTCACTCAGTCATGTCCGACTCTTTGCGACCCCATGGACTGTACAGTCCATGGAATTCTCCAGGCCAGAATACTGGTGTGGGCAGCCTTTCCCTTCTCCAGGGGATCTTCCCAACCCAGAGATCAAACCCAGATCCCCTGCATTTAATGTGGATTCTTTACCTGCTGAGCCACAAGGGAAGCCCAAGAATACTGGAGTGGGTGTTAGATGCTTTGTGCCAGGCACTATTGAAGATGCTCTGGATGTGATGTCGAGCTAGCTCAACAGGATAGCCAAGATGAGTCCACTACAAAACACATCTCCAGAAAATGAACTGGTCAATCTGTTAGATAGTACTTTAGCATTGATATTTGGATACTGAAAACTATCTGCCAAAAGTGATGATTCTGCTTTTGACACAAGTGATAATGAGCTCTTTAGTCTTGTAGTTATGACCAATATATTGAATTGCTCATAATGTCCCTCCATGATTGAAATATAAAGTCAGCAGGAACAATGCCTGCTACTCTGTTTGTTATGCCAGAAAGGAATGTGTTGAATCCATTTAAAATCTGAATCACATAATCTACATATGAGTTTTAAAGGGTAGATTTGAGACAATATTTAATGACATTAAGGATGATTAAGGTTTCTGAAAAAGGAATTGTGGTTTTGGACAGTGAATTTTAAATCATTAAAACTAGGCTCAAAAACACCTTTATTAGTCAAAATAGGAACCATTATAATCAACATATTTCTGCCAATAAGAAATATGTTTGTTTATTCCTGCAGCATAAAAATCCTTGCTTTGGGATTCAATGAACTCTTAGAAAGCATTTTCTGCATCCTGCTGGTTATGGAAGCATTTTTCCTGCAAAAAGTTCTCAAGATGCTTGAAGAAGTGGTAGTCAGTTGGCAAGAGGTCAGGTGAATATGGTGGACGAGGCAAAACTTCAAAGCCCAATTCATTCAACTTTTGAAGCATTGGTTGTGTGACATGTGGTCGGGTGTCATTGTGGAGAACAATCAGGCCCTTTCTGTTGACCACTGCCAGCTGCAGGCATTGCAGTTTTTGGTGCATCTCATCGATTTGCTGAGCATCCTTCTCAGATGTAGTGGCTTCACCAAGATTCAGAAAGCTGTAGTGGATCGGATGGGCAGCAGACCACCAAACAGTGACCATGACCTTTTTGGGGAGGTGCAAGTTTGGCTTTGGGAAGTGCTTTCGAGCTTCTTCTTGGTCCAACCACTGAACTGGCCATTGCCAGTTGTCGTATAAAATCCACTTTTAGTGGCATGTTACAATCTGATCAAGAAATGGTTCATTGCTTTTGCATAGGATAAGAAAAGATAACACTTCAAAAGAACAAATTTTTTGATTTTCAGTCAGCAAAGATTGAAGACAGGAGGAGAAGGGGATGACAGATAATGAGAGGGTTGGATGACTCACTGGATATGAGTTTGAGCAAACTCTCCAGGAGGTGGTGAAGGACAGGGAAGCCTGGAGTGCTGCAGTCCATGGGGTCACAAAAAAATCAGACATAACTTAGCGACTGAGCAACAACACGAGGCACCCACGTATTGAGGTTTTTCACCTTTTCAATTTGTTTTAAATGCTGAGCAACCATAGAACAGTCAACAGTGAGTTCTTCGGCAGCTTCTTGTGTAGTTGTAAGGGGATCAGATTCAATGATCCTCTCAGTTGGTTGCTGTCACCTTCCGACGGCCAGCCAATGCACTCCTCATCTTCAAGGCTTTCATCTCTTTTGCAAAAGTTCTTAAAGTATCACTGCACTGTACTTTCATTAGCAGTTCCTGGGCCAAATGCCTTATGGATGTTGCGAGTTGTCTTTGCTGCTGTATGACCCATTTTGAATCCGAATAAGAAAATCACTTGAATTTGCTTTTGGCCTAACATCATTCCCCTAGTTAAAAATAAATATAAAATAAACAGCAAGTAATAAGTCATTAGCAAAAAAAAAAAGTGAAAAATGCACATTAAAATGATGTACAGAATAACATTTATTTAAGAATGCATTCCAGTATCTAACAGCAAAGTTTAACAATGTAAAAACAGAATTATTTTTGCATGAACCTAAATAGATTTTGTTCTGTCCTGAGCATATTTTCCCCATTCAACTTCTTGAAGTGTTTCCACTTTAAGAGGAAGACTGCAGTATGGAATCTATATCAATTTTATGTTGGTTGGCCCAGAGACTCTTACTCTGTGGAATCAATGGCTTGTTACAAATCAGTAATGCAGTAAAAACTCTTAAAGACTTTTGTTTAATCACTATTTTCACTTACGTGAAAAAGTATATAACAGTAATCAATAACAGGACAGGCATGGCTTCTGCCTGCCTGTTCTTTGTATATAACGGAAGATAACTAATACTGCTTGAATACTTACTAAGTACCATGCTTATATTAGCACCAGATGCTGTGTTAGTGAAGTCGCTCAGTCGTGCCCGACTCTTTGCGACCCCATGGATAGTAGCCTGCACCAAGCTCCTCCGTCCATGGGATTTTCAAGGCAAGAGTACTGGAGTGGGTTGCCATTTCCTTCTCCAGGGAATCTTCCCAACCCAGGGATCGAACCCAGGTCTCTCACATTGTCGACAGACACTTTACCATCTGAGCCAAAAACACACAAAGACTTAAGTATTTTCATTTTGCACTTGAGAAATCCTAGACTGGGTACTTCAGCAAAGGGTAACAGTACAACCTTTATCTATGAATCATTACTGTGAGGCCTTGGGCAAGCTTTTAACAATCTTAGCCTTAGTCCTTTTATATGGAATGCCAGCAACATATGCATATCTTGGAAATAATGTAAGTTTCATTCCAGTTCACCATAATAAAAAAAGAAGAGAGAGAGTCACATGGATTTTCTGGCTTCCCAGTGCATATAAAAGTTGTGTTTACACTATACTGTAGTCTCTTAAGTATGCAATAGTATTGTGTCTAAACTCCAATGAGCATGAAGTGAATCATAGTCTTTCAGCTGGTGGAAGCTCTTGTCATGTCATTGGTGACTGCTGACTGATCAGGGTGGTGGCTGCTGAAGGTTGAGGGGCTGTGGAAATTTCTCAAAGTAAGACAACAATAAAGTTTGCCACATCAACTGACTTCCTTTCACAAATGATTTATTCGTAGCATACAGAGCAGTTTCATAACATTTAACCCACAGTAAAACTTCTTTCAAAATTGGAGTCAATCCTCTCAAACACTGCTGCTGCCTTATCAACTACGTTTACACTTCAGTTCAGTTGCTCAGTCGTGTCCGCCTCTTTGCCACCTCATTGCCGCAGCACACCAGGCTTCCCTGTCCATCACCAACTCCCGAAGTTTGTTCAAATTCATGTCAAGTCGGTGATGCCATCCAACCATCTCATCCTCTGTCGTCCCCTTCTCCTCCTGCCTTCAATCTTTCCCAGCATCAGGGTCTTTTCAAATGAGTCAGTTTTTCGCATTAGGTGGCCAAACTGCTGGATTTTCACCTTCAGGATCAGTCCTTTCAATGAATATTCACAAATGATTTCCTTTTGGATTGACTGGTTGTATCTCCTTGCAGTCCAAGGGACAATACCACAGTTCAAAAGCATCAATTCTTTGGCATTCATCATTGGTCCATCTCTCACATCCAGACATGACTACTCAAAAAACCATAGCTTTGACTAGATGAACCTTTGTCGGCAAAGTAATGTTTCTGCTTTTTAACATGCTGTCTAGGTTGGTCATAGCTTTTCTTCCAAGGAGCAAGGGTCTTTTAATTTCATGGCTGCGGTCACCATCTGCAGTGATTTTGGAGCCCTCCCCCAAAATAAAGTCTGTCACTGTTTCCACTGTTTCCCCATCTATTTCCCATGAAGTGATGGAACCAGATGCCATGATCTTAGTTTTCTGAATGTTGAGTTTTAAGCCAGATTTTTCACTCTCCTCTTTCACTTTCATCAAGAGGCTCTTTAGTTCTCTGCTTTCTGCCATGAGGGTAGTGTCATCTGCATATCTGAGGTTATTAATATTTTTCCCAGCAATCTTGATTATAGCTTGTGCTTCATCCAGCCTGCCATTTCGCATGATATATTCTGCATATAATTTAAATAAGCAGAGTGACAATATACAACCTCAACATACTCCTTTCTCTGTTTGGAACCAGTCTGTTGTTCCATGCCCAGTTCTAACTGTTGCTCCATGACCTACATACAGATTTCTCAGGAGGCAGGTCAGGTGGTCTGGTATTCCCATCACTTGAAGAATTTTCCACACTTTGCTGTGATCCACACAAAGACTTTGGCATAGCCAATAAAGCAGAAATAGAAGTTTTTCTAAAACTCTCTTGTTTTTTCCATGATCCAGTGGATGTTGGCAATTTGATCTCTGGTTCCTCTGCCTTTTGTAAATCCAGCTTGAACATCTGAAAGTTCATGGTTCACGTACTATTGAAGTCTGTGTTGGAGAATTTTTAAGCATTTCTTTGTTAGCCTGTGAGATGAGTGCAATTGTGCGGTAGTTTGAGCATTCTTTGCCTTTGCCTTTCTTTGAGATTAGAATGAAAACTAACCTTTTCCAGTCCTGAGGCCACTGCTGAGTTTTCCAAATTTGCTGACATATTGAGTGCAGCACTTTCACAGCATCATCTTTCAGGATTTGAAATAGCTCAACTGGAATTCCAACACCTCCACTAGCTTTGTTAATAGTGATGCTTCCTAAGGCCCACTTGATTTTGTATTCCAGGATGTCTGACTCTAGACCAGGGATCACACCATTGTGGTTATCTGGGTCATGAATATCTTTTTTGTATAGTTCTTTTGTGTATTCTTGCCACCTCTTCTTAATATCTTCTGCTTCTGTTAGGTCCATGCCATTTCTGTCCTTTATTGCGCCCATCTTTGCATGAAATGTTCCCTTGGTATCACTGTTTTCTTGAAAAGATATCTAGTCTTTCCCATTCTATTGTTTTCCTCTATTTCTTTGCATTGATTGTTGAGGAAGTCTTTCTTATCTCTCCTTGCTATTCTTTGGAACTCTGCATTCAAATGGGTGTATCTTTCTTTTTCTCCTTTGCCTTTCATTTCTTTTCTTTTCTCAGCTATTTGTAAGGCCTCCTCAGGCAACCATCTTGCCTTTTTGCATTTTTTTTTTCCCTTGGGGATGGTCTTCATCCCTGCCTCCTGTACAATGTCATGAACCTCATTCCATAGTTCTTCAGGCATTCTATGTATCAGATCTAGTCTATTGAATCTATTTTTCACTTCTACTATATAATTGTAAGCAACTTGATTTAGGTCATACCTGAATGGCCTAGTGGTTTTCCCTACTTTCTTCAATTTAAATGTGAATTTGGCAATAAGGAGTTCATGATCTGAGCCACAGTCAGCTCCCAGTCTTGTTTTTGCTAACTGTATAGAGCTTCTCCATCTTTGGCTGCAAATAATATAATCAATCTGATTTCATTATTGACCATCTGGTGATGTCCATGTACAGAGTCTTCTCTTCTGTTGCTGGAAAAGGGTGTTTGTTATGACCAGTGCATTCTCTTGACAAAACTCTATTAGCCTTTGCCTTGCTTCATTTTGTATTCCAAAGTCAAATTTGCCTGTTACTCCAGGTGTTTCTTGACTTCCCACCATTACATTCCATTCCCCTATAATGAAAAGGACATCTTTTGGGGGTTTAGTTCTAGAAGGTTTTATAGGTATTAGTAGAAGCATTCAACTTCACCTTCTTCAGCATTACTGGTTGGGGCATACACTTGGATTACTGAATGTAAACTATTTTTTACATTATATTCTAAATCCTTTGTTGCCATTTCAACACTCTTCAAAGAAAATCACCAGGAGTAGCTGCCTTCTCAAGAAACTACTTTTTTTGTTCATCCCTAAGAAGCAATTGCTCATCTGTTAAAGTTTTATCATGAAATGGTGGCAATTCAGTCACATCTTCAGGCTTCACTTCTAATTCTAGTTCTCCTGATTTTCCACTACAGGAATCTTCAGTTCTTCCCTCCACTGAAGTCTGAAACCGTTCAAAGTTATCCAGGAGGGTTAGAATCAACTTCCTCTAAACTCCTGTTTAATTGATATTCTGACCTTGTCCCATGAATCACAGATATTCTCAATGACAACTAGAATAATGAATCCTTTCCAGAAGATTTTAAATCTACTTTTCCCAGATCCACCAGAAAAATCACTGTTTATGGCAGCTCTGTCCTTTCAAAATGCCTTAAATAATAAGACTTGAAAGTGGAAATCATTCCTTGGTCCATGACCTCCAAAATGGATGCCGTGCTAGCAGGCATGAAAACATTAATTTCACTGTACATATCCATCAGAGCTCTTGGGTGCCAAGATGCCTTGTTAATGAGCAGTAATATGTCAAAAGGAATCTTTTTTTGAGCAGTAGGTCTCAACAGTGGGCTTAAATTATTTAGTAAACCCTATCATGAATAGATGTGCTGCCATGTAGGCTTTGTTTTTTCATATATAGAGCACAAGCAGAGTAGATATAGCATCCTTCTTAAGGGCCCTAGGATTTCCAGAACGGTAAACAAGCATTGGTTTCAACTTAAAGTCACTGGGTATATTAACCCCTAACAAGACAGTTAGGCTGTCCTTTGAAGCTTTGAAGTCAGGCATTAATTTCTCCTCTATAGCTATGAAAATTGGCTTAAGACACAACGTTCAGAAAACTAAGATCATGGCATCTGGTCCCATCACGTCATGGCAAATAGATGGGGAAATAGCAGAAACAGTGGCAGACTTTATTTTGGGGGGCTCCAAAATCACTGCAGATGGTGACTGCAGCCATGAAATTAAAAGACCCTTGCTCCTTGGAAGAAAAGCTATGACCAACCTAGACAGCATATTAAAAAACAGAGACATTACTTTGCCAACAAAGGTCTGTCTAGTCAAAGCTATGATTTTTTTGAGTAGTCATGTATGGATGTGAGAGTTGGACTATAAAGAAAGCTGAGTGCCGAAGAACTGATGCTTTTGAACTGTAGTGTTGGAGAAGACTCTTGAAAGTCTCTTGGACTGCAAGGAGATCAAGCCAGTCAATCCAAAAGGAAATCATTCCTGAATATTCATTGGAAGGACTGATGCTGAAGCTGAAACTCCAATACTTTGGCCACCCTGATGTGAAGAACTGACTCCTTGGAAAAGACCCTGATGCTGGGAAAGATTGAAGGCAGGAGGAGAAGGGGATGACAGAGGATGAGATGGTTGGATGGCATCACTGACTTGATAGACATGAGTTTGAGCAAGCTTTGGGACTTGGTGATGGACAGGAAAGCCTGGCCTGCTGCAGTCCATGGGGTTGCAAAAAGTCGGACATGACTGAGCAACTGAACTGAATTGACTGACTCTTTGGCAGTTTCCTCATTTCTCTCAGCCTTCGTAGAATTGAAGGAACTTAAGATCTTGCTCTGGATTAGGTTTTGGCTTCAGGGAATGTTGTGGCTGGCTAAATCTTCTTTCCAGACCAGTAAAACTTCTTCCATACCAGAAATAAGGATGTTTCATTTTCTTATCATTCATGTGTTCAGTGGAGTAGTGATTTTAATTTCCCTCAAGAACTTTTCCTTTGCATTCATAACTTGGCTAACTTTTTGGCAAAAGAGGCCTAACTTTTGGCTGATCTCAGCTTATAATGGCCTTCCCTCATAGCTCAGATGGTAAAGAATCCGCCTGCAATGCAGGAGACCCTGGCTTGATTCCTGGGTCGGGAAGATCCCCTGGAGAAGCGATAGGCTACCCAGTCCAGTATTGTTGGTCTTCCCTTGTGGCTCAGCTGGTAAAGAATCTGCCTGCAATGCAGGAGATCTGGGTTTGATCCCTAGGTTGGAAAGATCCCCTGGAAAAGAGAAAGGCTACCCATCCCAGTATTTTGACCTGGAGAATTCCATGGACTATACAGTCCATGGGGTCACAAAGAGTTGGACACGACTGAGCAATTTTCACTTTCACTTTCAGCTTATAATGACTTCCTCACCAAGCTTAATCATTTCTAGCTTTTAATTAAAAAGTGTCTCCAGACACTGCTATAAAATCAGTGTACAGCCAACAGGTTTCAGAATGGCCAGGTAATAAAATATTTTTCTATCATTTGTGGTGGAGACAGTCAGTTCTCTGTGGATACTCATGTGCTCTACTACATTTCCCAGCCTCCCTTGCAGTTCTATTGGGGCATTTCTGGCCAAGGGATTACAAACAGAAGTGGCAGGTGCCACCTAATGCATTTAGTAGGCGTCTTGAGCTTTTTCAGAATGAGTTAGAGATGTATTGAGTATATAACCAGATAAATATTTACCTTTAGAGAAGATAAACAAAAGAAGAGTTGAATAACATATTTCTGCTTAGTACTGGTTTTAGAACTCAGAATGAAAGTGGACATTACTCTTCTTAATCTACTGAAAAATTTCACCTTTGCTAAAATTTTAGCCTTTGAACCCCAACCTCAATAATAGCTTTGCAGAAGAGCAAAATTATCACTTCATATAAATTTTTTGAAATCTTACACCAGAAGGGTAATGAAATTAAAATAGTGTATTTAAGGAATTGGGTTTCCCTGGTACTCAGATGGTAAAGAATCTACCTGCAATGCAAGAGCCCCAGGTTCAATCCCTGGGTTGGGAAGATCCCTGGAGAACAGAATATCTACCCACTAATTAGTTGACATCTTAGGAACACTTATATAGATTAAAGTGGAATCCACAAATTGGTGCTTTTCTGACAGAGCATTAAAGTAATGCTCACCAGGCTTCAGCAGTACGTGAACTGTGAACTTCCAGATGTTCAAGCTGGTTTTAGAAAAGGCAGAGGAACCAGAGATCAAATTGCCAACATCCGCTGGATCATGGAAAAAGCAAGAGAGTTCCAGAAAAACATCTATTTCTGCTTTATTGACTATGTCAAAGCCTTTGACTGTGTGGATCACAATAAACTGTGGAAAATTCTGAAAGAGATGCGAATACCAGACCACCTGACCTGCCTCTTGAGAAACCTGTATGCAGGTCAGGAAGCAGCAGTTGGAACTGGACATGGAACAACAGACTGGTTCCAAAAAGGAAAAGGAGTTCGTCAAGGCTGTATATTATCACCCTGCTTATTTAACTTCTATGCAGAATACATCATGAGAAACGCTGGGCTGGAGAAAGCACAAGATGGAATCAAGATTGCCAGGAGGAATATCAATAACTTCAGATATGCAGACGACACCACCTTTATGGCAGAAAGTGAAGAAGAACTAAAGAGCCTCTTGATGAAAGTGAAAGAGGAGAGTGAAAAAGTTCGCTTAAAACTCAACATTCAGAAAACTAAGATCATGGCATCTGGGCACATCACTTCATGTAAATAGATGGGGAAACAGTGGCTGACTTCATTTTTTGGGGCTCCGAAGTCACTGCAGATGGTGACTGCAGCCATGAAACTGAAAGACACTTACTCCTTGGAAGGAAAGTTATGAACAACCTAAACAGCATATTAAAAAGCAGAGACATTACTTTGTCAACAAATGTCCATCTAGTCAAGGCTATGGTTTTTCCAGTGGTCATGTATGGATGTGAGAGTTGGACTATAAAGAAAGGTGAGTGCCAAAGAAATGATGCTTTTGAACTGTGGTGTTGGAGAAGACTCTTGAGAGTCCCTTGGACTGCAAGGAGATCCAACCAGTCCATTCTAAAGGAAATGAGTCCTTGGTGTTCATTGGAAGGGCTGATGTTGAAGCTGAAGCTCCAATATTTTGGCCACCTGATGTGAAAAGCTGACTCATTTGAAAAGACCCTGATGTTGGGAAAAATTGAAGGCAGGAGGAGAAGGGGGTGACAGAGGATGAGATGGTTAGATGGCATCACCGACTCAATGGACATGAGTTTGGGTAAACTCCGGGAGTTGGTGATGGACAGGGAGGCCTGGCGTGCTGCGGTTCATGGGGTCACAAAGAGTCAGACACGACTGAGTGACTGAACTGAACTGACAGAGCATTATTAACCAAACACTGAAAACCACAGATAATTCTGGGATCTTTTACAGCACAATTATTTTGACAGATATAAGCAATAACTTCATTTAATCTTATTACTACCTCAACCATAATTGCTCTCCTAATATTGAGCTACATTTACATTCAGGTTAAGATCATTCAACAAGAAGTCAAACCTGAACTTTTACATGCTTCAAGCAAACCAAACACATACTCACATAAACCAATAGAGAAGTTTATCATTACAGAACCAAATCTTAGGTAGTAGCTATGCATTTTTGTTAGATAGTATTTAGTAGCATAACAGAATCTACTTACTAACTGGAATAATTACTTAATAAATCTATAAAAAAAGCCTGCCCGAGGTATAAGACATAAGTGTAACACTAAAGTCACTCTTTTGAAATCTGTGTAAAAGTTAAGTTTTTGTTTATTTAGAATGGCCACCATCTATGGCTAGGAAAATTATTATTACTATATATACACACATAGCAATTTGTTATCCAGACATTAGAGTAACAAAATAAAATTTAGTTACCTTGTCAGATAGTAATATTTTATATCTATTAAGAAAAGTGTTGCTTTAACTAGAAAATTCAGCATGCTCAGTCTTGGCCATTATATCTAACAAGGGGCTATACCAAAAAACACTAACTTCTGAAGACACTGAAGAACAATTTTGACATTAAGAACTCTACAAAGAGACTGCTATTTATGTCATTACCCAGTAATATTTTAGACCTTATACATCACTACTGTCCTTTGGAATTTATATAAAAGTCTTCTTTTTTTCCTACTGGTGACCAAAAGAATCTTAGGCTTCTTTGCTTTTAATTATAGTATTTTGGTTCTGAGTCCTATTTAGTCGCTACTCAGTTCAGTTAAAATTCTGTATAACCAATAGAAGATGTCAAAATTCCATGATGAGACTGGATAAAGACATTCTAGTAAAATGGTTCAGGTTTCCAACCCCAGAATAAAACATAATTGAATTCTGTCTTGGTAGTTAACGGCATTGTAAAGACTAAATGAGATAAAGTCTTAGTGAAGTCCTCACAGATAGTAAGCATCTGTTAAGTATTGAGGCGTTTCCTTTTCTGACTTGTTATCGTTTAGCATAGTTATCACTGAGGTTTTAACTCAAAGTGGAATAAGTTTTCTTTATGTTTTAAGCCAAGCTACTCCCTACTGTGCTTTAGACTAAATGGTGTGTTCTTTGAGGAGAGTCACCATATCCACCCTGTACCCCTAATTTTTACAAGTTACACGTCCATATTAGAGGTACTCAGTAAAGAAGTGTGTTAGTTGCTTAGTTGTGTTTGACCCTTTACAACCCCATGGGCTGTAGCCCTCCAGGTTCCTCTGTCTGTGGAATTCTCCAGGCAAGAAATACTGGCGTGGGTAGCTATTCCCTTCTCCAGAGGATCTTCCTGACCCAGTGATCAAACATGGGTCTCCTGCATTGCAGGCAGGTTCTTTACCATCTGAAGCACCAGGGAACCCCACTCAGTAAAGATGTGTTGAATAAATGAATGATGGAGCCAATCAATAATCATTCAATGTGTAGATGTCTCCAAGCAAAGAAGGCCCAAAGAGTTTCTGTGTCACAGCAAAAAAGCAGATCACTGAGCTCAGTCTCTTTATTTCTAGTGTTACATAAACCCATAATTGTTGACTCACTGACATGAACCTCCTGTCTCTTAAGGCTTTCTGAAAATCAAGAAATCATTTTAAATGATTTGTAACCAACTCGAGCATCAATAACAGGATAGGGCAATAAGTTGATAAATTCTTAGATAAATGTTAGATTAATACTTGTGATTAACAAATTAACCAAAATACAAATTAAATATATTCTGGTCCCATCACTTCATGGCAAATAGATGGATAAACAGTGGAAACAGTGGCTGACTTTATTTTTCTGGGCTCCAAAATCACTGCAGATGGTGACTGCAGCCATGAAATTAAAAGACGCTTACTCCTTGGAAGGAAAGTTATGAATAACCTAGACAGCATATTAAAAAGCAGAGACATTACTTTGTCAACAAAGGTCTGTCTAGTCAAGGCTATGGTTTTTCCAGTAGTCATGTATGGATGTGAGAGTTGGACTATAAAGAAAGCTGAGCACCGAAGAATTGATGCTTTTGAACTATGGTATTGGAGAAGACTCTTGAGAGTCCCTTGGACTGCAAGGAGATCCAACCAGCCCATCCTAAAGGAGATCAGTCTTGGGTGTTCATTGGAAGGACTGATGTTGAAGCTGAAACTCCAATACTTTGGCCACCTGATGCGAAGAGCTGACTCATTTGAAAAGACCCTGATCCTGGGAAAGATTGAAGGCAGGAGGAAAAGGGGATGACAGAGGATGAGATGGTTGGATGGCATCACCAACTCAATGGACATGGGTTTGGGTGGACTCCAGGAGTTGGTGATGGACAGGGAGGTCTGGCATGCTGGAGTTCATGGGTTGCAAAGAGTCGGACACGACTGAGCGACTGAACTGAACTGAACTGATGTGCACTTATCAAGATGTTAAGATGTTGGGAAATTGACTTGATTTTCAAAGGTGAGCACATTTCTACTAGTGCTTTTCTGAGTTTTTATTTACCCTCTTTTATTCAAAAAGCACTTATTGAGCATTTCCTGAATTAAGGTAGAATTCTGGGGTTGGAAGACAAGGATGAGGACGCCCTGGCCCTACCCTAGAGGCCATCACCATTGAGCTGGGAAAGCATAAACCTGTACAACCAACGGTAACACAAACTGGGATGTGGTAAATGCTGTAGACACCAGTGGTTTGCATGCGGTTTCCAACATACATTATCTCTCTGTGCATATATTTCTTGGTTAAAACCATGACTCATCTATTCAGTACAGCAGAGTTCCAAAAACAGCAATTTTCACAGATTTTTTCTTAATTCACAGAGTGAAATTTAACAGTTCTTCACTTTTCTACTCAATTGAGAAAAGAGGGCTAATAAAGCTTACCTACAACTCTGGAGAATCAAGAGTTCTGGCACTTTCAATTCCCTGTTGGTCTATATTTTGTAAATGATTTATACAAGGGCAAACTTAAGATTGTTTTTTTATTATCTATGACAAATTCCTCCCCATAATAGAGCAAGAAACCTCCTGCCTGCAAAAGCGGCTTAATGTTTTTAAAGAAAAAAAAATGAAATGAATAGGAGTAGCTAAAAAATTCAATGAATCTCATGTTCTTCAAATAATTCAACAAAGAAATAAGGTTATTTCTACAGTTAACTGACATATTTGCTGTTGATAAGTAACTACCTGGGCAATTTTATTTTCTATATTTTCTGTGATTTCTTTCTTATAACAGTGAAAAACCTGGAAATATGATATAACTTTTTAAAGTTAGAGATTAAGATTCAAGAGACCTAGATTCTGGATATTCTTGTTGTTTAGTCACTAAGCTGCATCCGACTTTTTGTGACCCCATGAGCTGTATAGCCTGCCAGGCTCCTCTATCTATGAGATTTCCCAGGCAAGAATACTGGAGTGCATTGTCATTTCCTTCTCCAGGGACTCTTCCGCACTTAGGGATGGAGTCCATGTCTCCTGCATTGGCAGGCAGATTCTTTTACCACTGAGCCACCAGGGAAGCCCTCCATTTTGGATATACTCAATCCCTAATTGTTGACAAGTTACTTAAAAGTCTTCACATACCACCTGTGAGGCAAGAAGTTGGGAAAAACCTAACCCTACTGTACTTGGTGTTAAATGCCACTGCATACCAGGGATCCATGAGATGTCTCATAAAATGAGAAGCTTCCAAAGCACATAGTTTGAAAGACAACTCAAGCAAATAAATAGATAAAACTCAAATAAATAAATTCTGTATTCATTTAGAGAAAATAAATACACCATTTTCTTTAAATTGCTAGAATAGTAAATGAGGCACACAGCTACAGGAAAGAAAAAATAAACATCATCAAATTAAAATTCTCCATGGAAAGTAAATTAAGCACTCTGAGTCACAACTACAAATATCCTGCTTGCTATGATATTTTTAGGGTTTGTTTTAAGTTATAGAATACACATGTATATTTTCTAGGTATTAAAACTTCACAGTAAGCAAAAAAAAAAAAAAAAAATCAGAGCCATTAAAAAAGTTCTTGCTTCATTTCTTCTTTTTATTCCTTTGCTTTAAACTCTTTAAGAACTCTTCCTAGAAACAGACATTCTGAATCTGTACCCAAATTTGGGGAGATGATTTAAAAATAAATTCAACCTACACACAAGCTTTTTGGATTAAAAATAATAGCTGAAGTTTTAAGATTTTTTGGATACTTTCTTAAATTCAGATTAATCTCAAAATATGTAAAAAATAAACATTTTTTGTTTGCTTTTGGTTTGGTTCTTAAGGGCTAATGCCCATGGTAAATGACTAGGATCATGGACACTAAGGAAATGGCTTACAATCATAAAGCTTGCAAATGGTCCAGATATTCTAACCATAAATTCAGGCCTGCTCGTTTTCCACCAGGGCACTATCACAGCTGCAATTGACTGCATTAACCAAACATGTATCATTCATTCATTCATTATGCAAATATTTGGTGAGAGCCCACCCTCTGCCAGATATTATTGTTAGTACTACAACACAGCTATGTGCAGAGGAGACAAAATCCCAACTATGTGCTGCTAATTATTCAACAACTGGCTGGGGTTGGGGGAGGGAAGAGGACTTATCTGCACGAATTGTTTATTTACATAATGTACATATTCCTATCATGACAGATCTACCAACCCAATATCACTGAACTTAGAGCAGGCAAGAGGTGTGCACGCTCAACGCTTGTGAGCCTTGTCAGCCTGTGGGAGCTCACAGCACATCACTGAAAAACTTCCATGCCCAAGCGAAAAAGGTATTCCAGCAGAGAGAAACAACATGCTAGTCACATATATCAAAAGCTGTCATGGAGGGGACAAAACAGAAAGACAAAGAGGTTGGGTAGGAAGTGTGAGATAGGCAGTGTGGAGTAGGAAGGGGCAATTTTAGATAGGTAAGCAGGAAAGACTCCTCTACAAATGAATATTTGAGCCAAGTTCTGAAGGTAGTGAATGAGTGAGATAAGTGGGCAATAAAGGAAGAGTATTTTAAGGAAGCGTGTCTAGGTGGCAATACCCAAGGCAAAGGCTTAGGTATTTATTTTAAGAATTTTTACCATTAGTGAGGTGGGAAGACATCTCACTGACCGAATGGTTTTTCTGTTTTATTTGTTTTCTTTTTAATCAAGGAGTGACGTGATCTCCCTTATATTTTTCAAATATATCTCTTGATGAAGTTTTGAGAGTAAACCCCTTAAGCTCTTGCAATAACCCAGGCTTGGATCAGAATCAGCTCAGTTCAGTTCAGTAGCTCAGTAGTGTCCGACTCTTTGGGACCCCATGAATCACAGCACGCCAGGCTTCCCTGTCCGCCACCAACTCCCAGAGTTTACCCAAACTCATGTCCATTGAGTTGGTGATGCCATCCAACCATCTCATCCTCTGTTGTTCCCTTCTCCCTCCACCTTCAATCTTTCCCAGCATCAGAGTCTTTTCAAATGAGTCAGCTCTTTGCAACAGGTGGCCAAAGTATTGGAGTTTCAGCTTCAGCATCAATCCTTCCAATGAACACCCAGGACTGATCTCCTTTAGAATGGACTTGTTGGATCTCCTTGCAGTCCAAGAGATTCTCAAGAGTCTTCTCCAACACAACAGTTCAAAAGCATTAATTCTTTGGCACTCAGCTTTCTTTATAGTCCAACTCTCACACCCATACAAGACTACTGGAAAAACCATAACCTTGACTAGATGGACCTTTGTTGGCAAAGTAATGTCTCTGCTTTTTAATATGCTGGCTATGTTGGTCATAACTTTCCTTCCAAGGAGTAGGCATCTTTTAATCTCATGGCTGAAATCACCATCTGCAGTGATTTTGGAGCCCCCCAAAATAAAGTCAGCCACTGTTTCCACTGTTTATCCATCTATTTGCCATGAAGTGATGGGACCAGGTGTCATGATCTTAGTTTTCTGAATGTTGAGCTTTAAACCAACTTTTTCACTCTCCTCTTTCACTTTCATCAAGAGGCTCTTTAATTCTTCATTTTCTGCCATAAGGGTGGCGTCATCTGCATATCTGAGGTTATTGATCTTTCTCCCGGCAATTTTGATTCCAGCTTGTGCTTTGTCTAGCCCAGCGTTTCTCATGATGTATTCTGCATAGAAGTTAAATAAGCAGGGTGACAATATAAAGCCTTGATGTTTTCCTTTTCCTCTTTGGAACCAGTCTGTTGTTCCATGTCCAGTTCTAACTGTTGCTTCCTGACCTGCATACAGGTTTCTCAAGAGGCAGGTCAGGTGGTCTGGTATTCCCATCTCTTTCAGAATTTTCCACAGTTTATTGTGATTCACACAGTCAAAGGCTTTGGCATAGTCAATAAAGCAGAAATAGATGTTTTTCTGGAATTCTCTTTTTTGATGATCCAGTGGATGTTGGCAATTTGATCTCTGGTTCTTCTGCCTTTTCTAAAACCAGCTTGAACATCAGGAAGTTCACGGTTCATATATTGCTGAAGCCTGGCTTGGAGAATTTTAAGCATTACTTTACTAGCATGTGAGATGAGTGCAATTGTGTGGTAGTTTGAGCATTCTTTGGCATTGCCTTTCTTTGGGATTGGAATGAAAACTGACCTTTTCCAGTCCTGTGGCCACTGCTGAGTTTTCCAAATTTGCTGGCATATTGAGTGCAGCACTTTCACAGCATCATCTTTCAGGATTTGAAATAGCTCAACTGGAATTCCATCACCTCCACTAGCTTTGTTCGTAGTGAAGCTTCCTAAGGCCCACTTGACTTCACATTCCAGGATGTCTGGCTCTAGGTCAGTGATCACACCATCATGATTATCTGGGTCGTGAAGATCTTTTTTATACAGTTCTTCTGTGTATTCTTGCCACGTCTTCTTAATATCTTCTGCTTCTGTTAGGTCCATACCATTCCTGTCCTTTATCGAGCCCATCTTTGCATGAAATGTTCCCTTGGTATCTCTAATTTTCTTGAAGACATCTCTAGTCTTACCATCAGAATGGATCAGAGTGGTAATGGAGAAATTGGTAAGATTCTAGATATACTTTTAAAGGGGAGCCAACAGAATTTGCTGACAGATTGGATGCAAAGTGTTGTCCAAAAGTTTATTCTGAAGATTTTGTTCTAAGCAACTGGAAAGAGGGGTTAGCATTTACTGAATTAGAGCAGAGCAATTTTGAAGGAAAGATCAAGGATTTGGTTTGCTGTATGTGTCATTTGCTACACCTATTAGACATTTGAGCTGAGATGTAGAACAAGCAATTGGGTATATGAGCCAAGTTTCAGGGAAAGCCTTGCTAGAGGTATAAATGGGGAGTATTCACGGTATCGATAATATTTAAAACACTAGAGTTCAAATGAGAGCCCCACAAGAAAGAGCATGAATTTAGTGAAGATTTAGTTAACTACTTAACAAAAACATATTCTCAGTGCTCTGCAAGTATGAACTCACTTGTTTCTTATAAACCTATTACCTTTTCCCTTTTTACTAATTAACGGAAGCACAGTAAGGTTAACTAACTTGCCCAAGCTCACAAGTAAATGGCTAAGTGGCAGATTTAGAATTTCTAACCCAGGCTGTTCAGATTCAGAGCTTTGTTTTCTTTTTTTTTAATTTTAATTAAAAGAGGATAATTACTTTACAATATTGTGGTGGTTTTTGCCATACATTGACATGAATCAGTCATGGGTGCACATGTGTCCCCCCATCCTGAACCCCTCTCCCACCTCCCTCCCCACCTCATCGTTGTCCCAGAGCACTAGCTCTGAGTGCTCTGCTTCATGCATCGAACTTGAACTGGTCATCTATTTTACATATGGTAATATACATGTTTCAATGCTATTCTCTCAAATCATCCCACCCTCATCTTCTCCCACATATTCCAAAAGTCTGTTCTTTACATCTGTACCTCTTTTGCTGCCTTGCATATACGATCGTCATTACTGTCTCTCTAAATTCCATATATATATATATATATATATATATATATATATATATGTGTGTGTATATATATATATATGTATGTTAATACACTGTATTGGTTTTTCTCTTTCTGACCTACTTCACTCCAGATCCAGAGTTCTTATTAGAGAAATCATCTGAAAGCCTGGAAATTTTTGGCACAACAACAATTTAGAGGCCAGGAAAATAAAATAGATCAGTAAATCCTATTCATAGAACATAATACATTTTATTTTTCCATAGAAATTCTAACTACACTCAGCGTAGAGAGTAGATTTACCAGTGTTTTGTTTTCTTTGTACTTTTCTATATTTTCTATAATAAGCATGTTACTTCTAGAATTAGAAAATATTGTATTAAAATAATATTATTTTGAGTTATTTTTTAAACCTCATTTCAAGGGACATATGTCATTCTGTGTATATAACGCATCTTGATGAGAAAATACAGCAAAAATCATTACATAAAAAATGGAAGTGCTCTCTGTTTGGAGTACGATTAGAGCTACTATAAAATTTACCAGCCACATAACAATTCTTAGTGTAAAACTGAGCTCTGTTAATGATACAATGACCACAGTCTTAAGTCAGAATGACCTAAACATACTTAGAGTAGGTACGAGTACCTCAAGTAGACTTTTTCTTAAGAATATCATTTGTATGAATACAAGAGTGCAGACCTTCTGTTGTCCATGTACGCTACCTTGTCACTAGTAGGTTAGAGATACCTTTATTTGTCACTATTGCTGCTAGTCTTACTTTTTCCCAACTACTGGCTAGAACAGGGCATTGAAAAACGAACTAAGGGCTGTGTGTGCGTGCTCAGTTGTGTCTGACTCTTTGCGGCCTCATGGATTGTAGCCCACGAGGCTCCTCTTTCCATGGAATTCTCCAGGCAAGAATACTGGAGTGGGTTGCCAGTCCCTTCTCCAGGGGATCTTCCCAACTCAGGAACCAAAACCCCGCCTCCTGCGTAGTCTGCACTGGCAGGTGGATTCTTTACCACTAGTGCCACCAGGGAAGCCAAGCCAAGCACTACCTACACACTGTTACCTCTGAGTCCTGGAGACTCTGTGCTTGGGGCTCATCAGTCCTTGCATCAAAAATAATATCATCTATTTCAGCTATTTTGATTATTTAAACCACATTTTAAGGATTTGAAAAAGACATATTAATGCTGTTAAATATAGTAAGAAATCACTTTATACTGTGATTAAGTACAATATTTGCAATATTAAAAAAAATTCTCTTCATTCCTATTCTAAGATAAATGGACTGGGGGAAAAAAAATCTAGGCATCCAATTCTACTCCCTAGGCTACTTTTAATTCTATATAAACACTAACTTTAGTGTGAAACGTGCAAGATGAAATGGCAAAATGGAAATACAAGGGAATATACTGTACCTTGTTTTACCTGTAAGGAACACACACCTGACAAAAGGCAATTTTCACATCCAAGGTTGGTTCACTGCAGTAGTACAATAAATGGAGGCTCATAAATACCTACAGGAAAAAAGGGGGGCATGAATTGCTAACTCACCTAATCATTCATTATTTAATAGTTACAAACTTTAGTATAATTTGAATTATACACAAGGTGTCATACACAACATATATTTGGCATAATCCTTTTCAGACCAGTGCTAGGTACTTTTCACAAATTGCAAATATTAAATGAAATAAGGTAAAAAAGGTCTTATCATCTATCCTGATGGATGTCATCACAATCATGAAGACTAGATATAAGAAATTGAATATACCTCATATGTTAAAGTTAATTACATCCTATCACAGAGCACTTTCAGTTCTGGGCTTTCCTGTTGACTCAGATGGTAAAGAATCTGCCTGCAATGCAGGAGACCCAGGTTAGAACCTTGGGTCAGGAAGATTCCCCTGGAGAAATGAATGGCCACCCGCTCCAGCATTCTCAGCTGGAGAATCCCATGGACAGAGGAGCCTGGTAGGCTATAGTCCATGGGGTCAAAGTTAAGTACATCTTATCACAGAGCACTTTCAGTTCTAGGCATCTAATTCTTAAAAATATCAAATATATGTTCAAGAAGATATATATAAGAATATTTATTGTAGAATTAAGGGCTTCCCCAGTGGTTCAGCAGTAGAGCATCCGCCTGCAATGCAGAAGAGGCAGGAGACTCTGGTTCAGTTTCTGGGTCTGGAAGATCCCCTGGAGAAGGAAAAGACAACCCACTCCAGTTTTTTTGCCTAGATAAGCCCATGGACAGGAGAACCTAGTGGGCGATAGTCCATACAGTCGCAAAGAGTCAGACGGGACTGAAGCAACTGAGCACACACTCAAATAAAATTTAATTTATAATAAAAGTACAGACAGGACTTGGAATAATTGAATCAGAGCTTAGGGTATCAGCATAGATAAACATTTCAAACATGATGCCGAATGCGGAAAAAGTATCTTTCAAAAAAGTATCAATATCATTATTAGTGTAAAATTTTGAAGTATATAAAATAATATAAATTGCTTTGTTATCTAACCATATAACCATAGAGTAAAAAAGATACTATATTAACATGTGTTTAATCGTGGTGGTAAGAAAAGATATCAAGTATATTATTTTCTGTATGTTTCTTAAAACTCCTAAAGTTTTAAGGGGAGGATAATAATCTAATGGTGGAAGTGCCAAATTAGGTATTGGTTATTTGGAAATGATGAGGCAGCATCAGAAAAATCCAACTGAAATCTTATTCAGTTCAATTAAACACACTTTATTGAATATTTATTATGCAAAAGATACAATTCTGTGATTAAACAATTTTAAAACCACTATTGACAAAGACTTCTGTTTCAGGCAATATGAATGGCAAGATATCCTGAAAACCACTTTCAGTGCAAAATTGTTAAAAAGGTTAGATGAAAGAGACAAAATATTTTTAAAATGCATAGCTGAGCTGCTCAAAAAGAAAAAAAGGTAAGAAGAATTCTGCGAGACCGAAAACAAAGTGAAAGGATCCATGCGGAGAAGTAAATGAGCTGAACCTATCACTTGTGCGCAGACCATCTGCTGATGTCTGAAGATCAGAACCTTAGCTTTTAAAGGGCAGCAGGCAAGAAGCCGAAGCTTGGAGCTGATCTGTGATGGGTAGTCACACCAGAAACACCTGCATAACATTTACTACAAGAAGTTTCAAACAAAACTCTGGAACAAGCAAAATAATTCCAGAAGTTCAGAATTGCAAACATATACACACATATATATTTTTTACATTGGAATGTGTGTAGATTTTTTAAATACAAAGAAGAATGGCAGGAGTAGAATATATAAGACATTTCTGAAGAACAAGGTGGATATTTGAGGGAGTTGGGAGAGAATTGCTCCACCAGACAATAAGATTTAATATAAAGCTGTAGTATGTAAAGCTACATGGTATTATTGATGCTGAGAGAGTTGCTCATTCATGTCTGACTCTTTGTGGCTCCATGGACTGTAGCCCACCAGGCTCCTCTGTCCATGGGGTTCTCCAGGCAAGAATACCGGAGTGGGTAGCCATTCTCTTCTCCGGGGGATTTACCCGACCCAGAGATCAAACTGGGGCCTCCTGCACTGCAGGCAGATTCTTTAACATTTGAGTCAGCAGGGAAAGAAAGTGAAAGTGGAAGTGAAAGTCTCAGTCTTATCCGACTCTTTGGAATCCCATGGACTATACAGTCCATGGAATTCTCCAGGCCAGATTACTGGAGTGGGTAGTTGTTCCCTTCTCCAGGGGATCTTCCCAAACCAGGAATGGAACAGGGGTCACCTATATTGTGGGCGGATTCTTTGTCAGCTGAGCCAACCAGGGAAGCCCAAGAATAGTGGAGTGGGTAAGCCTAACCCTTCTCCAGAGGATCTTCCTAACCCAGGAATCGAACCCGGGTCTCCTGCATTGCAGGCAGATTCTTTACCAGCTGAGCTATCGGAGAAGCCTGATTAATAGATCAGAGAGCCCAGAAGCAGATGCTTACATACATGGAATCAAACAGATAATGTTATGTTAATGTAGATGTTTAAACCTGATTACATTAAAGATACCTGGGGAAAGATGAAACTGTGCATTAAACCATGCAGAGACAATTAGTCATGAATATTGGGGCAAGGGGAGAAAGGACGTACACCCTTTGCTAAGAGACAGTTGCTTCTCGTATTTGTGCAAGTCTTACAGGCAGAGGCGCTGGCTGCCTTTATTCCAGACTATGTTCTCAAGGATAGTTATAAGAAAAAACAGCCTTGGAAGGGAAAGATGCCACTCTCTGGAGTATAAGGCAGGTTTTATTACTATCTATTATCCAGTATAATATAGACAAGGTGCCCCTCTAGGTTAAAGGTAAGGCATGCTAACCGCCCACTACAAGAGATTTGGGTAACCCTCTTTTGTAACACAACTCACTGTTTGAGCGGTAGTCATCTGACCTTCCTTGAGTCACCCTATGGGAACTGGGTTTGAGAAACTGGCATGAATTCTGACACTGTAGCTCCTGCTGTTAATGTGAGTAGTAAAGAACTTTTCACCTGACTCGGGAACTGCGTTTCTTCTGCCCCAGCATCCTCTGGCAGGCTTGTTAGCTTGCAGGCAGAGAAACATCTTAGACTGTTAAAAGTTCTTGACAATCTCTACCTCACATTGTATACAAAACACAATTCCAGATGGATAAAATTGTTTAAGAAAGTCCAAACTTTACATAATATGGAAGGAAATGTAGTTGAATGTCTGAAAAATACATCATAAATAATATGCAAGTTGCTGGTGGGAGTTGGGAGGGAAGTTCAAGAGGGAGGGCATGTATGTATACCTGTGGCTGATTCATGTTGATGTATGGCAGAAACCATCACACTACTGTAAAGTAATTATCCTCCAATTGAAATAAAATTTTAAAAAAATATGTAAGTTGCTACCTTATAAAGGAAACTGTTGACAAAACAGACTACTTGAAATGAATCATTTCTGTTTATGAAAAAATGTGACAGGGTTAAAAAAAAGTAGGCCGTAAATTCAGAAAAGATATTTGACAGACACATAACCAGAGGAAGATTCATCCAGAATCTATAAAGAGCTCCTAAAATACGAGAATAAAAAGGCAGAGAATCCACAAGAAGAATGGACAATAAAACATGGATTACATTTCATAGAAAAAGAAATATAAAAGCTTTCATAAATATATGTGTAATTTTAAGCCACACTGAGATACTATTTTATACCTATCAAATTGATAAAAACTGAAAAGTAGGATAATGTTCAGTTTTTACAAAGCAGTTGCTCAGATGGGGATGTTTATACACTGCTGATAGTTATACACTACTGGCAGTTGGAATAACCAAATTTAGGGGCAAAATAGCACTATGAAATAAACTTACATACCCTGCTGCTGCTGCTGCTGCTAAGTCGCTTCAGTCGTGTCCGACTCTGTGCGACCCCACAGACGGCAGCCCACCAGGCTCCCTCGTCCCTGGGATTCTCCAGGCAAGAACACTGGAGTGGGTTGCCATTTCCTTCTCCAATGCATGAAAGGGAAAAGTGAAAGTGAAGTCGCTCAGTCATGTCCAACTCTTAGCGACCCCATGGACTGCAGCCTACCAGGCTCCTCCATCCATGGGATTTTCCAGGCAAGAGTACTGGAGTGGGGTGCCATTGCCTTCTGCTACCACCCAGCAATTCTATTTCTACACATATTTCCAGAGACACTCTTGTGTTTTGCTACCAGGATACATATAAAAGGCAGTTCATGAGAATACTTTTGTAATGGTAAAATAAATAATATAAGCATGTATAATATCATGTATGAAACGAGTCGCCAGTCCAGGTTCGATGCACGATACTGGATGCTTGGGGCTGGTGCACTGGGATGACCCAGAGGGATGGTATGGGGAGGGAGGAGGGAGGAGGGTTCAGGATGGGGAACACATGTATACCTGTGGCGGATTCATTTTGATATGTGGCAAAACTAATACAATATTGTAAAGTTTAAAAATAAAATAAAATTAAAAAAAATAAAAGTCTTAATAACAATCTCAAAAAAAAGGAAAAATAAATAAATAAATTATATTGTGCTAAACAAACAAACAAAAAACTAATACTAGGAAAAAACAAATAATCATAGAAAGACCAATGAATAAATAAACTATGGTACATTCATTGAGTACAAAGCAAAGAAATGGTTGTTCAAAGAAACAAACATCCAGGTGACACAATATCATAAACATGTTAAACAAATGAAAAGAAATCCTACAGTATGTAGTTTCTTTTTTCTTTGATTGGGCTTCTTTTGTTCAGCAAAATGCTTTTAAATGTATCTATGTTGGCATAAATATCAATAATAGTTCTATTTATTGCTGAGTAAAATGTATCAGTTAATGTATCTATTCTGCTTTTAGACACTAGAGGTGTTTCTATTTTTTGGATATCAATAATGTTGCATGAACATTTATGTACATGTATTTTTGCACAAATATGTTTTCATTTCTTTGGGGAAAATATCTAAAGAGGGAATTGTTGGGTCATTGGATAAGGATATATTTAACTTATTAAAAACTGTTAGACACATTGGCTACCCACTGTAGCAATGCATAAAAATTCAGTTGCTTCACATCCTTGCCAACAATTGGAGTTATCAGTTTTCTAAATTTTAGTGAGTATTTAGTAATATTTCATTATAGTTTTATTTTTTACTTCCCTGATGACTAATAGTGTTAACAACTTTTCCATGTGTTTATTGGCCATTTATTTATCTTATTTGGTGAAGTGCCTTTTCAAGTACTTTGTCCATTTGGTGAGACTGTAGATAGGGGAAGGGGGTTGTCTTTTTATAGAAATTTTAGAAATTCTCTATTTCGGGTAAAAGTTTACTATTACTTACATGTATTATGAATATTTTCTTTCAGTCTGTAGCTTACATATTCAGGTTACTAATGTTGATTTTCAGTGAATAATAATTTTATGAAACTTATTTTACAATTTATTTTCCTTTAATTATTAGTGTTTTCTTGGTTTTGTTAGGGCTATTTGACCACCCCAAGTTCATTAGGATTTTCCTGCACATTTTCTTCATGAAGCTTGACGTTGTTATTTTTATTTTTAGGTCTGTGATACCTCTCCAATAAATTTCAATTCATGCCATGATGTATATGTTGAGATTCACTTTTATTTCCTTACTGATACCCAGCGGCTCAAACATTCTTTTTGAAAAGACTTTCCTTTCCATATTGAGTTGCCTGCTGTCTTCGTTCAATTGACTGCACCAGTGTAAGTCTATTTCAGCACTCCATTCTATTCCATTTATCTGTTGTCTATCTTTAACCCAACACCATCCTGTCTTGATTACTGTAGATTTATCATAGTCTTAAAATTAGGTAAATACTTCAAATTTTTGTTTTTATTTGGGAGACTAGTCGAGGTCTCTGCATTTCCACATTAATTTTAAAATCAGCCTAGTGTTTCAAAATATTAATAAATTAAAAAAGAAAAACTTCTAAAATGTTGTTTTGGATTGCATTGGGAAGAACAGATATCTTAATGTTGAGTGTTCTATCCACCACAATCATAGTATATTTGTCCATTTACTTGCTGCTGCTGCTGCTGTTAAGTCGCTTCAGTTGTGTCCGACTCTGTGCGACCCCACGGACGGCAGCCCACCAGGCTCCCCCGTCCCTGGGATTCTCCAGGGAAGAACACTGGAGTGGGTTGCCATTTCCTTCTCCAATGCATGAAAGTGAAAAGTGAAAGTGAAGTCGCTCAGTCGTGTCCGACTCTTAGCGACCCCATGGACTGCAGCCTACCAGGCTCCTGCATCCATGGGATTTTCCAGGCAAGAGTACTGGAGTGGGGTGCCATTGCCTCCTCCAGTCCATTTACTTGAGTACTCTCTAATTTATCTTGGTAATGTTTTGCAGTTTACAGTATATAAGTATACCTTATATATTTTTTAAGTTTACTCTTAAACATTTATATTTTTGATGCAATTATAAATGACATTTTCATTTTCACTTCCTAAACACTCATTTCTAAAAATAAAGTCAATTTTTGTAAGTGACCTTATATTTAGAAGCTTGCTAAATTCACTTATTATGTGTGTGTTAGTCACTCAGTCGTGTCCAACTCTTCGGTACCCCACACACTGTAGCCCACCAGGCTCCTCTGTCCATGGATTCTCCAGGCAAGAATACTGGAGTGGGATGCCATTCCCTTCTCCAGGGGATCATCTTGATCAACAGATTGAACTCAGGTCTTCTGCACTGCAGGTGAATTCTTTCCTGTCTGAGTCACCTAAATCTAGTAAATACTTTGCTGATAGTTTAGGAGTTTCTTCATACACAAAAATGTCTTCAGTGAAGACAGTTTTTGCTTTTTCCTTTCCAGTATGCCTTTTTTTTTTTTTTTCAGCTAATTGTCCTGCCTTTGAAACGTTGAATAGAAGTGATGACTTGCTGATAATCTCTGCCTTTTAACAGATCCACATATCCATTTTCATTTAAATTATGAACGTTAGTTTTGAATGTGTGTGTGCTAAGTCGTTTCAGTCTGTTTCAACTCTGAGAGTCTATAGACTGTAGCCTGTCAGTCTCCTCTGTCCATGAAATTCTCCAGGTAAGAATACTGGACTGGGTAGTAATGCCCTCCTCCAGGGGACTCTTCCCGGGGGATCAAAACCACATCTTTTATGTCTCCCGCATTGGCATGCGGGTTCTTTACCACTAGCGCCACCTGGGATGCCATTAGTGTTGTATTTATTCTTTTATCCCAATTTTCTGGAAGAGCCTTCCTGTAAGAATTGAGCATTGTTTTGTTTCCCATTTTATTTTACATAATAAGTTATTATTTATACTTCTTTTTCTTTTTTCAATGAGTGTTGTTCTAGAGTTTGCAATCTTCATTTTTAATTTTTAGTAAATTAGATTCAAATAATATTATTCTACTCCACACATGTAGTTTTAAAAACTTACAATAGTATGCTTCAATTTTCACCTCTAATCCTTTAAGGTATTGTTATCATATGTTTTATTTATACATATTTTATAAACCCTATAGCACATTGCTATTATTTTTCCTTTGCTTAAGTCATTCTATTTTAAAGAAATTTAGAATTTACAAAGAAAAGTATTTTATATTTAATCATATATTCTAGGTGTAGTCCTTTCACACCTCTAAGTTTATTCTTAAGCACTTATATTCTTATATTTTCATGTTATTATAAATGACATTTTTATTTCATTTCCATTTTCCAAATGCTCATTTTCCACATTTAAAACATGATTTTCCATGACTTTCCTGGTGGTCCAGTGGTTAAGACTTCGCTTTCCAATGCAGTGGGTATGGGTTCGATCCTTGGTCAGGGAGATAAGATCCCACATGCCTTGAGGCCAAAAACCCAAAACATAAAACAGAAGTAATACTGTAACAAATTCAATAAAGACTTTAAAAATGTTCTACTTCAAAAAAAAAAAAAGGGGGTTGTTCCCTTGCTGTTTCACTACCTCGTGTGTGCGTGTGTGCTCAGTCACTCGGCCATGTCCACTCTGTGACGTTATGGACTGTAGCCTGACAGGCTCCTCTGTCCATGGGATTTTCCAGACACGAATACTGGAGCGAGTTGCCATTTCCTCCTCCAGGGGACCTTCCCGTAGAGTGCATTAAATGGGGAAATGTTCTCCCAGCCACTCTCAGTCTTTTCCTTCTTCTCACAGCACTTTGTTCATACTTTTATTATTAGTATCTTATAATACTGTAACTGTTCATATGTTTGCTCCATACTATATTATGACCTTTGGGGAAAATGATTCTGTTTTATTCATGCTCACAACACCAGGACAGAGCACTACTCTTAGTGTATAGCTAATGTCAAATAAATGTTTATTGAATAAAAAAAGAATCAAAGGAAAAAAGCTTCTTTCCTTCTCTACCACAAATCTAAGTATTATCACTATCTTCTCATATTGAGACCTGTGAATTTTCAATAAATTTGATGCAAACAAATTAGTAATGAGGAGTCTGCAGTAGTGAAAGTACGAAAGAGCCTAGCAAAGACAGCCTCAGAAATCTTACCAAGCAGGAATGTTTTTGTTCTGTACTGCTGAACTGGACATGTGGGAAATAATAACATCCAGCCCACCCACCTGAAATGAACAATGTATTTTAATTTTTAATGAATGAATAATCTTTCTATGGAAAGCAAGCGTCTTGACCTTTCCTGGTTTGCATTATAAAGATTCCAAATGTATTAATTGCACCTATGACCAAGTCACTAAATCAAGGCAGAAGCTTCTTGTGCTACAAAGGGACATTAAGGGAAAAAGGACACTCAGTATGATAATTCTAGTGAATTACAGAAAGCTAGTCTGGTAATTATATTTCCTGATAGCATGGTAGAGAACATCTGGCACCATTACATAGAAACAGCATAAATGGCCAGGGCATTATCCTGACATTAGTCTGCAGTGGAATTAGTGAGAGCATCTTGGTATCTATGAATAGCTTGAAAAGGGAGGGGATGGTAACTGGGGGAGTTTAGTGCTTTCAATTACTGGTTGTTCTTTTGGGAAAACCCCCATATGTTCATTTCTTGCCATGTACTCTACTGAGTTCCTCCTCATTACATGCCTATAGGAGTTAATGGCTACTCTGAGCAGAACAGTAGGCCAAATTGCATGAATGAGATACACTTGAGAATTCATTAGGCTAAACTGGTGCACAGCAGTTGCTATAAAAGAATGTAACTATGATGTGTTTTAATAGCTTAGACCAATACTTAAATTCTTTTGTATGTGAGATGTGCCAGCTAAACCACAGGAAGCTTGAGAATCTTTGCAGATGAAAAAATCAAATTGTTCTGGGCAGCTCCAGGCTCCCATGGTTTGTCACTGAAATGCAATATATAGAGGGGAAGACCAAATGAACTACTGATTCCAAAAATAGCCTAAGGTCCAGCAGTTGCCAAGGTGAGTTGGTACACAACAAACTCATTGTAAATAATTTTTGTATTTCATACATGTCACATTTATTATAAATGACTAACAGCCTGCAAGCATATATATAATATTAAATACAAAGTCACTGTTAATTACAAAAAACACTGCCTCTTCTATGCCCAAAACAATTCTCCCAACTATGTGCAGAAAAAAAGTAATTATATCTTAAAACTAGTAATTATCTTTCCAAGTGCTGATATAGAAAATGAAATTAAATTTAATTTTCTATTAACAACTGTTTATATGTTCACTTTAAAATATTATTAAGTCTTTACATCCATGGACTATCATTTAGAGCAGGACTCAGCAAGCTGTAGTCCATGGACCAAATTCAACTCACTGCTGCTGCTGCTGCTGCTAAGTCGCTTCAGTCATGTCCAACTCTGTGCGACCCCATAGACAGCAGCCCACCAGGCTCCCCCATCCCTGGGACTCAACTCACTACCTGCTTGTAAATAAAGTTTTATTGGAACACAGCCCATTGATTCATTTACATATTATCTAAGGCTGCTTTTACACTATTGTGGCAGAGCTGAGTAATTGTAGGAGGGAATATATGGCCTGCAAAGTCTAAAATATTTACCATCTCACCATTTACAAAAATGATTGCCTCTGATGAGAGCACTCTTCCCACAAACATCTAGGAGAACATAATTAACTTCAGGACATATGCTATCTCCTTTCAAGGAATCAGTGCTTGTCTACCTCTAAAAGCTGCTGCTGCTGCTGCTAAGTCACTTCAGTCGTGTCCGACTCTGTGTGACACCATCGACGGCAGCCCACCAGGCTCCCCCGTCCCTGGGATTCTCCAGGCAAGAACACTGGAGTGGGTTGCCATTTCCTTCTCCAATGCATGAAAGTGAAAAGTGAAAGTGAAGTCACTCAGTCATATCTGACTCTTAGCAACCCCATGGATTGCAGCCTACCAGGCTCCTCCATCCATGGGATTTTCCAGGCAAGAGTACTGGAGTGGGGTGCCATTGCCTTCTCCGCCTCTAAAAGCTAAGTATCTCTTAAAATACTATTTATATAACAAGATGATTCCTTCCACAGAAGTCCTCTGATAAGCTTATTTAGCAGAAGTAAAGCAATAGAGACCAAAATGTAAGCGATGGGTGGTTGTATTTTGTTGTTGTTTAGTCGCTAAGTCGTGTCTGACTGTTTCGCAACCAGAGATGGGGGAAAGAGGCAAATGAATAAGAAATGGAGTGGAGTATTAAGAGATTGAACATATCAAATAAAAGATGTAGAAGTGGTGAAATTCACCAACTCAAGAATTATAACATGTACAAACATTGTTGAGCCTTCTGAATTTTGGACATAGAGCATTGCTTCCAGTCCTGGAAACCTGGTAAACTTAGCTAACGGAAACTCATATCACAAAGCTCTACATGTGCTGGGTAAAATATAACAAAAAATTAACAGACAGCTGAACTTATAGTAAAAAAGGAAAACTGCCAGTGATGTTGAAGTTAATAAGCTTACAAAATCTGAGTGTGCACATCTCTTCCCACCTCCATGCTCAATGATACTTCTTCAGTTGTTTAAAATTGGCTATGCTGGGGATATGCTACAAACCTGAGCACTTTTTCTCAGAGAGCTTATAATTAAACATTTACTAACACACCACTGGAAGTTATGAGGTACCGAAAATGATAGAGAAAAAAAAAAAACCACTAAAAGATGATTCATATATTTTCTATAAATATCATGAGGAAAGCAAACATCACAAGTGAGAATCGTCAGATACTGTAAAAGAAATATTACAACACCACAAGAATTTCAGACATGACAGAAAAAAACAGAAAGACCATATGTAGGAATGAGCAGAATAATTAAAGAGTCAAAATAAATGTCATAAGAAATAAGCTAGTGATGTGATAAAAGGAAAAATGGATAGATTTGAAAATGAACTAAATAGAAATTGTGAAAAACGTAGCTTTAAAATTAAAAGCCTTATAGATTAAACAGGTTAAACTGAAACAGTTGAGCTAATGAACTGGTAGGACATTCACAGAAATTTGTGACAGAATAATAAAGAGATGAAAAATATGAAAGATTGAGAGACATATGCAATACAAGGTCAAAAATAAATATAATGGGAGTTCCAGAAAGAACAAAGCAAATAAACAGAAAATGCAAAGGGGCAATATCTGAAGTAATAATAAAGTAATAACGTGAATTTAATTCTTAAAAACTGAAAAACATAATGAAGTGCTTAGCAGGATAGATAAGGATATATCCATGCCTAGAAATATCATGACCAACTGTAAAAGAGCCAACACAGTGATAAAATCTTAAAAACAATTAAAGATAAGAGTCAGAATCCCCAGAAAATAATGACTGGACTGAAGGAAGGCTGATGGGCATAAAATAAAGTGGGTAGGAAAAACGATGTTTTAGAAATAAACCAATTAAAACACGCTATAGAACTAACATAATGAGAACAATAAAACGTACAAACAAAAGAGATCAGTTTATCACCAACATATATTAGAAAAGTGCTCTAATGTTGATAAGAAAAATTCTAATTTTGATGACGAGACATAGCATGATTGGCAACCAGCTGAAAGAGAACTAAATAACACTGGAGATATTCTTCCTCCTTCACCAAAGAGAGATACAGACACCAAGCAAGGTGGTCAGTACAACAGAAAATCCCAATACAAAAGATGGCTACCAAAGTAATTTTTTAAAGGGCTTCGATCTTCATAGTGAAGAAATAAAAAATAAGATAGCATTTTATTCACCAAGGGCTTCCCTGGTGGCTCAGATTGCAAAGAATCTGCCTACAAAGCAGGAGACCCAGGTTCAATTTCTGGGTTGGGAAGATCCCCTGGTAAAAAGCAATGTTTATCCACTCCAGTATTCTTGCCTGGAGAATCTCGTGGATAAAGGAGCTGAAGTCCATGGGGTCTCAAAAAGTCAGACAGAAACTGAGTGACTAACACTTTCACTTTTCACTCTTTACTCACCAAATTGAGGAATTTTTTTTTTTTGATGAAACAATATTAAATGCAGAGAAACAGACGTACCCTGCTCTCCTCCCCCCAAATATTCATTTTTCTCAATACTTCACTCATGTTTACCCAATATAAAATACACACTAAATAAATACTTGTTGAGTGAATCAATAGGTGTTGCAAATAAATATCCATTCACTAAGGGGGTAGTTGACAACAGGTATTCAATTGCTTAAAAATGCATTTAAGACAAGTAATTCTGTACCTAAGAATTTGTGCTAAAGATATAATCAAATATCTTACAAACATCTAAGAATGTTCACCACAGCACTATATATAGTAAAATAATTGCAAAATAAAGTGTTCAGTAAAATGGGTTAATAATTACTGTAAAACCATATATCATAATTCCATTTAAGCATTTATAAATTATAAGATGGATGAATGTTGACAATATATCATAAAGTGGAAAAACATAACAGAAATATATTACAATACGTCCTCAGTCTTTTGGGCATCCCTGGTGGACCAGTGGTAAATAATACTCCTGCCAATGCTGGAGACAAAGGTTCAGTTCCTGGGTGGGGAAGATCCCCTGTAGGAGGAAAAGGCAACCCACTCCAGTAATCCTGCCTCAGAAATCCCATGAACAGAGGAACCTGGTGAGCTACAGTCCATGGGGTCGCAGAAAGTCAGACACTATTTGGTGACTAAACAGCAACAACTTCAATCTTTTAAAAACTAAATGGATATGGATAGATATGAATATAATTTTACAGAGCTAGAAATGTGCTTTGTGCTTTTATGTATTTTCCAGTTTCTACAATGAAGACTACCTCTTTTTAATAAGGAAAAATGTTATTACAGGATATGGTAAAATAACAGATGCAAAGCTTTTGAAGCGAAATAAAACACAGCAAACATCTAAGCAACTTCTTTTCACAGATGAGAAACTTGAGGCCTAATGGTAAACAGTTAGTAAATCTTCCAAATTCATATACGTCATCAGTGAGGCAATAAGGACTCTAATCCAAATGTCCCAAATGCTATGCAGTAAACACAGGTTAAGATTCCTCAAAATGTTGGCTGGCAAACATTTTAAATATACCAGTGATGGCCTCTGAGGCTTCTGAGATGGCTCAATGGTAAACAACACACCTGCCAATGCAGGAGATGTAGGTTTGATCCCTGGGTGGGGAAGAGCCCCTGGAGAAGGAAATGGCAACCCCCTCCAGTATTCTTGCCTGGAGAATTCCGTGGATGGAGGAACCTGGCGGGCTAAAGCCCATTAGGCCGCAAAAGAGTTGGGCCCGGCTAAACAACAACAAAAATAGCCTCTGACCAACTGATTTTTTTCCCTCTTCTAAATGCTCCTAAAATTCATGTATATGGGGCTTGCATCCAGACACAAGTGTTTTACTTATTTTTCTAGAATATCCCGTATACAATTACATTAACACAGAGAAACAAGATTTTTCATCATCCTTATAATTTATAAATCTAATAAAATGTTTCTTGAATTGCTTCTAGTGGGTTTAACAGATACCTCCATTTCAGATCTCATTATCACAAAACTTATTTTGTCTAGGTGTAAGATCTAAACTACTATTTTTTTGCCTGGTTATATCTTTTTTGTCATGACATTTTCCATCTAAATATCAAGAAGTATAAGGCTCGGCTCCTCTGTTACTACAAGAAACTCTGTGTATCTCCCACCACCACAGACATGATCATATTCACAGAAAACTCACCATCTGACATCTGCATGCTCCATTCACCCATAGTCATTTGTAGGTTTGTGTGTGTGTACACATGTGAATTACATGTGGTCTTTTTTTCTAAATAGTTACCCGAGGTAAAGGGAAAAGAAAGTTGTGTCTGACTTTTTGAAATGCCATGGACTGCAGCCTGCCAGGCTCCTCTGTCCATGGAATCCTCCAGGCAAGAACACTGGAGTGGGTAGCCTTTCCCTTCTCCAAGGCATCTTCCCGACCCAGGGATTGAATCCTGCATTGCAGGCAGATTCCTTACCTTCTGAGCCACCAGGGAAGCCCCAGATAAGGGAAAAGATGATTTTTTTTCCTTAGTGATTCTACATTAACAATATTTGTAAAGCATGGAGCAGAATGTTTTTTATATAGTAAGAGTTATCTATGTATCTTTATATATACATTTGATTAGATAAGTAAATAACATTTCACATCACAGAGGATAAGACATACAGATTACAAGTCCCAAACAGTAAAAATAGACAAAATGTTTGTAGTTTTATTTTTATTTTTAGTCAGAATTACTTATGAAATGTATAACCATTTTTATACTAACTTCACTTTAAAAGGAAAATTTGAATTCTTAGCAAATGAAGTCAATGAACAATATATGTATATATCCAGTATCCACTCTGTCAGGTGCTACAGAGAGGACTCCAAGTACAAAAGTGAACAATTCAAAGATAAAAGGTAAAAATTAGTGCCTTTAATGAATTCCCATTAAATTAAAATACGGTACATATATATATAGGGTTTTTTTTTAATCCTCAGAGTTCAAAATTTTCTATATTAGAGTACTTTTTAAAAATTTTTCTAAGGATGGAGTTTTCTAAGGATGTTTATTTTAACACAGATGGGCATAATAATATGCTTTAAGCCAGAAAAAGCAATAAACCTTTGGGCAATCCATTTAAAAGGCAAAATAAAATCCAATTCCACTGAACAAGTAGCATTATTGCCTTAATTATGCATCCCCAGAATAACTAGGCCAACAGGGGCTATTAATTAGGTGAAATGTCAGCTTGAATCTTTGAGAGGTGTTGAACTTACAACGAACAAATCCATCCCTTAAGTGATGCGGAAAAAAATCTAACAATGTAATGAGAAGAAAAAATTCAGAGGTCACTTTATCTTCCAGTCACTTAGCAACTGAATTGGAGTGAAGAGGGCAAGAGGGAAATGATTTGTAAAAATAATTAACCATAAACTCTGAAGCAGAGATTAGTACAGAGGAAGCAGTTTCTTCCCAGGGCTTCAAGCCAGCTCTCCTAGTAGGAACATATTTATTTATCGTCACACAAAGCCCCAGAGATAAGGCTTACCACCCTTTCTTTTTATCCATACATCCCTCTGCCCCCGCCAGCTTCTTCTTTCTACTGCTCTACTTCACACACACACACACACGCGCACGCGCGCAAAACTAAAGCCATGTTCTTTGTCTTCTTCACGCCCTCTTTCCACCTCGGGTTTGCAGGACAGATTCCTCCGACTAGCCTCTTGCTGCAGGCACAATCAGCACACATCCTATTTGGCACAGCCAAATCTTTTTAAATTCTAAAGTAAAGCACCGTGCAGATAGACTTAGCATCAAACAGAGTGAAGTCAGAAAGAGAAAAATAAATATCATATACTAAGTTGCTCCAGGAGTGTCCGACTCTTTGAGAGCCTATGGACCTTAGCCCACTAGACGTCTTTGTCCATGGGATTCCCTAAGCAAGAATACTGGGGTGGGTTGCCATTTCCTTCTCCAGGGGATCTTCCCAACCCAGGGATTGAACCCACTTCTCTTATGTCTCCTGCATGGGCCACCTGGGAAGCACATACGTGGAATCTAGAAAAATGATGCAGACACAGACGTAGAGAACAAATATATGGATACCAAGGTGGTGAGAGGAATTGGGAGATTCAGACTGACAGATATACACTTTTGATACTATGCACAAAATAAATAACTAATGAGAAGTACTGTGTAGCACAGGGAACTCTACTTAATGCACGGTGGTGACCTAAATGGGAAAGAAATCCAAAAAGGATGGAATACATGTATACCTATAGCTGATTTACTTTGCAGTACAGTAAAAACACAATATTTTAAAGCAACTATACTGCAACTATACTTTGACTTCCCTGGTGGCTCAGACGGTAAAGCGTCTGTCTACAATGCAGGAGACCTGGGTTTGATCCCTGGGTCGGGAAGATCCGCTGGAGAAGGAAATGGCAATCCACTCCAGTACTATTGCCTGGAAAATCCCATGGACAGAGGAGCCTGGTAGGCTACAGTCCATGGGGTCACAAAGAGTCGGACACGACTGAGCGACTTCACTTACTTATACTTTGGCTACCTGATGCGAAGAACTGACTCATTGGAAAAGACCCTGATGCCGGGCAAGACTGAAGGCAGGAGAAGGGGACGAAAGAGGATGAGATGGTTAGATGGCATCACCAACTCGATGGACATGAGTTTGAGCAAGCTTCAGGAGTTGGTGATGGACAGGGAAGCCTGGTATGCTGCAGTCCTTGGGATCACAAAGAGTCGGACATGACTGAGCAACTGAACTGACTGATAGTCCAATGAAAATTATTTTAAAATATAAAGCACAAATTTAAGGACTCAAAAATGTAAACAGCTATTCATTTCACTTAGTAACATATTTCTTTATATTAAAGAAAGAAAAGGAGGATACTTGGGATATGACCAACACAAACTCGTATGACAACCCATTTATTCCAGCAGAATAAATCATAAATTCACATGAGGTCAAATGTTCCCTCAATTTATTCTTTTAAATTAATTTTTTAAAGTGGATATTTTAAAAGTATGTTTCTTATAAGAATAATGTGTGTGCTTAGTCATTCAGTTGTGCCTGACTCTTGCAACCCCATGACTGTAGCCCGTCAGGCTCCTCGGTCCATGGGATTTTTCAGGCAAGACTCCTGGAGTAGATTGCTATTTCCTCCTCCAGGTATAACAATAATATGTCTGTAATTTTAGGAAAAGTAGTAATATACAGTAATATTGTCTTGTGGTTATTACAAAAATTGTAGCAGGTTTAACCACGTAATACTTAACCTTTTAGAAAAAAAGTATTTTCTTCAATAATAATTAAATTAGGAGACAATTTGAAGATTTTTCTCTTTAGATAATTATTTCATAGGAAAAATATTTTATATTCTTTATGTAGAATATTTATTTTCTTGCATTCAAATTGTTTTAATTACCTGCTAGTGTAACCCATCAGAGAAGGCAATGGCAACCCACTCCAGCACTCTTGTCTGGAAAATCCCATGGACAGAGAAGCCTGCTAGGCTGCAGTCCATGGGGTCGCTAAGAGTCGGACACGACTGAGCGACTTCACTTTCACTTTTCACTTTCATGCATTGGAGGAGGAAATGGCAACCCACTCCAGTGTTCCTGCCTGGAGAATCCCAGGGACGGGGAAGCCTGGTGGGCTGCCGTCTATGGGGTCGCACAGAGTTGGACACAACTGAAGCGACTTAGCAGCAGCAGCAGCAGTGTAACCCATAGATTATGAAATGAAGTTAGGAGAAGGCAAAAAACATCTACTGAAAATCATCTACAGGCAGAGTTCTCTGCTAAATGCTTTTTACAATAATTAATTGTTTAAATATTTTTTCAGAAATACATAATGAACAACAGTGTATCTCCTAACCTAACAGCATAAACCTGCACATACTTCTGCAAAGCTTATGTTTAGAAATCTTATCTCTAGCCAACCTAAATAAATTGTGATATTCTAAGTTGCTCAGAAAAAAACTATTTTAAAATGTACACTACATAAATGCCAACAAACTACTTGTTTTAAAAAGGTGTAATCATCACTTCATGGCAAATAGATGAGGAAGCAGTGGAAACAGTGGCTGACTTTATTTTTCTGGGCTCCAAAACCACTGCAGATGGTGACTGCAGCCATGAAATTAAAAGATGCTTACTCCTTGAAAGGAAAGTTATGACCAACCTAGACACCATATTCAAAAGCAGAGACATTACTTTGTCAACAAAAGTCCATCTAGTCAAGTCTATGGTTTTCCCAGTGGTCATGTATGGATGTGAGAGTTGGACTATAAAGAAAGCTGAGCGCAGAAGAATTGATGCTTTTGAACTGTGATGTTGGAGAAGACTCGTGAGAGTCCCTTGGACTGCAAGGAGATCCAACCGGTCGATCCTAAAGGAAATCAGTCCTGGGTATTCATTGGAAGGACTGATATTGAAGCTGAAACTCCAGTACTTTGGCCACCTGATGTGAAGAGCTGACTCATTTGAAAAGACCCTGATGCTGGGAAAGATTGAAGGCAGGAGGAGAAGGGGACGACAGAGGATGAGATGGTTGGATGGCATCACCAACTCAATGGACATGGGTTTGGGTGAACTGTGGGAGTTGGCAATGGACAGAGAGGCCTGGCGTGCTGTGGTTCATGGGGTTGCAATGAGTCGGACACGACTGAGCGACTGAACTGAACTGAACTGAATCAAACAAAAAGGTATTTTAATATGACTCATGACAAAATAAAATGTTATGTCATACACATTTATTTTGCTTTAATTTCATCTATGATATTTCATGATTAGTTGAAATGTCACAACAACAAAAAATAAAGTTCAAAAAAACACCATTAGAAAGCTGACCTGTATTTAGCCAACACTTGCAAGAGCTTTGTGTGTGCTTAGTCGTGTCCAGCTGTCTGTGGCCCCATGGACAGGGGCAATAGTCGGCCCGACTCCTCTGTCCATGGCATTTTCCAGAAAAGAAAACTTGAGTGGGTTGCCATTTCCTACTGTAGGGGATCTTCCAGACCCTGGGATAGAACCTGCATCTCTTGAGTCTCCTGTTTTGGCAGGCGGATTCTTTACCACCAGCACCACCTGGGAAGCCACACTTATAAGAGCTACTCAAGTCAAATGTTTCATCCACAGTTAAATAAAAAGAACAAAAACAAAAATTCAAGTTTCACAAGATACTAACAGTTTGAACCTATATGTTTTTTAATTGAACAATGGGTAATGTGGAAAAATATAAGATCATTATAGGAGTAATATGATCTCAGAAAAAGATATGAATCATGAATTATATCCACTCTCTTTCTGAAAGTAATAACATTTTGATAAATGGATGGGTGGAGTCAGGAAAGAAAAGGCAGTGGTGCCATGAATCCTCCTTAAGTTCTGTTTAGTCTTAACATATGAAAAGTGACAGAGGAATATTTTATTTTCTTCTTTTATATACATTGATCATATAATTAACTGGTTAGTATTTAGAAGCAAATGTATGTATATGTATTAAACTCCATTTGAGTTTAAAGTTAGAAAAGCAAGTTCAAAATTTTACAATTACTTCTGAATAAAAAACAGTAGTTAATGTTTCTTCTAGTGACATTTTCCCCACTCCAGTACTCTTGCCTGGAAAATCCCATGGACAGAGGAGCCTGGTGGGCTGCAGTCCATGAGGTCGCTGAGAGTCGGACATGACTGAGTGATTTTACTTTGACTTTTCACTTTCATGCATTGGAGAAGGGAATGGCAACCCACTCCAGTGTTCCTGCCTGGAGAATCCCAGGGATGGGGAAGCCTGGTGGGCTGCCGTCTATGGGGTCGCACAGAGTCAGACACGACTGAAGTGACATTTTCAGCCTAGTATATTGTATTTGTTATGGCATTTCTATCTAGGATTCTAATGTTTGGATCAAGGCAAATATGTCTCTTTTTGTTTATTTTACCTAATTTATTTCTGTCTTAATCTCCAGGCTCTCTATAACCTTTGAATATGGTCATAGATTCAGTTGTATCTTAATTATCTGACAACATAAGGTACTTGTGAAAGAACAATATGATATGCCTAAGGATTAGCATTTTGTACCACTTTCCTCTCAATTGAACATGTTTAAGAAAGTTCTCTCTTTCCTTGACTTAAAAGCAGACCTTGGCTAGCTCTGCTAGGATAGAGACCACTGAGGAAAAGGGGACAGGGAGATGCCAACTGCCTGCAAGAGTCAGGGTTCACACTCCAAGGAAAGGTCTAGAACATTCTTGATAATCTATTGCTATATGGATAATGAGATACTATTATTGCACAAAGAATTTGCATTTATTTCAGATAAATTTAAAGACTTTGTAGACAGTCATTTAATCTAAACTATTTCATAAACCAAAGTTGAAAAGACAGGGTAAAAAAAACTTGGTAGAGAAATTTAGCCAAAATGATTTATTAAAATGACTTCTTAGTGCATAATATATCACTCCAAAGTCAACTGCATGAGTCTGTCCTTGTAAGTAACTCAATGGGAGACACTTCAAAGCTTGCCTTAATCACGCCCATTCGAAAAAACTGAGTAAAAACCTGACATGCATGTTGTTCTGTTCACTTATGCATATCTACCAGGTTGGCCAAAAAGTTTTTCTGTGTTACAGAAAAACCCGATGGAACTTCTTGGCCAATCCAATACAAACTTTGGGGTTTCCCTAGTGGTTCAGTGGAAAAGAATCTCCCTATAATGTAGGAGATATAGGTTCAATCCCTGGGTCTGGGAGATCCCTGGAGTAGAAAATGGGTCCAACTTTTTCCTACTAAAGTGGAAAGGGGAAAAATATTTCTTTTGCCTGCCTCCTGTAAGACGGAATGTGGTCAGTGATCTACGGACAGTCATCTTAAGGAAGTAATTCAGAGCTATGCATCAGATGGAGATTATTGCTGGGCAGTATTGGAAATGAGAGAGGGCAGTGGTAGCAGGTGTTCAGAAGCACCAGAGTCCAGAAACATCCCTTTCTTTGGCTTTTCACCTCTGCTCATCACCCTTGGTTCTTGACTGGTCCTCCAGTCATCCAGAAGATAAACCACCCAATGCCCTTTTACCGAATTCTTCTGCTTAAACTAGCAAGAGCAAAAAAGATATCTTTGCAGGGTAGAAACTGTACAGAAAAAAAAAAAAAAAAAAAAAACTACATGGTACCCAGGAAAGTTACAATTAGGTCCAATACAAGGACTTTCTCAGTCAATGGTTAAATATTATCACTAGCTCCTTAATGGGGAGGAAGTGGAGATAACTGCCAGAATCTATTTACTTCTCTATATTCAATTATATGTTGATCTCATTAGGAAAATTGGTTTGACATTCTCAACAAATTTTATCATCATTCTCATAACATCCTGAGTTGAAGACTTCTACTGTGTTTTTTTTTTTTTTCATATATAGATATCTGGACTGGATAATTAAATCCAATAATATGTTATCCAGATGAATAGAACTAGAAAAGTACAAGAGAAGATCTTCTTTACTTGTCTTGAGATAATTTTAATTCAAATTAAAGTAGATAGTCCTGGTACTAAGAACTGTTACCCTAAGCTACAAATACATGGAAATATTCAGCTGCAAAGTACAAACAGAATAAAATTGCCATAAAAATGTATTTTATCAAAGACACAACAGTTAAAGACAACAACATTAGCCTGAATTGGCAAAACAAATCTAAAATATTCACACCCTCTTTATCTTAAGCCACATTTAATCTCTTTTCAATTATGCTTTTTATTTGTTAAAATCTGTATGTCAATGAATTAGTTGCATAAATAAATATAAAAACATTCCCAAATAAGTCTCAACCTCTATTAATAATAATATTATATCAGTTTTGAAATACTTTAAAAATCAAATGGATTAAGTATTCCCAAATGTGGAGAAAAACACAATCTTTCTTACATAAACCAATTGTATAAATATATTTTACATCATTAAATAATCATAATTTCCATCAATAAAATGGTTTAATTGATATTATATATTTTATCCAGGCAATTATTTAAAAACAAGCAGCACATACACATGAGTATTTGTAGCTGTGTCTAATAGCATATGTGTTACTAAACTACCCATGCTGGTCCTTAGGTCCATAGCTCCTACTGCCTAAGTAGCCATATTCTGCACCTTTTTGGGCCAACCCTGCCATCACAGCTGACTGGACTGGGCTGACCTAGGATAGAGAGCTACATCAAACCTCTTGTGTTCTGACTCAAAATTGTGATTTGGGTCAACTATCAGATTAGATGAAACCAGAAAATTAAGAGACTGTATAAATTAAATGAAAGAATAAGTTGTGCTTTAAAATGAGGCTATGGAAGTGTAAGAAGAAAGCACATGCTACTATAACAATACACGTCAGTTAAAATTAAAATGTAGTGGGAAGTAGGACAAAATATAAAAGACAAAAAGGGAGACAAAAGAGTTAGGGATGGAGACCTGTCCTGCAGAGGGAGTGGTGAAGAAGCTTCTACACGTAGGAAGCCCTCTCACAGGCGGGTCTGTGGGGAGTTTTCGAATCTCAGAAGGCAACATAAAACAAACAAACCAAAAAAAAAAAAAAAAAAAAACCACACCTAATCGCAGAAAGAATACACACCTAATTGTAGAAAGAGAACTTTCCCTTGATAGGCTCTAACCCTCTCACAGAACAAAGGATTGAGCAAATACCAAAGGAGAGCAGCATACCGGCCCCTCCCCGCCTGGAGGCAGAGAGGCAGGCTTCCTACATCCAGGGCCAGAAGGCAACAGGCTGCTGCAATCTCAGCCACAGAGATGGCACCTTCCACCACACTGTGAGCAGGCTCCCAGCTGCTAACCAGGTCTTCCTGAGGTCCTGGATGGTTGACATCTGCCAGGAGGGTCACAGTCTGAGATCAGCTTTCTAGAAGAGACATACAGTGCACCTGAGATGGTGCTCTCATGACGCACCCAGGAAACTGCGCGGCCTGGACCAGGGAGGTGATTAAGACACACGGTCCACCTGGGACAGTGTGCTCTTCAAGAACCTAGTCACCTGAGCTGCTCAGACCTGGGAAGGGCACAAAACGCACACCCAACCCACAGAGACTAAGCCAGAACTGTGTCTGAATGTCTCGTGTGAAGATAAGGGTCAGCAGTTGCCTTCCACAGGGCAGGGGCTCTGGGTGCAGCAGACCTGAGTAGGGTACAAGCCCTCTTGGAGGAGGTCACCATTAGCCCTACCATAGAACCACCAGAACTTACACAGGACTGGGGGAAACAGACTCTTGGAGGGTACAAACAGAACCTTGTGTGCACCAGGACCCAGGAGAAAGGAGCAGTGAACCCACAAGAAACTGACCTAGACATGACCATGAGTGTCCAGAAGTCTCCGGCAGAGGCATGGGTTGGTGGTGGCCTGTTTCAGGGTCAGTCACTGAGTACAGTAATGTGTGCATGGGACATTTTGAAGAAGGTCCCCATTATCTTCATTACCTCCATCATAGATTGGCCTCAGGTCAAACTACAGGGAAGGAACACAGGCCTGCCCATCAACAGAAAATTGGATTAAAGATTTACTAAACATGGCCCCTCCCATCAGAATAAGACCCAGTTTCCCCCTAAGCCAGTCTCTCCCATCAGGAAGCTTCCATTAACCCCTTATCCTCCTCCATCAGAGGGCAGACAAACTGAAAACCACAATCACAGTAAACTAACCAAACTGATCACAAGGACCACAGCCTTGTCTAGCTCAATGAAACTATGAGCCATGCCACGTAGGGACACCCAAGACAGATGGGTCATGGTGGAGAGTTCTGACAAAACGTGGCCCGCTGGAGAAGGGAATGGAAAGCCACTTCAGCATTTTTACCTCGGGAACCCCATGAACAATATGAAAAGGCAAAAAGATAGGACACTGCAAGATGAACTCCCCAGGTCAGTAGGTGCCCAATATGCTACTGGAGATCAGTGGAGAAATAACTCCAGAAAGAATGAAGAGATGGAGCCATAGCAAAAACAGCACCAAGTTGTAGATGTGACTGGTGATAAAAACAAAGTCTGATACTGTAAAAAGCAATATTGCATAGGAACCTGGAATGTTAGGTCCATGAATCAAGGCAAATTGGAAGTGGTCAAACAGGAGATGTCAAGAATGAACATTGACATTTTAGGAATCAGTGAACTGAAATGGACTGGAATGGGTGAATTTAACTCAGATGACCATTATATCTACTACTGTGGGCAGGAATCTCTTAGAAGAAATGGAGTAGCCATCATGGTCAACAAGAGGCCGAAATGTAGTACTTGGATGCAATCTCAAAAACGACAGAATGTGTCGGGAGCCGCGTTAGGCATTACTGACAAAATAGAGGCACAGCCCCAGACCCCTCTCCTCATTCCGCAGGCACGGATCCCAGATCCCGGGATAAAGGAGTTAGGCCTTGTAATTCTGACTTGTCTTTTCCTCTCCTTGGCTGAGTTGACTGAAAAGGAATATTAAGGTGCTTATTGCTCTTGAGAGGAGCATGAGAAGGCACAAAGCCTTCTGCAGCTGTGCTCAGAAAATAATTCATAAAGTTAATCATTGACATTTGTTCAAGGACTTTTACAAAAGAGTGCTCCAGGATGAGAACATAGGCCATAGCTTGAGGCCATGGGAGGGATTGCTATTTGAAGCCTATTTGTGAGGACAATGTTTATGGCAAAGGAGTTTACTGAATTTAGGGCTTAGAAATAATTAAAACAGTTAGAAGTTAAAGATTTAAGGAATGTTGTAAAGTTAGCATATTTTACTATAGCTTATAGAAGTTAGGAATTTTTAGAGATACTATAGCTAGAAGCCTTTTTAAGAGATAGTGAGGCAGGATGTTAGGAAACATCAAACAGGATTTAGGAAGATAAGTAGTAAACTGAGGAATGTAGCATGAGTTACAATGAAATCACAAGTTAACTATAGGACACATTAGAGGAGGTAAATAATAGATGATAAGGCTGATTCCGAGAGAATCACTGAAGCAGGAACTCTGAAGAGCAACAATGATTTATGGAGATAATAAATCTGGGAGAGGGCGAACTGAAAATGTCAAACCTCTGGCCTAATGTTTTTGTAAAAGTATAGGAGAATCTTAAACTTGAAATAAACAGGCAGTCCAAGAAAACTGAGAGGCTACCTCATTTCTCTCGCTGACACCGTTCATCTTTTCAGGTTGAATCCCTGGCTGCTGGAGTTGGACTCTGGCAAGAATGATCTTTGTTCATTTCCAAGGCAAACCATTCAATATCACTGTAACCCAAGTCTATGCCCCAAGCAGTAACGCTGAAGAAGCTGAAGTTGAATGGTTCTATGAAGACCTACAAGACCTTTTAAAATTAACACCAAAAAAACATGTCCTTTTCATTATAGGGGACTGGAATGCAAAAGTAGGAAGTCAAGAAACACCTGGAGTAACAGGTAAATTAGGCCTTGGAGTACAGAATGAAGCAGGGCAAAGGCTAATAGAGTTCTGCCAAGAGAACTCACTGATCACAGAAAACACCCTCTTCTAACAACACAAGAGAAGACCTGTAGAGACACATAGACATCACTAGATGGCCAACACTGAAAAGAATTGATTATATTCTTTGCAGCCAAAGATTGAGAAGCTCTATACAGTCAGCAAAAACAGGATCAGGAGCTGACTTGTGGCTCAGATCATGAACTCCTTATTGCCAAATTCACACTTAAATTGAAGAAAGTAGGGAAAACCACTAGACCATTGGGGTATGACCTATATCAAATCCCTAACAATTATACAGTGGAAGTGACAATTAGATTTAAGGGGTTAGATCTGATAGAGTGCCTAAAGAACTATGGACAGAGGTTTGTGACATTGTACAGGGGACAGGGATCAAGACCATCCCCAAAGAAAAGAAATGCAAACAGGCAAAATGGTTGTCTGAGGAGGCCTTACAAATAGATGGAAAGAAGAGAAGCCAAAGGCAAGGGAGAAAAGGAAAGATATACGCATTTGAATGCAGAGTTCCAAAGAAGAGCACCGAGATATAATAAAGGCTTTCTCAGCAATCAATGCAAAGAAATAGAGGAAAACAATAAAATGGGAAAGACTAGAGATCTCTTCAAGAAAATTAGAGATACCAAGGGAATATTTCATGCAAAGATAGGCACAATAAAGGACAGAAATGGTATGGACCTAACAGAAGCAGAAGATATTAAGAAGAGGTGGCAAGAATACACAGAAGAACTATACAAAAAAGATCTTCACGACCAAGATAACCACGATGGTGTGATCACTCACCTAGAGCCAGATATCCTGGAATGCAAAGTCAAGTGGGCCTTAGGAAGCATCACTACAAACAAAGCTAGTGGAGGTGATGGAATTCCAATTGAGCTATTTCAAATCCTAAAAGATGATGCTGTGAAAGTGCTGCACTCAATATGTCAGCAAATTTGGAAAACTCAGCAGTGGCCACGGGACTGGAAAAGGTCAGTTTTCATTCCAATCCCAAAGAAAGACAATTCCAAAGAATACTCAAACTACTGCACAATTGCACTCTTCTCACATGGTAGCAAAGTAATGCTCAAAATTCTCCAAGTCAGGCTTCAACAGTACAACACTATGTGAACCGTGAACTTTCAGATGTTCAAGCTGGATTTACCAAAGACAGAGGAACCAGAGATCAAATTGCCAACATCCGTTGGATCATCAAAAAAGCAAGAGTTCCAGAATAACATCTACTTTGGCTTTATTGACTATGCCAAAGCCTTTGACTGTGTGGATCACAATAAACTGTGGAAAATTCTTCAAGAGACGGGAATACCAGACCAGCTGACTTGTCTCCTGAGAAATCTGTATGCAGGTTAAGAAGCAACAGTTAGAACCAGACATGGAACAACAGAATGGTTCCAAATAGGGAAGGAGTGGGTCAAGGCTGTATATTGTCACCTTGCTTATTTAACTTATATGCAGAGTACATCATGAGAGATGCCAGGCTGGAGGAAGCACAAGCTGGTATCAAGATTGCCTGGAGAAATATCAATAATCTCAAATACACAGATGACACCACCCTTATGGCAGAAAATGAAGAAGAACTAAAGAGCCTCTTGAGGAAAGTGAAAGAGAAGAGTGAAGAAGTTGGCTTAAAACTCAACATTCAGAAAACTAAGATCATGGCATCTGGTCCCATCACTTCATGGCAAATAGGTGGGGAAACAGTAGAAACAGTGGCAGACTTTATTTTGGGGGGGGGCTCCTAAATCACTGCAGATGGTGACTGCAGCCATGAAATTAAAAGACGCTTGCTCCTTGGAAGAAAAGTTATGACCCCTAGACAGCATATTAAAAAGCAGAGACATTACTTTACCAACACAGGTTCGTCTAATCAAATCTACAGTTATTCCAGTGGTCATGTATGGATGTGAGAGTTGGACTATAAAGAAAGCTGAGCACTGAAGAATTGATGCTTTTGAATTGTGGTGTTGGAGAAGACTATTGAGAATCCCTTGGACTGCAAGGAGATCCAACCAGTCCATCCTAAAGGAAATCAGTCCTGAATATTCATTGGAAGGACTGATGCTGAAGCTGAATATCCAATACCTTGTCCTCTTGATGCAAAGAACCAACTCAATGGAAAAGACTGAAGTTGTGAAAGACTGAAGTTGGGAGGAGAAGGGGACAACAGAAGATGAGATGTTTGAATGGCATCACCAACTCAATGGACATGAGTTTGAGCAGGCTTCGGGAGCTGGTGATGGACAGGGAAGCCTGGCATGCTGCAATTCATGGGATTGCAAAGAGTCAGACACGACTGAGTGACTGAACTGAACTGAACTGAGTGCTTATCCTATGTGCCCAAAACTATGCTAAATATGTTACATGCATCATCTCATGTAATCTTAATGATAACCCTATGTAATAGATATTCTTTTTAGTCACAATTTACAAGTAGCAAACTGAGTCAAAGAGAGGGTAAGTAATTTGCCCAAAGTCAAATATTTGTGTAAAACCAGAATTTGTATAGAACATGAGTATCTGAATCCATATTTCTTATACTTATCCACTGTACAATCCTGCCAGTTATATGAGAAAATGGCAACTAAAAAACCATAAGAAAAGATCATATCCTTTCTGAAAAGGAAAGACAATCTAAAGCAAGAATCTTGTATATCTAGTTTCCCAAAAGATTGACTACAATATACATCCTATCCTTGGGCTCATGTAAGATTTCTATATCCTCAAAGTCAAATGTGCCAAGTAAACATAATTGATACATACATTTCTATATGCTCAACAGATTGTTCTACCTATGATTCCTTCTACCCTGTCTTAATATATATAAATTTAAACAATCACCAAAAAAAGTACTTTCCATATACATATTTTTAAATTACCATTGTATTCTTGGTTTGAGGAACACCATGATGTTGAACTTGAAATTGAGTTTATAATTTACCAAAATCACAATTAAGCATTTTTAATTATCAAAGAGGGACAGAGTGCTTATCAAGGAACACAATTATAAATATTCATTGCACGGTTCTAGGCACTGAAGATGTAACAATGAATCAATCAAACAATAAAACAATTCCTGCCTTCATTGAATTTGCATTCTATTTGTACAAGACAATTGAAAAAAAAAAAATGTGGTGTAGTACAAGATCCATACCAATAGACAGCTTCTAGAAGAATGATGCCAAACCACAACTTCAAACTGCATGGCCAGAGCTGACCAAGTTCATCCACATAATTGAAAAAGAGAACACTTACGAGAACTCTCCCTAAATGTGCCCACTGTTGGAATTCTACGTTTGACGCTTTTAAGAACTATTTACATAGTGTGGGCATAGATAAGTCATAAGTTATAATGACTGTCCAAAATGAGAAACTTATTTGCACATGCCCATTCTGGTTGGCTGACTTCCCAGATGAATTCTGTATGAGAATATAATAAAATTCAGATAGAATTCATGATTTTGAACTGGACTTACAGAATAGTAATTAAAGTCTGCAGTGCTAATAACAGACTTAGTAAATCAGTATTATTAAATTTCTCTATCAGATAATATAAAATTTGAGGGTTAAAAAAGAGCAAGAAAGGTTATCTCAGCATGGTTTTGAACAAAAGTAAAAGTAGCATTTACATAAAAATGAGACACCCAACATTTCCTTATAAAGACACATACCTCTAATACCAAAACAGACCACTCAGAAATATACATGCAGCTCTTTCCCACACATGTAACAGAGTCTGATTCCATTTTTGATGCTTGATTGCTGACACTTATCCAGTTTTCCCCTTTCCCCTCCCCTCCTGCCCCACATGTAGGAAAACTGAGAAGAAAGCTCAGATGCCCCCTGTCTCAGTGATGTCAGGAAATTCAAAATACTCAAGTCCTGGTCCATAGGGTTACAAAGAGCTGGACACAACTGAAGCAACTTAGTATGCATACAAAACTTTGCATAGCTTTTTGAAGCAAGTATGGTATCATCAGTCTTAACATCTGAAGCAAATATCGAGTGGGAGATCCATCTCTCCTCTTCATGGTGACCAGAACAACTGACCCAGCAGGCATGTCCAAATGATAATCAACCAGTGCTGGTGGGGTCAGGAAGGGTGGGGGAGGTGTTTCTCCTCTTGCTTAGGCTTGCTAACTAGCTCTGCTGCCTGTGGACTAGCTTGTGCTTTGAGCTGTGACTCCTTTTGCTGCATTTGCTGAGTCCCTGCTCAAGCTTCTGTTGTGGATTCAACTGACCTGCACCAGAAGTTTCACTCTTTGGCATTTAGGACAGGAGTATGGAATTGGGGCCCACCTTAAAGTGACCGTGGATCACGCCTCTTGACCTGGACCTATCTATGAGTCATGTGTCTTGATCCCAGCACACAATGCCACTGATGCTAGACTCAGAGTGTGTGTTTCACTGAGGAACTGGCCCTTTCTATAGAGCAGCAGTCCTCAGTCATTTTGGTATCATGGAAGACAATTTTTTTTTTTTTTTTTTTTTCACAAAAGGAACAAGGGGTATGGTTTGGGAAGGATTGAAGCACATTTAGGGTCCGTGCTCTTGTGATAATCTAATGATGCTGCTGATCTGAAAGGAGGTGGAGCTCAAGTGGTGAAGCGAGTGAAGAGGAACAGCTGTGAATACAGATGAAGCTTCACTCACGCACCTGCTCTTTACCCTCTGTGGTGCAACCCAGTTCCTAACAAGTACACGAGGTACTGACCCGGGGCTTGGGGATCCCTGCTGTAGAGTGCTCAGGAGAAAGACCAACATCCTGCACAATGGGTGGGCCCACTGGCTGAGCTCCTGTGTGGAGGAAAGGCAGTTGCTATGCAGCACGCTAAGGTCCCACTCTAAGAACAGATGGCTGAAAATGGGACACTGTGAACTGCCTTTGCTGATATTGCTGCCTATACGTCTGTCAACAATAAAGGTCTTTACCTCAGGATTACCAAGAAAAACAGCCATGCCCCTCTCCCCCACCCCATGACACAGCCAAGGGTTAAGCCACACACAACATCAACCTGGATTTCTTAAATTCCACAAAGTAACCATTGACATGAAGGAGAACCCTAATCTTTCAGATACTGATGTGAGGCTTCTGAAAGAAGAAACATAAATACGAACAGTGTAGAGAGGACAGCCTTTCCATTGAGGTGTACTGAACAAAACAACCATAAGCAGAAAACTAATACAGGACATGGAAACAAACAAACAAACAAAAAAATGAAACAGAGGTCCACACCTTGACTAACTGGAAAACCAAATTTTACTAAAAAAAAATATTTATACAACAAAGAGATAAAAGGAAACTAATTAGCTTTCATGAATTTACAATGTTGGTTCTGAATCAATTTTAACAAATATTGAAATGCACCAGCTGCCAAATTCTCATGTTGTTCGATCACTAAGTCATATCTGACTCTTAACAACCTCATGGACTCCAGCACGCCCAGATTCCTTGTCCTTCACTATCTCCCAAAGTTTGCTCAAACTCATGTTCATTGAGTCAGTGATACCATTCAACATCTCATCCTCTATCACCTGTCTCCTCCTGACCTCAATTTTTCCCAGCATTAGGGTCTTTTCCAATGAGTCAGCTCTTTGCATCTGGTGGCAAAAGTATTGGAGTTTCAGTTTCAGCATCAGTTCAGTTTAGTTCAGTTCAGTCGCTCAGTCATGTCCGACTCTTTGCGACCCCATGAACCGCAGCACACCAGGCCTCCCTGTCCATCACCAACTCCCGGAGTCCACCCAAACCCATGTCCATCAAGTCAGTGATGCCATCCAACCATCTCATCCCCTGTTGTCCCCTTCTCCTGCCTTCAATCTTTCCCAGCATAAGGGTCTTTTCAAAAGAGTCAGCTCTTTGCATCAGGTGGCCAAAGTCTTAGAGCTTCAACTTCAGCATCAATCCTAACAATGAATATTCAGGGTTGATTTCCTTTAGGATGGACTGGTTGGATCTCCTTGCAGTCCAAGGGACTCTCAAGAGTCTTCTCAAACACCATGGTTCAAAAGCATCAATTCTTCAGTGCTCAGCTTTCTTTATAGTCCAACTCTCACATCCATACTTGACCACAGGAAAAACCATAGCCTTGACTAGATGAACCTTTGTTGGCAAAGTAATGTCTCTGCTTTTGAATATGCTATCTAGGTTGGTCATAACTTTCCTTCCAAGGAGTAAGTGTCTTTTAATTTCATGGCTACAATCACCATCCGCAGTGATTTTGGAGCCCAGAAAAATAAAGTCTGACACTGTTTCCACTGTTTCCCGATCTATTTCCCATGAAGTGATGGGACCGGATGCCATGATCTTCATTTTCTGAATGTTGAGCTTTAAGCCAATTTTTTCACTCTTCTCTTTCATTTTCATCAAGAGGCTCTTTAGTTCTTCTTCACTTTCTGCCATAAGGGTGGTGTCATCTGCATATCTGAGGTGATTGATATTTCTCCCAGCAATCTTGATTCCAGCTTGTGCTTCCTCCAGCCCAGCGTTTCTCATGATGTACTCTGCATATAAGTTAAATAAGCAGGGTGATAATATACAGCCTTGATGTACTCATTTTCCTATTTGGAACCACTCTGTTGTTCCATGTCCAGTTCTAATTGTTGCTTCCTGACCTGCATATAGGTTTCTAAAGAGGCAGGTCAGGTGATCTGGTATTCCAATCTCTTTCAGAATTTTCCACAGTTTATTGTGATCCATTATAATATACATCAAATTCAATTCAGAATTTTGAATATAACCTGTCCTGAAATTTGGAATATATTTTTGTAAGAATATTATTGTCTATTACTCAAAGGATGATAGAAAAAATACTACTTATTGAACAAATAATATATATCAGAATTTCATGGTCAATAAAGCAGAAATAGAATTTTTTCTGGAACTCTCTTTTTCGATGATTCAGCGGATATTGGCAATTTGATCTCTGGTTCCTCTGCCTTTTCTAAAACCAGCTTGAACATCTGGAAGTTCACAGTTCATGTATTGCTGAAACCTGGCTTGGAGAACTTTGAGCATTACTTTACTGGCATGTGAGATGAGTGCAATTGTGCGGTAGTTTGAGCATTCTTTGGCATTGCCTTTCTTTGGGATTGGAATGAAAACTGACCTTTTCCAGTCCTGTGGCCACTGCTGAGTTTTCCAAATTTGCTGACATATTGAGCGCATCACTTTCACAGCATCGTCTCAGGATTTGAAATAGCTCAACTGGAATTCCATCACCTCCACTAGCTTTATTTGTAGTAAAGCTTCCTAAGGCCCACTTGACTTCACATTCCAGGATGTCTGGCTCTAGGTGAGTGACCACACCATCGTGATTATCTGGGTCATGATCATCTTTTTTGTATAGTTCTTCTGTGTATTCTTGCCACCTCTTCTTAATATCTTCTGCTTCTGTTAGGTCCCTACCATTTCTGTCCTTTAATGAGCCCATCTCTGCATGAAATGTTCTCTTGGTATCTCAAATTTTTTTGAAGAAATCTCTAGTCTTTCCCATTCTATTGTTTTCCTCTATTTCTTTGCATTGATCACTGAGGAAGGCTTTCTTATCTCTCCTTCCTATTCTTTGGAACTCTGCATTCAAATGGGTATATCTTTCCTTTTCTCCTTTGCTTTCTGCTATCCCTCTTTTCACAGCTATTTGTAAGGCCTCCTCAGACAGCCATTTTGCTATATTACATTTCTTTTTCTTGGGGATGGTCTTGATTCCTGTCTCCTATACAATGTCACAAACTTCCATCCATAGTTCATCAGGTACTCTGTCTATCAGATCTAGTCCCTTAAATCTATTTTTCACTTCCACTGTATAGTCAGAAGGGATTTGATTTAGGTCATACCTGAATGGTCTAGTGGTTTTCTCCACTTTCTTCAATTTCAGTCTGAATTTGGCAATAAGGAGTTCCTGATCTGAGCCACAGTCAGCTCCTGGTCTTGTTTTTGCTGACTGTATAGAGCTTCTCCATCTTTGGCTGCAAAGAATATAATCAATCTGCTTTCGGTGTTGACCATCTGGTGATGTCCATGTGTAGAGTCTTCTCTTGTGTTGTTGGAAGAGGGTGTTTGCTATGACCAGTGTGTTCTCTTGACAGAACTCGATTAACCTTTGCCCTGCTTCATTCTGCACTCCAAGGCCAAATTTGCCTGTTACTCCAGGTGTTTCTTGACTTTCTACTCTTGCATTCCAGTCCCCTATAATGAAAAGGACATCTTTTTTGGGTGTTAGTTCTAGAAGGTCTTGTAGGTCTTCATAGAACTGTTCAACTTCAGCTTCTTCAGCGTTACTGGTTGGGGCATAGACTTGAATTACCGTAATATTGAATGGTTTGCCTTGGAAACGAACAGAGATCATTCTGTCATTTTTGAGATTGTAGCCAAGTACTGCATTTCGGACTCTTTTGTTGACCATGATGGCTACTCCATTTCTTCTAAGGGATTCCTGCCCACAGTAGTAGATATAATGGTCATCTGAGTTAAATTCACTCATTCCAGTCCATCTTAGTTCACTGATTCCTAGAATGTCGATGTTCACTCTTGTCATCTCCTGTTTGACTACTTGCAATTTGCCTTGATTCAGGGACCTAACATTCCAGGTTCCTATGCAATATTGCTCTTTACAGCATCGAACATTGCTTCTATCACCAGTCCCATTCACAATTGGGTGTTGTTTTTGCTCTGGCTCCATCCCTTCATTCTTTTGGGAGTTATTTTTCCACTGATCTGCAGTAGCATATTGGGTACCTACTGACCTGGGGAGTTCATCTTTCAGTGTCCTATCTTTTTGTCTTTTCATTCCATTCATGGGGTTCTCCAGGCAAGAATACTGAAGTGGTTTGCCATTCCCTTCTCCAGTGGACCACATTCTGTCAGACCTCTCCACCATGACCCATCCATCTTGGGTGATCCCATATGCCATGGCTCATAGTTTCATTGAGTTAGACAAGGCTGTGGTCCATGTGATCAGATTGGCTAGTTGTCTATGACTGGTATCCTCTCTCAGTGCCTACCATCTTACTTGAGTTTCACTTACCTTGGACATGGGATCTCTCTTCACAGCTGCTCCAGCAAAGCACAGCCTTGCAATGAATACTCAGGGTTGAGTTCCTTTAGGATTGGCTGGTTTGAATTCCTTGTTGTCAAAAGGCTATCATGACCTCCATAAATTTGGGGACTCAAATTAAGTTAAACTAGGACATCCTACTAAACTTATACAAAGTATTTTTTATACTCACAGGAAAGTTACAAGATACAAAATAGAGATAAAATCCATTCTCATCTTAACCACCAGAACTATTCTTTGCCTAAATTTCACATAGCCATGAAGATCCCATGGAGGAAGCCATGGCAACTGATTCTAGTATTCTTGCCTGGAGAATCCCATGGACAGAGGAGCCTGGTGGGCTACAGTCTTTAGGGTCACAAAGAGTCAGACACAACTGAAGCAACTTAGCACAAATTCACACATGATGTCCACTGCTCTAAAATATCTTCCAGGGGTCATGGATACTCTGACCCAAACTAAATTAAGTCTTTGGTACTTGCAACTGGCTTCTTAAAAAGGAACTCCATGGACCTTCCCCTTTGAGGACTATTATAAGAACTATTTAGGAAAAGGGTGATAATGACCACTATTCCTTCATCAACAGCCAAATTTGGGTTTTTCTTAAATCTGAATGAATGAATGGCACCTCAGGGTAGATTCAGAGAAGGCAATGGCACCCCACTCCAGTACTCTTGCTGGAAAATCCCATGGACAGAGAAGCCTGGTAGGCTGCAGTCCATGGGGTTGTGAAGAGTCAGGCATGACTGAGCGACTTCACTTTCACTTTTCACTTTCATGCATTGGAGAAGGAAATGGCAACCCACTCCAGTGTTCCTGCCTGGAGAATCCCAGGGACGGGGGAGCCTAGTTGGCTGCCGTCTATGGGGTCACACAGAGTCGGACATGACTGAAGTGACTTAGCAGCAGGGTGGATTACTAATATTCACTATTACTATTACCTAATACCACGGTCTTACCCATGTAAGGTCTCCACACCCAATAATATTAAAATTATTGATTGGATGGATCCAATCAGCTATCGGTGTGTATTTTGGTGTTATAGATTTGGTTAATATGCTCTCTTCAGTGCCTGTTTCAACAGCCTCTCAGTCACAGTTTACAGCTTGCCCTCACCTTTGAAGGGACAGAACACACAACCTGGCTACCCATGGTTGAATACTTCAACTGCCCCGCCATGACACTCAGTGTTTGTGGCAAAGTCTAAACTTTATCCAGCTTTCTCCAGGGGCAAGTATTATATCACACCGATGACATCTTGCTCCAAAGAGATTCAGTTGAAACACTTAGTCAAGACATACAAATATTCACAAACGAGCTCACAAAAAAACGGGATGGGCATTGCCCCACACAAAGTACAAGTTCCCACCATCTCAGTTAAATTCCTGAAAATTATTTGGTAAGCCAAGTGTCACTATATCTCTATCAAGAAATAGTTGTTAACCCACAGCACTCAGTGTTAAACAAGCCCAGCATCTTTTATGCGTTTCTGGGTTTCAGGACACACCATATGCCTCACTTGCAAATTTTACTTAAGCCCATTTAGGGGCTCTCCTAAAGAATCCGCCTGCAGTGCAGGAGTCCTGGGTTCAATTCCTGGGTTGGGAAGATCCCCTGGAGAAGGGAATGGCAACCCACTCCAGTATTCTTGCCTGGAGAATTCCATAGACAGAGGAGCCTGGCAGCCACAGGGTTGCAAAATGCTCAGACATGACTGAGCAACTAACACTTTTACTTTCAAACCCATTTATGCTATTGTTTACAAATAAGCCCATCTAGAATGGGACCTCCCAACAAAAGGCTCTAAAATCTATACAAATTGCAATACAGAACGTCTTCCCACTAGTGCCTCCTGCTTTCTTGAGATTTCTTCAGTGCAAGGACTTCAGTAATTTTTTATTTCATTTCCTGGAATCTCTGGACAACCTGTGATGGACAGAAATTGCCCATGGACTGTGGCACAAGAAACTGCCCTCCTCAGTTACATTCCATCAGAATGGCATATGCTGCATGCATTCAGTACTCTTCTGAAAAGAGAAGCTCTCACAGGGTCTGAGTCCAAGATCCTCCACACTCAGCTGCCTTGAGTCATGGGAGTGCAACCTGCAAGAATCGCACCACCACTGAGGCCTCTTTGCTACAGAATTGTGTCAAACCCAGGCCCCTTATCAAACCTTACCTGCAGGAGGAAGTGGCCCACCCTATTCCACCTTCACCCCTCACCCCCTTTCCACTTCCGGGCAAGCTGATAAGAAAGCACCAGATGCTCCCTGATTTGGCATCAGCAGGACATTTGGATCACACAACCTCTGTACCATGCATAAACTCTCACCCCCAACCATAAAGAAACCCAAGCCAGTCTCTTTCCCTTGCTTTCTCATGCCATTTTTGAACCTGCTTAGGAACATACCCTGCTGTCCCCCAACAATTCCATTATATGAGCAATAAGCCTTTTTGTACCCTCTCAGTACATGTGTAGCATTATTACTCAACATAACCAAATTTGGGGTGGGTGTACAGCCTCCCTCTGCAGGCTGAGCACAACACCCCTCTACATTAATGGGTTAAACATGCCACAGTTTTTATTTTAAAACTTTTTTGAACTATGGCTTACTTAACATTTTGTAATACCCAAAATTCCATTTGTAAGAGTTAGATCTCTACCTCAATTCTGATGAGCTTCCCTGGTGGCTCAGATGGTAAAGTATCTGCCTACAATGCAGGAAACCTGGGTTTCATCCCTGGGTTGGGAAGATCTCCTGAAGAAGGGAATGGCAACCCATTCCACCATCCTTGCCTGGAAAATTCCATGGACAGAGGAGCCTGATGAGCTACAGTCCATGGGATCGCAAAGAGTCAACACAACTGAGGCACAAACACTTTCAGTTTTCATTTTTCAATTCTGATGATTTGAGTACATATAGAAACTAAGCTTTCCCTGAGCTTTCATGTAACAAACATTTATGGGACTTCCCTGGGGGTCCAGTGGTTAAGAATCCACCTTGAGATGCAGGGAATGCTAGTTCAGTCCCTGTTCAGGGGACCTAGGATCCCACATGCAGTGGGACAACTAAGCCCATGTACCTTTGCGCTGCAAAGGAAGATCCCACACAAGAGATGAAGATCCCACACAAGAAATGAAGATCCCATGTGCCACAACTAAGATCTGAGGCAGCCAAATAAATAAATATTTAAAAATTTATTGAATACATACTACAAAACATTTATTGAATATATACTACATAGACAGATCAAAGCCATTTCAGGAAATGCCAATTTTCAGTTGTGACAAGTTCCAGGGGAGAAAAGTCTACGATACTGGGTCGACCTATCTGTTATACTGGGATCAATCCTAGACAGGAAGTTTAAGGAACTGATATCTGTGCTGAAAGCTGAAGAATGAGTAGAAGTGAACCAGTGGATAGTGATGAGAATTCCAGGCAGGACTAACACAGGACAGGGGGAGCTTAGGGAAATCTGAGGGACTGAAACTTGGAGCGGTCAATGCCATCAAATGGTTTCAGGGTAAGCAAAACATGAGCAGCCTTGTGTTTTTAAATGATCACTCTGAGTCAGTCTGAAGAATGACTTGAAGAAGTTTGAGTAGTAGAAGATCAAGTGTCAATAACCAAATATCAGTACATAGTCACTGCAGAGGATTGTATATACCTCAGTTGGTGTTCTCTTCTAAGTTTAGGTTAAGTTCAGAGAACTTCATCTTCTGAAATGGACATTTAAAGAAAAATTACTCACAATTAATGCCTTCACCATTTATAGAAGTAATATCTTAAATATGACTCTCTATAGCAATGAAAATTAAGCCTCATTTATTTTGCAGTAATCTAAAACTTATAGACAGCAGATGTTTAGTTGGCCTAAAGAAATCTTGAAGCTGACTGCTCCCAATTAGTGTGGAAATTCAACTGCTAAAGTATATTAATACCCTAGAGGGAAAAACAGTTTCAATACCCACACAAGAATCTAAATAGTTTAATACATCTGGTTTCTGTGCAGAAAACAGTCAGTAGCAGGCCGTGTGTGCATACTAAGTCACTTCGGTCATGTCTGACTCTTTGCGATCCTATGAACCAAAGCCTGCCCGGCTCCTCTGTCCATGAGATACTCCAGGCAAGAATCCTGGAGTGGGTTGCCATGTCCTCTTCCAGGGGATCTTCCTGACCCAGGGATCAAACCCATGTCTTTTATGTCTCCTGAATTGGCAAGTGGGTTCTTTACCACTAGTGCTAACTGGGAACCAATAGCAGGCCTGAGATTGCTAATTCTAAAAAGGCTTGCTTGAAAGTTGGGCCACTGGCTGAAGTATGGGAACTTGTATTTGAGGCACATTTCCACCATGAGTAGAACTGACCATGCCAAAGTTGTGTGTACACACAATGTGGTTTTGGCCAAACATGTGCTTTCCTTCTGAGACTCTCAATATTGGTACATACCAGGCAAACAGGACAATGTGACTAGATCCTTGGGCAGTGGGTCTCCACTGAGCTTCCCCAGTAGCCATGTTGTCACAATTTTTTACTGGAGGGATTAGGCAGGTCCTCTGAGACTCTGCTGGGAGAAGCAAGACTCTAGGAAGCTGGAATGTGATTCCCCTCAGACCTCAGCCCACCTGTCTGTTTCTTTTGCTGACTGTGCCTTGCATCCTTTCACTGTAATAAATCTTGGCTGTGAGAATGGCTATACTCAGTCCTGTGAGTCCCTGAATCCATCTCCAAACCTGACAACAGTCTTGGTGACCCTGACACAGTTTCCATATTTTATCAGTAAAACAATAGGATTGAACAAATATATCATTTATTCCTATTTTGGAATTCTTATACTTAATAATTATTAATAAAATATTAACATATTATTTGCCTAGTCATATTTAAAAGTAATAGGCATTTCTAGAAGATACTATATTCCTGGTGCCCACTGATCTAAGCATCATAGTTAAGTTTCTCTCCTATATATTCTCTACAAGTTTTTCCATGGATATATATACTCTGTTGGTCTTCCCAGGTGACTCAGTGGGTAAAGAATCTGCCTGCAATGCAGGAGACATGAATTCAATTCCTAGATCTGGAAGCTTCCCTGGAGGAAGGCATGACAACCCACTCCACTGTTCTTGTCTGGAGAATCCCATGGAGTGAGGAGCCTGGTGGACTATAGTCCATAGGTGGCAAAGAGTTGGACAGGACTGAAGCAACTGAGCCCACATATACAGTCTGTTAGACATATATACACATAGGGGTTTACCCGGTGGCTGGGCAATAAAAAGTTGCCTGCAATGCAGAAGACACAGTTGATGCAGGTTCAATCCCTGGATCAGGAAGATTTCCTGGAATATGAAATGGCAATCCACTCCAGTATTATTGCCTGGAAAATTCTACGGACAGAGGAACCTGGCAGGTTACAGTCCATGGGATCACAAAAGGTCAGCTACTATTGAGCGACTGAGCATGCGAACACAGATACATGTGGATACAAATACAGATCTAGATAAGACAGATGTACATATATATGCACATATATGTATATTTCAAAAGAGAAAGAAGAGAGACTTCTAACAACAGATTTCTCTGAGAGTAGATCAATAAAAACCTTTTAATTATGACAGTGTAATGCAAGTGGTCCTTATACTGCACTAAATAAACATGGAATTTCTTTTTTTTAAGGTTAAAAATATTTTTCACTTCCTGGGGCTTTCTGGCTTTCAGCTTGTCTGACACACTTGCTTCTAACTGAGGTGAGCTTGGCAAACAGGCATGGTTTTATGAAAAAATAATCTAAGTTTATAGGGGTCCACATGATAATTAACAGGCAAGTTTCTATCACTTGGGTGTCTAAATATCCAAGACTTACTCCACATGTAAAACCAGACTTTACCAGACTTTCAGAGAGCAGTTTTAAGATCATGGTACATTTTAGAGTCCTTAGATGCTGTCAGATACAATGGGGACAAATGCAATTATATTTTTAAAATTAATTTTTTATTGAGGTATAGTTGATTTACAATGTGGTGTTCATTTCAGGTGTAATTAAATCTTAAAATAGAAGGAAAAAAGTATATTATTAGTGATAGGTTAAAAGATTATTGTTTTAGAGCCCATCATTATATTAATAGTACGTTATGTCGGAGAAGGCGATGGCACCCCACTCCAGTACTTTTGCCTGGAAAATCCCATGGATGGAGGAGCCTGGTAGGCTGCCGTCCATGGGGTCGCTAAGAGTCAGACACGACTGAGCGACTTCCCTTTCACTTTTCACTTTCATGCATTGGAGAAGGAAATGGCAACCCACTCCAGTGTTCTTGCCTGGAGAATCCCAGGGACAGGGGAGCCTAGTGGGCTGCTGTCTATGGGGTCGCACAGAGTCAGACATGACTGAAGTGACTTAGCAGCAGCAGCAGCAGCATGCCAGAATGTAAAGATATTTTGAAACCTCTTTATTGGACACACAGGTTAATAAAGAGCATGAAACCTTATTTTTTCTTTTAAGATTTTAATTCAGTCCTGTAATTGAATATTATTTCAGTCAGTTTCAGAATGAGTGATCCTTGATGGAAGAATCCAGGAGGAAGCCACCACTTTGATTTCTCCTCAAGAGTTTCAAAAATAGTTCGAGAAAATAAGAAATGATAGATGTGCTGGGTATTTAATTTTCTATTTCATGTTAGGACAATATATTTGAGAATTCTGTGTTTTATATTACAAGCATAACTGAAGACCACTTCCATAGTGAGAAGTAACTCCTTAAGAGTCTGATATGGCTGTCCTTTAACTTTTACCAATATCGTGTCAAATGAGCATAAGTCCTCCATGTGAGAAATGTACACTCACAAGGCTTTGTGAATTCAATTTATCTGGCTAAACTCGGTAGCACGTTTTCAATATATTTGATGCATTATTTTACCTGATTTTTGAAAAAAAACATTTTATGTCCAATAATAACACATCGTGAATGTCACAATTTATCTTATCATTCATGATAATATAAAACCCACAATGAACCAAAATTGAGAAAGGGCCTTTCTCACACTGTTCCTCCCATATTTGTTCTTGTGGTAGCAAAATGTAAATATCTTCTTTGCCGAACACCAAAAACTATTTGAAAAAAGACATGTAGATGGTCTTATTCTCAGGTTTTTAAGATTATTTTCCCATCTGTCAGCAAAATTGATTATAAGATAGGGGTTGTCCTAAAAGACACTTAGACCAGCCTTGGAGATTATGTATGGCCAAACCAAAATTCATCAAAGACTCTCAAAAAATTTTATTCTTACATGAATAGGTAGAAAAGAAACAAAAAGTAATATTGATATGGCTCTTTCTACCTTTGCTTCTCTGATCCTCAGACTGGACACTGTCCACCTCTGTAGACATACTTCCTTCCCATCCTCACCTCACATTTTGCTTGAACAACCTTAAACTGCTTATGATATCACATAATACCGTGTTCTGTCTCCCTTCTCCTTTCCTCATGCAATTTCTTCTGCCTGAAACCCTTCTCTCACACACTTCTGTTTTATTTTTATACTTTGTTTCACTGAAGATTTAAATTCATCTTAGAAGCCTCATCAGACCACTCCTACCAGATCTAGACTAGGAAAACTATGCTCCCAAGGTACCTGGAAAATCCCATGGACAGAGGAGGAGCCTGGCAGGCTACACTCCATGGGGCTACAAAAGAATCAGACAAAACGTAGTGACTAAACCACAACAACAATAAGATACCACAGGTATATTTCTACCACTCTCTTTACCTTAGAATTACAGTGTCTGCTACCCACTGCACAATGGGGATCTGGAAAAAGAGGATACCTCTTATTCATGTTTGTATACCTAGCACCTTACACAGTACCAGACACAACGGTAGACACACAATACATTTTTGCTGAATAAATGAATACTGACTCCCAGTAAGGTATGGTTTCAGTCAACCTATCTTTATGTCTTAATTTGAATCCCTCATGAATAACAATGACTACAAATTACAGGTTGAGTCCATGCTTCAGTGATACTCATTTTATTAAGAAACAAGACTATGCATGGTTCTAAACATGTAGCAATTAAAATTCTACAGCACCTCTAAATTTGCCTTTTGAGAGAAAGCAAAAATCAAAAATTTAAATAAATTCTCCATATATTGACATTTTCAACCTCCCTTTTGAGTTTGCAAGGCAGCTAAAGATTGTCCACCAATACCCCATTGAACTTCTGTTAAGTTTAAACTTAAAAATCCCAATTAAATCCTAATGGGAAGAACAAAGGATCCATTCACATTCCAGGAGCCATATGAAGTCTAATTTGTTCATATCTACTGCCTACACTCCCAGATATATTAATTATGGATCATTAAAATATCTTCAATGAGCTAAAATTTGGTTATAATAAAATAATAAACTAGTCACTGTGAAAAGACCATATGGCAGCAATATGCATGCAGAGCCATCAAGATTAATCTACCTAATACCCACACCTAAAAGGGAAAGCCCTAGCATATTAGTCAATGTTTATCAAGGATTAATCATATAGAAATGATTAATCCTTACAAAACTCTTTTCTCCAGCACTTGTCTTTGTAGGTAAACACTCTCCAAACACTATCCATCAGGAGAAACTGATATATTGTTGTGAAGGAAATTATTCCTATTTTGATATTCATCAAAAATTCAGTGACTTCAGCCATGAAATTAAAAGATGCTTGCTCCTTGGAAGAAAAGCTATGACAAACCTAGACAGCATATTAAAAAACAGAGACATCACTTTACCTACAAAGGTCCATCTAGTCAAAGCTATGGTTTTTCCTATAGTCGTGTAGGGATGTGAGAGTTGGACCATAAAGAAGGCCAAGCACTGAAGAATTGATGCTTTCAAACTATAGTGGTGGAGAAGACTCTTGAGAGACCCTTGGACAACAAGGAGATCAAACCAGTCAATCCTAAAGGAAATCAACCCTGAATATTCATTGGAAGGATTGATGCTGAAGTTGAAGCTCCAAAACTTTGGCCACCTGATGCAAAGAGCTGACTCGTCAGAAAAGACCCTGATGCTGGGAAAGACTGAGGGCAGGAGGAGAAGGGGGTGACAGAGGATGAGATGGTTAGATGGCATCATCAGCTCAATGGACTTGAGTCTGAGTAAACTCCGGGAGACAGTGAAGGACAAGGAAGCCTGGTGTGTTGCAATCTATGGGGTCACAAAGAGTCAGACATGACTGAGCAACTGAACAACAAAAATGCAAGGATGGGACTTCCCTGGTGGTCCAGTGGTTAAGACTTCGCCTTCCAAGGCAAGGGGTGCAGGTTCAATCCCTGGTCAGGAATCTAAGATCCCACAAGACTTAGGGCCCAAAAAAAAAAACCATAAAACACAAGTAATATTGAAACAAATTCAATAAAGGCTTTTAAAATGGTCCACACCAAAAAAAATTAATTTTTAAAAATGCAGAGAAACAACTGGCTTTTCATTGCAGACCAGATTAAAAACATGAAATATATACGAACTTTATTACTTTGTGCAAGATGATAAATGCAACTTTTTTGGATTTTATTTTATGAAAAACCACATGCATAATATAATTTTCTGACAAAAATTAAAATGACATGCTCAAAGAATAATTCTGAATTATCAGAACTGAAAATAATCAATCATGGTTTGGGAAGAAGTGTTTCTCAGTTTTTATATCTAAGTGATTATTTAGAAAACTAAAATAATACAGTTTGGTTGATTCCAAAATATATTTCCCACTCAGGACTGTATTTCTTTTTGAAGGTTATTAATTTCTTTCTTAAATGGGAGATTAAGCATGTGAAATGTCACTGCATGAATTACCATATGATTTAAAATTTTACCCCTTAAAGAAAATAAAATGTAACATATAAAGAGAGCTTCCCTTACTCATTTCTAAGAAAACATTCAAAAAGACTATGAAGTACCTTTGCCTATCATGACAGCCTACTGTTTGCTGCTAATTTTTATTTTTATTTATTTATTTATTTATTTTGCTGCTAATTTTTAAAATAAACTATCTCTACTAATTTTATCTCAGGATTATTTTTGTGAATATTCTACTTTCTATGCAAGTGAGGAATCAAGAGGATTATTGGAATTACTGATTCATATCACTTATAAGCTTAATATTTAAATACATTGACGTTAATACATTACCTCTGTACTAAGGAAATTGTACTCGTACAAGCTCACCTTACTAACTCCCTACTATAGAACTAATTTATAAATTATTTCTTTAAAACCACCCTTGATTTATTCACCTTTATTTTTGTACAATTTGAATTTCAGCAAAATGTTATGGCCGTAATGATTTTAATCCTAAAATATTGCATAACATGTAGTCAACATTTTTATCATCTCTAGTTTTATTGGAAATTATAAAGTCTTGGCACTTTTAAATACTTGTTCAGGCTACTTTTTGTTTTATTAATTACCTTTTTTATCTGCTCAGATATGAAAGGCAATTTAACAGTCCTGGAAAAAGTGGTCATTGAAGCATATATATTACCATATATAAAATAGATAACCAGTGCAAGTTTGATGCATGAAGCAGAGCACTCAAAGCTGGTGCTCTGGGACAACCCAGGGAGATGGGGTGGGGAGGGAGGTGGGAGGGGGGTTCAGGATGAGGGGACACATGTGCACCCATGACTGATTCATGGCGATGTATGGCAAAAACCACAATATTGTAAAGTAATTAGCCTCCAATTAAAATAAACTAATTTTAAAAATCTAAAGCTGAGATAACTAGAAAAGACACATTGAAGGAATATTACAATTTTAGTTCCAGCTGAATATTTTGTCAGAAAAGATGAGTTGATAAGCACTAGAATCTTCACCCAAGACTAATGATGACAAGAAAGTCAAAATGCAAGGAGGGGACTTTTAATAGCCTAATGTATTACCCTGGTTATTAAAATGATTTCTGCAGTATATCCTGTAATTGTGCTGTAGATATTTAAGATACATATTTATTATCATCCCTAGAGAGCTTTTACCAGTTGTGTAGAAGTTGAACGTCCAAATAAAATACCAGCAATATTTGAGACACACTTATACTAAAACGCTTATTTATTGGTCATTATTTGAAATTCTAATTTAATTGGGCATTTGTATCTTTATTAGCTAAATCTTACAACTTCTGTTGAAGTAATTAGAGGGATGTGCTCAGTCACTCAGTCATGTCTGACTCTTTGCAATTCCATGGACTGTAGCCTGCCAGGCTCTTCTGTCCATGGGATTTTTTAGGCAAAAATACTGGAATGTTGCCATTCCCTCCTGCAGGGAATCTTCCCAATTCAAGGATCAAACCAGTGTCTCCTGCGTGTCCTGCATTGGCAGGTGGATTCTTTACCCCAGAGCCACCTGGAACCCCAAGTAGAGGGATACTAATCATTTCCCCTCATGTTTCAACTGAAGAAACTTTTGACTCTAAACATTATAAAAATACATGTTCTTAGACAGGACTAGCTACATAAGGTGTGGGGCTCCCTTCAAATTGTAAACACAGGCCCCCTTTCAAAAATTATTATTTCAAGATGGCAGCAGTAGAGTCTTAAGCCAAGTATCCATGAAGCCAGTCCCATTCTTAGAAGTTTAGCATCCCAGACATTAGGGTACATCTGAATCAAGTACTCTTAAATTACAGAGAAACAAATGCGGCCATTTTTAACTGGAACTGGTCTATACCAGCGGTCACCAAACTTCATCTATAAAGGGTCACAAAGTATTAATAAATATTTTAGGCCAGGCAGTTTCTGTCACAACTATTAACTCTGCTGTACATAAACAAAAGTGCATAGGCTGTGTTCCAATAAAGCTTTTTTTTTTTTTTTTTTCCACAAAGGAGCTGTGGACCAAATTGACCCATGGTCTATTGTTTGCTGACCCCTAGACTATACTATAAACATGAGCAAAATTATCAGTTAGATCTGTTCAGTCTACATAAATATAACACCTAAGGTAGACATTTGGATTATACTCATTTCCACAAGACATTAAAACAATTTTGCAAAAATAGATAACAGAGTTTATTAAGTATGTATCTTCACACTAAATGCAACCATGTAATTTACTCAAACCACTGCCTCAGTCTTCTAGATACTCTAAAAATGTGTACCAGGGAATGCATAATGAGAAATGTAATAAAAGTTCCTTTTATCTTCCTCTTCTATTTAATTTTTATTTACTTTCATATGCCTTTTTATTGGCTAAAAAAAAAAAAATGTCAAAGGAAAAAACATGAAGAAAAGCATAGACAAGTGGCTCTCTTGGTCTGTCCTTTCTGGAGTGGTGGCTACATGACAGGCCATGCAAGGCTGAAAACTGTTCATGTATACAAGCCTCAAAGGCCTTCTTGGGGTTCCAAGAGTTTTCTTTTCACATAATGCAAGTCCCTTAATAGTAAATAGGTGAAAGAGTTACTATTCCCATTTTGAAGGTAAGGAAACTAAGACCCAAAGAGGTTAAATATCTTCCAAGAATCATGTCAGAAATAGAAAGGTCAGGCTTATGTTCCAATCTTCTGAGCTCTTGGTATCACAGAAAGTGCAGAAAGTAGTCATGGCCCTTGTTTTTGAGCAGCCAGTAGTCAAATATAGACAAAGAACCAAGCACAAAGACCCAAGGAGCAAAATCATACATTTAACTAATTTAGGTAACTCAGGAATACATATATTATAATACAGAATCTAAGTACTCAGTGAAGTCAGAATAACTGATGGTTACATAAGGCCTAGTTATAGGAATAATTGGAAGTTAAAGCTACCCACTCCAGTATTCTTGGGCTTCCCTTGTGGCTCAGCTGGTAAAGAATCTGCCTCCAATGCAGGAGACCTGGCCTTGATCCCTGGGTTTGGAAGACACCCTGGAGAAGAGAAAGGCTACCCACTCCAATATTCTGGCCTGGAGAATTCCATGGACTCTGTAGTCCATGGGGTTGCAGAGTCAGACACGATTGAACGACTTTTGCTTTCATTTTTCACTTTCATAGTATGGGGAAGAACTAGTTTTAAAACATTCTAGGGAAAAATAAATTTTCTGAGTGACTGCCACAAAGATTTGGCTGAATAGGTATGTCTCAGCTGTTTTGCTTCTTCCAGGCATGAATCTCCCTCCCCAGAGAGCATCCTTTGAAAGTTGACACACCAGTGACAAGCAAGTGCTTGGCAGTCTTTAGAATCATATTATATACAATCTTTGAAATTTTCCTTTCACTCAACATTATACTCCCCAAATTCATCCATGCTGGTGCATGCCACTCAATGTATCATTTTTACTATTGTAAAAGATTTCATTGAGTAAATAAACCACAATTTATCCTTCTATTAATGGGAATAAAAGAGCATGATGTTTTTCAACGCTTGATTTCTTCTAACTAACATTTTGGTGGTGGGTTTTCAAGGTTATCCTTACCCCGAGTCTGAAAAAAAGTAGAAAGGTACCATCTTGTACAGCAGGCTGGGAAGAACTATTTCCCATCCATTTGGTTTAGCACCTCTCTACCCTAGGCACCCTCTAGAGCAACAACAGGTTTTTCTGACCATTTCACTTTGATCAGGTTTTCTTAGCCTACCCATCTTTGTGGCAGTCATTACAAGAACCATAAGGAAATGCTCAGAACCCCAGGATACGGTATTGTGTTCCCAAGGTGTGTGCTTTCCAAGTTATGCATTCTAGGTGACACTGATTTTAGATGAAAGAAGGCGAAAAAAGATAACAGGCCAGAGCTTTCCCTTTAAAACCAAGAATCATATGTAAAATGACTGTCCTCTCAATCATAATATATATCAGAGTGAAGCTGCCCGGCATGAAGAAAAAAAAAAAAATGAAACTATGGAGTCAGTGTATCTGCACTAAAATGCAGGGCTCACTGTGAACTAACTATGCGAACTTGATCTTTCAGGACTTCCATTAACTTCTACATAAAATGGGAAAAATAGTATCCCTGTTTCAGGGTTGACATATGGAGTCATAAAAATAAGAAATTAATGTAAAAATTCCAATATATATTATTTGTTCAATAAGTAGTATTTTTTCTATCATCCTTTGAGTAATAGACAATACTATTCTTACAAAAATATATTCCAAATTTCAGGATACGTTATATTCAAAATTCTGAATTGAATTTGATGTATATTATAATGCTACTTACAAAATAAGGACCATTTCCTTTTTATGTCTTTATTAGATATTTGGTTTTCACTTTCATTTTCTTTAAAATAGTATCTTGAATACTTTCATTTAAACCATGAATACCTAGCCCAAATCTTCAACATGAAACACTTTATTAAAATAAATGAGTGATCCTCTGACAAATGTATTAACAAGAAAGAGAATTTGTTTTCTTTTCTAAATAATTGAACAAATCAACTTTTCTTTAAAATCATCATTGTCGTTTTCCTTATTAACATGGATTTTTACTCACCAACCTGAGTTAATCCTCTAGCTCTCAAAGTTTATAATACTCTAGAAACACTGTCTTCTACATTAAGAGGGAAGTTATAATATTAGACTGAAATCAGCAATCTCTAAGACCCTTTCAGGAAGTCCATCTCTTTGTAAGAAAAATTTCAGCCATCTTATTTACCTAAAAAAGTAGGCAGATGCCTTCACGCATTTACTGAAAGCATGCAACAACAGATTAGGAGGAAAGAGAGGAATCAAGAAAAACAAAAATCATAACCAGTCACTGCTCCTGTATTCTGGTGCTACATTCATTTTCCAGGTAAAGAATCTGGATTATATCATATTACTCCTATAATTTAAATTAATAACATACAAGCTTTAATTATAAAATCCAATTTTCCTGCATTATCAAATTCACCCAGACATCACAGAAGCCAATTCTTAGACTCACAAACGGAAATGAACTGAGATTACTGGGTTCCTCCTTGCTTTCTAGATGAAGAAATTGAGGCCTTAGAAGGAAAGATTTTTATCTGAGTCTCAAACATTTCTGTTGATCACCCTTACCTGATCAAAAGGGAAATTTCAATATTCCTAATTCCTATCAAAAATATGTTTTGTTTGCACAGACTCCCTGGTGTTAGAGGTCAGGACAGGGGTGGGATGCAAGGAGGTCTCCTGGGTGCCCACAATGTTTCATTTCTTGATCTGGCTAAAGATGTGGATGTGTTCACCTCGTGAAAACCCATCATACTGCACACTTGGGCTCTGTATACTTCTCGATATACTTGTTATATTTCATTAAAATGTAGTAAGATGCGTTTCTACTCTCTGTTAGTGGTAATTGACATATATCACATAGTAGTGAAAAGTCACTCATCTTTTACTGAATATCCACTATTTGCCAAGTCCAGTGATTTGTACTGAAAATATAAAGATAAATGAGGTTAAAAAAAAACAAAAACAAAAATCACTTCCCTCAAGCATCTTTCACAGTCTGGAGAAAGACAAGTAAACAGTTGCAAAGCTGTGAGCAAAGTGCTGATAGCTGAGTAGACGAGGAGCTGCGGGACTCCAGCACCTGAGTCAGCAGGGCTGGAGGTGAAGTGTGCTGAGGACAAGTTTCAGAAAGAGAAGATGCCCCTCCCACCCCAGGTGAGCACTGGAGTTCATTCTCTGCGGACAGAAACTCCAAAATATCAATAGGAGGACAACTGAGAGAGGAGGCTGGGCCCTGCCCAGCAAAGAGACCACGTATTTCTCATTCTCAAAGTCAGGGAGACCTTCCTGACTAGAAAGCTCCTTGAAGGTCAAAAGGGGAGTGATGCCAAAGCTACCCATAGGCCTCTTCGCTGGAATCCATCTTGGCTGAGCAGTGCGTGCCTGCACATGGGAGGATCCTGAGATAAGCCCAACGCAGACTCAGAACCAGCCAAATCAAAATGACTGGCCAAAGGAATTCCAGAAGAAATGCCCCACATAGGTGATTCAAACTACCATGAAGATGTAACTCTCCCTCTGAGAGTCACACATAGTGTACTCTTTTCCTCCTAATAAACACTTTGTTTAATTACCAAAAAGAGACAGAGAGAAGATTTGTGTCCCCTATTAATTTCTCACTGCTGCTGCAACAAATTATTACAAGCATAATACCTTACAGACTGCCGGCAGAAATATCAATAACCTCCGATATGTGGATGACACTGCCCTAATGGCAGAAAACAAAGAGGATCTAAACAGCTTCTTGATGAAGGTGAAAGAGAAGAGTGAAAAATCTGGCTTAAAACTCAAAATTCAAAAAACAAAGACCATGGCATCCAGTCCCATCATATGGCAAATAAGTAGGGAAAAAAATGTAAATAGTGACAGATTTTATTTTCTTGGGCTCCAAAATCACTGTGAGCAATGACTGCAGCCATGAAATTAAAAGACACATGCTCCTTAGAAGAAAAGCTATGACAAATCTAGACAACGTATTAAAAAGCAGAGACATTACTTTGCCTACAAAGGTCTTTATGGTCAAAGCTATGGTTTTTCCAGTAGTCATATATGGATGTGAAAGTTGGACCACAAAGAAGGCTGAGTGTTGAAGAATTGATGCTTTTGAGTTGTGGTACTAGAGAAGGCTCTTGAAAGTCCCTTGAACAGCAAGGAGATAAAACCAGTCAATTCTACAGGAAATCAACCCTGAGTATTCGCTGGAAGGACTGATGCTGAAGCTCCAATACTTTGGCCATCTGACGCAAAAAGGCAACTTATTGGAAAAGACCCTGATGCTGGGAAAGATTGGGGGAAGGAGGAGAAGGGGACAACAGAGGATGAGATGGTTGGATGGCTTCATCAACTCAGTGGACAAGAGTCTGAGCAAACTCCAGGAGACAGTGAAAGACAGGGAAGGCTGGTGTGCTGCACTCCACAAGGTTGAAAAGAGTCGAACACGACTGAGCAACTGAACAGCAGTTCCTGAAGGTCAAGTCCACAGTCAGTCCCGCCAGGCTAAAGTCAAGGTGCTGGCTGGGATGTCTCCTCTTGGAGGCTCTGAGGGGCATCAGCTGCCTTGACCAGCTTCCAGGGCCTCCTACACTCCTCAGATCTGACCACCTTCCTGCATCTTCAAAGTCAATAGCAACGTAGGACTTTCAAATCTCTCTCCTTCTGACCTCGGCTTCAGTTACCGAATCTCTTTCTCCTGACTCTGACCCTCCTCCCCAATTCATAGGGACTCTTGTGGTTACACTGAGTCCACCTGAGTAATACAGGGTAACAGTCTTATGGCAAGATTCTTAATTCAATCACACCTGCAAAGTGTTTTACCATTTAAGGTATCATTGTCATGGGTTCTGGGAATTTGGATGTAGATATTTGGAGTGGGGGGACATTATTCAGTCTATCACATGTCCTGAAAGATGAGTAGATGTGAGCCAATTGGAAAAGAGAGAAAAGAATATGCCTGGAAAAGGGAGTCAAACTTTGAGTCCTTTGATAAGGCCAGATAGAAACATAGGTCAGATTATAATGTGATTAATACTGCCAAGGTCAGCCAGTTCAGTTCAGTTGCCCAGTTGTGTCTGACTCTTAGTGACCCCATGGACCACAGCACACCAGGCCTTCCTGTCCATTACCAACTCCTGGAGTTTACTCAAACTCATGTCCATTGAGTCAGTGATGCCATCCAACCATCTCATCCTCTGTCGTCCCCTTCTCTTCCTGCCTTCAATCTTTCCCAGTATCAGGGAATTTTCAAATGAGTCAGTTCTTCGAATCAGGTGACCAAGGTATTGGAGTTTCAGTTTCAGCATCAGTCCTTCCAATGAATATTCAGGACTGATTTCCTTTAGGAAGGACTGGTTGGATCTCCTTGCAGTCCAAGGGACCCTCAAGAGTCTTCTCTATCACCACAGTTCAAAAGCATCAATTCTTCGGCACTCAGCTTTCTTTATAGTCCAACTCTCACATCCATACATGAGTACTGGAAAAACCATAGCTTTGACTAGATGGACCTTTGTTGGCAAAGTAATGTCTCTGCTTTTGAATATGCTATCTAGGCTTTTCATAACTTTTCTTCCAAGGAGCAAGGGTCTTTTAATTTCATGGCTGCAGTCACCCTCTGCAGTGATTTTGGAGCCCCAAAAAATAAAGTCTGTCACTGTTTCCACTGTTTCACCATCTATTTGCCATGAAGTGATGGGACCAGATGCCATGGTCTTAGTCTTCTTAATGTTGAGTTTTAAGCCAACTTTTGCACTCTCCTCTTTCACTTTCATCAAGAGGCTCTTTAGTTCTTCTTTGCTTTCTGCCATAAGGGTCTTAACCTTCTCCATCAGAGGGCAGACAGACTGAAAACCACAAGCACAGAAAACTAACCAATCTGATCACATGGACCACAGGCTTGTCTAACTCAATGAAACTATGAACCGTGCCATGTAGGGCCACCTAAGACGAACAGGTCGTGGTGGAGAGTTCTGACAAAAGGTGCTCTATTGGAGAAGGGAATGGCAAACCACTTCAGTATTCTTGCCTTGAGAACTCCATGAACAGTATGAAAAGGCAGAAAGATAGGACACTGAAAGATGAACTCCCCAGGTTGGTAGGTGCCCAATATGCTACTGGAGAGCAGTGGAGAAATAACTCCAGAAAGAATGAAGAGACGGAGCCAAAGCAAAAACAACACCCAGCTGTGTATATGACTGGTGATAGAAGCAAGGTCCGATGCTATAAAAAGCAATATTGCATAGGAACCTGGAATGTTAGGTCCATGAATCAAGGCAAACTGGAAGTGGTCAAACATGAGATGGCAAGAGTGAATGTCGACATTTTATGAATCGGTGAACTAAAATGGACTGGAATGGGTGAATTTAACTCAGATGACCATTATATCTACTACTGTGGGCAAGAATCCCTTGGAAGAAATTAAGTAGCCATCATAGTCAACTGCCAAGGTAGAAAGTTCATATCACAAAAAGAAACACAGAAGAATTTAAACCAGAAGAGTGATGTGATCTGATGTGTATTTTTCAAATATTTTAACAGCTCTGCATAACCTCAGGCTTCCCAGGTGGCTCTGTGGTAAAGAATCTGCCTACTGGTGCAGGAGACACATGTTTGATCTCTGGGTTGGAAGATCCTCTGGGGGACGGCATGGCAATCCACTGCAGTATTCTTGCCTGGAGAATCCCATGGACAGAGAAGCCTGGACCACAGGGAGTTGGACACGACTGAAGCAACTTAGCATGCACATTTGGTCTATTCAATACACAGTCACCAGAGAAATCATGATCTCTTCCCTGGTCAAAACCCCAAATAAGTCCAAATGCATTCAGAGTAAAATCCCAAATCCTCTCAGCAGTCTATCAGGGTAGATAATCTGGTACCCTCAGAGTCTCTAAGCTTGTTCTCAACTCTTCCTTACCTCACCTGTTCTGCTCCAGACACTCATGGTAGCTCCCCAGATACCTTAGGCACACTTCCACCTCAGGACCTTTGCACACATTCTTCGCTCCACCTGAAACTCTCTTCTTCCAGATACCCATGTATCTCCTGCCTTGGGCTGCTTCCTGTCTTGGTTCAAACATCACATTCCCACTGACATCTTCCCTGATTACCTAGTTAATGAAGTGACTACCCTGCCAACCCCAGTACTCTGAATCCCTGTTTCTTGCTTTGCTCAGTCCATGGCATTGTTGTTTGTAAACTTACAATTTATTTCTTTGCTTGTTTACTGTCTGCCCTCCCCTGTAAGCCTAAGCTCCTCCTGAACGCATTAGAATGTAGTAAGTTTCACAACAAAAGGTGTGACTTTCCATTCACTGCTGTACGTGGAACACTGCCTGGCAGGTAGTAGCAACTCAATAAATATTCGTTTCCTGATTAATGCTGGAGTGCAAGGAAGAAGACCAAATGGAAGCATGTATTTAAGAGTCACATAAGTGGGGACTTCCCTGGTGGTCTAGTGATTAAGAATCCACTTTCCAATGCAGGGGATGCAGGTTCGATCCCTGGTCAGGGAACTAATATCCACGTGCCGTGCCGTGGGACAACTAAGCCCACACTCTGCAACTAGAGAGCCAGCACACTACAACAAAAGATCCCATGTGACACAACTAAGACCCCACACAGCCAAATAAATATATATATTTTTAAAGTCACATATGTAGAGACCTATACTAGCACATCCACAGTGCTACACAGATACACACTTTTCCCGGTGTTCTTTATAATTCTTATGTTACAACTAAAGAAGCATAAAACTTAGGGGAGAAAATCTGTATGAAAAAGGGAAGTATCACATACTTTTTAAAAATATTTAGAAAAATGATGCCAACCATTTTGTGCATCTTAATAGTCTGTGACACTACAACACATCCACATAGAATCATTTTTAATGAAGGACAACATGAAATCAGAGAAGACACTGCAACAAGGGTTATGCAAAAGGTAAAGCTCCTTATATTTGAGACACCTGCAATTTCCAAAATGATTTTAAATACATTATTGCTCATTAATACTTACTGGGTCTTATGCTTCTCTTTAATATGCATCAAACAAAAGGTCATTTCTCGTGGTTCAATTCACAATAGTCCTTAATAACATCTTTCAGCATTAATAAGTGAAGTGCCAGCTTAGAAGCAACTCTAATAAACACAGTGTCCTGTAAGAACCATAATGTGGCTGATGGCACTTCCTGCGAACATCCGGGAGGGACTATCAAGTACCATACAGAGTGCACATGTGCATTTTGTGGTTCCCAGAAGACATGGTGCAGAGCAATAGAATGTCAGCAACCAGTTTCAAAGGTAACTTTCAGAGGGATCATCAAAGGGCTGAGCCTAAGTGTCCCTGGCTTTTCTATTTTGAATGGCATCATCTGGTCTCTTTGAGCCTAAGAAATTTTCTTGTCGAACTTAACACTGAAATTTGGGAAACTCTAGAAGACTCCCTAATCCTTGAACACTGACACAATCTTTTCTTAGGATAGCCAATTGCTTGCATAACCTATCTCTTTCAATCCTGTGTGTATGACATAATACTAACTGTAAGAGCTCCTTAATATTTGTATTTATTTATTTGGCTGCATCAGGTCTTAGTTGAAGCACATGGAATCTTTGTTGCATCATTTGGGGTCTTTTGTTGCAGCACAGGGACTCTTTAGTTGTAGTGTGTAGGCTCGGTAGTTGTGGTTCACAAGCTTAATTGCTCTGTGACTTGTGGGATCTTTGTTGCCTGACCAGGGATCGAATTTGAGTCCCCTGCATTGCAAGGCAGATTCTTAACCACTGGACCACCAGGGAAGTCCCTGTAAGAGTTCTTTATACATCTTATATTTGAGTTGCTTTGAAGACACTGATTTTCTCAGTATAACTGTGTACATGGCTCTAAACTACAAATTACAGGACACACACCGGCACAACAGCTAACTTGTTAAGGAAAACAAAAACTTACGTAATGACCATTGTTGCTTGCCTACATAGAATCTATTCATTGCTTTTACCTTTTTAATATAACACCAATTTTGGTTAAATAATCAAAAAGTGAGAGCTAACACTTCAATAGTGCCTTCTCTGTTTCTTAATAATTTACATCTAATAACACACTAAACCTCAGGGTAACTTTAGAAAGTAAGTATTGTTATCACTCCTACTAAAAATGAAGAATCTGAGTTAGAGTTAGCTTGTGCTAATTCACAGAGCATGTAAACAGAAGAGGCAGAAATCTGAATGCAGGCAGTGGGGCTGTCTGTGCTCTTAACCTTCACACCTTCCCACGCTCAGCCTGCTTGGTTGGGGGAAGTTAATTTCCTACAATTTCAAGAGAATCTCCTGACTAGAAAGCCAATCACAGTCATTCCAACTATCTTGCATGCATTCAAGTCACTTCAGTCGTGTCCGACTCTTTGCGACCCCATGGACTGTAGCCCACCAGGCTCCTCTGTCCATGGGATTCTCCAGGCAAGGATACTGGAGTGGGTTGCCATCACCTCCTCCAGGGGCTCTTCCTGACCCAGGGATGGAACCTGTGTCTCTTATGTCTCCTGCACTGGCAGGTGGGTTCTTTACCACTAGTGCCACCTGGGTTCATTAAATGGCTTTCCTTGTCAATCATAATAGTCAGGGCTAATGCACAACTTAAGTGGAACTTAAGGACTTCCTTGGTGGCTCAGATGGTAAAGTGTCTGCCTGCAATGCAGGAGACCTGGGTTCAATCCCTGAGTTGGGAAGATCCCCTGGAGAAGGCAATGGCAACCCACTCTAGTACTCTTGCCTGGAAAATCCCATGGACAGAGGAGCCTGATAGGCTGCAGTCCATGGGGTCACAAAGAGTCATACACATCTGAGTGACTTCCTTTTCTTTCACTTTAAGTGGAACCAATCAGCCTAAAGGGAGGAATATTTGCTCTGTGATAAGAAGGGAGGTCTACTCCAGAAAAGAAGGTGCGTTACTGCCCATGCTGCTGGCAGCCACCTGCCAATCATGAAGGAAGCCAGTCTGAGGTCAAAGCCCAGAGGAAGGAAGGAGGAGGAGCCAAAAGAATCCTTAAGTCATGAAGCTGGAATCCTGATTTCATTCCACTCTCAGCCTGCTCTGCCTCGGTACTGTCTTTTGTTTGGACAACAAGTTCCCTTACTGTCTGAGCCAACTTGAATCAAGATGTCTCTTTCTTATACCTGAAGGTATCTGATAAATATTGGCATGATTAAGCACCTTATACACAAATCCTAGGGGCTTCCTTGATGGCTCAGCAGATAAAGAATCTGCCTACAATGCAGAAGACACAGGGTTTCGATCCCTGAGTCGGGAAGATCCCCTGGAGGAGGAAATGGCAACCCATTCCAGTATTCTTACCTGAGAAATCCCATGGACAGCGGAGCCTGGTTGGCTACAGTCCATGGGGTCGCAGAGTCAGACACAACTGAGCGACTAAGTATGCATGCACACAAGTTCTAAATTGCTAAAAATCATTATTTAATCTGAATTGATTTTCCCTCCATGCTGATCCTGAGACCTGTGGTAATGCAACATTTATGTTACCACCGCTGAACTTACTGCTGAGTCATTCCCTTTCTAGGACACTCATCGACTTGACAAAGATTTATTGCACACTTACTCTGTCTCAGGCATTTGTGAGGTCCTGGTTTAGGAAGATAAATGAGTCATAGCTCCTAGCCTCACAGAATTAATGTCTAGGAAGGGAGAAAGACATATAAATCAACAAATTACCATACTATGTGATGGTGTTAGAATATATAAGCTCTGTGAGTGTGCACATGCTGTGCAGGTGCCCTGAGAGCATACAGAATAGAAACTAAGATGTTTTGAAGTCTTTATGAATGTTTTGCAGAAGACTTAACATTTTATCCTTGACTAGGAGTTTTACAGCAGAGAAAAGGACTTCTAGGGGAAGCATCTGATCAGAAGCATATGACTACATAAAAGCTGGGAAGGTTTGAGAATGGCAGAAAGTTCCAAGTGATGTTGTGCTTCAAAAAAGTAAGAAAAGGGACAAGTTCTAGGGCTCCAGCCCTGGCTTAGTCTCAAGTCTTTCTGGTTTTTTATTCTCATACTTTAAGTAGCTTTCTACTTCCCTTCACTTAAGCTACATTACCCTCAGTTGAATTAATACAGCCAAACAAAGGGTTAAGCTCCAGTACTTTGGCCACCTGATATGAAGAGCTGACTCATTGGAAAAGACCCTAATGCTGAGAAAGATTGAGGGCAAGAACAGAATTGGGAGACAGAGGATGAGGTGTTTGGATGGTATCATTGACTCAATGGACATGAGTTTGAGCAATGTCCGGGAAATAGTGAAGGACAGGGAAGGCTGGCATTCTGCAGTCCACGGGGTCACAAATAGTCAGACACGACCGAGTGGCTGAACAACAACAAAAAAGTCAAAGCTGTGTTTCTCTGGCTTTTCTAGTTCTCCATCCAAGACCAGACACAAAAAGCTCAAGAGATGTATTTAATTACCAGTACAGCATTTGTGAGAACTAATAGTGATTTGTAAAACTCTGGTGTTACTTTCTTGACAATCATAATTTGTTAGTGCTTCATGTTGCTTTACTACTTTTCCTAAACTTTTCTTCCACAATTAGTTTTGATGTATTCTTTGAAATTTTCTGGCTATTTCAATTACAATGTTAATTTGCTAACTTCTTCCTGTAAAGCTGACTTACAACCTTAACTTAGATACAAACTGTATTCTAAATGAGTCAAGAGAATCAAACAAGAGAAATCAATAAAGTTTCTTTTAATCTCAATTTGTCACTTAGCATATAAATACTATATTTTTACTGGGTACCTAATAAATGCATAATAAGCACTGCAGATTTTTATTCAAATGTAGCTTTAGAACTAAGTCCACAGGAAATGGTTAAATAATAAAATCTCAAGTGGCTGTAGCCAGAAAATATTTCTGATGGTACCACAGAGGAAATTTCATAGAGAGCATGACCCCACCAAGCAACTCTTCTTTCCTACCTAGGTTGAGATCTCTGTCCAATGTAATTGGGGTCAACTGGGAAGATTCACTCTCTCACACAGTGAGAGGCAACAGTGAAGCAGACTAGTGACCACCCCCCGCTCCCCCGCCTGCCAAGCAGCAATGCCATTATTTTTAGATGAAAGAGCAGCTGAATTGTCAATCTTATTAAATATTTCAAAGAACAAATCATAAATTTCAGTATCGCAATGGTGAGGAGACAGAAATGCTGTCAATAAAGATTCTGTTGAAAATCTAAGTTTTGAATTAATTCTGAAAGACTTAGAATGTTCTGAAATTGTTTTAAAAAGTAGAATTTAGCACAGGCAATTATGACACTAATTTGAGTCAGCAAACAAAAATAACAAAAGAGAAGAAATCTGACTGGGTCCAAGAAAAATCTCTTTGCCATTTCAACCTCCAGCTTCTTATCAGATCCCTAGTGAGGATAAACTGATAGCTAAAACCAGAACTTTGTTATATTTATACATTATATATATACATATATATATATATATATGTATACATATACCGTATGCTTTCAGGTACATATAATGAAACAGTGGCTGAAATTAAATAGAAATTTATTTTTGTCACTTAAAAAGCCATCTGGAGGTAGGTGGTTGCTGGCATTGATCTAGAGGCTCAGTTATGTAACACCCTGTTTCTGTGATTCCCCTGTGCTGGGTGGAATGGAACCATCCCAAGATGGTTGCTGGAACTCTAGGCTCATCCTCGTTAGCTGCTAAAACAAGTAGGGGAGGACCAGACTCGCCAAGTCAGTCCCTGTTAACTTAGAAAGTGACATTTTCTGAGACAAAGTCTTAGCAGACTTCCACTTGGGCAGAACTATGTCCCAGGGGTGGCCCCTTTTAGCAAAAGAGGCAGGAGAGAGAATTTTTTAGAAACCTTTTCCAGCCTCTATAGTGAAAGATGAAAGCAAGAGAGAAAAAGGATTGGAAAGGACTGCAGGTCAATCTGAACCAGGTCAGCCTGTAAACACAGGAACTCATTGATCAGTATGGTGGGATACAGCTTTTTGACCATATAGTGGGTTTGACCAATGCCAACAAATCGTTGGCACTGAACCCCACATTAAAGAGTCTTTTCAAATAATTTTAAGAGAGATTTCTTGACCAAGTGGGCACCCTAAAGACAAATTCAGCCAAGAGGTTTATACCTGAGAGAATCATCTGAGAAAACATCATGATTATACAATGAAGCCTTAACAAACTCACTCCTGACTGTATAGCCTACACATTATTGAACCCTAATGGGAATGTTAAATAAGGGTATTAAATGACTGCACTAAAAAAAGCTTCATGTTTAAAAAGGAGGAAATCACATGAAGTGAGGTCGGAACACATACACAAAAGTAGGGCAGCTAAAAATAGTACCTTTGACTATTTCTTATCGTTTGTCTTTATCCAAAAGCAGGAAGATTGGCTAACTGACCTTTTAAGGTCTTTCCATGGTAAAACTGTGGGCTTCCTCCACGGCTCAGCAGGTAAAGAATCTGCCTGCAATGCAGGAGCCATAGGAGATTTGGGTTCAATCCCTGGGTCGGGAAGATTCCCCTGGAGGAGGAAATAGCAACACACTCCAGTATTCTTTCCTGGAGAATCCCACGGACAGAAGAGCCTGGCGGGTTAAAAGTCCATGGAGTCGCAAAGAGTCAGACATGACTGAGCACACAGAAGTACACAGTAAACTATCCAGCTACACTCACAGGAATGATGATCTTTACAAACTTTCTGCAAGGCTACAGTCCATGGGGCCCGAAGAGTCAGACATGACTGAAGGACTATACTCGCTCAATCACAGAGGCAAGCGACTGATTTCCTAGCAATCCTTGTACTGTACTTGTGGTCATCTTAAGTACGCTCGTCAGAGGTTTTAAAAGATCTCAGACAGACGAGCTCTATGCTATGTTCTATTTTAAACGTTAGCAGAAGGAGATTATACAGTCTCAAGATAACTGTATCATAAAAATAGCTGTTATTCCTGGTGAACCATGTTTCTGCTGTTAAAACTGACTGAAAGCTTAGAGACTTTCAGGGTGAAAAAAAATTAGAAAGAGGCAATATTTACCCAATTTTGAAGTAAAGAATCAAGTTTATTTCTTAAATTTTAATTAAATCAAGTCTAAATTTTATAGGGGAGTCATTTGACATCCCCTGTTTTTAAATTTCCTTATTATGGAATAGAGAAAGTAGCAAAGAATAAATTGTCAATTACACAATTTCTGGAAATGCAGTCACTGCCATAAACAAGTCATGGACAAGCTTCCTGGGGCCTTAACGATGTACTAGTGTCCAGGAAACATGTTTTCAAAGAGCCAAGCTGATTAATTTCACCAGCGGTCATGAGCCACAACACAGCCAGGGGACATGACAGATTGACTGTTGGAGGAAACTATTATTTTTCCTCTGTGATCAATGCTGTAACTGTTGAAATCATAGCTGGGAAGAGTAAGCTCAATCATGCAGTTAAAATGTTGTTTTCAACCAACTGACCAATAATTTTCTCACTGAACTAAAACTTCAGGGAGCAACCCCTAGAAGTGAAGGAGTTACCCATCACAACAAATAATTGCTCCCACATTCAAAGTCTAAAAAAGATTCTGGTTCTTCAAATCACTAAGCAAAGACAGCAATCTACAATTCTCAATGTTAAGTAAACATCTTTTTTAAAAAAAATCTTTACAATAAACATAAAATTAAAAAAATAAAATATTTTCCCCAAAGTATCAAAATGCTTAAGATAATGCTTATTTTTCAAAAGAAGATAAACTAACATACAAACGCAGCTCCTCTGCAAGGATGCAATATATGAGTGATATTACTGAGTTGACCAATCTGCTTAATTAATATGATTAATATGTCAGAGTAAAGTATTTTTGAAATCCTATTTTCTGAAGATAAACAATGATAAAGAGACTCTCATTACAGAAAAAAAAAAAAAAAAAAAAAAAAAAAGACGACTAAGATGGAAGCCTAAACAGGATAGAGGATGGAAGTGGGTGAGGAGATAGGAAATAGAAAAGGTGTTCTGGTTTGGTTTCACCTGGGACTATCACTATTTTCCAGTTTAAAAAATTAGAAAAATTAGTGCACCTGCTTTTTTAATGTATAGTTTTTCAAAATGCATTTCTTGGTGTCAGTGAATGAAGAACATGAACAGAATTTGATATCAAGGTTTTCAGTCTATAACATGTCTCACTCTTCCTGACTTCTACCTCAACGCATGTAACATTTTTAGTTTTAGTCTGTATGTACTTTGGTTTTTATTTGAGTCTGATTGCTTTACAATGTTGTGTTGGTTTCTGCCAAACAACAACTTGAACCAGCCATATGTATACATACATCCCCTCCCCCGTGAGCCTCCCTCCCAGTTCCCCCATCCCACCCCTCCAGGTCGTCATGGGGCGCCAAGCTGAGCTCCCTGTGCTATGCAGCAGCTTCCCACTAGCTGTCTATTTCATACCTGGTAGTGTGCATATGCCAATGCTGCTCTCAATTCGTCCTGCCCTCTTCTTCCCCCACTGTGTCTATATGTCCGTTCCCTACCTCTTCGTCTCTATTCCTGCCCTGCATAATAGTTTCATCTAGATAGGACGCTGCGGCAGAGGGAGATAGTCTCAAATGGAAGAACGCCCTTCCTTTCTCAAAGCATAAATGCTGCCCTGATAAGACATTTTCCACTGCATCTGCTCTTATATGCAACAGGGAAAGGACTTTGGAGACCTGCGTTTAGATCTAATTAAAACCACAATCTGGTCTTGAATGATGGCTTTTACATCTGAATACTGAAATATTTTAGAAATCACGATTCTCTCTGCTTTTTTTGATTGCAAAATTTGAGAGAAGTTGATCCAAACTGAATTTTCTTTTTCTGGGGGAAGAGATGTGGGGGTTGTAGCCTGCCAGACTCCTCTGTCCATGGGATTCTCCAGGCGAGCATGCTGGAGTGGGTTGCCATGCCCTCTTCCAGGGGATCTTCCTGACCCAGGGATCAAACCCATGTCTTTTATGTCTCCTGCATTGGCAACTGAGCTCTTTACCACTAGTGCCCCCTGGGAACACCAGCATATACTTAGCACATGATATACACCAGGCTTCCCTGTCAGCTTAGCTGGTAAAGAATTCACCTGCAATGCAGGTGACCCCAGTTCAATTCCTGGGTCAGGAAGATCTGCTGGAGAAGGTATAGGCTACCCAGTCCAGTATTCTTGGGCTTCCCTGGTAAAGAATCTGCCTGCAAGGTGCGAGACCTGGATTTGATCCCTGGGTTGAAAAGATCCCCTAGAGAAGGGAAAGGCTACCCACTCCAGTATTCTGGCCTGGAGAATTCCATATACTGAATAACCCATGGAGTCGCAAAGAGTCTGACATGACTGAGCGACTTTTACAATATATAATCACTCAAGAGAAAATTTGCCAGAAGATACAAAGAAAGAGAATGGAGAAGACAAATGGAAAGGAGGGAGGCCAGGTATCAGGTAAGTAAGCTGAGTTACACATTTATAGGTACTGGACTAAAGTTTCTGCATCTGGGAACCTCATGTACAGCAAGCACATAAGGGCCAAAAAATTGTCCCCATTCTTTCTCATAAATAATTTTTACTGCGCTTTATTTAACATTATCAATGGCTTTCATCTCTACAAATCAACCAATGTCCCACATAGAGACAGACTGATATGGTGCCTTCGAAAAGCCATGACTGTGTCCACAGCTTGAATATCCCCTCCAGAGGAGAGTGGAAATATACATTTAACTAAAATTTGCCTGTTTATTTTAATTGCCAATAGTCAGAAACTTAGGGAATTAGTTACAATGAGGAAATTATAGCTGTAAAATGATGTTATAAAATTTTCCACTCCTGTTTTGAAATTGGCCAAAATTACATTATGTTTCTGTTTTGCTTATTCTGAGAACTGAATATTTGCATAAAATTAGATAATTTTCCTTTTTTTACTTTCATAGGAACATGATATATATTGCAAAATGAACAAATATTTCAATTTATTTAATAAGTACCTATATTTCTTCTGAGCAAATTACCACATTCTTTTAAAATATATATCATTGGATATCTGAAGCTTTATGTACTATATTCCACTGACAATGATTGCATTAGGTCTTTATATCAGGTAACTGGCCATGTACTATATTACTCTGCCTTTAATGTGAATATCATGTCTCACCATACTATTTTAAAGAATTACAGAAAAGATAGGGTGCAAGCATGAATATATTCTCAACTATACATGACTAATAAATTGGTATTTTTATTAACCTTAATAATAATTTATTTTCTTATGATTTCATCTCACCCAAAAAGGAAGAAGAAGCAAAGCCCAGCTAATAAATGGATCATTTTAGGTTGGTTTGGATTATGATCAACTGAGGCTTAATTTGCTATTAAAAAGGACAGATACTGAATCTACATATCATACCCACTGAGAGTGAATTTCCCAGGCAGTCTTTCTGAGTCCCACAGAAGGTCTTAAATCTCATGAACTCATCCTACAGGGCTCATGTGATCCATATATCACCTCCCTCTTTTTTACTGATTGCAATTTTCCACTGAGTCAGCAATAACTTCATACAGGTTCACAGACTCCCTCTTAACCCCTGCGATTGTGCTGGGTGAATTCGATCCTCACACTGCTAACCATCCAGTAGTCTTGCCTCCCAGTTCTTTGTCCTTCTCGGTTCCATTTACTACCCACCTCCACTTTGCTTTAGGCATCTTCATCTGAAGCATTTATATCAGTCAAAACTGCCCCATTTTCCGATGTCAAACCCACTGAACCACATCCTCTCATATCTCCAGTTCCTTCACACCACCCCATCTTTTCTGCCCTTTAATCTCTCCAATTGGTTCTAATTCATCAGTCTACTCCTATTTATTTTCTCTCTTCTCTCTGAGTAACCTAAGCATCGTTTTAAATTCAATCTCACCAAACCCGTTAACACCCATTCTCTCAATCAATTCATCACACGTACCAAGCAAAACCTCAAGCCTGGATCAATTCGGCTGTCTATTTATTCCTCCTCTATGCCTAGACTGATAAGGCATACTACAGAAAGACAGAATGCACAATCAGGAAGAAGAATGGTATGAAAAATTCATGGATGCCAGCTTCAACTGTACCTTCAAAATTGTTCTGCAGTCCTTGTCATCATATTCTTTGTCCCACAGCGGCTATGTGAAATCATCCCACGCTTCTACCCTACTTTATCATTTTTAACAAATAGCATCAATTCCCGACTTCAAAGAAAAAACTAAAGTTGTCATTTGCCTCCCCTCAACACTAAATTATTTATAAGCAACTCAATATTTCCTTGGGGCTGCAAAGTTAGACACAACTTAGTGCTTGTCGGACACAACTGAGCGACTTCACTTTCACTTTACACTTTCACGCATTGGAGAAGGAAATGGCAACCCACTCCAGTGTTCTTGCCTGGAGAATCCCAGGGACGGGGGAGCCTGGTGAGCTGCCATCTATAGGGTTGCACAGAGTCGGACACGACTGAAGCGACTTAGCAGCAGCAGCAGCAGTAGCAGCAGTGATTGAACATTTCCTTATTCATTTTTGTCCCAGCAGAAGAGATCTTTCTCCATGTATTGGGTGGGAAATATGTTAGTTTGGGGTTTTCCACACCATCTCACAGAGGATGAGATGATTGGATGGCATTAGTGACTCAATGGACATGAGTTTGAGCAAACTCTGGGAGATAGGAAAGGACAGGGAAGCCTGGCATGCTATAGTTCATGGGGTCACAAAGAATCTGACATGACTTAGCAACCAAATAAAAACATGGTATGTTACAGAAAAACTCAAACAAACATTTTGGCCAACCCATTAGAGTCCATTCTCTTTCCCTCATTTCCCATGTCCTTAGATATCTCTTCCTATAAATTCACATCATCTTGCCCAACTGGATTTTTAATCTCTTCTATGCTCTTCTACGGAGAAGGCAATGGCACCCTACTCCAGCACTCTTGCCTGGAAAATCCCATGGATGGAGGAGCCTGGAAGGCTGCAGTCCATGGGGTCGCTGAGGCTCGGACACGACTGAGCGACTTCACTTTCACTTTTCACTTTCATGCATTGGAGAAGGAAATGGCAACCTACTCCAGTGTTCTTGCCTGGAGAATCCCAGGGACAGGGGAGCCTGATAGGCTGCCATCTATGGGGTCACACAGAGTCGGACACGACTGAAGTGACTTAGCCTAGCCTATGCTCTTCTAAAGCTGAGCGCTGAAGAATTGATGCTTTTGAACTGTGGTGTTGGAGAAGACTCTTCAGAGTCCCTTGGACTGCAAGGAGATCCAACCAGTCCATTCTGAAGGAGATCAGCCCTGGGATTTCTTTGGAAGGAATGATGCTAAAGCTAAAACTCCAGTACTTTGGCCACCTCATGCAAAGAATTGACTCATTGGAAAAGACTCTGATGCTGGGAGGGATTGGGGGCAGGAGGAGAAGGGGACAACAGAGGATGAGATGGCTGGATGGCATCACCGACTTGATGGACATGAGTCTGAGTGAACTCCGGGAGTAGGTGATGGACAGGGAGGCCTGGCATGCTGTGATTCATGGGGTCGCCAAGAGTCGGACACGACTGAGCGACTGAACTGAACTGAACTGATGCTGGTTTCACCCTCTCTTTGTCTATAATTATGTTCAAGTCTTTCCTCTAATAATACAACAAGATTTTTCTTAAACAAAATATTTACTAACCTGCATGTCTGAATACCATATTGTTTTTCCTTTTCCCTTCATAATTATACCACTAGAAAGAGAGGATCACGTGCTTTCCCTCTTCACCTTACATTTATTCTACCAAGGCAATCTACCTTCTACCTTCTCCCCATGCTTCCACACTTCCTTTTGTCCAAGTAACATTGACTCCAAAACTCAAACGGAAACTTTTCAACTACTCTCTTACTTAACCTTCTGAAACATATGGACTGCTGTATCCTTTTTGAAATTACATCTCTCTCCCTTAACTTCTTTCAAGTCTTTCCTCAGATGCCACTTTCTTATCTACCTACCTAGGTTACCTGATTTTAAAATGCCAACACTGACCCCTGCACTCTCAGTCCCCTTTACATTTTGCTTTATTATGTTTTATTCCATTTTCATCTTTCAACAAAATTTAGAATTTACTTATTTATTATATTTTTGTCTATCTCTCCCTAGCAACAAAGAAGTTTATCTGCTGTGTTCCCTGATTTATCTCAACATCTCACAAAAAGTAATAACTCAAAAAATATTTGTCAAAAGAATGGGTCTTTTGGTTTCCAGGACAAAAGTCTCTCTCAGTTTTTCTCACGAATTTTGGATTTGTCTTTCTCTGTCTCCTTTGCAACCCCCTCTATACACTCTTTAACTTTTAGTCTTCCGTCCATAGGCCCTTTTTTCATATTCCTCTGAGAGATCTCAGCCACTATTAGGATTTGAGCTACTTCCTTTACGTTAAATATGAAATACCTATATTTCGAATCCATATCTTTCTCCTGAATTCAGACCCATGTATCTCACTTCTTCCTACATATCTACACTTAAAGTTCCCACAGGCAACTCAAACTCAACATGTTCAAACTCCAACCTACTACAACCCTTCACTAGCTATGTATTTACATGTCTTCTGTAAAGTATCATTTCTAAGTTAAGTACAATATTTTACCTAAAATCTCATGGTGGAGGTGAATGATACTCTGGATGTGAAATTGAACCTATGTTTTATTTAACCAGGAAGTGCTCAAACCACATCTAGAGATTTAGAATTCTAATTGTATGAAAGGGAAATATTTATGGGTAGATCAAGGAAACCTTTGGTCTCAACCCTCAGTGATATTTTATCTATAATTCTGATAATCAGGGAAGTAATGACTTAGTATACTGAATTTTCTGTTACAAGTATATATAGAGAAAAAAAAATTTTTAATTTATCCTCCAAGCCATTTGCATCTACAAATGAAAGCCATAAACTAGCAACCATTATAATAAATAAATAAATAAATTTATTTTTTAAATAAATTAAATCTAATTTAATTTTTAAAAATATAATTTAATTTATTTAAAAAATAAATCTAATAAATTTAACCAAGATGATCGCATTTCAGAAGCAAAACATATAAGTAAAACTATGTAGCATGATCTCCAAACACCAGAAAAGTGTGACATAGGCAAAGCATACCCTATTCCAAATAAATTTTAAATAAATAACATACATACAATGTGGACTGGGGGAAAGAATACTAAAGTTAAAAACTGATGAATTGGGTTCAAATTTTACTTCTACTTAATTGTTTGGCTTCAAGCAAGTCAGTAATAGTGAATACATACTGAGTACTTACTATATGCTGCTTACTTTTCTAATAGTTTTGCATTTTTCAATTTTCATGACAACCCTACACAACAGGCACCAGCATGTTTCTCAATTTCCAGATGAAGAAACCGAGGAATGTAGAAGTAATTTATTCAAGATCACAGTTTGTAGCTGGCATTTGTGTTTCAAATCCAGGTTGTTTAGCTCCATGGCCCAAATTGCGTTTTGAGGGTTTGCCATTTATAAAATAGAGGTTTCCTATCAAAAATCAAGGTTTATTTAAGGTAGTATGTAAAAATGTCTTTTTGCAGATTTTAAAATACTATCAAATGTAAGATATAAAATTACTAGTCTATAGAGACACAGATGTAGAGAACAAATGTACAGACACCAAGGGGAAAGGGGGGCGTGGGATGAATTGGAAGACTGAGATTGATACATATACACTATTGATACTATGGATAAAATAGATAACTATTGAGAAACTACCCTATAGCACAGGGAACTCTACTCAATGCTCTGCGGTGACCTAAACAGGAAGGAAATCTAAAAAAGAGGGGATATATGTAAACATACAGCTGATAAAGCTAGACAGCATATTAAAAAGCAGAGACATCGCTTTGCCAACAAAGATCTGTGTGGTCAAAGTTATGGTTTTTCCAGTAGTCATGTATGGATGTGAGAGTTGGACCATAAAGCAGGATGAGAGCCAAAGAATGATGCTTTTGAATTGTGGTGCTGGAGAAGACTCTTGAGAGTCCTTGGATTGCAAGGAGATAAAATCAGCCAATTCTAAAGAAAATCAACCCTGAATTTTCATTGGAAGGACTGTTGCTGAAGCTCCAATACTTTGGTCACATCATGCAAAGACTGGACTCATTGGAAAAGACGCTGATGCTGGGAAAGACTAAAGACAGGAAGAGAAGGAAGTGACAGAGGATGAGATGGTTGGATGGCATCACCAACTCAATGGACATGAGTTTGAGCAAACTCCAGGAGATGGTGAAGAACAGGGAAGCCTGGCATGCTGCATTTCATGGGGTCACAAAGAGTCAGACACAACTTAGCAACTAAACAACAGATAGCTGATTCACTTTGCTGTACAGCATAAATTAATGTTGCAAAGCAACTATACTCCAATAAAAATTAGCAAAAATAAATAAACAAAAATAAAATAAAATTATTAGTCTAGTAAATCATAAACTCCAAGAAGTGGTTTCTTTCTTTAGTTAGGATTTGTACTGCATCACTGCCTAAAGGGATTTGAGAAGCTATTTCCTTCATGTAGTGGATTCTCTGATTTGAATTTCATTGTTGAGTCTTAAGAGTTACTCTGCAGGGACCTTAAAGATAACATTAAAAGTCTACTAGAATTCAGAGGAGAGCTCTCAGGCATCCTGACAAATATTCTTATAGTAGTGCAGTAAAGAAAAACACACAGCTCAAATCTTATTTGCATTCTTCACCAACTTAAAGGATAAATTTTCATCTGCCATCCTTAAAAGGAAACAGATATAACTGGCTCTCTATAAAAAAAAATACAAATCTATGAAAATCGAGTTTTAATGCCATTTAACAATGGCACTGGACCATAAGAAAAATTTGGTCCAAAGTTTTAATCCACTATAGCATGCATTATCGTTATATTCTTTCATTTATTCAACTCATCCATTCAACAAACTTTACTGAGTATTTACCATGCAGGCCACTGCATTAAATGTTACATATGCAATGATGAGACAGATAAGACTATTGTCCTCACAGGGTTATTGTCCAGTAGGGCAAATTTTTTCACAAAAGTATTATAATGCAACATGATGAGAAGTATAGTATGGTTTAGGAGGACAGGAGAGACCATGAGACATGTGACACATATATGAAAGGCCATGCTAATACATTTTTTGGAAGGCAATATGACAGTATATTTTAAATTGGGGTATAGTTGCCTTCCAGTGTTATACAATGAAGTGAATCAACTATATGTATACATAAATCCCTCCCTTCTTGGCCCTCGCCCCATCTTACCCATTTAGGTCACCACTGAGCACTGAGCTGAGCTTCCTGTGCTTTGTAGCAGGTTCCCACCAGCTATCTATTTTACACAATTAGTGTATATATGTTCATGACATATATACACTCTCCCAAGCTCCCAGTTCATCTCCCTGTCCTCTCCAGCCCACATGTTTGGGCTCTTCATCTGCATCTCTCTTTCTTCCTTGCTAATAGGTTCATTTGTACCATTTTTCTAGATTCCACATATATGCATTCAGATCAGATCAGATCAGTCACTCAGTCATGTCCAACTCTTTGCGACCCCATGAATCACAGCACACCAGGCCTCCCTGTCCATCACCAACTCCCAGAGTTCACTCAGACTCACGTCCATCAAGTCAGTGATGCCATCCAGCCATCTCATCCTCTGTCTTCCCCTTCTCCTCCTGCCCCCAATCCCTCCCAGCATCAGAGTTTTTTCCAATGAGTCAACTCTTCGCATGAGGTGCCAAAGTACTGGAGTTTCAGCTTTAGCATCATTCCTTCCAAAGAAATCCCATTGTTTTTCTCTTTCTGACTTACTTCACATTAACACATTTTTTAGGGCACAGGAAAAAACGCATCATCTTTTTCATATCTTTTCACTTTGCAAACCTGGAGAAGGAAATGGCAACCCACTCCAGTATTCTTTCCTGGAGAATTCCATGGACAGAGGAGTCTGGTGAGCTACAATCCATGGGGTCACAGAGTCGGACACCACCAAGCAACTAACACACACACTTTGCAAACTAAGCATTACGATATCAACTAATTCAAGGGGCTGCCTGAATACAGAACTAGCTGTTGCTCAATGCTCTTCATATAATAATAGTCAAAACAACAATTTATCATGTTCCATCATGAACCATCTCGTTGGAAGATCCTGTTGGCTCACTGGCTATTTAAAATCATCTGCTTGTACAAAATGGAATGTGGGCTTTCTTTTTTTTAACAGGAGCTGAATTGGTCTTCTGATGTTTGAAACCTTAGCCCAGTTAAGAACCTTGTCTCTTGCCCTTTTTCATGTCTTTCTCTGTTTCTATACAGGAAATCCAGCAAATACTAATTAGAAGCATAATATGTAGGGGCAAAGGGTTAACAAAATCTTTTTCTTTCTCTCTTAGAATTTGACATTCAATTCACTTTTTAGATCTGTTACCTTGGCAACCTGATAGAGGAGATATATCAACAAAGTTACCAGGTAGCATTGCTTACGGTAAAAATAATCTATGCTTGGTCAGTTGCATCTGGGTTGGGAAAAACTATAAATGAATGATAAATACCTAACAGTTTTCGACTCTTGTAACTGGCATGTCTTTTGCAAAGGCTGTAGGAGCCTTGCCTCAGGAGTTGTTACTACAGATATCGGCTCCTATGGAACAGGGGGCTTTAAAGCCAAGGGAACTTTTACATCTGCTCCTTCTAAGAATCATTCTTTCAAACCTGAGCTGTCACCTGGGAAACCAAATGGTACAGCTCAAACTGCTGTACAAACTTCAGGAATTTCTGCAAGGGCTGGTCTCACAGAAGAGCAATATCTGATGTTGCCCTGCTGCTCAGCTGGGGTTCCTGTCCCATGTCCTTCAAGGTGAATCTGATGCCATGGATGACTTATGGTCATCTTGTGAATCTGATTCTTTAGTGGAACTTAAAAAAAAAAATCCCTGGCCTTGCCTTCAGAGCTTAAAGTAGAGTAATGGCAGATAACAGCACAACGCATAAATAATGAATAAACACACCAGGAAGATGCTTCTGATTGCCCCTTTTAACATACTTCATTAACTGGACTCATACTGTGTGTTAAAATAAATGAATAAATTAATAAAATAAATAGAATAAATTAATGAATCTCACCAATTTAATGACTGAAAGAAATTAGAGCCTCAGCTCTCAAGCCCCATTTGATCCTAACTCAGTTTTCCTAACTGAGGAAACTAACTGAATGATCCTAACTCAGTTGTCATAGCTCGACACTCTCCCTGATCTTCAATCTACTTATTGATCCTCTGCCTGACCTCTTGCGCTGGGGAACTTCTATCTGCTCTTCTGTAATTCCTCTCCAGTTTTCTCCACCTGCCCTGTGTCCAGGAGGATGGCCAGCATGCACTTCATCCACTGCCTTGCCCAGCTGCTTCCTGTTGAACCACTAAGGAGCACCACAGAGATTAGAGGGAGGGTAAAGTTGGCTTCCCTGGTGGCTCAGCGCAGGTTCGATTTGATGTTCGTTCGATCCCTGTGTCAGGAAGTTCCCCTGGAGAAGGAAATGGCAACCCACTCCAGAAGTCTTGCCTGAGAAATCCTGTGAACAGAGGAGCCTGGTGAGCTAAAATCCATGGAGTCGCAAAAGAGTTAGACACAACTTTTCGACATTCGCGAAACAGGAGGTTGGGATGTTTTTTTCACCAACTCCTCCCTTGTGGAGCACATCACAAGGAGGCCTTTGTCACAGTCATCATCGAGCGGCTGTAAAGCACAGCTACTATGAAGCTACGACTGTAAAGGTCACATCACCACCAGCCCCTAACCCCTTTAGTAGAGACTGAGAGTTGGACTACAAAGAAAGCTGAGCACCGAAAAATTGATGCCTTTGAACTGTGGTGTTGGAGAAGACTCTTGAGAGTCCCTTGGACTGCAAGGAGATCCAACCAGTCCATTTTGAAGGAGATCAGCCCTGGGTGTTCATTGGAAGGACTGATGCTGAAGCTGAAACTCCAGTACTTTGGCCACCTGATGCAAAGAGCTGACTCATTTGAAAAGACCCTGATGCTGGGGAAGATTGAGGGCAGGGGGAGAAGGGGACAACAGAGGATGAGATGGTTGGATGGCATCATCAACTCAATGGACATGGGTTTGGGTGGACTCCGGGAGTTGGTGATGGACAGGGAGGCCTGATGTGCTGCAGTCCATGGGTTCGCAAGGAGTCGGACACAACCAAGAGACTGAACTGAACTGAACCCCTTTAGGCTTAGGCATGGTCATAGCTTCCTGTCTACTTTCCTCAGGAGATCATACCATCTCATTATTTTTCTACACTATGTCCATATGTTTAAATTAGTCCCTGTTTAAATATCCACACCAAATGTGAGTACACTGTCTTGCAGGACTCTGACTGAATCATCATTGCTTCTGCTATTTTTCAGATTTCTTATAATAATTTCCCTGCTCCTAATGTATCCACCTGCTGCAGCCACCAATCATGACCTACCTTGAGTGCTCCCATATTTCCAAACTTGGTCTAATCTAGCTGCAATCAATGCTAACCCTTGATGTTTACTTACCAAACCCCTCAAGACCTCATTGTAATTTTCTGGGCGCAAACTAACTTCCCATGCCCTTATAGCCACTACCCCTTATATATTGTTATGACAAGTAGTCAGGGATTAATTTTTGCTTTGGAGACATAGCTAGATATAGTTGAAAGAGCAAAGGATTTAGGTCCAGATAGACGAAGGCTTGAATATTAATTGTGGCACTTCGCTGGTGCCTGAGCAAGTCAACAGAACTATCTGAGCTCCCATTTCTTCTGGAAATCAGAGAGAATGAGACCTATTTTGCAAGATTTGAATAAACACTGAAGATGACGTACATTGATATTAGAAGGCAACATGCACTGAAAAAAGGGGGTAGATTATGTTATTATTACAACATATTTAAAACCCAAGACCTATTATAAAGCTCATTCCAACAAAGGAGTCATTTTCAAAGCTGAATATATTCAGCTATATTTGTTTTTGTTCCATTGTTAAGTCTTGTCTGACTCATTGCAACTCCATGGGCTACAGCGCGCCTGGCTTCCCTGTCCTCCACTATCTCCCAGAGTTTGCTCAAATTCATGTCCATTGAGTCAGTGATGCTGTCTAACCATTTCATCCTCTGCTGCCCCCTTCTTCTTTTGCTTTCAATCTTTTCCAGTGTCAAGGTCTTTTCCAATGAGTAAACTTTTTGTATCACGTGGGCAAAGTATTGACACTTCAGCATCAGTCCTCCCAGTGAATATTCAGGGTTGTTGCCTTTAGGATTGACTGATTTGATCTCCTTGCAGTCCTAGGGACTCTCAAGAGTCTTCTCTAGTGCCACAATTTGAAAGCATCAATTCTTCACAGAGAGATTTTGAAATTCTGCATTTAGGTGTAAAAAATCCTTCACTGCCTATTTCTCTCATATAAACTCACAATATCAAATGATTATGATTACTGATTATAATTGTTGCTTAGAGATAAGGTAAATATTCTATTGTCTCTAGTTGCTCCAGACATAAACAGAAGAAAAGTTATGTATCCAAGACTTCTATTTCTGGCTTATAATAAAAAATTTTGAAATTTGAAGTTAACAAGAAATGCCATATTAATTCCATTTTCCTCTATCAGTGTAACATATTATGACAGGCTTCATAGTGTATGATTTTCCTTTAACATTAAAGCTTTTTTTTGTAAAGTTGCCAAGATGTTTGGCATAGTTGCCAGTCCAAATTAAGAATATGGTCTTTCAAAGTGCAAACATTCAAAGAGTAAAAAATTTTCCAAGCCAAATGAGTTTCACACCACACAAGAACATGAGAAAACAAGATATTTCTCTTCAACTTCTTGGTCTGCATTAGAAAAAGCTTTTAAAAGTCCCACTACTATATCAGCCTTAAAGTCAGAAGAGCTGGTAGGTTGCAAATTGTAATTTTAAGGCTGCCAAAAGGATTTTTAAAACTCCTCTGCCCTTCATTCTAATCCCCTTCAATGATTTCTGAAATTCCTCTGACAATAAAGAAGTCTATCCTCTCATAACTAGAGATAAATTTAAAATTCAAAAAGTCATTAAATTGAAATGTCTAGCTATATTTGCTTCTGTTTTTTCCCGATTCTGATAAAGATTTACAGCAAGTAAGGAACTGAATGGTTGAGAGGAGGGGGCTGGGAGCACTGAAAATAAACATCACCTAATTCACATTTGTGCCTCAGGAAGGTCCCGCACCCAGCTCTTGAAGAGTTGAATAGAATTCCTTACCGTGCTTCTTTCTTCTTAAGTAAGTCCCCCTTCTCTTAGTTTTTGATGGTCATGGAATTAAGGGTCATGGAGATTCTGAGCCCATTCAGAAGCATTCCTTCACCCAATAACCTAAAAAATATTCTGTTGTGAAGTAAGGGAATTCAAAGCCCCTTCTATGCCCAACTGACTCATTGGAAAAGATTCATTGGAAAGATGGAAGGCAGGAGGAGAGGGAGACGACAGAGGATGAGATGGTTGGATGGCATCACCGACTCAATGGACATGGGTTTGAGCAAGCTCTGGGAATTGATGGACAGGAAAGTCTGGCATGCTGCAGTCCATGGGGTCACAAAGAGTTAGACACGACTGAGCAACTGAGCTGAACTGACTATGCCCAAAGGCGGCCTGCCAGGCTGTGGAATTCATGGGCCACTCCCTTGAGTATCCACTGATACAATCTAAAAAATGGATTGGCTTTGGTAACAGGAAAAACAACATGTATGGGTTATCATTTCATTTTGTTTTCCTTTGTTTCTGATACATGGGCACTGAAGGAGGATATATGAAAAAAGATTAGGAGAATGCTTGAATTCTCTTTCCACCCCTTACCTGGAGCACAAAGGGAGAGATGCATTAGAGATAGATACTGCAGAAACTATTTTCAAGAGATCTTTTTTGTTTTTGTTTTAATGATGTCCATAAGCAGTGCTGTTTTACTGTCAATGTGACAATGTGTCACCCAGAGTTGAGGCAAGGTTCATTACCCCTTCTGCATGAATGCCAAGCTTGCTCTGACCTTGAGGACTGATGGTTTCCTGGGCAGCAAGGGATAACATCTTTAACTCAGCATTTTCACATCTGAAAACAGGACTGCTTCATAAATAAAGAGAAGGATAAAGGGCAGATGGAAATTAAAAAAAGAAATGTTATAAAAAGTGTTGGCAGATTGGTTCAAGAGAACATCTGAGGAACTTTGTGGAGCTTCCTTTAACATTGGCTGGGCATACAAAACACCCAAAGAAAAGAGGAGAGATGTCTAGTAACTGGAAGATGGGGTCCTCTTTCAGCAGGTACCAAGCTGAGAGCTGCCATGGTATGTGAAATAATACAGCACTGTAATAAGATGCTGAGCTCTGCAGTCAGCCCCCAGATTAAAATGCTGGCCTAGCACTTACAGCTGTATGGCCTTGGGCATGTTATTTAATAAACAGTGCTTTGGTTTCCTCATGAGTAAAACGGACATCATAACAGTCCCTACTTCACATTACTGCTGATTCCAAGGGTTTATACATGCAGATGCTTAGAATAGTAACAACGATAATGACAAACGTTTGAGTGTTTGAATTTCATCCCATTTGTACCCATAGTTTGATGATGTCAGAAACATCTGGAAACAGATTAAGTAGCATTCTCTAAGTCTAATAAACATCTTCCTATTTTCTCTACCATCCTAAATCAATTACAGTAGCAATTGGCATATATCATATAAATATCTATTCAAATTATGTAAAAATAATAAAAGAAGCTTTTATATTTGTTTCCTGATGGACTAGTATGTGTTAATAAAATCTTTGTGAATCATAAATGAACCAGGATTTTGAGAAGCTTCATTCTGTTTGCAACTCTGAAATTCACTTAATCCTCTAGAGTTTTAATTGATTACTGTCTACCTCTATATAATCAGACCTAGATAATACAAAATACTAAAAACACAAAGGAAAAAGTAGCATGTCCCCTCACCAAAGTATAAATTTTTTATTTCAATCCTTATCAGATCCATCATCAGTGACGTGGGTGTGTATTATATACCGCATTTTCTTTATATCAAAGTTCAGATTTCTGTAAGCAACCAAGTTGTTTGGACCATTTTAGTCTCCAACCCTAGGCTGCTCTGCTGAGCATTAGATGCAACAAATTAACAGGTGTGTAATTCAAGTGTAAATGGGTGCAATCAGCCAGAAATGGATTCACAACTACAAGAAAAATGCTGTCCTGAATGAAAAAGCCCATAGAAGTTACTATTTTAGTATAGATTTTTTTTCCTCAAATGCTATAATTTGCTTCTGCAAAGATCAAATTGCCCTCTGACTTTTGATAGGTAGACAAAAGAAAAATTCTAACAGAGCACCTGAATCAAAAGCCACATAAATGTAATTATTCCATCATATCCTTTTTCTTCTTGCCAGTGTCTCAAGATGTCCTGAGATCTTAATTCTCTGAGTACTCCTGTCAGCTACTTCTTTCCCTCAAGGAAGAGGTCAGCCTCTTGAGGTCTTCAAATAGCACCTGCTTTGAGGCTTGCAGGACAAATCACATCATGTCCCTGTCTCCTTCAGTAACCACTGGAATTCCCAGCATTCTTTCTCACAAGGAGATTGATCCCCATACTGCTCTGGACATGCTCTAACCTGTCCTTACATGCCTACGCCCGTCCACCTTGCCCTCTGCAATTCAATCTTCCATCTCCCTCCTGTGACCTCAGACAATTTTCCACCTTCCTGCTATGACTGACCTCGGGGTTTCCCTTACAGGGCTCTCAGGTGGTAGATTTAGTTTGTTTCACACCCCGTGTTTCTCAAAGATTTCAAGTAAAGTTAATTTGCTCCTTCCTTCCCAGCACTTTTTCTGAGTATTTTCCCTCTTTGTCCTTCAAAATCTTTAGTCTTTGAAGCCTGTTTCATTATCGTCTACCTTTCATTTCTTTTGGGGGTCACAAATCCAACTCTCAGTCATTCTCTTCTATTTACTAATTATCTTAACATTTAACTCATTGTTTCACTCTTCTCCACTGTTTTTTAATCACCATTCTCAGTGACTTCAACATCCACCAACGAATCTTCTGGTCTCTCAGTTCCTTGACTCCCTTAGTTCCAATGACTTTTTCTCCACCAACTGCACATAGCTCTGCTCTCAAGGACTGAGCGTGTGTGTGCTCAGTCGTGTCTGACTCTGCGACCCCATGGACCCTGTAGCCTGTCAGGCTTCTCTGTCCATGGAATTTTTCAAGCAAGAATACTAGAGTGGGTTGCCATTTCCTACTCCAGGGATCTTCCTGACCCAGGAATTGAACCCACATTTCCTGCATTGGCAGGCAGATTCTTTTACCACTGAGCCACGGATTACCCATCATCAATAATTATAGAACCTCCAAATCTCAATTTCAAAATACTGTTTTTGCATACAAACCACTCATCTAGCAATCCTTACCAGTACTTTCCCATTCTTACTCAGGATCTCCAACCCATTACCCCTCTGGCGTTTCATTTCCAACCCCTCCACCATAATCTTGGCTCCCCCTTTATTTAGCATCTCATCCATGGTCCAGCACCATAATCCCTCTCTGATAGGATTTGCTTCCAGATTGGATTTGGAATGGAGAAGGAAGAGAGGAGAATCAACAATGGCTCCACAGTTAGGGAAGGATAGAGATGCTGTTTACTGAAATTGGGAAGACTCTTCCTTTATCACATCTGCCTGGAGAAACCCTGGCCTCTGTTAAACACAACTATCCAATCATTCTTGCCAGAACCTGAGCAAATGAACACTTTTGGAGAAAATCCTGACCATCTTGATTAATCGCACTTCACGCTGGAATCCACATTTCTTGGCATTGCCAGAAATAATTCACAATTCTTCTCTTAAAAACTCAATTTCCATTCTCCCAAATGATTTTCATTCCTTCTTCTTATTTTTCTGAAATCTTCAAAAAAAAGAAAACCACAAAAAACCTCTTCTGTTCCACTCTCACCTGATAATCTTATATCATAATTCAAGAAAACAATTGTAATCAAAGACCTACCCCATCTTTCCATCAAAAATTCTTGCTCATTCTCTCTGCGTTTCCTCCTGCTCTACTGCCAGAAGAATTGCTACTCAGATCTTTGCCAATCCTTCCTCTTGTGTTCCAACACTTGCTCTATTATGCTCTCATTTTCTCAAAGGCCTTTCCAATGGCGATTTCTCATGCTCTGCTGAATCCTTTCATTGGCATACAAATGTGTGTTAATATTACCCAACTTAAAAATAGAGCAAAACAAAAGCTTCTGTTGAACTCATGTCCCCTTCTAGCTACCATCCCATTTCTCTATGTACTTTCATAAAAAAAATCCTTGAAAGTCTCCATTTCTTGTCTTCAAATTCCTTTTCCCCTTTCCTCTTGAACCAATACCAGTTGGGCTTTTGCCCTTACCACCCACTGAAACAGATCTTGTCAAATTTTAATGATTCCATGTTGCCACATCTAATGCTAAAATGTCAGACCCCAAACCTGCCTGATCCATCAGCATCATTTGACACAGGTGACCATTTTCTCCTTCTTGAAAGAATTTCTTCACTTGGCTTCTTTGTTCTCTGCCTAACTGGTATTTCCTCAGTTTCCTCACCTTCTGACTTGCAGACATTGAAGTGCCTGGACCCCAGTCCTCAGATCTTTTCTCTCCTCCCTAAGGTACCTCATTCTGTTTCTTCTATAAATATTATCTAATGCTGATCACTCCCACATTTGGATCTATAGTGAAAGTCAGGATTTCTCCACTGAAGTCTAGAGGATGTGTGTGTGCATGTGTGTTTGCATACACACACTCCACATCACCTTTTAGGTGTTTAAAGATGTCTCAAAAAAAGTCCAGAAAACTGATACTTGCTTTTCTTCTAAAAACTCACCTACCCTGAGGTCTTCCCCATTTCTGTAAATAGCAATTCCATTTTTCCAAAACCTTGCAGGCATTGATTCTTCTCTTACTTACCCAAATCCAGTCTGTCAACAAATACTATCTGCTCTGCTTTTCCATAACGGAGGAGCCTGGTAGGCTGCAGTCCACGGGGTCGCTAAGAGTCGGACACGACTGAGCGAATTTACTTTCACTTTTCACTTTCATGCATTGGAGAAAGAAATGGCAACCCACTCCAGTGTTCTTGCCTGGAGAATCCCAGGGACGGGGCAGCCTGGTAGGCTGCCGTCTATGGGGTCGCACAGAGTCGGACACGACTCAGGTGACTTAGCAGCAGCAGCAGCAGCATCCTCCCTACTACCATCCTAATCCTGTTTCAGGCCTAAATGATCAAAATAGCCTCTTAACTAGTCTCTGCCTCAGTCCTTGCCTCTCCAGGCACTGCATACAACATGACAACCAAAGTGGTGCTTTTAAAGAATCTGCATTCCTCTGCTCAAAATCCACCATTAGCTTCTCACTGAATCAAAAGCAAAGTCCTTACAATGGTCCATGGTCCCCCACATCCTGGGGTGCCCGGCCTCTCCTGGCAGCACCAACTACTATCCTCCCATCCCCTCTTCATTCTACATTGCCTTCAATGCCATTTCTCTAAGAAGTCAAAACACACCTGTTTCATGGCCTCTGTGTTTTCTGTTCTCTCTGCCTGAAACTCTTTTACCCTAGATATCCTAGAAAGCTGGTACCCTCGCACTCTTAAAACGTCTGGTCAAATATCACCTTATTAAAATGACCTTCCACGATCACACTAAAAAATTGCAAGGCTACCTCCACCTTCAGTGCTCTCATCCCCGTTCTGTTTTTATATTTATCCATATTTATCAATATCCTGGACTTCCCTGTAGCTCAAATGGTAAAGAATCTGCCTGCAATGCAGGAGACCAGAGTTTGATCCCTGGATCGGGAAGATCCTCTGGAGAAGTGACTGGCAATCCACTCCAGCATTCTTGCCTGGAGAATTCCATGGACAGAGAAGCCTGGCAGGCTACAGTTCGTGGGGCCGCAAAGAGTCAGACACGACTGAGTGACTAACACAGACATACACAACAATATCTTACAATGTAATCTCTATGGAGGACAGTCTTTCCTTTCCTTCTGGCTCTTTTCCCAGCATCTGGAATGGCGAATGGAATCTGTAACATGCTCGGAAAATATTTCTTAAAATTAACTCATTGAAACAGTAACATAGCCAAAATAGAACCAGTCACACACACACACACACACACACGCTACTCCATCCACCAAATTTGCCATCTCTCTAAATAGCTCCATTATTTCCCCAACTGTTCAAGTGAAAAACCTATGTTGTCATCTTTAGTCCCGCCTTGCCCTCAGACCCCACACACAATTCTTCAGGAAGTCATGCCCACATTAGGCCACCATAAAAATCAGTTCCACCTTGGGCCACTTTCTCATCATATTTACTGCCATAATTCTATCCCAAGCCTTTAGAAACTTCCACCTGGACAAGTACAACAGCTTTCTGCCCCAGTCTTGATGTCCACCCAACAACCAAGCGATAGTTCTGAAGCATAAATTCAGAGTACATCCCTTCCCCACCTCTCTGGCTTCTCATTACAGCTGGAAGAAGATCTAACATCCTCCCTGCAGCACACAGGCGCTGCATTAATGCCTGGGCTGCCTCTCAGATCCCATTCCCTCCATCCTCCACTATCAGGTGGGCTTTCTTTCCCTTTCTTAGACATGCAAAGATCATCTCCACCTGTGTTTATTTGCTTTTGATGTTCCTTCTCCTCGAATAACTCCTTCTCTAGGTCTTCATTATGGCTGTTTTTCCCTTACATTTCAGGTCTTAACTGAAATATTTCATCTTCCCATGGGCTTTCCCTGCCAGCTCTAGACAGAGTTAATGGCCAATCCCTCCCTTTTTCTATACATTACCCATATATGTAATGTTTTGTAGAACCTATCAGTATGTGAATGAATGAATTACATGTCATTGTCTCCTCTACTGTCTTATTCCCACCAGGATGTAAACTCTTTGAGGGACCTGACTACTTCTATGTCATTCTCCATTATATTTGCAGCGTCTACAATAGTGAGTGGTATGTGGTATTATACATACAGTCATGATTTAATTACTGACTTCATAATGTCTACCAGAATTTGTTGTTTTTTAGTCTCTCAATCATGTCCAACTCTTTGGCAACCCCATGGACTATAGCCCACCAGATTCCTCTGTCTGGGATTTCCCAGGCTAGAATACTGGAGTGAGTTGCCATTTCCTTCTCCAAGGCATCTTCCTGACCCAGGGATCGAACCTGCATCTCCTGCATTGTAGGTGGGTTCTTGATCACTGAGCCACCCACACTTCTTTACCCAATAGCTAAAATGTACTTTTCTCTGTTCAAAATATGGAGGCTATACAAAGGTGAAAGTAATAAAATACCCATATTATGAGAGAAAAAGATAGATAAATAAATAAATTTCAGCAATACAATGAGACATTCTCTGCATTTCTCTCCAAACTTCCTAAATATAAACTACATAAATCATTTTAACCCAGCATGAGCTATTAGGCTGTGTAGTGAGTTCACCGCTCTGTCATTATGACGTATGCCTACACTGCTTAATGTTTTTGGTTCCTGTCATTTTGACAAATTCAACTTTCTCTTTGCTAGCCTCAATGCTTCAAATCTCTTCTTCCAGTTAATGCAAATTTGGTCTTTTAAAATCTTCCCTTTTTATCACCATGACTACCTCACTGCACTCAAGTTCTTCCTCTTGCTTCCTAGGTCTTAATAATTCAATTCAGAAAGTGCTTGAGTGCTTACGAACACACTGAGTCTGTACATCCTATCTCAGCACTCAAGGCCCTGTATCTCAATTCCTACTTTCTTGCCTCTATGCAGCCCATTTATTAATTCATATTCTTTTTTCTCCATGTGTCTACTCCTATTCGGAGAGCAGTTCTACTTCAAGTACTACACACCTTGCCAACACCTGCTCACCCAAACCCAGGCTCAGTCTGATTAATAACAAAACCCTAGATAACAAAATAAAGATTGTAAGAAAGCAATTAAAGTTCATTCTAAACAGTTGCTATGATATGAGCAAAATTCAATATCTGGTGTCCTTAAGGTCATATAATAGCAAGAATCCTGTAAAGTAGTAGTAAGACTATTTAATAAGGAAACTCAAATTAAAAGATATTTATATATCAATGTAGCCTAAATTTTAAAGTAAAATATGTTACTCTGAAACTGTTTTATGAATAATTGCATATTATAATGCAAAGATCATGAAGAATATTATGAACATATTATTACATCAATTTATAAGAGAAAGCTTACAACTTTAAACAAGAAAAATGCAGTGCTTAGAAAATACCTTAAAACTTGTTCAAGAAAATCAAAATATTTTACAAGCATTATATGGACCAATTTATATAGCACCCATTTGGGTACAGAAATGGAAAACAAACATAATATAGAACAATTCCAACTAGAAATTTAGGATCTTACTGTTCAAAAGATGCCCAGGATTCTAACTCATAAAATGAAACGATGAATTTGGATTCTCAACATTTTAGTATATTTCTTAAGAGATAATTTTTTAATTTACTTTTTCCCTAAAACAAGAAAGGATGAGGCAAAGTGAGATATGAGCAAAAATAAGAAAGCACTATATGCAGTTGCAATTTAAATTTAGGTAACTAGAATGTTGTGTGCAGAAGAATATGGAAATGCTAACTAAAAATGTCTAGAATCCAGATAGTTGTAAAATACATGAAATTAAGAGGGAAAAGCTAGGTCCTGCTAAATCTCAAAGGCTTGTACTCCTTGACTCATACTGATAAAACAGAAGATTAAATCAAAAGACTTTTACGTACCTTTGACTTCAAGACCAGATATTATTTATACTTATTTCTTTGACCCATTTTCCTGTACAACTTAGGAAACATTATGATAATTAAGAATTAAAATCTTATTGAGATAAAAATGACAGTGAGATTGAGATTGACATATATACACTGCTGCTGCTAAGTCACGTCAGTCGTGTCCGACTCTGTGCGACCCCATAGACGGCAGCCCACCAGACTCCCATCCCTGGGATTCTCCAGGCAAGAACACTGGAGTGGGTTGCCACTTCCTTCTCCAATGCATGAAAGTGAAAAGTGAAAGTGAAGTCACTCAGTCGTGCCCGACTCTTAGCAACCCCGTGGACCTACCAGCCTCCTCCACCCATGGGATTTTCCATATACTACCATATGTAAAATAGATAGCTAGTGAGAACCTGTTGCATAGCAAAAGGAACTCAGCTCAGTGATCTGTGATGACCTAGTGAGGTGGGATGGGGTGGGGTGAGAGGGAGGCCCAAGCAAGGGATAAATGTACACATACGTGACTAAACAACAACATAGCTGATTCACTTGATTGTCCAGCAAAGACTAATACAATATTGTGAAACAACTATACATCAATTAAAAAAAAATACCATAAGTGCATAATTTAATGATTTTGGATACATACTTACATCCTGCAACCACTACTCCAATAAAAATACAGAATGTCTCTAATATACCATAAAGTTCCATCATGTCATTTCTAGACCACCCCACATCTTATCAGCAACCACTATCTTGAATTCTATCACCATAGATGAGTGTTGTCTGCTCCTGTGTTTCAGAATATGAAAACAAGTAGTGTATAATGTTTTGTGCCTGGTAGATACTTCTCGGAATTATGTTTTTAAGATTTATGCCTGTTGTGATATGCATCAATAGTCGATTCGTTTTTATTCATGGGTATTATTCCTCTGAATGAATAAATCATCATTTGTTTATCCATTCAAGCTGTTGTTGAAATTCCTGGGTTGTTTCCAGGTTGGAGCAATTATGAATAAATCTCCTTTGAACACTCCAGTACAGGTCTTTTTGTGGAAAAATGTTTCATGTCTCTGTTAAAAAACATCTAGAAGAGGAATTACTGGTTAATAGAGAGATGAATTGATGCTTTTTTTTTTTAAACTTTACATAATTGTATTAGTTCTGCCAAATATCAAAATGAATCCACCACAGGTATACATGTGTTCCCCATTCCATCCCTCTGGGTCATCCCAGTGCACCAGCCCCAAGCATCCAGTATCGTGCATCGAACCTGGACTGGCAACTCATTTCATACATGATATTTTACATGTTTCAATGCCATTCTCCCAAATCTTCCTACCCTCTCCCTCTCTCACAGAGTCCATAAGACTGTTCTATACATCAGTGTCTCTTTTGCTGTCTTGTACACAAGGTTATTGTTACCATCTTTCTAAATTCCATATATATGCCTTAGTATACTGAATTGATGCTTTTGAACTGTGGTGTTGGAGAAGACTCTTGAGAGTCCCATGGACTGCAAGGAAATCCAACCAGTCCATTCTAAAGGAGATCAGCCCTGGGTGTTCTTTGGAAGGAATGATGCTAAAGCTGAAACTCCAGTACTTTGGCCAGCTCATGCGAAGAGTTGACTCATTGGAAAAGACTCTGATGCTGGGAGGGATTGGGGGCAGGAGGAGAAGGGGACGACAGAGGATGAGATGGCTGGATGGCATCACCGACTCGATGGACGTGAGTTTGAGTCAAGTCCGGGAGTTGGTGATGGACAGGGAGGCCTGGCGTGCTGCGATTCATGGGGTCGCAAAGAGTCGGACACAAGTGAGCGACTGAACTGAACTGAACTGTGTTATCTATGTTAACTTTTTAAGAAACTAACAAACTGCTTTTCAAAGATGTCCCATTTGTTGTCCACATAATCCATTTGGTGTAGTCAGCTTTTCAGTGATAGATATTCGAGCAGACATAATATGATATTTCATTGTGGTTTAATTTGCATTTACCTGATGACCAACAATGTTAATACCTTTTCAAGTGCTTCTTGGCCCTTCCTATATCTTCTTTTTTTGTCTATTCCAATTTTTGCCCAATTTCTTCTACTGACCTGTTTGTCATTTTATTATTGATTCATAGTAATTTTAAAAAATATACTCTGGGAACAAGCCCTTTGTCAGATTTTGTATTGCAAGTATTTCCTTCCAGTATGTAGCTTACTTACCCCTTCATTTTCCTAGCAGTTGTCTATGGGCAAGCAGAATTTATCCTCTTTTTTTAACCATTTTTTTAAATCATTAATGCTTTCTGGTACCTATCTAAGAAGCTGTATCTATCCACAAGGTGTAAAGTGTATTTTTTAAATTTTTTGCAGAAGTTATATGGCTTTAGCTTATTGTTCAAATCTATAATCATCTCAAATTAATGTCTGTATGATGTGAAATAGTTTGAGATTTATTTTTTCCATACATTTACATTCATTATTAAATTTTAAGTTAAAATTTTGGGTGAGAAACATAAAAACACAATATACCTGACATCAGCACTTACTTTTTTTTTCCCTTTTACATTTTGCCAGCTTTCTTTTTAACGTTGTTGTTGCTTTTAATATAGCTTCTGTCTGCATAAGAAGAGTCAAACAGAAGCAGACTAAGATGGTTCACGGGTCTGGAGAGCGCAAACTGCTTTTGCCATTTGCTTCTGGCCAAATTCTACGTTTTCTGAGGATATTTTCTGGATGGCTCAAGCTCAGGAGGTTTCTTAGAAGGTCTCACATATCCTTAGTCAACATGCATGTTGAGTGGATTACATCAGCTGCTGTTCTTATGAAATGCACTGACATTGACAAATGATTTGAACTTCTACCCAGAAATCTACCAAAACCTGCAGTCATACAGTTGCCACCTGGCCATGGGACTAAGGACTCAGTGAACTGCCAGATCTCTTTTTAATAAAGATAACACAATGCTATTTGGACGGGCTTTTTAAAATTCTACAAAATAAAATAACCAAGTAAAACCTAACACTTCAACATATCTAATTATGAGATCTCATTATTTTATTAAAATTTTTATTTAATTGGAGGAATAATTACTTTAAAATATTGTGTTGGTTTCTGCCATACATCACCCTGATTCTTTGCGACCCCATGGACTATGGAATTCTCCAGGCCAGAATACAGGAGTGGGTAGTCGTTCCCCTCTCCAGGGGATCTTCCCAACCCAAGAATCGAACCTAGGTCTCCCGCATTGTAGGTGGATTCTTTACCAGCTGAGCCAGAAGGGAAGCCCAAAAATACTGGAGTGGGTAGCCTATCCCTTCTCCAGGAATTTAACTGGGGTCTCCTGCATTGCAGGCGGATTCTTTACCAACTGAGCTATCAGGGAAGCCCACCATGAATCAGCCACAGGTATACAAAATATGCCATTTCTATTTACAATAAGGTACACACCAGCATTCTGACCTTAGGAAAACCACAGCTCTACTGTAATAAAAAGAAAATAAAAGCTGTATGAGCACAAAATTTGTTTGCCTAAGGCCAAACAAAAGTAAGACAGTTGCTTCTGAGGTGTTAACAAAGCCAAGACATAAGCTGCACCTATTAACAGAGTTCCAAAATCTCTCAAAATAACAGTTCACATTTCTTCCTTTTCCAAAATCCTGTTAATAAAGTCAACCAAGGGAGAAGAGTTAACATGTTTCACTTGTACTTTTCTAACACAGACATTAACGAGTTCATGGTCACTAAGTCCAGAAACCACTTTGGCAGAAACTAACACAATTTTGTCAGAGAAGGCAATGGCACCCCACTCCAGTACTCTTGCCTGGAAAATCCCATGGGCAGAGGAGCCTGGTGGGCTGCAGTCCATGGGGTCGCTAAGAGTAGGACACGACTGAGTGACTTCACTTTCACTTTTCACTTTCATGCATTGGAGAAGGAAATGGCAACCCGCTCCAGTGTTCTTACCTGGAGAATCCCAGGGACAGCGGAGCCTGGTGGGCTGCCATCTATGGGGTTGCACAGAATCAGACACGACTGAAGTGACTTAGCAGCAGTAGCAGCAGCAACACAATTTTGTAGTGGTGTCTATGATCTTCAGAGAATCCGATTTATTGCCAAAAGTCACCAAGTCTGACTCTCTGAGCAATCAGATATTAATACTGTATAAAAAATTTTGCCTTCACCATATTTGATTTTGATATGGCACTCTTCTAAAGTATTTCAAAATAAGAACTGAATTTATAACTTCTGTGATCTTTATATCTTTATAAAGGTATAAAGGTATACCTTTATACCTTTATATTTGAATTTATAAAATTCAAATACTTGGGTGTTATTGTTTAGTTGCTAAGTAGTGTCTGACTCCTTTGCAACCCCATGGACTGTAGCCTGCTAGGCTCCTCTGTCCATGGGATTTCCCAGGTAAGAATACTGGAGCAGATTGCCATTTCCTTCTCCAGGGGATATTCCTGACCCAGGGATCAAACCTGTGTCTTCTGCATCTCCTGCATTGGCAGGCAGATTCTTTATTGCTAAACCACCAGGGAAGCCCTCAAATACCTGGTACAAAGTGTCATATTCAAAGAAAGAAAGAAAGAGAAAGCAGCAACCAAAAGTAATTAAAAGTAATTTCAATTCCCAGTTGGACCCCTTGAAAACTATTAAAAGGGATTCAATTTACAACCCATTTTCTGAAAATCTTCTCTTTCTTTCTCATTCCTGTTGATTGCCCATTTCTCCCACTCCTGAACTCTCCCTACACTCACTTTCTACTCTTTCCTAAACTTCCTTCCCTTTCTGTTTCTTGATGGGAACTTCCCTTTCCTTTCTCTGCTTCCTTGTTATCCCCTGCTATTCTCTTTTTTCTCAAGGCAATATCTTCATGCAAATACTCATCCCCAGTTCTATTGTTCAGCCTCCAAAGATTATGCCAATGTGCACAGTAAATTGGTTAGGCAGGGGAATAGAGAAAAAGATGTCTCCTCACACACTGATACCTTCTGTCCCTGTCACATACACATCTCCTCTTTTTGAGAAGTCTCAAGGTATGTTAAGGTACTCAGCATTCCAGTGCACCTCCAGCTAGTAGTCGTCTGTCAATCAAACTTGACAGAAAGACTGAGGTTAAGCAATTTTCTCAATTAAATTGACGATAATAAGGAATTTGGCTTAGGGCTCTGTCTCCCAAATTAAAACATGTTCCCAGGGTACACCAAGCCTCTCTAAGGCTTTACATGTACAGACACATCTTATTCGTCTTCAAAACTGACTTTACTGGCATTATAAACTTTCTCCACTTTTCCAAAACAAAGGATCTTGATTAAAAAAAGAAAATTAAATGAATGGTAATCATTTGGTACAGTTACTAGGTGAACATGGACCAGCTTTTTCACAAAATAAACATAAAATTCTGATTTAATGGATGCTTAAAGAGATCACTTTCAATTATACTGCCTGAGAGATAAGCAAAAATATAAAAACCCTTATCTCCATATCTATTGGGTTGGTCAAAAAGTTCGTTTGGGTTTTCCCATACAGTGTTATGGAAAAATGAACATTTTGGCCAACCCAATACATACAGAATAAGAGTCTAGCTAATTTTGTGTAAAACATAGTGCTGCTAGGTTTATAACCCTTTCTAGAATATTTTAAAAGTCACAACTTAAAATAATCTACATAACTTTTCAGATAAAAGTGAAATCTGTGACCAAAAAATGATAGAGTCTACTTCTAATGAGCAACTCCATATACTTAATTCTACATGGTCCATACTGGGACCATCACACCTAAAATCACATTTTATCAGATGTAGAAGGCCCAAAAGACAGTAAATACCCAAGAAAGTTTCACTAACTTATGAAAGATCCCCATCGTGCTATATCTGTCCAGACCTAAAATATCCTGAAGTCAAATATGATTTTATTACCTCTAGAAAAGATGCACAAGAAGTATAGAATAAAAATATGTGCTCTGGTTTCCAAAGTATAAAGATACATGAATTTTGAATTTTAACTATAAAGCCATCCCCTTCAGGAAACTTCTCATGATAAGGTTAAAGCATTTCCGTCTCACTTAATTTCAACTTTCCTAACACTTCATTCATATTTGATTTGGCATTTAAATGTCACTAGTACTCAAGGCCTGTTTGACTTCTTCAATGTCAAGCCAGCCTATCAGCGATATCTGTATAGGTTTGTTCAATGAGTATCGTTAACACTGAAAATATACTTTTGATATTTTTGTTTCATGAAATATTTTTTTAAGTCTTGTGAACCTTTCTGATAGAAATTTGGGGCCTCTATGAAAACTCTTTGTAAGAGTTTTTCCCTTGTTTTGTTCAGTTATTTAATTAACTCATATTTTTCCATAATCAATGATCTTCTAGTTTCTCAAGATTACCAGGCAATGTTTCCATATTTTCCTAGTACCTGTCTCTTTTATTCCATCTCCCACTTACCATTATTTCAAACTAATTTCATTCTTTTCAAACTTCATGCCCTTTTCCATCAATTCTTCATTCTTAGAAAATAATGTCATCTCATTCACAAAGAATATAGAATTTGTCTCTGCAACAGTATATGTTGCTACAACCAAGGATTAGCAGTAAAACTCAGTATTTCAATAAGACAAATGCTTATTTGCTTCTGACATAAGATGCAAAGGTAAATAGGCAGGCAATCTAGGTTCTGCTCAGGATAACAGCCAGGACCCCAAACGTTGACTCATGACCTTACATCATGAAGATGTCCAAGACTGACTTGCATTTCAACCAGGTGGAAGTGAGGAGAAAGAGACAAGCCCCTTTATCTTCCCCAGAAGGTGCACACATTTTTCCAGTCACATCCCATGAGCCCAAATATGATCACAGAACACAATTAGCTGCAAGGGAGGCTATGTGCCTTGCTAAAATTAAGGAGGATTCTATTACTAATAAGAATACAAGGGAAATTAATACCAGAGGCAATTTAGCATCCATCAAATCAATAGATAGGAATTTTTCAAATTAGCTCCACAAATCATAACTCTAACCCTAACCAAAAGCCACAAAAACATGTACCTGGATCCACACTCACTCCTTCTGATGCCCTTTGGTTAGCGGAGGCTCTAACCAGCCTCCTTTCATCTTGAATCTATCCTATTTCATTGTCCAGGAGCTTCCTCTATCGTTTACTCTCTTCTGCAACTTCAAAATACCCTGAGTCTGCTCACTTCTCCCCATCAGAATTACATGTTTAGATCTCTCCTGTTTTCATTCTTCAATTTCCTTGAGCTATTTTCTTCTATAAAGCCCTTTATAAATTTAAATTCTTGAAATATTCGTCTAAAGTAGAGAGATATGCTGTTCTGTGAACTGCCTTCATCAGAATCACCTCAGGAACATTCTAAAAATTCAGATACCTAGGTCTTATCTTGGAGAAAGTCAATTCAGAAAACCTAGCACAGTGTAGAATCTAATATTCATAAAGCCCCAGATGATCTTAGGAGTTGGACACAACTGAATGACTTCACTTTCACTTTCCACTTTCATGCATTGGAGAAGGAAATGGCAACCCACTCCAGTGTTCTTGCCTGGAGAATCCCAGGGACGGGGGAGCCTGGTGGGCTGCCGTCTACTGGGTCGCACAGAGTCGGACACGACTGAAGCGACTTAGCAGCAGCAGCAGCAGCAGCAGATGATCTTAAACTTACCCAGTTTAGAACTCCCTAGAATGTACTTCCTCACCTCCTGTTTATACACCCACTTCTGTTTGCATCCTTAGTAGTCCACTTGGGAGATCATGGAAATTACATCTCTATCTACCTATTCGGACGGGCTAGAAAACTACAAGTCAATCTTGACTCCTCTTTCTCCTTTTGCCCACAAACCAACACACTACTCATTACTTACCAATATCTCCTCTATTGCTAAACATAACCTTTATTGATCAAAGATAACATTTACTGATTGAAGCACTTCATGTGTCCTGACTCTATTATTCCTCTTAATAACCCGAAGTATCTGGTACTATCATTATCACAATTTTTAAATGAGACACTGAAACTCCGAGTGGCCAGGATGACTAGCATCACAGTGCTAGTTCAGGGCAATGGCCAGGATTTGGACTGGAAATTCGGTGCTTAGTCTATGGCCTTAACCCTCAGCCATTCCTCTAAACTGCTTCCTTATCCCTTAAAAATTTCTCCAAGCTGCTCAGATCTCACCAACATAGTCTGGACCACATAATCTGCTGGGTTTAATAGAGTGACCTCTAACTAGTCTTTAAACCTCAACTCTGTCTTCTCCAGCCAGAGATATTCTCATACCAAATCACTAGAGAACCTGCTCGTATCAGTCCATTAAAGCAAACTGTTTACCCCTTCTTATCTTCACATTTAGTGACATCACGTGTGCTAAATCACTTCAGTCCTTTCTGACTCTGCAACCCTATGGACTGTGGACTGCCAGGCTCCTCTATCCATGGGATTCTCCAGGCAAGAATACTGGAGTGGGTTGCCATGCCTTCCTCCAGGGGATCTTCCTGACCCAGGGATCAAACCTGTGTCTCACGTGTCCTGCGTTGGCAGGCGGGTTCTTTACCACTAGTGCCACTTGAGAAGCCCAGTGACATCATATGGGTAGCTTTCAAATCAGCATGCTAGAAATATGTACGCCACAGAAATGGACAAGCACCACACATCAGGGGTTTTCATTCCTCTAAACAGCCACTTGTCAAGCATTTGTTAGCACACCACTGTCTCCAATCTATGTTCATATACCAAAGACTTTATAATCCATAATGCTACTCATGATCATGTGATCAACTTCATAGACATTATAAATCTGGGCTAGTTGGTTCTTTCCTGTGCTCTTCAAAGGCTTCGAACTTGATCACCCTAGCACTGATCACCCTGTGTTGCAATGGTCTGTTTACCTTACTGCCCTGTTAGAGTGTTTGAGAATAGAAAGTGTTTGTTTCATTGCGTCCCTAGCAACCTAAAACACTGCCCGACACAAAATCAGTGCTTAAAACCTATTCATGGTATAAGTGAAGGAAATAACAAATAAAAGGTCTTTGCCCAAATATTTGCCAATCTTCACACCACTCCTCTTAGCAACAGCTTACCCTTTCCTCCTCAGTTTATGAACCAAATGTTCCAGGACATTATGGGTTACTGAGAGGCTATGTATCTCCAGGTCACACTTTTTAAAAGTCAGCAATAAACCTGACTGGGCTCTAAAATATTAGAAATAGCAACCATCATCAAAGTCACTGAAAACGCTCTTTTGCATTTTATTTGCTCATTTTATATGAAGTTCAGCTTGTAATAGAATTGCAGCCTCAGCTTCCACCTTACAAAAGTCTTCTGGGAAAGAAAAGAGTTCTTGACAGCTAGCTTCTGGAGCTGGAGAAATGCCACAAAAAAATCTGAATATGCTGCTGTTCCCTAAAATAAAACCCTCTCTCATTCATGTAATTAGTGTTGCTTTGGAAGCATTATTTCTGTGGATAAGTACAGCATAATTAATGCAATGTACAAACTCCATCTCCAACTAGAATTTTAACATGCTGTGCTGTGTGCTGTGCTTAGTCATTCAACCGTGTCTGACTCTTTGCAACCCCATGGACTGCAGCCCACCAGGCCCCTCTGTCCATGGAATTCTCCAGGCCAGAACATTGGAGTGGGTTGCCATGCCCTTCTCCAGGGGATCTTCCCAACCCAGGGATCGAACCCAGGTCTCCCGCATTGCAGGTGGATTCTTTACTGTCTGAGCCACCAGGGAAGCCCCAGAATTTTAACATAATCTATCCTTAAGTTCTCGGAGAAGGCAATGGCACCCCACTCCAGTACTCTTGCCTGGAAAATCCCATGGATGGAGGAGCCTGGTAGGCTGCAGTCCATGGGGTCGCTAAGAGTCAGACACGACTGAGCGACTTCACTTTCACTTTTCACTTTCATGCATTGGAGAAGGAAATGGCAACCCACTCCAGTGTTCTTGCCTAGAGAATCCCAGGGACGGGGGAGCCTGGTGGGCTGCCGTCTATGGGGTCGCACAGAGTCGGACACGACTAAAGCGACTTAGCAGCAGCATCCTTAAGTTCTATCCCCAAAGAAATGTAACAGAAGTTAAATATTTTTAATTTATATAAAAAGATACCCAAAAAACAACTGTGCTTTGTTCAGAATAGCTTATCTCATCATTTTAGGGTCTCTTTTTTTTTTTCAAGTGGTAATATTTTGTCTTCCCAGATGGCTCAGATGGTAGAGAATCTGCCTGCCACTGCAGGAGATGTGGGTTCAATCCCTGGGTCAGGAAGATTCCCTGAAGAAGGAAATAGCAACCCTTGCTATTTGTAATACTTGTAATAGTATTCTTGCCAGGAGAATTCCATGGACAGAGGAGCCTGGCAGGCTACAGTCCATGGGGTCACAAAGAGTCAGGCTGACTCGACTCAGTGACGGAGCATGCACAATACTTTGACTAATTTCATTTTACTTCATATTCAGATATCATTCTATTACCCAATCCTCATCTTAATTTAGATGCCTTTTACTGATATAGTCTATCCAAATCTTAAATTATTTTTAAAAAACAAAAATGTATTGGTCATTTACTGTGTGTTCAGTCCTGTTTTAGGCACTGAAAATCAGAAATAAAAGGATCATAGAAGATTCCTCCCCTTAAGTAGCTTATATGATAGTAAGGGAGAAAAACAGTAAACAAACAAAGTACTTACCGAGAGTAGTAAAAGTTTTAACAAAAGTAGAGACAGGGCGATGAAATAGCAAATGTGCCAGGTCAAGGGGTAGACAGGACAAGGTGGGCTATTTTAGACAGTCTGAAGGGACAACATATAAATTCAGATGGGAAAAAGAGATAAGGGTATATTTGAGGGAAAAGCATTCCAGGTAGAAAGAATACAACAGCAAACTCAAATACCCTGAGAAAGATATGAGCATAGCATGCTTGACTGGTGGGAAAAAAGTCACTAATAATAGGAGATGGGTGTGGTCTTCAAATCACATGGTCTTCCAGTATATTTCATTTTCTTTATGAAAGTACATCACCAATTAAATGGACATGAACTTGGGTAAACTCTGGGAGATAGTTAGGGACAGGGAGGCCCGGCATGCTGCAGTCCATGGAGTTGCAGACAGTCGGACGTGACTGGGCAAACAACAATGCAAGTATATACTCATATTGTTAATCATGAGCTTCTCAAACTACCAATGTGACCTCTCTGCGTACAGAGCTGGGGAGAGATGTGCAGTGCCACAGTATTAGAGAGTATTTCAAAGACAAATAACCTCAAGAACACCAATAACACAATAATAGCAAAAAGTAATTTTAGAAACCGGGAAATGATGTCTTGAATTTTTAATCTTTGTTTTGAATAGTACTTTTCGTGCCTTTATGCAATTTAATTTTTAATAATGACTGTGTTTAATAACTGGATGACAAAACTCCTTAGAATTTAACAACTGGTTCTTAGAACCAGCTGAAGCTGGTTACAAGGCAGCTTCAGCACACCGCTACTGCATGTTCTGAGTCAGGGCTCTTTAATCTGCCCAGAAACCTAAAATCATCTACAAGGACATTTAATTTTGGGTCTAGCTCCCTGTTGCCAAATGGCTTTTCCCACGTCCCCATCACTCACTGAAAAGAAAAAGGAAAAGGAAATAATGGTGTATGGGTTTATCATCTGTGGCAAATCTTGGGAAGTAAACTGTTATTTTTTAATTTTTAAGATTTCTCAAATATTAATGTTAAGGTTGAAAGCCAGTTTTCTGGGGATCCTAAGTCTTGGTAGTAACAAACTAATAAAATTGTTTAAAAGAAATCATGTGACAAATTTAAATTTAATACGAAGATTACGAACACGCTTTTAAAAGTACTCAAGCATTGAAATAAAAGCTAGTGATTATGCTATTAGATGACACAGCAGAATGTAACTTTTAAAAATGCTAGTTTTGTGGGGGGACACACAGTTTTCAAGGGCAGAAGCCCCTATAAGCCCCTTTGCCTGGCAAAGTGATAAAGCTATTCTTTTCTACCTCAAAACAAAAAATGCTAACGTTTTTTGCAAAAGCAATGTATACCAGAATGCAATGCTGAATAACCAACATTCCTGTGTCCTGAGTTGATAAATATAAGAGCATTGCTAGAATGATAGCATACTAAATAGTGGCTTATAACGAGTATATAATTTTATTTTTTCTACATTTAGCCCCACCTTCACTCTCACTCATCTAAATATAATTGGCAGGAAATGGTTTACCAAACATCAAAAATTTTCTGTATCTGTTGGAAAACTGGAGCAGATGTCACCATTTATTTTTAAAAGGAAACAAACACACACAAACAACACATAATAATACTCCTAAGATTGCAAAAAATTAAGGAGCGCTTAAAGATTGGTTCTCTAACATGAGAAAAACTTACTTATGTATAAATTTATTATAGATATTAAACACAAAAGTATAAAATTATGATGGCTTTTAAATGGGTACTTTTAAAATTATAACCAAAACAAACAAATTATAAACAGATGACTACAAAATTATTTTCTTTCAGAATAATTTATATCACTCTTTTGGCATATGTTTTACTCATATCAAAAGACAGATGCACAATTTTACGTATGGAGGATTGTTTTAATGAGCTATACACAGTATCATAAAACCTAGGCTAATAGCCAAATTGGCCTGAAGGCCTTACTGATAAATGTAGCCTTCAAAAACAGCAAAAGAAATGGCTTGGATACTCATCAAATGGACAGATTTGACTATAATTCACTAATTCCCTAGTGTGGTACTACATTTCGTTTCAGAATAAAGATTACCTTTGGCTATGGCATCCACTCCAAAGTATGAACAGAGCAGACTGCTCATCTTTCACTTAGCTTATTATACATCAGATAGAGCATTTAGTTACATGTGGCTTAAGGAACAGATTATGTTTTATATCACAGAAACTTAGACACTGAAAGGCAAGCATGCATTATTGATCCAGGAATCCATATGGTTAGAGGTGCCTCTGTATAACAAAACCTAATAAGAAAAATAAATAAAATTTACTAAAATTGAAAATGTTAATCCAACCTAAGTTTCAAAAGTTAATTTAGCAGTTTATTAAAAGGAAAAGAAACTTATGATTAAAAAGTTAAATATAGTCACCTTGTTGTCACTGTTCAGCCTCTAATTCATGTCTCTTTGCAACCCCACAGACTGCAGCACACCAGGCTTCCCTGTCCTTCACTATCTCCCAGAGTTTGCTCAAATTCATGTCACCTTAACTGAGCAATATTGAACATCACTAGTAGTAATGAACACACTGATATTACAAACTCCCTGAATGAATGCACTAAAAAGGGCATTCTTGCTCTAAACGCATAACTTCAATTTACTTATAAGAATGATCATACAAGATCCAAATCAATACTCCAATACTTTGTAGTATTTTGAAAGCACTTAAAGTACCAAAGTCATAAGAGACCTAAAGAAAAAAAAAAAAAAAAGACAGAGGCACTGGGGCAGATTGAAAGTGGTTAAAGAGATATGGTAAGTAAATGCCATATAGGGTCCTAGGATTGGCTTTTGGAGCAGAGAAGCAATGTTAGTTAGTAGAAAGGCTAAGAAAATAGAATTAAAGTCTGTGGTTCTTTTTTTAAGCATTTTTTTTAATTGAAATATAGTTAATTTATAATACTGTATTGGTTTCAGGTGTATAGCAAAATGATTTAGCTATACAGATTCTTTTCCATTATAGGTTATTATCAAATATTGAGTATAGCTCCCTGTCCTATATTAATATATTAATAATTAATATATAATAAGCTATATTAATATAGCTCCCTGTCCTATATATTAATAATTGTCATTTATATATATTTCATATAGTAGTGTATCTATATTAATCCCAAACTCCTAAATTATCCCCCGCCTGCCCCAAAGTCTGTAGTTTGTTAATAATGATGTGTAAATGCTAATTTCTTTGCTTGTCTCATTGTGCCATGATTATCTGATGTGTTAACCTTAGAGAGGCTAAGATTATACATGGGAACTGTTTGTACTATCTTTTCAAATCTTCTGTAAAATATAACATTATATAAACATTACAAGTTCAAAAAGTTACATGGAATTACAATATACAAAATAAAGAAAAAATAGAAAGCATATATTTTATCATCAAACAAAAGAGACATTTGTTGATTGCTGATCTGTCATTTTCTCTTTCTTTCTTTTTAATACTAAGTCTCTGAACACTTGTCTTTGCAAGACTGAGGAACGTGGAAAAAGGCATATATTCAGATTTTATCTCTATCATTTACTCTGTGATTTGGGGCAAATAAATGAATTTCCTGTGCCCAGTTCCTTTGTTGTACAGATGGGAAGAATAATATCTGCCAAATCAAGTTGTTGTGAGAATAAATGAAATAATGTGCAAAGCACAGAACAGTGTGTGCAAAAATAAGCACCATTCAACAGAAACATCAAAACAGTCTGGAAGCAGTGATGTCTCCCAGTCTGGAAAGTGAGGGGGTTCAGAATGAGCCTCCATAAAATGTACCACCTTGGCAAGTAGATTATTTTAAGCTAAAAGCAATCCAGACCCTGTGGTTCAAGAAAGACTTCTGTTCCTCCCTAACTATCTACAGAATTTAAATTGGGGATGGGGGTCTTTCCCAGAATGGAAATTATGGCCAGAGATTAATTTTATCTGAGGGACCCATCTGCATGGCAGTTCAGTTCAGTTGCTCAGTCGTGTCTGACTCTTTGCAACCACATGGACTGCAGCACGCCAGGCTTCCCTGTCCATCACCAACTCCCGGAGTTTATTCAAACTCATGTCCATTGATCAGTGATGCCATTCAACCATCTCATCCTCTGTCATCCCCTTCTCCTGCCTTCAATCTTTCCCAGCATCAGGGAGCAAACATCTAATTACCAAACATCTCCTCTTTTTCTTGTTATGCTGTATATTACCCTCCTTCCAGTTGAAACCTCAATCCTTTTCTCATTTCTTAGCTCAGGATGGCATATCTACTTCTATTTACCCTGTCTTTGAACCCCTCATATATTTGGAGGTTTCTGTACATACAAAAGTAAATTTGTTTTTCTCCTGTTAATCTGTCTTATGTCAATTTGATTATTAGACCAGCCAAGAGAACCCGTAAAGAATAAAGGAAAATTTCTTCTCCCAACAAAAGCAAAATGAAATAACTTTCCCTCCCTTTTCTCCTTTGCTCTAATGCAGCCAATATTACTAGAATTTGACTCATCTAACCGAATATCACTGACCAGAATTTTCACTTCAGAAAGAATAACATGTCAAAGGGCAGAAAATTCCCAGTCCTGGCATCTAAACAAACCCTCCCTAGATGGACTCTCAACTGACTCCCTTTTGGCTTCCTGGTCATCTTCCCACCCTGTTTCTCCAAAGCACCTGCTGCTCTGTGAGCCATCCCAAGCCCTTCCCTCTTCTGCTCAACTTGGCAAGTGTTTTCTAACACTTGCAGCCAACCGCAAACATGCTGTGTGTATGCCCTGGTGCTGCAGATGTGTTCAGGTACTGTTATCCAATTCCTAAACTGTGGGAGGAGAAGTGCCCTTACATAGCAAATGTTCTTAAATCATACTTTGAAAAGAAATGAAGTTTGTTGAGTTGGTGTTTGAGACAATAAATTGAAGAGGAAATCCCATTAGAACGTAGGCTCCTTGAGGAAAGGTGCAGTGCTTCAGTCATTTCCAACTCTTTGCAACCCCATGGAAGGCAGCCCACCAGGGTCCTCTGTCCATGAAATTTTTCCAGGCAAGAATACTGGAGCAGCTTGCCATTTCCTACTTCAGGGGATCTTTCTGACCCAGGAGTCGAACCTGCATGGTCTCTTGCATTAACAGGTGGATTCCTTACCACTAGCGCCACTAGGAAGCAGTAAGCAGAGGAACCAGAGATCAAATTGTCAATATTCGTTGGATCATAAAGAAAGTAAGGGAATTCCAGAAGAACATCTATCTACTTCCTGCTTCATTCACTACACTAAAGCCTTTAATTCTGTGGATCACAACAAACTGTAGAAAATTCTTAAAGAGACGGGAATATCAGACCACCTTAACTGTATCCTGAGAAACCTGTATGCAGGTCAAGAAGCAACAGTTAGAACCAGGACATGGAACAATGGACTGGTTCCAAATTGGGAAAAGAGTACGACAAGGCTGTACATTGTCACCCTGCTTACTTAACTTATATGCTGAGTACATCTTGGAAAATGCCAGGCTGGATGAATCACAGGCTGGAATCAAGATTGTCAGGAGAAATATCAACAACCTCAGATGTGCAGATGATACCACTATAATGGCAGAAAGCAAAGAGGAACTAAAGACCCTCTTGATGAAGGTGAAAGAGGAGAGTGAAAAAGCTGGCTTAAAACTAAACATTCAAAAAACTAAGATCATGGCATCTGGTTCCATAACTTCATGGCAAATAGAAAGGGGAAAAAGTGGAAGCAGTGACAGATTTTATTTTGGGGGCTCCAAAATCACTGTGGACAGTGACTACTCAGGAAATTAAAGGATGCTTGCTTCTTGGGAGGAAAATTATGACAAACCTAGACAGCATATTAAAAAGCAGAGACATTACTTTGCGAACAAAGGTCAATTATAGTCAAAACTATGGTTTTACCAGTATTCATGTACAGATGTGAGAGTTGGACCATAAAGAAGGCTAAGCACCAAAGAACTGGTGCTTTTGAAGTGTGGTGGTGGGCAAGGCTCTTGAGAACCCCTTGGACTGAAAGGAGATCAAACCAGTCAATCCTAAAGGAAATCAATCCTGAATATTCATTGGAAGGACTGATGCTAAAGCTGAAACTCCAATACTTTGACCACCTGATGCGAAAAGCCAACTCAGTGGAAAAGACCCTAAAGCTGGGCAAGACTGAAGGCAAAGAAGAAGAGGGTGGCAGAGGATGAGATGATTAGATAGCATCACTGACTCAGTGGACATGAGTTTGAGCAAACTCTAGGAGATAGTGAAGGACAGGGCAGCCTGGCATGCTGCAATCCATGGGGTAGCAAAGAGTCAGACACAACTTAGCAACTGAAGAACAACAACAAATAAGGATACAATTATTGATTGAACCAATAGAGGAAATGACCCCTAGGCTTGAGTTTGTTCTCTAGACAACTCATTATATGTTAAACAGTAAAATTTCAATCTGTATCTTTAGTGGATGCTTCATAAGAAAACTTTGTACTAGAGACTGGCCATGGCTATCATCGTGTTTTGCATGTGGGAAAAGTTATTTGAGAAGATGGAATAATTACTGAAGGGCCTAGATTACCATGTAAATGCAGTGTTACTTAAGTGATTGATAAGAACTCAAAAGAAATGTATTTGTCTTGCAAAAAAACTGTTAATTAAAATCTTAGAATATCCAATTAGTGGCTCAGCTGGTAAAGAATCTGCCTGCAATGCAGGAGACCTGAATTCAATCCCTGGTTCCTGAAGATCCTCTGGAGAAGGGAAGGGCTTCCCACTCCGTATTCTTTCCTGTAGAACTCCATGGACAAAAGAGCCTGGCGGGCTACAGTTCATTGGGTCACAAAGAGTCAGACAGGACTGAAAGACTAACAATTTCACGCCCTTTTAGGCTCAGATTGGGTAATACTTCACAAGAAAGTCAAAATAACACTCAATTAGTTCATCATTTGAAAGTACAAATGAAAGTCTCCACAATGGTTTGTGGATGAATGTATAACAAGAATGTTACATATTGCTAATTAAGAATCAGGAAGTCTAATCAAGAATCATACCATTAATATGATATATTTAAAGATATTCCCTTAAGGTGAATATTTTATTATTATTTTTTTAATTCATTCTATTGTAATTCTAACAACTGCATGGTTTGGAATTTTACTGTAGGCTTGCTTCATATTTATACAACTGCAAAAAGTAGAAACAGTCTTGGAGATAATTTTAAAACTGTACTGCAACTATAAAATAGTAACAAAATGGGAAATTGCGATGGTAAATACAGATCTAAAAAAACACTTTATTTTAAATTTTCCCTAGTGCCAAAAAGGAAGAGTACTTCTCCCTCTCCCTTTAGCATCTTCCTTAGAAAACTTGAAATTGAAACTGCCTTCTCTGTCTTCTAGAGATGTATATGAATCTTTTAAAAAGCTTGAAAAGCCTTATGTCAGTTCTGCATCTCAGGAATGTATTTCTTAGTGGGCTCAGAAGCATTTCTTTGAAATGTGAACTTCCAGGAGGATGGATGGCACTTGGCTCCCTGCCTCTGAGGGAATTTAAGCCTAGGTGTTCACTTTCATGATGGTTCTGTTACCAAGTCCAGGTTCGTTTTACTCACCGCATGACAGGCCAATGAATCGGAGACAAGGTGTTGAGGCAAGAAATAGGACTTTATTCGCAAAGCCAGCTGACTGAGAAGATGGAAGACTGAAGTCTCACAAAAAAACCATCTTCTCAGAGTCTGCACCCTGGGTTCTTTTATAGAACAGAGATTGCGGGGAGATGGGGGAGGTGAGGAAACAAAGCAAAAAGGACAGTAATCTTGCAAATATCTCCTAGAATGCCAAAACTCTGGTAGGGGATATGTTAATTTCGTCCTTCCTGCCTTCTAAAGGTGGGCAGGATTCTTAAGAAAGGCACTTAAGTTTAACACTCACGCAGAGGGGCAGGATTCTCTGAGGCAGGCCATTATGTATGATTATAATAACAAAAGCCACGGAAAGCTTGTCAAAGAAATAACTCCAACAGGGAGTCACAATTAACTTTTCCCTGCAACACTACTTCCTGCTTGTCAAAAAGATACAAGAAGTTTGGGGTTTTATTTTTGACAAAGACAATTAACATGTATACAGTGGATTGTATCTGCCTAGCTGTATAACAGGGTGAGGTTTGTTTCTCCATTTGCAGTCTCCTTAGCAGATTGCCTGTGATGTGCATCTCAGCCTGATTTAATGTTTATTCAATAATAAAACTTTTTCCTTCTTTTCTACATAGAGAAGATTCATTGGAATGTCAGGAGATTTCATTTCTAATTATATGTCCCCAATCCAGATTAGTCATAATAGGGTACAGTGGGAATAATTCCTATAGAAACTAGTTGACTTCTCTCTGAATAAACTCATGCCCAGTTCTTAAAAGCCATGTAAGATATGCCATCAGATACAGAAACATTAAATAGAATACCAACTGATCAATATAAGCTGCTAGCAGTTCTGGAGAGAAAAAATAAAATAAGACTTTTGAATAATGTGGTTTTCTATGTTAATATAAAAGAGTGCACTAGAGAAATGTAATTCCAACATATAAGGGAATAGTGTCTTTATGACAGGATAATGAACAATGGACCACAAACACTTTAAGGGAATTATAATAGGGTACTACCTCTGGGCTTCCCAGGTAGCACTCGGGGTAAAGAATCCACCTGCAATGCAGGAGACATAGATGATGTGGGTTCGAACCCTGGTCAGGAAGATCCCTGGAGGAAGGCATGGCAACCCACTCCAGTATTCTTGCCTGGAGAGTCCCAAGGACAGTCCCTAAGGTCACAAAGAGTAAGACTCAACTGAAGCGACTTAGCATGCACTCACAAAATAAACCTCCAGACTGGAGATGGCTGGAGCCATGCCAATTTTGACACAGTTTTTTTACAATGTTCTGTAAATGTGCGGAGAAAACTTTCAGTGTTAAAGGTGATGATGTTGCCAAGGCTGGAGAGCTTCGATACATGGTTTTGTACACTGGATAAAGAGGGCATTCACGGTGCTTCATAAAGCTCAAAAGGCCTCTGATGGCTAGTTGTTCACAGTGCAGGTGATCACTGAAAGACATTCTCTCCTCTGTTTTTCTACTCTTCTGTATAATAAGTATGAAATAAAGAAAATTGGGCTTCCAATTGGGTTTTCCAAATAGTGGCACAGACAGTAAATAAACTGTCTGCAATGCAGGAGACTCAGGTTCAATCCCTGGGTCAGGAAGATCCCCTGGAAGAGGAAATGGCAACCTACTCCAGTATTCTTGCCTGGAGAATCCCATGGAGAGAGGAACCTGGCAGGCTACAGTCCATGGGATGGCAAAGAGTCGGACACAACTGAGTGACTAACATTTTCACCATTCACTTTCACTTTCAGAGAAAATTTCCTAGACTCTGCTCTGTATAACACCAATCTCCCACAAGACATCATTTAAACTGCATGATAAAAAAAAAAAGGAGGAGGAAGGGGGAAGAGGTTCTGTGATCCAATAACTCAGAAAATCCCCCTCTGGAAGTTTTAGGATCTAGGTAAGCATATGAAAGGCTACGAGAATATATGCAGTACATGCATGCTAAGTCGCTTCAGTTGTGTCTGACTCTTTGCAGCCCTATGGACTGTAGCCCGCCAGGCTCCTCTGTCCATGGGATTTTCCAGGCAAGAATACTGGAGTGCCTTTCCATGCCCTCCTCCAGGGGATCTTCCCCACCCGGGGATCAAACGCTTGTCTCTTTTGTCTCCTGCGTTGGCAGGTGGGTTCTTTACCACTAGTGCCACCTGGGAAGCCCCAGACATGCAGTAAACAAACCCAATTAATGAGAACTTTCAAATTATTTGACTGTGGATTCTCCTCCCTTTCATTTTTACCCATTCAGTAATAATGATGATGATAATAGCTCTCACTTATTGGAGACTTACTCTGTGTCACAGTTTTGACATTAAGATTCATCTAATCCTCATAAAAACCATATGAGGAACATGCTATCATTATCATCTCCATTTCACAAATGAAGAAACTGAAGCTTAGAAGGGCTGAGTAACTGGCCCAAGATTACCCAGCCTGTGGTAGAGGAAGAACTTGAATCTAGAGAGCCTGGCCCCAGTGACTTTGCTCAGCTGCCTCTCCTTCCTTAGCAGAGAGTTGTGCCTGCTCAGAGCATTTATTACCAGGGAAAGTTACGGCTTCCATTTCAACTGTTCTGAGAAATGGAATATTCCCTGCCATATCAGTAAACAAAGGATGTCACAGTCACCAGCAATTGTCATCGCCAAAAATGGTGAGCTGGTGAGCCCTGAGGGAACTCAGGAAGGAAAGACTACCCACCATCTAGTAGCCATCAGACTACAGCCACTCCCCACGGTGAGCCCTGAGGAAGCTCAGGATGTGAAAACACAGGATCCTGGCCCCAGACAGCCGAGATGCATATTAAAGGAATGATTTCGGGAAGCCCAGATTCTTGCATCTTCTCATACATAGAAAAGTGCTAAATGCTTTAACTTGGGATAACTGGTTTTCTTTCATTTACAATAAGCTTTTTTTAATATAAATTTATTTATTTTAATTGGAGGTTAATTACTTTACAATATTGTATTGGTTTTGCCATACATCAACATGAATCCGCCATAGGTGTACACGTGTTCCCCATCCTGAAACCCCCTCCCTCCTCCCTCCCCGTACCATCCCTCTGGGTCATCCCAGTGCACCAGCCCCAAGCATCCAGTATCATGCATCAAACCTGGACTGGCGATTCGTTTCATATATGATATTATATATGTTTCAATGCCATTCTCCCAAATCATCCCACCCTCTCCCTCTCCCACAGAGTCCAAAAGACTATTCTATACATCTGTGTCTCTTTTGCTATCTCACATACAGGGTTATCGCTACCATCTTTCTAAATTCCATATATATGCGTTAGTATACTGTATTGGTGTTTTTCTTTCTGGCTTACTTCACTCTGTATAATAGGCTCCAGTTTCATCCACCTCATTAGAACTGATTCAAATGTATTCTTTTTAATGGCTGAGTAATACTCCATTGTGTATATGTACCACAGCTTTCTTATTCATTCATCTGCTGATGGACATCTAGGTTGCTTCCATGTCCTGGCTATTATGCAATGAGGTACCATTTCACGCCAGTCAGAATGGCTGCTATCCAAAAGTCTAGAAAGAATAAATGCTGGAGAGGGTGTGGAGAAAAGGGAACCCTCTTACACTGTTGGTGGGAATGCAAACTATTACAGCCACTATGGAGAACAGTGTGGAGATTCCTTAAAAAACTGGAAATAGAACTGCCTTATGACCCAGCAATCCCACTGCTGGGCATACACACCGAGGAAACCAGAATTGAAAGAGACACGTGTATCCCAATGTTCATCGCAGCACTGTTTATAATAGCCAGGACATGGAAGCAACGTACAATAAGCTTTTGATGTTCAGATTGCCTACGCTTTGTTGCAAAACTTTTCTATAACCCTGGCTGCCCCATCTCACCTCCTCAGAGTAGTTCTCTCAGAGTTGCTGCCTCTCAGACTTAAGTCCTAAAAATTCCCACAGAATAAAACATAACCCTCAACTTTCAGGTTGTGAATATTTTTTAAGTCTACAGGTCTCATTCACGCCTCTGAATGACTTCTATTCCATGGCTGGTTAGAGTTATATTCCCTGGTTTCTATGCCCATCAGCTGTGCAGCTGTGACTTCATTGTCCCTTCCCTCTGCATTTTGCCAGTGTTTCTCAAGTTGGCCTTCCACGGCACACTGTGCCTCTATTCACTCACCTAGAGAACAGAAATGACACCACCTGCCTCACAGGTTATTGTGAGGCATAAACAAAGACCTGAAGTGAACAGTCTTTTGAGCAGCAGCCTGTGCAGCAAGAGCGTGGTGAATACTAACGATGATGATCGCCACCATTATTTATATTATTGTTATTGTTTTCGTCATTGATTCAGACACAGAGTCAGCTTCCATGTGAGTATAGAGAACATCACATGGCTAACAGAAGGATAATGGCATTCAACTACTTAGGGTATGAAGTGACTAAGAAACCAAGGGTCTTCACACCTTCTTTCAGAAGAGCAAGCTTTTTTGTCTCTTGCAATGGAGACTATCCAGTCTAGTCTCTATGGCCTTGCAATAAGTAGAAAGTCCCTTGGAATCTAGAAAAAATAAACTGCCAATCCCTGTTTTCCTATTGTGATTTTTTTGTGTTTTCATCTGTTCTTATAGACATTTAAGTTAGAAGATGGAAATGAATGTATTAGAGAAAGCCAGTGAGATGTTTTTAACCAAATCATGGAATTTTGATTTTAAAAGATAGTCTTCAACAAAGTTTGCATCCTCTAAAATCCCTGAGATTTCTTTCCAGTTTGTTACTTAAAACTCAAGGAAATTGTCTTGTTTGAAGAGAGTGGTTATATAAGTTCAGTGTCATTCCCATTCATGAGTTTCAGAGAAGCCTAATATTTGTAGTTACATGGACTACATGTATGTGTAAGATGTATGTGTACATGTATGTGTAAGTCCATGCATGTGAAAGAAGTCTGAAAGCTTAAATCATATCACTGTTAGCGTGCATCCCTTGATCCATACAGCAGTAGATGGTAACTAGACTGCTTTCCGCGCTTTCCATCTGAAGCTGACTTTCAGCGCCTGGGCAGCGCTGGCCTTCCAACCTAAAGCAGTGTCTCTCAACAGGGCTTTGGTGACACGGTCTTACCACTCATTCTCATAGAGATTCTATTATTGTTCTTTCCATCACTGCCCAGAGAAGTAGTATTACTGAAAAGTAATAAATAATAACAATTGCAACAACTAACACTTACAGTGTTTACTCTGTATCAGGCAGGGTTTTAAGCACGTCATATGTATGTGTGTGTGTGTGTGTGTCTGTGTCTGTGTGTGTGTGTGTGTCTGTGCTGTGAGCTCAGTTGCTCAGTCCTGTCTAACTCTTTGTGGGCCCATGGACTGTAGCCCACCAGGCTCCTCTATTCATGGAATTTTCCAGGCAAGAATACTGGAGTGGGTTGCCATTTCCTCCTCCAGGGGATCTTCCTGACACAGGGATCAAATCCTTGTCTCCTGCATTGGCAGAGAGATTCATTACTGCTGACCCACCTGGGAAGACCTTCATATATGTGTGTATATATATATATATATATACCTTTAGATATGTAGGAGAAGGAAATGGCAACCCACTCCAGTACTCTTGCCTGGAAAATTCCATGGATGGAGGAGTCCGGTGGGCTACAGTCCAGGGGGTCGCAAAGAGTCAGACACAACTGAGCGACTTCACTTCACTTTTTAGATATGTATGTGTATTGGAGAAAGAAATGGCAACCCACTCCAGTATTTCTTGCCTGGAAAATACATGGATAGAGAAGTCTGTCAGGCTACAGTCCATGGAGTTGCAAAGAGTCAGATGCAACTTAGTGACTCAACAAGAACAACAAATGTGTGTGTGTGTGTGTGTGTGTGTGTGTGTGTAAACTCATTTAACTTCATCCTTCATAGTAATTATATGAGTTAGAATTATTATTATCTTAATTTTACAGATAAGGAAACTGATGCAGAGAGAAGTGAAGAAATTCACCCGAAGTCACACAGCTGATAAGTGGCAGAGCTAGTAAACGGCACCAAAGAGATTCAAATCCAGGTGACCTGGCTCCAGAGCTCTTGCTCTTAATCTCAGGCTGTGTTGAATGAGGGTGCTGTGGAATTCCTTGTGTCCATGAGAGATGGGGTGGGCAGGAAGTTTGTCACCTCTAGAGCCTGCTCCCCCTTTGAGCTACCCACCTAAGAGTAGCCTTAGGCACGGTAACTCCGTTTGCTGGTTGATGATACTTTTCAGTGTCAGAAAAGACTGATGGGAGAGAAATCTTAAAGGCTGAACCAACAGGATTCGCAAACTGATGGATGGAGAGCGAGTTAGAGCCTGTTTGGTAGAATGTACTGTTAACAGAAATAGAGAATCAGATCTGCCTTCAGGGACCTTCAGTTGCATTCATGAAAGACCAGAGTATAAATGCACCATTTCAATTCAATGAGGAAAGTAGTAAGATTTGCTCCAGGTGTTCAGAAGGACAAAGGAGGAGCACTTACCCAGCTGGGTGAGGAAAAAGGATCATCAAGGAAAGCTTAAAATAGTTGAACCCATTTTCTAGGATTACAGACCCATAAATCCAGTATTTCCTCTTACAATCCATCAATAAAAATGTTTTTTTAATGTTGTCTATATTTATCACAGTTAAACAGAAACACTGCAGACTGTACTAGAGTGATTCTCATTTTCAGTTTTCTAAGCACCTATTAATCATGAACTATTTCTGTCAAAACATCTTATCCACGAACTTTTTTGGGTTTTGCTTTTTATTGTTTTGTGGGTTTGGGGTTTGGGGGTTTCTTTTTTACCAAAAATGGGCCATACGAACTCTACATGCTGTCTAAATATACTCTCACCCTTTTCTATATTTTAATCTTAAGAATATGCATCACCAAATAGGAAACACAGATGCTATCCTTTCAGAAAAGAGTCATGAGTAACAGTTTATTCTACATCTCTCAGCATCAGGTGTTCTAAAAAAATCTCAAGAGAGTCGTTATTTTTATTGTCCCTAAATATTTGAGGCATAATGCGATTTTCATTGTTTAAATGCTCACTTTAAAATTATCCCCATTAATCCATAAATTGCACACCACTGTATAAATCTACCTAATATCTTTTTAAAAGAAAGCCTAATCACTACCAGATGTTGATGCTGAAGCTGAAGCTCCAATACTCTGGCCACCTGATGAGAAGAGCCCACCCATTGGAAAAGACCTTGATGCTGGGAAAGATTGATGGCAGGAAGAGAACAGGGCAACAGAGGATGAGATGGTTGGATGGCATCATCAACTCAGTGGATGTGAGTTCAAGCAAACTCTGGGAGATAGTGAAGGACAGGGAAGCCTGGCATGCTGCAGTCCCTGGGGTTGCAAAAACATGACTAAGCGACTACAGCAATCACTACCAGAAATAATTCAAGTTAAGAATGGTCTTCAATAATATTGATGGTATCTAGAACCAAGCTATAGCTTGGAATTTATCTAAAAATCAGATCTGTGTCTGCCTTGTTCATATTCTTGTGATAAAAAGTTTGAGTGACTGAGTTGGGTCACTGGGGCTCCTATAAATATGAAAAAGAGAATAAAAAACGATAGAATGAAGAGGCCGGATATATGCTGGTTTCTGAGGTTACCACTGGAGATGTGGGCACCAAGATCAAGGGCATTGAGTAAGGATGGAAGAATGGCACAGTGAAGAAAGACCTGGACTATGATCCAGATATCCCAACTATAGCTCTCAGCTTAGTTTTGTCACCTCCCGAGTTCTGGCCTTCAGCTTCATCATGTATAAAATAAGGCATTGGATTAGATGATCACCATGTTGAATTCCACAAAATCAGAGATTCTTAACTCTGCATTTGCTGCCTTAATGTTGTCAAACCCTGCCTTTTTGTCATGTGGAAAACTGCATATATTTAAAAATTATAATCTAAAATTTCATATAGTTTCAGAACATCATTTAACCATTTTCTAAACCAGAAATGGGCTGCATTTTACCCAGTGCAAGACTGTTGATCATAACAATGCTACTGGCCTAATGTTTGGAGGAAACACCAGAGATTCTCTGAATCGCTTCTTTAGGAAACAATGATACCAAGTAATCATTAATTCATCAATACACTTTTAGCACCCCTATGTGCCCAGTTCTTTTCTGAACATTGGCAAACCAGAGATGAATGTTAATGACATTTCCTTCCGAGGGTTTACAATCCAATAAATGAAAAAAATTACTTCCAATTAAGATACAGGTTTTAAAATGCTATGATAGGGCTGTAAACAGGGGGGGCTATGGAAGCTAAAATTCAAAATAAATTAAAAATTCAAATAAATATGTACTATATTGCAATATGTTTCCCTTGTGGCTCAGCTGGTAAAGAATCCGCCTGCAATGTGGGAGACCTGGATTCTATCCCTGGGTTGGGAAGATCCCCTGGAGAAGGGATAGGCTACCCACTCTATTCTTGGGCTCCCCCTGTGGCTCAGCTGGTAAAGAATCCGCCTGCAATGCAGGAGACCTAGATTCGATCCCTGGGTTGGGAAGATCCCCTGGAGAAGGGAAAGGCTACCCACTCCAGTATTCTGGCCTGGAGAATTGCATGGACTATATAGTTGATGGGGTTTCAAAGAGTTGGACACGACTGAGCGACTTTCACTTCCACTTTCATATTGCCATATAATGATGAAGTTTATTTGTTGTTGAATCACTAAGTCATGTTCGACTCTTTGCGACCCCATGAACTGTAGCATGCCAGGCTTTCCTGTCCTTCTTCCTGTCCTATCTCCCTGAGCTTGTTCAGACTCATGTCCATTGAGTCAGTGATGCCATCCAACAGTCTCATCCTCTGTTGCCCACCTCTTCTCTTGCCTTCAATCTTTCCCACCATCAGGGTTGTTTCCAATGAGTCAGCTCTTCACATCAGATGGTCAAAATATTGGAGCTTCAGCTTCAGCATCAGTCCTTCCAAAGAAGGTTATAAAGAACAGTAAAATAAGACGTGGGAATATAGACTGGTGGAGGAGTCTGTGTTTAGACAGAGTGTTCCATGTTTAATTACTGTCAGGGATGGTCTCTGTGTTGACGTGACATTTAGGCAGACATGAATGAAGTGAAAGGGCACTGAGCATATTCAAGTGAATGTTCCAGGCAAAAGGAGCATCCACAGAAAAGTAGAAAGTGACAAGGAAGGGTATAAAGATGAAAGGCAGCTGAGGACTAAATTATGTAGAGCCAGTTGGATATGATAAGGAGGCTGGATTTGCTTCTGGGAGGATAGAAAGCCACTGAAGGTTTTTGAGTCGAAGATTGACACGATCACATTTTTAGTTTTTAAGGATGATTCTAGATGCTGTGTAGAGAATCTACTATGAAGAGGCAGAGGTGGAGAACAAGAGTTGAAGCAGAGAGAAAAATATTAGAAGATAATTTTTATATTCATGTTACTATACACATACATGTGTGCTTATGTCACTATATCATGGGTTATATTAATAAATAATGTCATAAATTATATTTCCATATTTATATTATAATGATTATGTAAATCACATATATACCACAATATATTATTTTATAATGATACAAATAAAACATTCTTACATACCAAGAGTATCAGTAAATCAAACATATTTTATATATTTTCATACAGAGTTAGATCCAACAGGACCTGCCAGTGGATTTTCTATGAGAGGTGAGAGAAGAAAAGGCTTGTGGAAGACTCTTAAGTTCCGGCTTGAGCAACAATATGAGCAATGATGCCATTTACTGAGATGGCAAAAAAAAAAGGTGAAGGTTTGGGAAGCAGGGCTCAGAATCAAAAGTTTTATTTTGGACATACTAAGTTTGGGATGAATGTAGATGAGATGTCAACTAAGCAGTGAGATATCAAGGTCTGGATAAAGTGGTCAGAAAAGTCAGGGTTGGAAATACAAATTTAGATGTATCGTGTGTAGTAAGCCACAGGAGTGGATGAGCTGATACAAGAAGTGGAAAAAGAAGAAAAGAATTATGATGATTGAGCTACAAAGTACCCCAATATTTCCAAGTCATGAGAAGGAGAAACCAGCAAAGGAGATATTGGTTAAGAGAAGAGGAGAGTGGCATCTTGGTAGCAGAGTGGTCTACTGCATGGAGTGCTGCTAAGAAGGAGAAGTCATAAGAACTAAAGAACTGCTCTTTGGACTTAACAAGCTGTTCTTCTTGGAACACTGTTTCAGATGGCCACATTGCTGTCAATCTCTTCAGGTCTTTACCCAAAAGTTACCTTCTTGATGGTGTTGACAATGACCACACTATCAATAATGTCAACCCACTCTCCCACTTACTTGTATCCCCTTACTCAGCTTTATTTCTTTTCCTTAGCACTTTTTCACTGTGTAAAAGACTAGATGTTTTACTTATTGTCCATTTTCTTCCTTAGAATTTTAAAGAACAAGCAATAGACACAAAATAGAGTCACTTATGCCAAGCCACAGGCCACCAAACTGAGACTTTACTTAATTACAGTTTCAGCTCTCCCAGAAATAAAATCGCAAACCCACTCCATCAGGAACAGGCTGATTAGCACTAGGTAGGTAATCTGCCTGATAGGCCCCTGCCATCCCCTAAAGGCAAGTAACCTTGCAATAACCCACCCACTTTTCACCTAGGATAATTTCCTTGTTCCCATTCCCTTCTGCTGATAAAAGTCTTTCACCTTCTACAGCTCCTGGGAGTTCCCTGGCTTCCAAGGTGGCTCAGCAGTTAAGAATCTACCTGCCGATGCAGGAGACATGGGTTTGATCCCTGGGTAGTGAAGATCCCCTAAAGGAGGAGATGGCAACCCACCCCAATATTCTTGCCTGGGAAATCCCACGGACAGAGGAGCCTGGTGGGCTATAGTCCATAGGATCACAAAAGAATCGGACACAGCTTAGGGGTCAAGCATTTTTTGGAGCTCCTTTCTATCTACTAGATTAGATGTTGCCCAAATAAAATCAATTTTTTGTTTAAATAAATGCTTAAAATTTTTAACATGGGCAGTTTATCTTTCAACAAGAATAAATCCATTAGAAAAGACAGGAATTTCTGTCTTTTTTATTCATTGCTGTTTCCTTAGACATAGAATAGTGCCTGGTATCCAGCTGACACTAAGCACTTAGTAAATATTGATTGAATGAATGAACAAATCCATCAATTACTACATCAGATCTAGGAGCTCTACAAATTTGGCCTTCTTTCCTTTCTTTTCAAATCAAAGCTTACCTTTGGGCACGGACCTATCTTCCTTTAGTGAAAAGCAAATACATAAAGGAAGAGATACTTGCATATTTCTTGAAAATGTTGAAAGACTAGCTTGCTAAAAGTTTACCAGGTACTATGTAAACCATTGTAAAGACTTGATAATGAAAGGATGTATAAGGCAGGGTGGCCACTCTCAAGGGACATTCAGTATGATGGTGAATGAAGACTTTTAAACAGAAAAGCTATGAACAATACTGCCGTAAGTACAAACACAGGTAAAACCAATGAAAAAATGAAAGTGAAAGTCGCTCAGTCGTGGCTGACTCTGTGAGACCCCATAGACTATACAGTTCATGGAATTCTCCAGGCCAGAACCCAGTGATCATCCCAACCCAGTGATCAAACCCAGGTCTCCCACACTGCACGCAGATTCTTGACCAGCTGAGCCACAGGGAAGCCCATGAATACTGGAGTGGGTAGCCTAGCCCTTCTCCAGAGGATCTTCCTGACCCTTCGCTTTTATTAAGCTTCTGTTGGTTTTACCTGTTTTTGTACTGTGTCTCCAGACAGCTGGAGAATTGGGTCAGACTCAACCTGTGCATGATGGGGAGCACAATGCCAGAAAAAGTATGAGACTTAAGTCATCCGTTCACTGAATATTCATTGACATCTCAGCACCATATTAGACACCAGGGATACAATAAGCAAAAGAAACACAGCCACTTCCCTTAAAGAATCTGATCTAGCAGGGGTTATGATCTACCTGTGTGAAGGCAGTGCTTCAGAAAAGCAGCTGTTAAAATGCTTTAAAGGTCCTCAGTCAACCAATTCTAAGTAGCTGAATTACACATCTCACAGCCTACACTGAAAAAGCAGATGCGATGGTCTGATGAATGGTTCTTAGTGAAAATATCCAAGCACACCTCATCGCTGGCCCAGTAGTTACAGAAGAGGTACAAGGTTTTATTTGAGCAAAGGGGGACAACGGAGCTATATACATTTTTTTTTTTTAAGAAATGCATTTAGCTTTGGCATTTCAAACTGAGACATGGCGCTGGAAGGCTAGATGCTGGGATGAAAAACTTGTAAGTTACAACATTTCAGCATATTTTTTTTAGGTTTTCAGATAATTTATTTCTAAGTACTGGCCACTTTCTGTATGATATTCCATTGCACGTGCCAATTTCCAAACTGAAAAGATTCCAAGGAACCCAATGCCCTGGCTTACAGCAGGAGAAGGGAAAACAAATTAATTTTCAAGGGTTAATGCTACAAATTCTTATAAAACAGTTGGAAGTCAAATGCAAATAAGTATTTATATGGTTGTGTAATTTTTATTAATAATTTTATACTTATAGTATAAACTTTTTATAAGTATAAATGTCTATACATTAGTGGGGGAAAAAACTTCAGGCAATCATGCTTCCCTCAGGGAAGACCACCATTACATCAGACCATTTCTCAAATCTTCCTAAGCCGCCACGGCCTTTCATTAACAGAGCCCATGGAGAGAGAAACTTACTTCTCAGATTTAACAAGGTTTCTGAGTCTGAAGAGTGTTTATAAGGAAGCTGACCAATTAATCAGGAACCATGCAAGGTTTTCAATATTTTCTAATGATTAAAGTTAGAATTCTCTCTTTTTAAAAATGGCATCTAGTAATCTATTTCTAATAAAAAATTTAGAAGAATACACAGAAATGTGTGCAACTGTTGTCCAAGAAAAGAGTAATATGACATTGACTTTCATGACTATTAAGAAAATATAATCCTTCCCTCCACACCTCCAGCACAAATTCTTAAAATGTCAAAGCATAATCCTCATTTAATTCTGTCAATAACATATTGGAGGAAAAAGCATTTAAGTAAATAAATGGAGAGATTCTGGGGTCAAGAGTGTTTGCAGTGTAGCAATAAAAATAGACGTGTTGAACAGTGCTGACAAGCCAAAGGGTGGAGACAAAGGAGATAATTTAGGGGTGGGAGGGGTAATGAAACCACTTCAGAGAAGGCTATGGCATCGCTGATCTCATAACTATTTTTTACACAACTCACTAGTATTGTTTTCCTGTCCAGGCTGTAAGCTATACTCCTCCTCTCATGCTATTGCTGCTGCTGCTGCTGCTAAGTCGCTTCAGTCGTGTCCGACTCTGTGCGACCCCATAGACGGCAGCCCACCAGGCTCCCCCGTCCCTGGGATTCTCCAGGCAAGAATACTTGAGTAGGTTGCCATTTCCTTCCAATGCATGAAAGTGAAAAGTGAAAGTCAAGTCATTCTGTCGTGTCCGACTCCTAGCGACCCCATGGACTGCAGCCTACCAGGCTCCTCCGTCCATGGGATTTCCAGGCAAGAGTACTGGAGTGGGTTGCCATAGCTTTCTCCGCCTCCTCTCATGAGAAAGGTACAGATGCATAAAACTAAGTTGGCAGGATATGTTTTGTAAAAAAAAGCCACTTCGGAGGTTCCCATCTATTTCCTTCTCTCCACACCTACAAAGGCAACTATGTCTATGATTTCCATATATGACATTCCTTCTGGCCACGGGGAATGTGCTCAACCACATAGAGAAAAAACTGGGCGTGCAGTCAACACCCACAGAAGTGCTTCTCAACAAATGATGGGTGAGGAGTCCAGAGAAATATACCCAGCTTTCTTCCTCCCCGGTTTTGATAGCTCTGAGGCGTGATGTATCTATTCCACTTCTGCAGGCCCAAGTCCATCACCAAATCTGGTGACTGAGTTGATAACACCCCATTTAGTGTCTTCTTCCCCTTCTCCCATTCTTCCATGTGTGTTTCTTGGGATCACCTCCCAAACGAACCACTCTGCATGTAAATCACTATTTCTGGGTTTATTCTGAGATAACCCAATCTGAAATACATGGCAGAATTTATGCTTCCACTGTACACAGGTTTTCTTTCTTTATTTTAATTGAAGGATAATTGCTTTACAATATTATGTGGGTTTCAGCCATATCAACATGAATCAGCCATAGGTATACATGTGTCCACAGAAGGCAATGGCACCCCACTCCAGTACTCTTGCCTGGAAAATCCCATGGACGGAGGGGCCTGGTGGGCTGCAGTCCATGGGGTCACTAAGAGTCAGACATGATTGAGTGACTTCACTTTCACTTTTCACTTTCATGCATTGGAGAAGGAAATGGCAACCCACTCCAGTGTTCTTGCCTGGAGAATCCCAGGGACGGGGGAGCCTGGTGGGCTGCAGTCTATGGGGTAGCACAGAGTCGGACACAACTGAAGCGACTTAGCAGCAGCAGCAGCAGCATACATGTGTCCCCTCCCTCTTGAACCTCCCTCCTACCTCCCACCCCATCCCACTCCTCTAGGTTGTTACAGAGCACCGGACTTGAGCTCCCTGCAAATTCCCACTGGCTATCTAATTTTACATATGGTAACGTATATGTTTCAATGCTACTCTCTCACACAGGTTTTTAAGTGTGGGTCAGAGCTCACATTATACATATATAAACAGGTTAGACTCTGAGAAGCTTTTAATTAGCCCATGTGTTGGGCAATCAGAAGTTATACTGGGACTTCATATAACTTTCTCCCCATGAGGGATTCAGAGCCAAGAGGATTGCTCTCCTCCTTTAAAAAAAATTAAATTTATGTGTGAAAATAAGTTGTTGTTGGGTTTTTTTCCACATTGGACAACAGCCAGAGCAAGACTGTGACCCGTAAGAGAAGAAAAACAAATGAAGTGATCTTTACACTTTCTCCAAGTTATTGCCTAGAGGCAGCTCTAGAGCCACAGGGAAGGAGAAGCCTAAGGAAGTTCCCTAGGGCTTCCCAGGTGGCACAAGTGGTAAAGAATCCACCTGCCTTCCCAGGAGATGCAGGAGACATGGGTTCGATCCCCGGGTCGGGAAGATCCCCTGGAGGAGGAAATGGCAACCCACTCCAGTATTCTTGCCTGGAGGATTCTATGGACAGAGAAGCCTGGTGGGCTACAGTCCAAGGGGTCGCAAAGAGTCAGACACGACTGAGCAACTGAGCATTCAGGCACAGGAAGCTCAGGATCTCACTGTCTCCTGCAGCAGAGGAGTTCAAGAGGGCTGAGGCAGCCAGAATTCATGAAGTAGGGTAGCAGAAAGGGGCGAGCTGCAGAGAAAGAGCTTCTGAAATTTGAAGAGAAGGCCTTTTTAGATTTTGCAGGATGCTGATCAACACTCCACACAACCATGGAAAAAATCCTCCTGAGGAAACTCTCGGACAGCAAATCAGATTAAGAGGAGTTTGCCTCTTCATGCACCAGAGAGGAAAAAATTGATAATCCATGGAACTTGGATAGAGTCCTCAGAAAGCTGTCACCTGAGTAATCAGTTAAATTAGCCCTAGAGTAAAAGCTGCTGTGCTGGTGGTGGTTTAGTCTCTAAGTTGTGTCTGACTCTTCTGACCCCATGGACTGTAGCCCACCAGGTTCCTCTGTCCATGGGATTTCCTAGGCAAGAACACTGAAGTGGGGTGTCATTTCCTCCTCAAGGGGATCTTTCTGACCCAGGGATTGAACCTGGGTCTCCTGCACTGCAGGCAGATTTTTTACCAACTGACCCACCAGAGAAGCCCCCAAAGCTGCTGTGGACCTGCCAAAATAAAGCATAAAAGCAAGATTTGAAAAGGTCAGTGTGATCCGAAGTAGCTTAACTGTGCGCTAAAACCAAGCCCAACACTTTTATCCCCTTGGCTTTCATGTCTACATCATCAAAGAATAAAACAGCACAAAGTTCAAAGAATTCTACATCCAGTAAAACTTACCAGGTATGTAAAGTAGCAGTGGAAAATATCAGTTAACAGAAACAGACCCAAGAATGGCAGAAAAGGTGAAATGAACAGGCAAGGACCTCAAAGCAGAACTTGATAAATGGGCTCCAAAGTGTAGAGAAGGTACGTACATAATGGGGAGAGAAATGGGAGACATTAAAAGATCCAAATGGAACTTCTGATTATGAATGTCTGAAGGTCTGAAAGGAGAAATTGCAAAGAATGACAAAGACTTCACTGAGCCAGTAGGATTTCACCCACTACAACCCCCTCTGGCCCCAGGCCTCAGGGACTTTGCACTGGCTGATGCCTCTGCCAGGAACCCAGATTGTGTCTGACTTGCTCTCTCATTCCCTCAGGTCTGTGCTTTGATGTCCCCATTTCTGGAAGGGCCTCTCCGCCTATCCCATTTAAACCCCTATTCTCCAACTTACTTCTCAACCTCTTTCCCTGCTTTAGTTTTCTCCATAGAATGCTGTGCTTAGTCACTCAGTTGTGTGACTCTTTGTGACTCCACAGACTATAACCCACCAGGTTCCTCTGTCCATGAAATTCTCCAGGCAAGAATACTAGAGTGGGTTGCCATTTCCTCCTCCAGGGAATGTTTCTGACCCAGGGATTGAGCCCACGTCTTCTGCGTCTCCTGCATTGCAGACTGATTCTTTACCCACTGAGCCATTGGGGAACCCCTCCATAGAACATCTCACCATATACCTTGCTTCCGCTTGTGGTAAAGAACCCACCCACCAATGAAGAAGACGTAAGAGACTTGGTTTCCATCCCTGGGTCGTGAAGATCCCCTGGAGAAGAGAATGGCAACCCACTCCAGTATTCTTGCCTGGAGCATCCCACAAACAAAGGAGCCTGGCCAGCCCAGTCCACAAGGTCAAAAAGAGTTGGACATGATGGAAGCAACTTAACATGCACTTTAATGTATGTGGTCTTTCTTCTGGCGGGGTTTGGTCAATTTTCCTCACTAAACTATAACCTTCATGAGGGCAGAGACTTTTTTTCCCCTGTGTTCGCTATCTCCCTAACATGTACTTCAGTTCCTGGCACATCATACAGGGTCAAAGAATATAGGTCAAGTGAATATTTTAGAAAAATAACTCTGGCTCCAATGTACACTGACAGTCTATCACAACACAAAAGAAATAGAAAACAAAGTTTTATAAAAAATGTGACACAACGTCTTTTGGTATTATACCTTCTGACATCACTATATATCTTCATATTCGTAACTGTATGTTCTCAGCATTTCCCTGCTCCTTTTCTCTCTTGTTAATAAACCAAAGATTATTTTTTTCCCCTCCCCGATCAACACAGAAACCAAAACACTCAAAGGTTCTAATGGAAATGCAAAACAGAAAAATTTGGTAGCAACGCAAACTTTTTTTTATTTCCTGCTCTTAAAGATTAGGTGCCACATTAGGAGCCCTCATATAGATGAGTTAAGGCCATATTGGAGAGGAGAGGAGAGCAAAGTTCAGCGGTGACTAACTGAAAAAGAAGGCAGGGCTAAGGTCTCAGGAGTGGGAAGGGAGAACCGGACCATCTGAGGAGCATTAAGAAACCAACCTTGAGTGGTCCTACACTGGACACTGAGCCCTTAATGGAGAGATGGACATTTTTTGTGAGTCAGGATGTGAAGAAAAGCTTCACCCTTCAGATAAAGTAGAGCCAGGCAGAGCCAGGTAAAAATTTCCCTATTAGATGAGATTTTTCTTTAAATGAGAAAAAATTATTAATAAAGAGCAGCACTGGCTGACGAACCTAGGACTGGAATGCGAACATGATTTTCTTTGCCTATAAACTATTTAATGACACAAGGAATCGCATGCCAAAGACTTGGATAAGAGAAGCGACATAATCCACTCTAAGAACAAAAGCACAGTCAAATTCTCATTAAAGTTAGAATTTTTAATAGTTTCTACTACGAGTTCTTCTTTAATAATGAGAATTTCTGACATCTTAGTCATTTGATGACCCTGCATATGCAATTCTAATTATTTCTTAAGACATTCTTTGTAAATTTTATTCCTAGGACCTCTGCCTTTAGAAAAAATGACTTCTTGTATCCTTAGTATTGAAAGAGATCAATCTCAACCTGCCAAAGTCTTGGTTATCAACCTTCAGTGAGCATGGGAATCCATTAGAGGGCTTGTTAAAGACTGAATGTGGGCCCCACTCTCGGAGGTTCTGACTCATAAGCCTGAGATGAGGCCTGAGCATCTGCAGTTTTAACAAACTCCTAGATGATGCTGATGCTGCTGGTCCAGGTACTACAGTTTAAGAGCCACTGAATGAACATTTTAATTAAAGAGTTATAAACATTTCTGGCTTCCATTATCTGCTTTGTCTCTTGTACAACTTACAATGCAAGTTGCTGGCACATGGTGGGCTCTCAGTAGATCTTTGTTGAATGAATGAGATTGGCCTGTTTCTAAAGTCATATGAAAATCATCAGGTATCATTATATCCATATGAATTTTTTACCAGTTATAAAGACAAACTTCTATTTTATGAACATAGCTTGTAAATGAGATTGACATTATAGAATAAGACTTAGCTTTCTGTGTTATTTAATAAGTTAAGGCTTTTATTCTATACCGTAAAAAATCTTGACCTAATGGGAAAGTTGAACTGATAGATAAATCAGTAACTCAAGTCAATGAAAGGCTAAATGATATCATGGTTTCTGGTATCAACTCAAGCTTCACAGCAGTTCAAAAACCAAAAAAGGAAAGTGGGGACTTAAGACTTCACATCACATACAGCAACATAATAAACACTGAAAACCAAAAAACCTGGGCTGGATCATCATCAAACATTTGTTGTAAGCTAATGTTTTTGAGCAGAGGCCACAATAGTTGGTCAATAATAAGAAGATGCAGTGAAGAATATTTTTAACTTTTTAGTATTATACTTTGTGAGACACTATTACATTTTGGGGTTATCAAAATAAGAGATTGTCATTTAAAAATGATTTATTTCTAAACGAGGAAAAAGAAACCAGTAACTACAATGATGACTCAAATAATCATACTCAAAGAATCACATAAACAAGCAAAACACAGAAATTAAAAACAACAACAACAACAACAACAACTTCCTATCCTAACACTTAATACCAGGGATCTATTTTCAGCAAAATCACACCATCTGTCTTGTTCATTTAATTTTGCTCATTCAAACCTTAATATTTTTAAATTTGGTTCATATTTAACTTGTAAATCTGCTGGCTTTATAGTTATATAAAAACTGTAAACACATAGACGTTATATAGAGTTTTATATGTGTACACATTTGAATAGCTTCCGTCATAGCTCAGTTGGTAAAGAATTCGCCTGCAATGCAGGAGTCTGCCTGCATTGCAGGAGACGCGGATTGGATCCCTGGTTAGGAAGATCCCCAGAGAAAGAAATGGCAACCCGCTGCAGTATTCCTACTTGGGAAATCCCAGATAGAGGAGACTGGTGGGGTCGCAAGAGTCGGATACGACTTAGCAACTAAACTACCACCACACATATGAATAATTTTATTAAAAAAATGTTTACTGATGAGAACTTTGATCCTGTAATTGTTTCCATAGACATTATCCAATGTTATCACTGTCTTAAGCAGCTTTCTTATATCTAATCTTGCCTCAACTCTATTCCTTTCATTGCAGCCAGAGAACAGACGTAAAATATAAATCTTATAATGACCCTTCCCTCTGATACACTTTTTAATGGCTCCCTCTTTTCATCTGGATAAACTCTAAGTTCCCTAAGATGACACAGAATGTCTTCATGTCCTGGCCCCTTCTTGTCTCTCCAGACTCCAGGCTGACATCGCCTTGCCTCGACCCATAGTCACTTGAACCACTGCTGATTCTCTGTGTGTGTTCTTACTTGAATCAAATGTTTGCTCTCATTGTTCTCATTTGTCTTATTTGTCTGAGCTGTTCCATCTGCCCAAAATGCTATTCCCATAATTTCACTGGATTTACTTAATTCCATGTTTTTGTAAGATTCAGCTTAGATATCAATTCCTCTCTAAGTTTTTTGCTGACCTCTTCCAGAGCACTCTAGATTACCCATAGTAATATTCATCATAGTCACACTCAATTATCATGTTCTATTTTCTTGTTTGCATTCTACCAGAGTTTGCAGACTTTTCCAGAGCTGTATCAATATTAATATTATTGAATTCCTCCCCAAATTTTGGTGTACAGAATGGACTAAGCAAACTTTCTAAAATATAAGAATAAAACTCAATGATAGAATAAATAGGTCTGAATCTTAATGAACCCTGCCACCGCCCCATTAACCGCCACTGAGACCCTCCTCCAGCCAGCAGGAAGACTGGAGTGCTGAGCTGTAGTAAATATCTGAAGCCCTTCCCTGATCATGCTCCTTGCAGACACTAAATACTTACCCACATGCTTGAACTAGAAACTACTCCACTATCTCCTATTCTGGAAGCTTCACAAAGGTAGAAACTGTGTCCCCCTGCATCCCAGTGCCAGGCACATTGTAAATGCTTAGTAAACATTGGTTGCTTATTGTAACCTAATCATGGTTACTGACAAGCCTTATTTCTGGTCATTGTTGTTGGTTAGTCGCTAAGTCGTGTCTGACTCTTTTGTGACCCCATGGACTGTAGCCCACCAGGCTCCTCTGTCCACGGGATTTCCCAGGCAAGAATACTGGAGTAGGTTGCCATTTCCTTCTCCAGGGGATCTTCCCAACCCAGGGATCAAACCCACATCTCCTGCATTAGCAGGCAAATTCCTTACTACTGAGCCACCAGGGAAACCCATGTCTGGTCATTAGTATATGATCAAAGTTAATTCAGACAGCCAACTGGATATTTCCTGAATGCTCAGGGACTGACTCAAACATACTTTCACTCCCCATCACTTTCCTTTTTGTTTTTGTTTTCTTCTTCCTTTGTACTTAACTTTAAAAAGCAAGGCAGATGATGGGCGGAATGGTTTTGCTTTAGTTCTCTATTTTTCTTTATGGAAAGATGAGGTAGGACACATGAGAAATGGATTTGGATGATGAGCACAGGAAAAGTAGAAAGATATTTTCTGTGTTTTTCCCCCTTTGAAGCCAATATTAATAGTCAGTGCTAACATAACCTCTAAATTTCGACTTACAAGAAAGAAACCCGAAGGGCCTACTGTTGTTTGAGTACTTGTGAGCTATGACCTCCTTGTTATGTATCTATAACTTGAATCAATTTATTAGTACAATAAACAGTAATTAGCCTAAAATAAGAAAATTAGTTTTGCAGAATAAAAGATGTAATAATAAAACTTTATTTATTGTGCAACTTTAAATATGTGAATCTTTATGAAAGAGAACTGTTTAAGTATTTTAAATAAAAACTAAAACTAGGAGAGTTTACAGACTTGATTTTGGCAGCACATAGATATAATAATATAATATTAATATTAATTTATCTAAGTACTTTATAAATTTATTTTCCAGATCTCCTTTCTTTTAAACCATCAAGAATAGGTGGTTAAAGACAAAATCTAGAAATTACTATGTTTTACTATTTATAAAGAAAGCATCTGGAAAAGGGATTTAATTATAGTATTTGAGAGCAGAAACACTACCCTTAATCACTGTTCATGGATTTGCTAAACTAGAATATTTTATGGTAAACAGTGTTCAGATCTTTCAAAAGAGATATTATTCATTTCTTATTATAAGAAGGTTGTGAGGATTAAATAGTTAACACACATAAAGAATTTTAAAATGAAAAGCTTCCTTCCCTTTAAATGTCACTGAAATCACTAAACAATGACAATCAATATCCGCTTCTTAAACTTTGGAAAGGTTTATCCAGTATTGGGCAGTTATCTAACTTTTCCACATTAGAACTGAAATTTGAACCCCATGCAAGTGTGCTAAGTTGCTTCAGTCGTGTCTCACTCTTTGCAACCCTGTGGACTGTAGCCTGCCAGGCTTCTCTGTCCATGGGATTCTCCAGGCAAGAATTCTGGAGTGGGTTGCCCTGCCCTCCTGGAGGGGATCTTCCCAACCCAGGAATTGAACTCATGTCTCCTGCATTGTCAGGTGGGTTCTTTACCACTAGCGCCACCTGAGAAGTCCTTTAGCCCCATATCCATAAATAAAAGTGTTCAGTTCTTTTTAAAACAGAAGCAACAGAACCAAACATGGAACAACAGGCTGGTTCCAAATTGGAAAAGGAGTAGGTCAAGGTTGTATATTGTCACCCTGCTTATTTAACTTATATGCATAGTACATCATGCAAAAAGCCAGGCTGGATGAAGCACAAACTGGAATCAAGACAGCCGGGAGAAATATCAATAACCTCAGATATGCACATGATACCACCCTCACGGCAGAAAAAGAGAAACTAAAGAGCTTCTTGATGAAAGTGAAAGAGGAGAGTGAAAAAGTTGGCTTAAAATTCAACATTCAAAAAACAAAGATCATGGCATCCGGTCCCATAACTTCATGGGAAATAGGTAGGGAAATAATGGAAACAGTGACAGATTTTATTTTCTTGACTCCATAATCACTGCAGATGGTGACTGCAGCCATGAAATTAAAGGATGCTTGCTCCTTGGAAAAAAAGCTATGACCAACCTAGATAGCATATTGAAAAGCAGAGATATTTCTTTGCCAACAAAGGTCCATCTAGTCAAAGCTATGGTTTTTCCAGTGGTCATGTATGGATGTGAGAGTTGGATCATAAAGAAAACTGAGCAGTAAAGAATTGATGCTTTTGAACTGTGGTGTTGGAGAAGACTCTTGAGAGTCCCTTGGACTGCAAGGAGATCAAACCAGTCCATCCTAAAGGAAATTAGTCCTGAATATTCATTGGAAGGACTGATGCTGAAGCTGAAGCTCCAATACTCTGGCCACCTGATGCGAAGAGCTGACTTTTTAGCAAAGACCCTGATGCTGGGAAAGATTGAAGGCGGGAGGAGAAGGGGACGACAGAGGATGAGATGGTTGGTTGCCATCACCAACTCAATGGACATGAGTGTGAGCAAGCTCTGGGAGATGGTGAAGGACAGGGAAGCCTAGCATGCTGCAGTCCACGGGGTTGCAAAGAGTCGGACATGACCGAGCGACTTAACAACAATAATATCATTCAGTTCAATTTAGAGTTTTCAAAGACAAGTGCCCAACCTAAAAATGATGTTATTAAGATTACTGAGCCACATTTACTTTCCAGAATTTGATATAATACACAAATACCCAATTTTAAATTTTTCTGCAATGAGAAAAGATTTAGAACAATATAAAATATTTAATATTTATAGCAGCTTCAAAACTCTATGTGGAGAATATTGGAAATAAAAGCAAAAATAAACAAATGGGACCTAATTAAACTTAAAAGCTTCTGCACAACAAAGGAAACTATAAGCAAGGAGAAAAGACAGCCTTCAGAATGGGAGAAAAATAATAGCAAATGAAGCAACTGACAAACAACTAATCTCAAAAATATACAAGCAACTCCTACAGCTCAATTCCAGAAAAATAAATGACCCAATCAAAAAATGGGCCAAAGAACTAAATAGACATTTCTCCAAAGAAGACATACAGATGGCTAACAAACACATGAAAAGATGCTCAACATCACTCATTCTCAGAGAAATGCAAATCAAAACCACTATGAGGTACCATTTCACACCAGTCAGAATGGCTGCGATCCAAAAGTCTACAAGTAATAAATGCTGGAGAGGGTGTGGAGAAAAGGGAACCCTCTTGCACTATTGGTGGGAATGCAAACTAGTACAGCCACTATGGAAAACAGTCTGGAGATTCCTTACAAAACTGGAAATAGAACTGCCTTGCTGCTACTGCTAAGTCACTTCAGTCGTGTCCAGCTCTGTGTGACCCCACAGATGGCAGCCCACCAGGCTCCCCCGTCCCTGGGATTCTCCAGGCAAGAACACTGGAGTGGGTTGCCATTCCCACTGTTGGGCATACACACTGAGGAAACCAGAATTGAAAGAGACACGTGTACCCCAATGTTCATCGCAGCACTGTTTATAATAGCCAGGACATGGAAGCAACCTAGATGTCCATCAGCAGATGAATGGATAAGAAAGCTATGGTACATATACACAATGGAGTATTACTCAGCTATTAAAAAGAATACATTTGAATCAGTTCTAATGAGGTGGATGAAACTGGAGCCTATTTATACAGAGTGAAGTAAGCCAGAAAGAAAAACACCGATACAGTATACTAACGCATATATATGGAATTTAGAAAGATGGTAACAATAACCCTGTATACGAGACAGCAAAAGAGACACTGATGTATAGAACAGTCTTTTGGACTCTGTGGGAGAGGGAGAGGGTGGGATGATTTGGGAGAATGGCATTGAAACATGTATAATATCATATATGAAACGAGTCGCCAGTCCAGGTTCGATGCACGATACTGGATGCTTGGGGCTGGTGCACTGGGATGAACCAGAGGGATGGTATGGGGAGGGAGGAGGGTTCGGGATGGGGAACACATGTATGCCTGCGGTGGATTCATTTCGATATATGGCAGAACCAACAGAATATTGTAAAGTTTAAAAATAAAATAAAATTTAAAAAAAAAGATAAAAAAAAAACTCTATGTGGTATATTTGTAGAGCTTTGTTTTTTATGTTTCTCTTAAAAGCAATGGGATATTCAGGATTGATTATTCCTGACACTCAGTTTGCATAATTGCCTTTTTACTCTCTGGAATTTGGAGCTACTGGTAAGATAACCACGTATCTGAGTTCAGACTCCGGTAGCAAACAAGAGTCTCTGTAAGAGTCTCTGTTTCCATGGTAACCTCTTGAGGTAAAGAAAAAAAAAATTTAAGTACAAGAAAATAAGCCAAAAAGATTAGAATTAGTACAGAACTTTAAGAATATCTGACACTATGTTGCTATTCTTTTTTTCTGAAAGAAAAGATGGTTTAAAAAAAAGGCCCAGCAAATGTGATTATCACCCACATCTATAAAAATTATTCAAGATTTAAATCCGATAACTGATTCAGCCTAATGTTTTATTAAATCCTTAGTCCTATTTGTCCTCCCCTAAAAGAATCTGTATACAAGTGAGACTCCACAAACAAAATGCTAACAGTTACTTGTAGCAATATTTATTTTTTAATAGGCCCTGAAGAAAGTACATCACATATTTTTATTCAATAGTGGGGAGCAGGTAGATTTAGTAAAGAATCAAGGATATTAAAGAATTGAGGCTGTTACAATGTTTGTAATAAATTATTGCAATAAAGTTGCTATTCTAAAGAAAAAGAAAATAAGCCAGACTTAAGGGGAAAAGCTTCTCAGGTGGCACAGTGGTAAAGAATCTGCCTGCCAATGCAGGAGACATGGGTTCAATCCCTGGGTTGGGAAGATCCCCTGGAGAAGGAAATGGCAACCCACTCCAATATTTTTGCCTGGAAAATTCCATGGATAGAAGAGCCTGGTGGGCTAGAGTCCATGAGGTCACAAAGAGTCTGACACAGCTAAGCACAGATGCTCATGAAGGGGATAAAACATGGGGGAGGGGGATGGAGATGAAGAAGGCATAATTCTGAAGGGTTCTGAACACGTTCCATGAAAGAGCTTGAAGCATCAGAGCAGGATTTCTCAGCCTTGGCAATACTGACATTTCGTGCCCAAAAGGTGTTGGTTTGGAGAGCTGTCCTGTGCATTGTAGGATGTCTAGCAGCATCCTTAGCCTCTACTTACTAAATGCTGGTAGCACTCCTCATCCAACCTCATCCTCTGCCAGATGGGACAACCAAAAAACAACTCCAGATATCGCCCAATGTCCCCAGGGCAGCAGGGCTGGAGGGGAGGTGCGGGGGACTAGGGGAAAGGACACAGAGACAAAAATCATCTCCAGTGGAAAACCAGGGACAGAATTTGGCACAAAAACACCCTTGGAAGTGCCTGTATAAAACAAGTCCTGGGAGCTGTGTGATAAGAAGAGGTGGCCAAAGAGTCAGAAATGACAAATGATGCCACCAAAAGCTGTGATTAATTGGCTCCACTAACTGGAGGGGTGGGGCGGGGGCAGGGAGAGTGCTGATGGTAAGAGCTGCCTTTGAGTGGTGTCTGTTGGGAATAGACACTTGGGCCACAGCCCTAAGTACCTGCCTATGGAAGCACCACAGTTGATACCCCAAAGTGAGGATCATGGCAGTCGGCTATAGGCTCTTCAATGAAAGGAAGAGTCTAATAGCATCTTCTAGGAAACTTGACTGGCTTAAATACCAGAAATTTCTTGCAGGGGGTTCACTGAGTTTCTCCTAACTCATTAAATATTTATTGAGCACTCTGTTGTGTTGTGGGCTTCCCAAGTGGCTAAGCAGTAAAAAAAAAAAAAAAAAAAAAAAAAAATCTGCCCGCCAGGGTAGGAAACTCAGGAGATGCAGATTCAATCCCTGGGTCAGGACAATCCCCTGGAGTAGGAAATGGTAACCCACTTCAGTATTCTTGCCTGGAGAATTCCATGGACAGAGGAGCCTGGCGTGCTACAGTCCTCAGGGTCACAAAAGAATCAGACACAACTGAGTGACTAGCATGCACGAATGCACACCCAGTGTCAGGCCCTGCTTACTGTCAGGAATGCAGTGATGAAGACAGTCTACCCTCAAGGAACTTAGGCTCTAGAGAGAAACATCATTACAACAAATCTGGTCTTCAGATTCCCAGGATAGGGTTAGGGTAGCCAAAAAGGATTCCAGTTCTCTACACTGATAACCACCACATAACTAAAATTTCAAAATCATAGTACACTTCATTTTTAAAGAGCAAAAACTGCTTAGCTTGTTTCTCTATTCAAACGCTCTATTTTTTTCCCCTCTCATTTTAAATTTCTCAACCATTTCACTGGCATTTCAGGCAGCTGCTTTTTCTCCATTTCAGAGCAATCAATATATGAACATGTTAAACAGCAAAAAAAAAAAAAAAAAAAATCACTTCAGTTGCAAATGTATTTTTCCACTGGCAACCATGGGCACAGCCATTTGGATTCACATGACGATGCTGACCAGCCCGGGTCTGCGAACCTTCCTGAAAATGTCTTTGACACAGTGATGACGGATGTACTGTCATTTCTCATTTAGGCGCAGCTGCCTAATAATAGCAAGGTACCATTATTAATAAATTACTTGCATAGCTGGCTTGGAAACATACAATATAATTACACACAGTATTTAATTCACGACAGGCCAAAAAGCTCACTAATTTTCCACATATCCTCGCAGGCCCATCTTCAGGGGAATTGAACCACATAGCCTTTATAGACAAGTCATTAGCATTCAGAATAAGAAACAATTGCTTGGAACAGGAAACACAGAAGCCAGACATTTGGCAGCATCACACAGAGTTCACGGTGGAAGTCAACCGTCAAACAGACTGGGCTGACAGTTAACTGGCCTCCGTTGCTATGGAAACAGCAGTGAGCTGTGTTAGTAAATAATTTGGATTCTCTTACCTGCCAGGACATAAATTCAGAATTTACTGCTGGATTTTAAGTCTACTATTTGTAAGTGACCTACTTATGAAGTAAATAAGAGAAATCACTCTTTGCTTCAGAAGAAATATCCAAACATTCATAAAAATATCTTGAGGTATCCAAACACAATTAAATTCAATTATGCAAAATACCTGACACAAAAAGTCTATCTCTTCATTCTAACGGTTGCTTATTTGGCCAAAAACTGGTTCCTAAAAATGCAAAACTGGGAATCCTAAAGACTTTTCTAAATTCAGGATAAAGAATCAAGTCACTTTTTAATTTTATTCAACCCATAGCTCCATATTTCAAATTGTAAAAAAAAGTCATATTTATTTTAAGTTTCTTTCATTCTCACTTATAAGAAATGAGCTTAGACTGCCTCTTGCCCACTTTTCACTCAAATATCCCCTTCTGGAAATTCCTCTCTCTTGATAATTATGATAATTATTATCCCTAGTTTACAGATATATAAAATATGACAGAAAAAAAATGTCTGGACTGCAGCAATCCAGGAAAAAAGCCATAATGCAAGCCTCTAAGTCTCAGCTTTCTTAATCCATATTTCTTCTAGGTCATTCTGGCTTCATTGAGCATCTTTCAACTCTTTTCAATTTCATGCTGAATTATATTTTCCCATAATATCTACAAATAAAAGAGTTATTTGGGACTTTGCCTTGAGAAGCCTATTCCCCCTCATCCACAAAACATGCCCATCACCCTCTTCTGTGATTTCTACTTTCATTCATCAATAAACATTTACCAAGCAAATGTCTATATGTTGTATGTTATATGCTTGGCAAAAAAGTAGATGATACAAAGATGAATAAAGCATGTTTTTTGCTTTTGAAGAGCTAGTCTAGTGGGGAAAACAGAAATATATATGGATATACTCCAATTTGGTAAGAGCTGTGGTAGAAGTAGATTAAAATAGATTTAAGTAGATTAAAAGTGCAATGGGAGCATTATGAGGCAAAAATGTTAATTTTGCTAACAGAAATAGAAAAGGACCTACTATGAAGGTATTTTCATCATATTGTAAAGAACTGTTGTGTTGTTTAGTCTCTCAGTCACTTATAACTCTTTGCAATACCATGGACTGTAGCTCACCAGGCTCCTCTGTCCCTGGGATTTCCTAGGCAAGAATACTGGAGTGATGAAAAGATGCTCAACATAGCTCATTATTAGAGAAATGCAAATCAAAACTACAATGAGAAATCACCTCACACTGGTCAGAATGGCCATCATCAAAGTCTTCAAACAATAAATGCTGGAGACGGTGTGGAGAAAAGGGAACCCTCTTGCACTGTTGGTGGGAATGTAAATTGATACAGCCACTATGGAAGACGGTATGGAGATTCCTTAAAAAAACAAGGAATAAAACCTCCATTTGACCCAGCAGTCCCACTCCTAGGCATATACCCTGAGGAAACCAAAATTGAAAAAGACACATGTATCCCATTGTTCATTGCAGCACTATTTACAATAGCCAGAACATGGAGGCAACCTAGATGCCCATCAACAGATGAATGGATAAAGAAGTTGTGGTACATATACACAATGGAATATTACTCAGCCATAAAAGGAACGCATTTGAGTCAGTTCCAATGAGGTGGATGAACTTAGAATCTATTATACAGAGTAAATCAAGACAGAAAGAGAAAGATAAATATCGTATTCTAACACATATATATGGAATCCAGAAATATGGTACTGAACAATTTATTTACAATAAATAATTTATTTACAAATGGAGAAACCGACATAGAGAACAGACTTACGGACATGGGGAGAGGGGAAGAGAGGGTGAGATGTATGGAAAGAGTAACATGGAAACTTATATCACCATATGTAAAAATAGATAGCCAACAGGAATTTGCTGTACGGCTCAGGAAACTCAAACAGGGGCTCTGTATCAACCTCCATGGGTGGGATGGGGAGGAAGATGGGAGGGAAGTTCAAAAGGGAGAGGATATATGTATATCTATGGCTGATTCATGTTGAGGTTTGACAGAAAACAACAAAATTCTGTAAAGCAATTATCCTTTCATTAAAAAATACATTAATTAAAAAAAAAGAATACTGGCGTGGGTTAACATTTTCTTCTCCAGAGGATCCTCCCAACCCAGAGATGGAATCAGTCTCCTGTGCTGGCAGGTGGATTCTTTACCACTGAGCCACCACAGAAGCCCATCTTAAAGAATAATTAGGAGTTTATACATAGAAGTTGAAGGGGCAGATAATAAAATATACTTTTTCAAAAGTTAAAAACTTTACTCCCAGCCATATATAAAATTCATATGTGCAAACTCAGTCACTCAGTTGTTTCTGACTCTTTGCAACCCCATGGACTATAGCCCACCAGGTTTCTCTGCCCTTGGAACTTTCCAGGCAAGAATACTGGTGGGTAGCCATTCCCTTCTCCAAGGGATCCTCCGGACCCACGAATCAAACCCACGTCTCCTGCACTGCAGGCAGATTCTTTACTGTCTGAGCCATGAGGGAAAGACCCATACTGGAACTGGGATCTTGGAGTCAATTTATGAAGGATCTTACAAGCCTTGCTAAAGAGTTTAGACTTTGCTCTCAAACGGTGGAAAGCCATTGAAGGATTTGACACAAAGTGTTAAATTAAAAGATGTTTTCTGTTTCCTCACTCCTGATTCTAAATTTATTCAAATCTGCAATTTCTGCATACACAGCTTGTTTTGGAGTGTTTCTTAATCCAATATTTAATTTTTTCCTGTTTTCTAAATTTTAAAAATGTCTCCCAAAAAAGTCTCTATTTCTATCCATATTTCCTTCCATAAATGCTACCTTAGGAAAAAGCCATGTAGACTCTGGAACTTAAGAAATTATCACTGAATTATTTTAAGATTACTCCCTCGAGAAATCTTATGCTTCCATTATATAAGAATATAAAGTTCATTTTCAGTAACTAAATGATAGTCACATACTAAAATTAAAATAATTAAGAATTAAAGAAAAGGTAATCCTGAAATATGATGGTAAAGCAAGAGGACAAATACATGATTTTATTGTTATTTATTTAGGGTTTCAATAAAAACTAAAATAAAATAAAAAAACTGACACCATCATTTTCTTTTTAAGGCAAGAAAGAGTCTCTATTAATACCCATTATTTTTAAAAATCAGGGAAGTGAAATCAATTTTCATGCCTAATATCATCACAATTTAAAATACAGTTGACCCTTGATCAACGTGGATTAGGGTCACCCACCCTCAGCACAGTGGAAATTCCACATATAACTGTACACTTGGCTCTCCATATCCATGGTTTTGCATTTGTGGATTTAACCACAGATTCTATAGTACTGAATTTACTGAAGAAAAGCCAAATAAAAGTGGACCCATGCAGTTCAAATCCTTGTGGTTCAAAGGTCAATGTAATAGTTATCATAAACAAAAACAGTCTGCTTGATAATATTGGGGCTTTATTTTATATACATGAATGTAATTATCAAACTTTTTCTCCAGACCCTCTTAAAAATAATTGAGAACTCCAAAGAACTTCTGTTTATGATCATTAGGTCTATCAGATTTACCAGTTTAGAAAGAAAAACTAATAAATGTTTTATATGTCTATTAGTTCAAATAACCATAATAAAGCCATTAAATATTAATACAAATAATGCATTTTCACAAGATAACCGTAGTTTCCTCCAAGATGCATGAAAAGAATGGCAGTGTTTTCGCCGCTCTGTGATGACCTAGAAAGGTTGGATGAGAAAGTGGAAGGGAGGCTCACAAGGGAGGGGATTTATGTATGTTGCATGCGTGGGTGCTTAGTCATGTCTGACTCTTTGTGACCCCATGGACTGTTGCCTGCCAAGCTCTGCTGTCTGTGAAATTTTCCAACCAAGAATACTGGAATGGGTTGTCATTTCCTCCTCCAGGGGATCTTCCTGACTCAGGGATTGAACCGGTGTCTCCTACATTGGCAAGTGGATTCTTTACCCCTGAGCCATCTTCAAGTCTATCATTCAAGCATGGGTCTAATAGCCTTCTGAGTCTGTGCAGTCATTCCACTCATAAACCATGTGCCATAAGGATGGCCAGAAAAGAAAATGAAGCATAACTAGTGTCATCTACTAGGGCAAAAAAAAAAATCTTCAGCTGACCTACAATGGTATAAATCAAGCTAAATTTTAAGAAAAGTTTCAACAGTTCCATTAATTAGAAAATAAATATATCCTTACATCATCTACCTTGTGATAGAATGAGTCCATGGGTTCACACTGCACACAGTTTCAGACTGTCTTTTCAATAGGTTAAATGCAGATCTTTGAGTCTTACCAACATGTAACTGAGAGCTACCTAGGGTGATAGTACCCCAGTTCCATTCAAATGGCCTAATATTTTTTATAAGGAACCCTTACACATATGAATGAGTGTGGGACTAGGGAGTTGGAAGTGTGTTGGAAAATGTAGCATTGATTATAATACAAAGAATTTTAAGAGAAGTACAGAGGGCTATGGGCTTCCCTTGTGGCTCAGCTGGTAAAGAATCCACCTGCAGTGGGAGACCTGGGTTCAATCCCTGGGTTGGGAAGATCCCCTGGAGAAGGGAAAGGCTACCCATTCCAGTATTGTGGTTTGGAGAATTCCGTGGACTGTATAGTTCATGGGGTCGCAAAGAGTCAGACACAACTGAGCAACTTTCACTTCACTTTCACTTTCACAGAGGGCTATGGAGATTCATAGAGAGAAGGGAGGCCTTTAGGTTGGGAAAATGAGAGAGAGTTGGAGGTGATGGACACAGACAAACACAGGCAGATATGACTTCAAAAAGTAAACATGAAAAGAGAGGTTATCCTGGGGAGGCGGGGGAATGGTTTAAAAAAAAACAAAGACAGGAAACATGATTCATGTTCATGAAATGGTGAAGAGCCTAGTTTGGTTGGAGGATACACTTGTTGGACAAATAGGAGAAGTCAAACAGGAACAGTAGAATGATGGTGCTTTATTGTAAAGATCCTTGAATTCCTGGTCCAAAAGTTTATAGTTCATTTTGGAGGCAAGAGGAAATAATTTTTTTTTTAATTTAAGTAGTAATCGGAGAGTCATATATCAGGTGGATTGGAGAGGAGAGGTAAAATATCAGTGTCTTTTAGGGCTTCCTCACTGGCTCAGCAATAAAGAATCCACTTGCAATGCAGGAGACTTGCAGTAGATGTGGGTTCGATCCCTGGGTTGGGAAGATCCTCTGGAAAGGAAGTGGCAACCCAATCCAGTATTCTTGCCTGGGAAATCCCATGGACAGAGGAGCCTGGCGGGCTACAGTCTGTGGGGTCACAAAGAGTTGGACACGACTGAGCAACTAAACAACAACAACAAACTTTCTGCTATTTCAGTTGAGGCCAGAAGCAAAGAATGAATGAGTCGTAAACTGGAGTTACAGAGACACAAGTCACTTTCCAGGTAAGAGTCTTTAGGACGTACCAACAGGTGAATATAAGGCTTAAGAGAGAAAGACCTCTCAAAAATGACTCTGATTCTGCCCCTAAACCATTAGGGAAATAGTGATACTATTAATATTAACAGGAACGTACAAAGAGGAAATAAATTGATTCGGAAGAAAGAAGTTGTTCAGCATTGTGAATTTCAGACTAGAGGTCAAGAAGGCATTAGAATAGGATCTAAGTCTCATCTATTGAGATCTTGAGATATCTCTTTAACATCTTAAATCTCAAAGGGAAGAAAAAGGTAAGAATGAGGTTCTTATGGGAAAGAAAACAGATTGATTTTATCATTACATTTTATTCCAAAAAGATGAAATATCTGACATTTAGTATCCTATATTTCTGCATACAGCTTCAAATGAGTAGTCTTCTTTCTTTGCTGAATTGCTGTCTTAACTTGAAAATTACAGAGAGAAAAGGAAAAAAAGGAGGGGAAAGAAAATAGACTTGTAAGAGTTCATGGTTGTATGCAATATAATACTTCTGTGCCTCTATTCTTGCATGAATTTCTAGAGGTCATCCCCCTTTTTGTAAGTGAGGATACGTCTCATGGCATGATTTAGTTAAATTATAAATAGCCTGTTTAGGTGATCTATCCAAAAATAATACTCACAAGCTACTTACCTGGCGAGCTGTCAAGCCTTTAGCTTACTTTAGAATAGACAGGGGAATAATGCACCTGCTGTCCTGACCAAGGAGAAAGGAGACTTTTCAAAGCTATCTGGGATTGGAAAGAAAACATACCACTGAAGAAGAAACACCATCTACCTTCTCTGCTAATTTTGCTAAAATAACTGCCATTCAATTAAACAATATTTAAATTGTACTCAGTGGACTTCATAACACTGGAAACACTCAATAGGATGATGATTGAGTTAGCGTATGTAAAGTCCTTAGAATACTGCCTGCCACACAGTCAGGTGCTATTTAAGCACTGGTATGGTCATTAGCTGCCGCAGCAGCCATATACTGCTGAGCAGTAGCTGAAAACCTTGGATATTAACATTTCTTCCATTTACAAAATTGAACAAAAATTACTATATCCTCATGTTAAACTGAAAAGGAATCATTTCAAATTCAAAACCTTACAGGTGAGTATTCTCTGTTGGCACTGGAATCTGGCTTCTAATTTAGTTTTTTGCAGTTTATTTTGTAACTTGCTTCCTAATTTAGAAACTCTGTAACTAAAATGAAAAATAATTGAGGCTCAAGTGCAGTCCCACACTCTCCACTGATGCTAGTCAATGGCCACATCTCCACCATTGCCACAGGCAAATTATGGTCAGATGAACTCTGGCTTGCAGATATCTTGCTGCCTCCAAGCACACACGTATCATGTCGGTACCATAGGTGAAGGTGGCTTTTGCTCAGAAGTCAAGGACCAAGGCCACAGTACCTTCACACACCTGCCATCTGCATTCAACAGTCTGCGGGAGAGCTTTGTAAAGGAGATTCTTCCAGCCATAGTGATGTAAATTTAAACCAAACCACTGGGACCTTCCCTTTCCTGGCCATGAGCTGGAAATCATTTTTAATGGTTAAAACCGGACCCAGAGAGAGTTGGTCTGTATTCAAATCCCAGTAAATTCCAAATGTGAGACCTTGGGCAAGTTCTCAACCTTTCTCCCTGCCAGTGACTATGTGATAGTAATAGAATCTTCTTCACGGAACTGTTAAAGAGCCAATGAGTTAAGACATGTGGAGAGATCCGTGCGGTGCCTAGAACACACTAAGTGCCTACTAGATGGAACTTAAGCTGGCAAGGCTGTGTGCCAGGCCATGTGCCGGCCTTGGGATTCGCTGCTGCACCACTCAGCTCTGAACTGTTGGAGTCTGCTGGTAACACCTTGAGCACATCCATTAATACCCTCTGTTTTGGCTTCCATTCAAAAGTACAGAGAATATATCTCTTAAGTATGGGGCTCCATTTATTATTGTTGTTTAGTTGCTAAGCTGGGTCCGACTCTTTGCAATCCCATGGACTGCAGCCCACCAGACTCCACAGTCCTTGGGATTTCCCAGGAAAGAAAATGAGTGGGTCACCATTTCCTTCTCCAGGGGATCTCCCCTATCCAGGGATCAGATCGTGTCTCCTGCATTGCAGGTGGACTCTACCACAGAGCCATCAGGGACTCTACCACTCCAGGAAACTGGAGTGGGTCACCATTTCCTTCTCCAGGGGATCTCCCCTATCTAGGGATCAGATCGTATCTCCTGCATTGCAGGCGGACTCTACCACAGTAAAAATATAAATACCATATATTTATATACCAAGTAATATATGACTGCTGAAGTGAAAGTGTTAGTCACTCAGTTGTGTCCGATTCCTTGTGACCCCATGGACTCTCCAGACAAGAATACTGAAGTGGGTTGTTGTTTCCTCCTCCAGGGGATCTTCCTGATCCAGGGACTGAACCTGTGACTCTTGTCTCCTGCATTGGCAAGTGGATTCTTTACCACTAGCACCACCTGGGAGCCCAATATATGACTAAGTGACTTGATAAAGTGTGAAGGCTTCTGATAGCCATGGGCTCCTCTATTACTAACTTCCTTACAAGCAACATAAATATGATGCCTATATAATGTCAAGGGAGTTTATTCTAAAATTGCTGGCAACCCAAAAATCCACTGAAATGTTTTCAGCTTCCTAAGCTTGAGTCCTGTTTTTAAAACATTGTTCACTTCCTCAAGGCACTATTTATGATGGCTTGCTCTCTGTTGGTTTTTGTTTCCCTAATTTCTCACTGTGTGATTTAGTGCTTTTCTTCACAAAGAAAATTCTTCATTCCTTTCCTGCTGTGGAATGCTTTTCATGAAAGCAGCTTTAATTATTTACTCCATACCTCCTACTGTGGCACAAGTCACATTACTTTTAAGATGGGCTGTTACACAGGTTTCTTGTGAGAGCTCAAGTCAGAAAGAGGCCCAGAGACAAACAGTTTCAGGAAGTCAATTCCCAAGCACTATAGGATATACTTGTGGCTGAGCTGGTAAAGAATCCGCCTGTGATCCGGGAGACCTGGGTTTGATCCCTGGGTTGTGAAGATCCCCTGGAGAAGGGAGAGGCTACCCACTCCAGATTCTGGCCTGAAGAATTCCATGGAGTGTATAGTCCATGGGGTCACAAAGAGTCAGACACGACTGAGCGACCTTCACCTATCACTTTCATATGATACACAGTTTTAAGTTACACACACACACACACAATAACAAGCACTTCACATATCTGTCCTCACAAGCAAACAGTTCTGCTAACATGATAGCAAATACAACATGTTTTTTACTGCTTGAATAGTATAAATGTGTTAAGAACAACAAAAATGGCTCAGCATTAAGAAGCTTAAAATAATATTAAGCAGAAAAAAAAGTTATAAGATGGAAATCTTAGGCTCACTATTATCTTACATATTGGTTTTTATAATTTCCCTGTAGCTTAAACCGTAAAGAATCTGCCTGCAAGTCAGGAGACCAGAATTCAATCCCTGGGTTGGTATATTCCTCTGGAGAAGGCAATGGCAATCCACTCTAGTATTCTTGCCTGGAGAATTCCATGGACAGAGGAGCCTGGTGAGCTACAGTCTGTGGGGTCGCAAAGAGTTGGACATGACTGAGTGACTAACACACACACATTGGTTTTTATAGGTAATCCCAGGTGAATCACTATCTTTTCTATGCTCATGGCTGCAAGCGTTTTTCAAATGGCACTGACCTTACATTATAGGACCTTCAGGATAATTCTTGCATGGAGTTTGAGGACCTCCATCTCCAACACTGCCACTGAGAATTTTTTTATCTTGTAGAGAGCCCATGAGACTTTAAAATATTGTGACTAAATTCTTTTGCTAAATGATGCCAATTTCTCCTCTTCCCTTTTGCAGACAGGTCCAATGGTCCAGAGTTTCTTCCATACATATAACAATAAACACACTGAGGCTCTTTACTTCCTAGTAGGCTGCACATAACCTTTGCTATTGTAAATTACACTGAATGAATATCCTTTATACATACACATTCTAGAAGTGAATTACTAAATCTCACAATGTAAACTTTACACTGTTAACTTGCTAATACCACATTGTCATTATCAAATTACCTTCCAAGAATGTTATACCAGAATATTTTTTGCCTGTTAGTTTTATTTATGTTTATGTATAAAATTGCTTTCTAAAGTAAATAGAGAAATTGTCTAACTTTGGTAAAGTCATACATTCTTGATGCTGAGACAGATAATATCAAATAACCAAAATGAAGTGGATAGAAATCACTCTGCCTCAAATGCAGAGTTGCATTAAAGCTTCTTCACCTAGATTTATTTTTAAAAATTAAAATAAAAAATTAATAATTTCTGATATATATAAAAAACAAAATAAAATATCAGTTTCTTCCCCACAGCAATAAAAGTTGCACACTGCAGACTTCTGTGTGGGTACCTACTCTTTGTTTTTAATGTTTGTATTTGTTGTTGCCTTAATGCCTTCTGAGAAGTTGATCACAAGATCATGAGTAGCTCTGTGGATTATAGTGTTTGACGGGTATGTGAACATAGATTAGAGACAGTGGCGTGCTAACAAATGCTTGAAAACTGACTCTTCAGGGGAACAAGATCCCCTGATATGTGGTATTTGCTCATTTCTGTGGTGTACGTGCGTGCATACATGATAAGTTGCTTCAGTGGTGTCTGATTCTTAGTAACCCCATGGACTATAGTCCACCAGGCTCCTCTGTCCATTGGATTCTCCAGGCAAGAATACTGGAGTGGCTTGCCATTTCCTCTTCCAGGGGATCTTCCCGATCCAGGGGCCAAACCTGTGTCCCTTATGTCTACCTGCACTGGCCGGAGGCTTCTTCACCACTAGCGCCACCTGGGAAGACCACAGTCTATTACATTTCAAACTTGAATGAGAACCTGCAGTGGTTTAATTTGATTCACATTTTCAGGGTTGATACTTATTTCTGGTCCAAGTTCCCAAACGGTCTAATAGCGAATCAAGTAGAGTATCTATATTTGTTGCCAGAAAGAATAGCACCATTGCCATAGCGTTTTGGGTAATAAAGAATCTGTATGGGTTGGTTTACTAGGCATTCTAATAGTAAACTTGTTCTGTAATTCTAAGACAGGTATGTTCTGTCTCATTTGTAATTTATTCTTTTCAAATGAAACTCTGTAAAGAGTTATTCGATAAATGTTAAATTCTATTGGAAGTCAAATGTTCATAATTCCATAAAATCATCTGCCTTGATCCATAATAGCTAAAATATAGCCTCAAACTACTGCACACATTTAAACAGTGCTCCAGCATGTTTTGAGTCATGAAAAACTATTTAAGGAACAGCTTCTGACAATTTTTGTTTACAGATCAGAAAAATCATGGAAAAAGTTGCATCTGTTTGTCCTTGAAATTTCTGTATCAGCTTCTCACATCTCAGGAGAATACGTCCCGTATACGTGAAATATTTTAGAACATAATCTAGTCAGCCACCACACATTCTGCAGAGCTTCTATTTATGGAACTCACAGAACAAGACTGCTCCAAAAAGATGTGAGGTTATGAATTCTAACACAAATTGGCAAGGAGGAGGCAAACCAACCTGAATAATATCTATGCAGAAGTTTAAGAGCCTTCTACTCGATTCTGACCTCCTTACAGAGCTTAAAAGGAAAGAAAAGTCAGTAACTGGGAATCACTCCTATGGCAGAATTCAAGTCCACACATGCTCATATGACTGACTACCTTGTTCTGAGATGTCAGCAGCTCCAGCCACGGGTTATTGCTTGTCACAGAAAGTTTATATCAAATAAGAATTACCCCCAGTACAACCACAGCACCTCATTAGAGACTTTGCCTTGGACCCAGAGAAGTCCCATTCTCTTTCCTAGGGAATTTAAAAGTCAGTAATTATGGCTTGAATGCTCCCCAAGCTCATTCAAAATCTGAAATATCCAGGTCAGGAAAGAGGCAAATTTTAATTTTCAGATTTCAGAGGGAAAAATGAGTTCATTTTGAAAAATAGCATTATTTATAGCAGGAGGTGGACTTGATGGCTCAAGGTGTAAAGAATCTACCTGAAATGCAGGAGACACAGGAGGATGCTGGTTCAATCCCTGGGTTGGGAAGATCTCCTGGAGAGGGAGATGGCAATCCACTCCAGAATTCTTGCCTGAAAAATCCCAAGGACAGAGGAGCCTGGTGGGCTACAGTTCAAAGGGTTGCAAAGAGCTGGACATGACTGAGCAACTAAGCACCTATAGAAGGAGATAACAGCAGAAATCCACCATACATGTTGCAAAGGAAATGCTGGTAATGAGAGGCAAACTTCCTCCCTTCTCTCTTCTTTATGATCCCTCAGGAGCAAATCTGTGTAATCTCTTAATCTCTCAATGTGGTCTCATGTTTCATTTTTATTATAAATTCAGGGCAGGCCAGACATGGCACAAATCAAAATAAGCTAGAAATAATGTTTGCCAACACTGTGTCGGACATTAAGTGTTTTATGTATGTAATCACATTTAAACCTCACCAAATCATCCTGAGTGCCTTGGAAAACTAATTTGTCCAAGATTATACAATAAGTAAGTGTCAGAATCAAAGCTTAAACCAGATCTATCAGATTTTACAGTCACAATTTCTCCTATAACAGACTAAACATAACTGAAAATTCTAGGGAGAATAATAGGAAAGAATTCTAATAACATATAAAGTTCCCTGTCAGAGTCTCTGTGGCATCGGTGCCTGGTCAGAAGGTGCTATACAATAAAATTATCAAAAAATATTTTACTGTTACATTCAGTAGGGAATAATTTTTATGTATAGGATACGTAAGTTGATTTAGGGATGATCAAGAGAGTCAAACCACCAAAGACAATATACATTGAAAAACTTGCATGAAAATAATGCTTATCTTAATCTAAAGAGAAATAATCTCCCTTCTAAGAAATCCAAGTGAGGTTACAGGGGTATTTCTTTGCCATCACTGGATTACAGGATTGAACTATTACATAGTCTGTTATAGACCAATTCTAAGTGGTAAAATTGGAAATATTCTACAGGTTCTCTTCGTTTGAGGTGGAAAGTTCCCAGAAAAGATTTAGAAGAAGCAGTACCAACATCTGGGCCTAAAAGAAGGGCCACGTTACACACTGAACATGAAAAGTGAAAGTGTTAGCACCTCAGTTGTGTGTCCGACTCTTTGCAACCCCATGGTTTATTTGGCTATTAAATGCACAAAATGAACCGAAGATAATTCCTCAGAGGAAGGAGAGATAAACTCAAATAAATGACACTCAGTATTTTCCCAGCTTGAATCATACCTCTGCCTAAATGTCATCTTCTTTACTGAATATCTCTTTTTAGTAACTATCTGAAAGGCATGTGCGCATGCTCCGTCATGTCCAACTCTTTGCCAGTCCAGGGACTGTAGCCCATCAGGCTCCTATGTCCATGGGATTTTCCAGGCAAGAATACTGGAGTGGGTTGCCATTTCCTTCTCCAGGGGATCTTCCAGACCCAGGGATCAAACCTGGATCTCCTGCATTGGCAGGCGGATTCTTTACTGTCTGAGCCACCTGGGAGGTTCCTGAGGACCAAATAACTAATATTTTTGATCACTTATTGTATGCCAAATACTAGAACCACACATTCATCATCTCTGTCCTCACAACAACACTGTCTCTTATGTACTATTAATATTATCTCCATTTCATAGAGGAAGTGGAGGTTTGATGTGGTCAAACCACACCCAAATCACAAAACGTGTAAAAGGCAGAATTAAGATTTGAACACAGCCTTCCCTGGTGGCTCAGTGGTGAAGAATTTGCCTTCCAATGCAGGAGACACAGGTTTGATCCTGGTTCAGGAAGAACCCACGTGGCTCAGAGCAGCTAAGCCTGTGTGCCACAGCTGTTGAGCCTGTGCTTTGGAGCCCCGAGTCACAACTGCTGAGTGGATATGCCACAACGACTGAAGGCCGAACACTATAGAATCTGTGCTCCGCGACAGGGGAAGCCACTGCAGTGAGAAACCTGCACACCAGTAGCTAGAGAGTAGCCGCTACTCGCCACAACTAGAAAAGAGTCCACACAGCCAAAAATAAATGCATACATGAATAAACCTTTTTTAAAAAACTGAAATGCTTTAAAAAAAAGATTTGAACACAAGTAGCAGTTTGTTTTCAGATTCCTTACACCATATCATCTTCATAATATTTGGTTCCCTGGTGGCCCTAGTGGTAAGGAATCTGCCTACCAATGCAGGAGACGCAAGAGACACAGGTTCGATCCCTGGGTCAGGAAGATCCCCTGGAGAAGGAAATGGCAACCCACTCCAGTATTCTTGCCTGGAAAATCCCATGGACAGAGGAGCCTGACGGGCTACAGTCCCTGGAGAGGCAAAGAGTCGGACACGACTGAGCATGCGTGCATGCCTTTCAGATAGTTACTAAAAAGAGATATTCAGTAAAGAAGATGACATTTAGGCAGAGGTATGATTCAAGCTGGGAAAATACTGAGTTTATCTCTCCTTCCTCTGAGGAATTATCTTCTGTTCATTTTGTGCATTTAATAGCCAAATAAACTGTTATAGAAAGAAGAATATATTCCATCTCTATAAATGAAAGAAATTCACATTGCCTATAAAATCTACTGCAAAAATTTCAGCATAAAGAGCATCACTAATGAGCCTGTATTCCCCTCATTTTTTGTCACTCCCCTTTTGAGGAATTCTCATCTATGAATTTCTTCTACCTACTCATAAATCTGAGCACCCCCTAAAACATATATCTTTATTCACACACACATATATTCACAAAATTTGCTCTTCATAGCAAAAACTGTGCATTTTAAAATTCTTTTTTTTTCGTTTATAGCCTACATAAACTCTCATACTTTAGCCACTGCACTCTGTGCATAGTCTTCTAAACTGCATATTGTTTTGGACAACATTTGCACAAAGGAAATGAGGAGTTCAATTTAGTTTCTAATTCCTAACTCTCCTTTTGTCGTCATTTTAGTGCAACCTTCTGTACCTGTAAGCTTCCAACTAACAGTTGCAATTTGAAATGGAAAATACTCCTAAATACACCCTAAACCAATAATTAAATAAGCGAGGTTCAACAGAGCACAGAGGAAAAGCAGGTGGTGACGTAATTGAGGAATATTAATAGTAATAACAGCTAACACTTATTGACCTGTACTGGGAGCCTAGTTACTTTTAAATGAAATTAACTCACTTAATTCACAAAATCATCATATAAGGAAAGTTACTAATTGTTGTTGTTCAGTTGCTAAGTTGTTTCTAACTCTTTGCAACCCAGTGGACTCAGCATGCCAAGCTCCCCTGTTCCTCACTATCTCCTGGAGTTTGCTCAAACTCATGTCTATTGAGTCAGTGATACTATGTAACCATCTCATTCTCTGCGCCTACTTCTCCTCCTGCCTTCAGTCTTTCTCAGCATCAGGGTCTTTTCCAATGAGTCAGCTCTTTGCCTCAGGTGGCCAAAGTATTGGAATTTCAGCTTCAGCATCAGTCCTTCCAGTGAATATTTAGGACTGATTTCCTTTAGGATTGACTGGTTTGATCTCCTTGCAGTCCAAGGGACTCTCAATAGTCTTCTCCAGCACCACAGTTCAAAAACAGCAATTCTTCGGCTCTCAGCCTTCTTTATGGTCCAACTCTCACATCTGTACATGATTACTGGAAAAACCATAGCTTTTACTATACAGACCTTTCTCGGCAAAGCGATGTCTCACAAATATTGTCTCCATTTTAAAGGAAAAAGAAATTTAAGTACAGTAACATCTTAAAGTTATTCAAGTAGTAATTGGTGTAGCCAATATTTTGACAGTTTGCCTCTGAGGTTACTTTGCTTAACTGTATACTCTGCTGTTTTCCATATTTCATTTATTGAATTAGCATTATCAACAAATAGTACTACTAAACAATCTTAGACGTGAGTGTGGTGTTAGAAATGTCTTAAATTTTATAAGACACAGCCTTCGTTACTTATTTTATTATTAAAAATGTTTATTATTAAACATTTTTATTATTTATTTTTTTTTATTATTAAAACCTGCACATGCTTAGATCTAAGAATCAAATAGATTTCAAAAAGATGCAATTGTATCCTAGTGTTTAAATAAAATTTAAGGGGCAGTCCAAGATGGTGACATAGGAAGATTCTGAACTCATCTCTCATGGACACACTAAATCTCCAGCTACGTATGGAACAATTTCCTCTGAAAAAGACCTGAAAAGTAAAATTGAACAGCTTCTTCACAGTTTGTTAAAGGGCCACATTGAGAGGAGTAGGAGAGCCAAAGACATGGTCCCTCACAAAACAGAACCCCACCCCCAGCACAGCAACTCAGGATCAGAAGGGGTCTCACAAATCCAGAGCCCCTCCCTGAAGAGAAAGGGTTTGGGCCCCATATCAAGAATCCTAGCCACTGGGATCTGCATCAGGGAAACAAGCCCTCAAAACATCTGGCTTTGAAAACCAATAGGTTCTTTTTCGGGTGACCTAAAGGGATGGAGAGAACTGAGGTACTCCTCCTAAAGGGCTTGCATGTAGACTCACTCACCCCAGGGACCAATGAAAATGTAGCAGTTTGAATAGCACCTGGACTCTATGTGAAAGAGATTTATTTGCTAATCTTCGTGTCTGCCAGAGGGCTGGGGGCCTGCTGGGACCCTCTATGGGGACAAAGGCATCACAAGGGATCACTTTTGCATTCTCCCTCTACCCTGATATTGCCAGCAGGCATGCAGCCCTGCACCTTCCCATGGCCTGGCAAGAACCAGTGGGCACTGGGTAGCCCTGTGCTCTCCCAGCAACGCACACATCCGGGAGGTGTGCCCTGGCCCTGCTCTCTCCTGCTGCCGTGCCAAAGCTGGGAGGAGCACACAAAGGAGAGGCTCCTTGATCATTTGGCTCTGGTGACTGGGGGACTTCTGTGCCTGGGTCCTCCAGGACTTTAAATAACTGGAGAGAAAGTTCTTAGCAGGCTACCACTCCCAGGGCCCTGCACAGACTACAGACTGAAATACACCTTCAGTCTTTCTGTGAAAAAAAGCCTACCTACTTGTCTTGGAGCTTCAGCCTGAGGGGCAGACTTCAGGCATGCCACACGTCTACAGGGCACAAAAATGCCCTTAGGGAATGTAGGCCAGGTGACAGCATCTTTGCACTCTTTCTCTACCTCACTAGAACTCACCAGAAGGAGAGTTCTCAGAAGTTCACTAGAACGTCTCAGAAAGGAATGGAGACACTCATCTGAAACCCCAAGTTCTGCAACTGTTGCCCAGGGGTCACCTGCCAGATCACTCGGTCTGGAGCAAACAGGGTTTATAACTGTAATCCCATGAAAGTGTGAAAGTGTTAGTCCCTCAGTCAAGTCCGACTCTTTGTGAACCCGTGGACTGTAAACTGTGGCCTGCCAGGCTCCTCTGTCCATAGAATTCCCCAGGCAAGAAAACTGGAGTTGGGTTGCCATTCCTGTCTCAAGGGGATCTTCTCTACCCAGGGATCAAACCCAGGTCTCCTGCATTGTAGGCAGATTTTTACCATCTTAGCCACCAGGGAAGTCCCCCAAATGGGACTGTATATGTTTGCACACTTTAAAAGCCAGGTTTCCAAACAGCCTGAAACTGGGTGCAAACTGCAATCCCTCCCTTTGGAATAGTGACAGGTCTTGGCACACCCTCAACAACTGAGACCTCTCAGGAATAAGTCAGGCTGCTTAGACAACCACAAAGGATCAAGAGACACTCAAGAGCTAGTCCAAGGTTGAAAGATAAGGTTCATCTCCTATACAGAGCCACTCTGTTAAGACTAGGAGAGGAAGCTCACTCACCCAACACAGAGAGTCAAGCAAAATAAGGAAACAGGGGAATATATTCCAAGTAAAAAACAAAATAAAACCTCAGGGGAAAAAATCTTAATGAGACAGAGATAAGCAATTTACCCGATAAACAGTTCAAAGTAATAGTCATAAGGAGAAGTCACAGAGCTGAGGAACATGCTAACTGAACTGAGAAATGCACTAGAAGGGTTCAACAGCAGACGCTACTAGATGAATCTGAAGGAAGGATTAGTGATCTAGAAGACAGAGCAGTGAAATTTATACAGACAGAGCAGAAAAAAGAAGAAAAGAATTTTTAAAAATGAAGATTGCTTAAGGGACATGTGGAACAACATCAAGCAGATGACATTTGCATTATAGGAGTTCCAGAAGGTGAAGAGAGAGAAGGGGGCAGAAAACATATTTGAAGAAATAATGGCTGTGAATTCCATAGTGTAACGGTTAGCACTCTGGACTCTGAAGAAATAACAGCTGAAAACTTCTCTAACCTGTGGCACAAAACAGACAACCAATTCCAGGAAATCTAGAAAGATCTAAATAAGATGAATCCTAAAAGATCCACACCAAGACACATTAAAATGTCAACAGTTAAAAATAAAGAGAGAATCTTTAAAGCATCAAGAGAAAAACAGCTTGTTACATACAAGGGAACCCCCATAAGACTACCAGCAGATTTTTCAGCATAAACTTTGCAGGCCAAAAGAGAGTAGAACAATATTTTAAAAGTGCTGAACAGAAAAAAATACTAACCAAAAATATTCTAGCTAGCAAGGTTATCATTTAAAACTGAAAGAAAAGTAAAGCATTTTCCAGACAAGTAAAAGCTGAAAGAATTCACTGCCACTAAATCGGCCTTACAAGAAATGATAAAGGAACTTCTTTAAATTAAAAAAAAGAACATTAATTAGTTGACAACATATGAAAGTATAAATCTCACTGGTAGAGGCCAATATATATAGTAAAGGTAGTGAATTAATTACTTAGGAAGATAGTACAAAGGTTAAAAGACAAAAAATACTAAAAATAATTATAACTAAAATAATCACTTAAGTTATAACACAAAATAAAAAGGAGGTAAAAGGCTATTTCAAAAACATAAAAGATGGGGGAAGAATAAAATGGTGCTGCCACTATGAAAAACAGTTTGGGGGTTGTTCCTCAAAAAATTAAAATGAGAACTACCATATGGTCCAGAAATTCTATTTCTGGATATTAATCTGAAGAAAATGGAAAAACTAATTTGAAAAGATATACACAGCCCTATGTTCACTGCAGCGAAATTTACAATAACTAAGATATGAAACCAACCTAAGTGTCCATTGATGGATGAATAGATAAAGAAGACGCGATACATACATACGCAATGGAATACTACTAGCCATATAAAAGGAGGAAATATTGCCATGTGCAATAACATGGCTAGACCTTGAGATATTATGCTAAGTGAAAGACAAATACCATATGATCTCACCTCTGTATGAAATGTAAAGGGAAAAAAAAAAAAAAAACAAGCAAAACAAAACACACAGAAGACATGAGGGCAGTCGCCACAGGAAAAGGGTTGGGTTGGGGCAGCGAAACGGGTGAAGGAGATCAAGAGATAATCTTCCAGTTATGTAATAAATAAAGGGATGTACCATATAGCCTGGTGACTATAGTCAATAATATTATAGTATATATTTTAAAGTTGCAAAATACATATATAAGAACATTGTAATTTTTATTATAGTTGCAATGTAAAGAAGTGCTAAGTAAAAAGAAATTTAATGTAAAATGCTGCACGTTAACTCACTTCACCTTGTTTCCTTAAACAACTGTTTGATTAAGATTCCTAATACATATCTAACCAGTATCAAATGGGTAAATCATGACTGAGAAAAGAATACATAAAGAATTTATAAATCAAAAAGTCTATACAGAATTTATTCATTTGTCAACCAGAATTAATTGAGCACTTAGCATGTTCATATAGCATGCTCAGAGGACTGTACGAAGAAAACAGCCCTGTCTCTGAGGATGTCTCCCTCAAAAGAGTTATGAGGAACAAGAAAAGGGAGCATTATTTTTGCTGAGTGTAAAAATGCCCAGAAAGGCCTTCACAGAGTCAGGGACACAGCAAAATAAATGTGATTTACCCAGGCAGAGACTGAAATTAGCTGCACAGAAGACTCCAGTCAGAAGGAAATGCATGAAAGGACATGGCAACAAGAAAAAAAGACGGAGGACTTCCCTATCTGTCCAGTGGTTAAGACTCCTTGCTTACAATGCAGGTGGCATGCGTTCGATCCCTGGTCAGGGAACTAAGATCCCACACATGCTGCGTGGCACCGCCAAAAAAAGAAAGAAAGGATATGGCTTGTTCAGGGAACAACCAGAGTCTTAGATTCACAAGGGCCAGGAAATCAGGAAATGTGGCAGGCAAGAATATAATGAGACTTGGTTACTATGGTAAGAAATTTGGACTTTATGGGAGAATCACTGGATACATGTCAGCAGGGATGAGACATGTCTAATCTTTTTTCAAAAATTCACTCTGACAGAGCTGAGGCAGAGTCTGGGAGGGAGGTAATTGCAATGTTTTGGGGCTGAGCTGAGGCAGCCATGGTTAAGAGGAGATTTAATGGAGAGATGGCTTCTCATAGCTTCTCCCTTCCCCCTGCAACTCCTCCTAAACACTGAAAAAGGAAGCCCACTATATAGTAGCCTAAATTCCTTTTAGAGTAGTACATCTCTGGAGTTAAACACAGTTGGCTTACACTAGATTTTTAGCTGAAAAATCTACCCAGTACAAGTCTATAGCTCTCTTCGCCACTGGAAAAGAAATTAAGCAATAACAAATAATAGAACTAAAAGACAACCACATTCAGTAGGGAGATAAAATCACTAATGAAATATGGAGTAAACTATTTATGCTAACAATTATATAAGTGCACCTGGGAGCACAGGAAATATACACAGTTACTTGATTTTAAATCTGCACTGTGTAAGTATTTAACCACCTTGTTCCTTATTATACTACTTTCAGCATTCTTAAATCTATTTTAAGAACCTTTTTATAACTGTGCAGAGGGAGTAGATGTACAAGGAGGCATCTTTCTACTTCACATGGTATCTAATCCATCTGGTTGAAAGTCAAATACTTTATTAAATTTTACAAATCTTGGAAACCTTGGGTATTCCAAGAGAAGTTTACCAAATGCACAGTACCATGATTTCTGTTTTTGACTTTCACATAGATTATCCCACCTCAGGGTTTAAAAAATGATCTCATGCTGAAGTTTAAAAAATATAAATTTTTTCCTTTAGTCAGTTCCAACATGCAACTTTAACCACTAAAATCCTAAGGAATTCTACTTTATAGTGTTTGACACTCTTCCTTGAGTTACTTATAGCCCTACTTTCTTTTGCAAAGGCTTAAATATTTACAAGTTTCACTCTTGCATTGAATACTGTCCTTTGAAGGACAACATGATTGCAATGTCTTACATAATGCTTCATTAAGTAGCATAACACTGTACATTTTTAAATGCTACTTTTTCTAAACTCTCAATATTTATTTAGTGTTTATTGTTATAAACTCTATTTGCAATCAAACACAGTCCACAAATATAAACATAGCTAAACATATCATAACCAGCTAGATAAACGAATACAAGTTTTAAATTCACTGATCTCCTAGTTCTACCCCTTTTCGGATTATTACTACTATAGAGATTTTTAAGAATGCAATTAATCTTGATACTAAAATGCATTGTTGTATTAAAATTTTATTTAAGCAGGAAACCAGCACTGTGTAATAAAGAGGAAGATGTCTTTTAATATCCACGGCCTGTTACCATGAGCAAGGACAGGCTCAGCAAAAACAGACCCTTGTCTGGGGCTTACGACAGCGTGACTCCTCTTCTCCAGGCCTGCTCTCATCACTTCGTTCTTCACTGCACCTCCTGTCAGACCCCTTTGCAAATTCTTCCCCTAGTTTTGCTGAATAACCTCCCTCTCTGGTCTCTACAGGTCACCTCATTTCTACCTGCCTAAAATGAATGAATGAAGAAAGGAAGGAAGGAAGGGAGAGAGGAAACAGAGAGGGAGGGAGGGAGGAAGAATGAACCTTTTTGGAAAAACTATTTTAAGAAAGTCTACTGTTTTCAAATGCAGCTGTGTCCAAAGTGATAAATCTCATAAGCAGTGAAGAGAGTAAAACAAATCTTACTTGGATAAGGACTGACAGAGGCAACTATTTTCTAGACTTTCCATTTAGTAGAATTTTACATCCTTAATTCAGGAAAGTTCAGTTATGAAGGGTCACCAGAGACAGCACAGAAGAACATGTGTGTACCCTGCTGTGCGTGTGTGCATAGGTGTCCTTCTCCCTGAAAATGAGTGTCTACATATGTAAGATTTCACATAAATGTGTATTGTCTTGTGTTACTCAGAATAATCAGTATCTTTCTATGGGAACTGATACAATAATAATATGGCACTTATTTCAGTTTCTTTGTATTCAAGCAGAAGTTCATGAGAACCTCAGGCACCTGCTAGCTAAACTCCTCACCCTAATGGGATTCACAAACTATGCACAAGTGAATCAAAACAGATTTAAGCAGGAGGCTCTCAAATAAACTACATCTTTGTCACTGTGTTTCTCTATCCGCTCTTCCACACCTGAAGGAAACTCGAGCAGCGACTCAGAAGCTACAAGGATCACTACTAAGCGGGCTGCTTCCATTTCTATGTTAACTCAACATGGTCATAATGATGGGTAGAAGTCTGAATCTTTTTATCAAAATATTAAGCTAGTTAAATATGTTAAACACGCTTGTTGGTGTTCTTTCTGGGTACCAAGAGATCACGTGTAGAAACTGTATACTGTTCATTTTCATCCTAGAGTTATAGCACAATGTCTAGCTACTCAATAAGTATTTGTTGAATAAAACAAAAAAAGTTTGAAAAAATTACCAAAGAAAATAGAAATACTGGCAAGCGGTTTACCAATATTGTGAATGGCTTGCAAATAAATCTACAAACTCAGAGAGCTCGGGTCACTATGAAAGTGAAAGAAAGAAAGTGTAAGTCCTTCAGTCATGTCCAACTCTTTGCAGCCCCTGGGTCTGTAGCCCACCAGGCTTCTCTGTCCATGGATTCTCCAAGCAAGAATACCAGAGTTGGTTGCCATTTTCTTCTCCAGGGGATCTTCCCAACCCAGGGATCAAACCCAGGTCTCCCATATCACAGGTGGATTCTTTACTATCTGAACCACCAGGGAAGCCCTGGTCAGCATATATAAAATGTATGTATATGTGTATATATATATATAGATATTATACAATAGTTCAGCTGGCAAAGAATCCACCTGGAATGTGGGAGACCTGGGTTCGATCCCTGGGTTGGGAAGATCCACTGGAGAAAGGAATGGCTACCCACTCCAGTATTCTGGCCTGGAGAATTCCATGGGCTTTATAGTCCATGGGGTTGCAAAGAGCTGGACATGACTGAGCAACTTTCACTTTCACATACATATATATATATATAAACACCTGAGCTAAAAACTCATCTTTACAAGGAAGCTAGAAAATGAAGTGTGAAGACAATAGGAACAATGCCTTCCTCTCTCAAGGCTGACTTAATCTACCAGGAAAGTTCTTAAAATCAAAGACAATCTATAGCTTTCCCCAAGTTCATCAAAGCAGGAGCCAGAAAAACAGGCTTTTCCAAAGCTGTAGATAATTCCATTCAAAGCAGACAGCAACAGAAGCAGAGAAGGAATGTCATTCCCCTTGCTTAACAGCACACGGGCAAGACACAGAACACGGGGCAGACTCCGCACTTGTCTCTGAATACAGGAAATTTCTCAAACATGATGTGTGGCCAAGTTCCAGTTTGACTGTGATTACACAGTCCCCTCTGGACCCTTCTATCAGCCTGTAAACTCAAGAACAGAGTCTCATCAGAATAAACCAAACAAGGGAAAAAAGAGCCACTTCTGTTTATGATTCTCGGAAAAGGACTCTGAAAGCACAGGTGTTCCTTCCCTCTCACGACCTCGCTGAACTGAAAAGAAAAATGTTCTCCACTGGCCTCATCGCCCTGTTTTTCCTTTGACAAAGACTCTGTACTGAGAATTCCCTCAAGCAAACAGTCACTGAAGGCTTTTCAACAGGGAAAGGCTCACGCATTTTTTTCTTAAGAGCAACAAATCAATCATGAAATGGACCTCATGAAAGACAGTCATAGTTATGAGGAAATGCGCAGTGTGACAAATGATTCAGCAAGTATAATTATCTACAAAGCCTGTTTGGAAGGAAAAAAATACTACCTACTACTAGAGAAAAAAAGGACTCTTTAACTGGTTTTGCCTATGCTTTTCCTGGGTTTATAACTGAAATTCACTTAATCGTTAACTATGTCTTTCTGTCATTAATCTTACTTTCGTTTTCCCTTGGGACCCATTTTAGCATCTGAAATGATTAACTGACAACCTTACATTTTTTCCTAAAAACGTACACCCCTGTAGCAAGACTCTATTTATGGCACACTATATTTTCCTTTAAATAATACGCAAATGTACGATGGATGTTCAAAACAACACAAACTAACATAACAAAATTAACGTGTTAAGATAATAAAACCACACTTAAACGCATTTTACATTTAAATAAATTTTTAAAGCCTTAAATAAGCTTTATTTTAAATAAAACTTTACATGAAATACAACTGTATACTGAAATGCTTCTGCTAGTACGTAGTTGGGTCTGACCCTTCGCAATCCCTTGGACAGTAGCCCTTCATACTCCTCTGTCCACTGGGTTACCTCAGCAAGAATACTGGAGTGGGTTGCCATTTCCTCCTGCAGGGGATCTTCCAGACCAAGGGATCAAGCCCATGTCTCTTGTGTCTCGTGCCTTGGCAGGCATATTCTTTACCCCTGTGCCACCGGGGAAGGCTCCCACTTAAATGCATCATTTCATAAATCATTCTCCCCCATTGCAAAGTTTTTTTTTTTTTTTAATTATTCTAAAGTTTCACAGACTCATCAAATTCATTTTGTGGATTTTAGATAGGGGGAAAAACTTGTGGAACAAATATATCCTTGAGATTCAGTTGAAAAAAAAATTCTGTAATTCAGCTCTCTATTGTGGAAAAGAGCTTCTGTGGTACCGGCAGTGGTAAAGAACACACCTGCAATGCAGGAGACATGAGAGATGCATGTTTGATCCCTGGGTTGGGAAAATCCCCTGGAGACGGGCATGGCAACTCACTCCAGTATTCTTGCCTAGAGAATCCCATGGACAGAGGAGCCTGGCAGGCTACAGTCCATAGGGTCGCAAAGAGTTGGACATGACTGAAGTGACTTAGCACGCATGCATAATGGAATAAGGAAAGAATGCCACCCATGAAATTCCATAGAACATTAAAGAACACATTCCGTCCTACCTTTATTGTGAAGGCACTGGTGTGGTTTGACACAACATTGTACCACTCTGGCATTTGTGACATTTCTCTGTGCCCTATTCTCCCATAGACAAATAGGCCACTTCATCCTGTAACTTTCCCCAAAATCTTTCACAAGAGCTCCTTAATAGTCTGGAGGTCATAGCAGAGATGATGGTCCAACTGACCTTCAAAGACAAAAGCCTAGGGTCAAAACCAAACCTGATTTGAAGCTGGTAAGGAAAAGCAATTTTTAGGGAAACTTCCTCAAGGCAATTCTTGCCATCTGTAATAAATGGAAAGAAGCAAGAAAGTGGAGTGAAATGCACTAAAATATAATTGTCATTTGTCCTAGGTGAGAGCACTCTATTTATGTCTGGTTACAATTTTATCCTGTATTTGTTCCCAAGGTTCTCAAGAGAGAAGGCCATAGGTTTCGCATCCAAATTTAATGCTGCAGACTGATGGATAATGGCAATCAACTAATTACGGTGTGGCTGTGGAGATTTTTAAAAAGCAGCAGAACTCTAATTTATAATCAAGGATTGCCTGATGATTATTTTAGGTCATACCTGCCTCCTTCTGGAAAAAGCATGCACATTCAGTCACATCCAACTCTTTGTGACCCCATGGACTGCAGCCTGCCAGGCCCCTCCATCCATGGGATTTTCTAGGTAAGAATACTGGAATGGGTTGCCATTTCCCCCTCCAGGGGATTTTCCTGACCCAGGGATCGATCCCGAGTCTCCTGCATCTCCTGCATCTCCTGCATTGGCAGGCAGATTCTTTACCACTGAGCCATGTGAGAAGCCTTCTAGAAAAAGCAATGCTTCTCAAATGTATTTCCCTCATAAAGAACGCCTCACTGCTCTACTCCAAAAGCAAGTTGTTTCTGTGACTTCTTTTCCTATTCCAAGTCTGCCATCTAGAATTTCCCAACACCTCTCTCCTCACCTCCCCTGTCAAACTGCTGGACAACACCCTCCACACTTGCTGTCTTTGCCCCCTCATCTCCCACTAGATCCTCAGCCTATGATCTGTCTTCTCAGGCCATCTCAACAGTAAACAAGTTCTTGTTGGTGACAAATGTCATTAAATGTAATGGACAATTTTCAGCCCTGATCTTCCTTGGCCTCTAGGCAGTGACATGGCTCTAGATTCCCTCTCTGCCCAGAGTTTCTGTGCAACACAACTCCACGGCTTTCAGAAGAATATAAAGACACAGAGAAAGAGCCCACATCACTGAAGTCAGATCACCCATGCTTAAATCAGCTCTGACAGACACCAGCTCTGTGACAATCTGTAAGGCACACAACCTCATTTAGACTCCACACATATTTTTCATCCATAAAATGAGGGATAGCAGTAGCACCAAACTGTCAAGATGACGAAATTGATTTAATATATGAAAAAGCACATAAAATAATGCCTGGCCCACAGTAACTAGGGGGCTTCCCTGATGGCTCAGACAGTAAAGAAACTGCCTGAAATTCGCAAGACCTGGGTTCAATCCCTAGGTCAGGAAGATCCCCTGGAAAAGGGAATGGCTACCCACTCCAGTACTCTGGCGTGGGAACCCCACAGGCTTAGGAGCCTGGCAGGCTTCAGTTCATGGGGTCGCAAAGGGTAGGACATGACTGAGCGGCTCACACACACACACATATACACACACACACAGGAACTGCCATATACATTTTAGATTTTATCATTTTTTATTAGAGTTTTCTTCCTACTTCTCTGGTTCCTCTTTGTTTGTGTTTATCAAGGTTTGTTCCTAGATTCTCTCCTTCCCCCCACCAGCTACAGGGTCCTGCTCCTTGCTGATAAAGCCTGAAAGTCATCTCCAGCCCACACCTAGTTCTTAAACTTTAAACGTCCATATGCAGCTGCCTACCAGATATCTCAAATTCAACACATCCACAAATGAATTCATATTTCTTCCAGGCCTGTTCCTCCTCCAGTGTTCCCGTTCTCTAAAACAGCAACCACCACCTACACAGTCATTCAAGCCAGAAACCAGGGATCGTGTCTGACTCTGTCATTCCCTCATCTTCCAAATGCAGACAAGTCCTGCAGATTCTATCTTCCTCCTAAATATCCCTGAACACAACCATCCTCTTGTCTTCTAACTCTGCAGCACCTGGTCCAGGGTGCTGCTATGTTTCTCTGGACCATTGCAACAGCCTTCTTGTCTCTTCACCATTGAACTTACCCTTCTCTAAACATTTTTCATATGGCAAAGGTGGTTTTCTTCTAACCCTCAAATCTGATCATGCCTCCAACCCTTCACTTCCAGCTCTTCTACATCATAATGAATATGGCACGTAAGGCTCTTCATGATAGAACCTGGACCCTGCATGTTTCTTAAGTCTCATTTGTATTCTTGTCTCTCTTCAAGGGAGAAGGCAATGCAACCCACTCCAGTACTCTTGTGTGGAAAATCCCATGGATGGAGGAGCCTGGTGGGCTGCAGTCCATGGGGTTGCGAAGAGTCGGATATGACTGAGCGACTTCACTTTCACTTTTCACTTTCATGCATTGGAGAAGGAAATGGCAACCCACTCCAGTGTTCTTGCCTGGAAAATCCCAGGGATGGGGGAGCCTGGTGGGCTGCCGTCTATTGGGTCGCACAGAGCCAGACACTACTGAAGCGACTTAGCAGCAGCAGCAGTAGCTCTCTTCAAATCTTTGTCACTGCTAGACTCTCACAGATGCCGTTGCCTCAGTCTAAAACCTTCTCCCACTTCACCAACCTCCTTCCTTTATCTGGATAATTCCTACCCAGCCAACTTTACTCAAGGAGATGTTCTCTGACACCTAAACTATATTCGGTACTCTTGTAATATGCTCACAAAAAATGTAATATTTATGTTTATTTAAGTATTTAAAGTTAATATTAAAATAAATTATATAATTTATATATTTAAAAAATGTGATACATGCTATGAAGGGAACTGTTTGTGTCCCTCTCAAACTCTGATCTTACAAGGATAAGACCTTCTCTGAGCTCAATATCTAGAATAACAGGTATTCAAATGTGTATGTGTATATGTGTATATATATAGATACATATGTGTATGTTAGTCATTCAGTCGTGTCTGACTCTATGTGACCCCATGGACTGTAACCCACCAGGCTTCTCTGTTCATGGAATTCTCCAGGCAAGAATACTGGAGTGGGTTGCCATTCCCTTCTCCAGGGGATGTTCCCAACCCAGGGATCAAACCTGGGTCTCCTGCATTGGCAGGCAGATTATTTACCATTTGAGCCACCAGAGAAGCCTGTATATACACAGAGAGATAGTCACTAACAGAAAGAAGAGGGAAGAGGAGAAAAGATAGCCCGATTTTCTACGTGCACGCACCTGTACAGGTAGAAAATCAGATTCTCTGCAGCACTTACTGTCACTGCCCATCTCCACACATCAACCCTGCACCTCCAATGTCATCTCAGTAACTCTGACCCAGTGAAAGGTAACTCAGTACCTGGGATAAAGTTTGATACATGCTTTGATGTGATCATGCATGCTCAGTTGCTTAGTTGTGTCCAACTCTTTGCGAGTCCACCAGGCTCCTCTGTCCATGGAATTTTCCAGGCAAGAATACTGGAGTGGGTTGCCATTTCCTACTCCAGGGCATCTTCCTGACCCAGGGATCGAACATGTGTCTCTTGTGTCTCCTGCATTGACAGATTATTTGCCACTAGCGCCACCTGGAAAGCCCTTAAACAGTTATTAATAATTGGCTGTATGTGATAGACTATCTTAAGTGTAGAAGTCTATTGAAATTAAAAGATCACAAAACTGTTAGAAGCTAAAGCTAAAAACCATTTGCAGCAAATATGTTGAAGACAATGGTATATAAACATTATGTGAAAAATTATTTTTCAAATTTAAAACCTGCCATAATGATCCTGCCCTAGAGTATAAGGTAACAAAGAAGCAGATAGTATTCCTACAGATAGAAGTGATAGGCTAAAAAATAAGCTGGGATTTTTTTTAATCATTTTGCTTTTTATCTTCTTGCTCTCTTTTCCTCTTACTCTTTTATTCCTTTTCTTCTCTGTCTCTGTCTCTCTCTGCAATAGATAATACCTTACACAAGTCATAAAATGTCAGAGATGCCCCCTGAGTTGGAAATTTGTCAAAAGAAATCAAACGCATATCAAAAAATTTCTAACATAAAAAGACAAGCATAATTCCTGTTGAAGCCAGTGTAAGAGCAGATAATAAATGTACGAACAAAAAATGTCATACAATAACCTTTAGAAAACAACTAGAACATGAAATTACTTTTATAAATTAATGTCAGATAATTTCCAAGTCAGGGCAGAATCAATTTCATGGAAGAGAGATAATTTTTAAAGTTTAAATTGCTATCTTTTAGGGATCTGTGTATTTTAGGAGAGCTAAACCATTGTGACTGACTCTAGAACTTGGTCTTAACTGTTGGAGATCCAGTCTTAAGCAGAACTGAACGTTTTAACTGAAGCTTGACAACTCTACTTTCTCCTATCAGTGATTCTTGAGAACTTGTCTGAAGGGTCTCTCAAAAAATTAGAGGCACCCACAAACCCTTGGATAGATGGTATTATCCAGGAAGATAACATGTAGAGAATTTACCCAGGAAATGCTTCCACTTTTATCAAGGATACAGTTTTGGAAGGGACAAATATAGAATCACACACAGAGAGGAAATAAGCTCGTGCAGACATACCAAAAGAAGTCTGTGTTCAATATCACTCCAGGGAGCCTTCACTGGTCACCCTGTCTAAAACTGTAACCCTCCACCACACTATCCAATCCATTTCCCTGCTTTAATATTCTCCTTGACCATTTCCAACGTGTGATATACAATATATTTTACTTATTCTTCTGGTTTACTCTCTGTCTCCTTCACCCAGAACATAAGGTCATAATGTCAGAGATGATTTTTTAGTCCACTGCATTCATCACTGTATCCTCACATCTAGAAGAGGACCCGGCACACAGTAGCGCTCAGTAAATATTTGTTGAGTGAATAAAGGTAATCAACCCTATCCTATGGTAACTTATGGTAAATCATAGGGCAATTTATGGTGCAGCCAGATTACCTTTACCTCCACATGGCAAGTTTAATGTAGCAAGAAGTTTCAGTTAAGTTCAGTCACTCAGTCGTGTCCAACTCTTTGTGACCCCATGGACTGCAGCACGCCAGGCCTTCCTGTCCATCACCAACTCCCAGAGATTACTCAAACTCACGTCCATCGAGTTGGTGATGCCATCCAACCATCTCATCCTCTGTCATCCCCTTCTCCTCCCGCCTTCAATCTTTCCCAGCATCAGGGTCCCTTGAAATGAGTCAGTTCTTCCCATCAGGTGGCCAAAGTATTGGAGTTTCAGCTTTAGCATCAGTCCTTCCAATGAATATTCAGGATTGATTTCCTTTAGGATGGACTGGTTGGATCTCCTTGCAGTCCAAGGGACCCTCAAGAGTCTTCTCCAACACCACAGTTCAAAAGCATCAATTCTTCGGCGCTCAGCTTTCTTTATAGTCCAACTCTCGCATCCATACATGACTACTGAAAAAACCATAGCTTTGACTAGATGGACCTTTGTTGGCAAAGTCATGTCTCTGCTTTTTAATATGCTGTCTAGGTTGGTCATAGCTTTTCTTCCAAGGAGCAAGCGTCTTTTAATTTCATGGCTGCAGTCACCATTAGCAGTGATTTTGGAGCCCCCTAACATTATAAAGTCTCTCACTGTTTCCATTGTTTCCCCATATATTTGCCATGAAGTGATGGGAACAGATGTCATGATCCTAGTTTTTGAAATGTTGAGTTTTAAGCCACCTTTTTCACTCTCCTCTTTGACTGTCATCAAGAGGCTCTTTAGTTCTTCTTCGCTTTCTGCCATGAGAGTGGTGTCATCTGCATATCTGAGGTTATTGATATTTCTCCCGGCAATCTTGATTCCAGCTTGTGCTTCATCCAACCCAGCATTTTGCCTGATGTACTCTGCATAGAAGTTAAATAAGCAGGGTGACAATATATAAGCTTGACACACTCTTTTCCCTATTGGGAACCAGTTTGTTGTTCCATGCCCAGTTCTAACTGTTGTTTCTTGTCTTCACCTGCATACAGATTGCTCAGGAGGCAGGTCAAGTGCTCTGGTATTCCTATCTCTTTAAGAATTTTCCAGTTTGTTGTGATCCACACAGTCAAAGGCTTTGGCGTAGTCAATAAAGCAAAAGTAGATGTTTTTCTGGAGCTCTCTTGCTTTTTCTATGATCCAATGGATGTTGGCAATTTGATCTCTGGTTCCTCTGCCTTTTCTAAATCCAGCTTGAACATCTGGAAGTTCATAGATTAAATTTGGAAGCAGTTTTCTACACTTGCGATAGAGGTTGGTAATTACTTTGATCACCCAAGAAAGGCAAATCATGCCTGAATCTCTTCAGATGGATACTTCAGGCACTGCTCAAGGTCTGTGTCTACACTTGCATGAGTGGTTGCCTAGAACAAGGCAGGTTATAAGCCCCTTTGTGTTTGAGAGTCAGAAAAAAGAAACTGCCTCACACCACAGAGAGAATGGGGAAATGGAAAGTGGTAAAAATTCTGAGTCCATAAGATGGTGGACATCTGCATCAGACATGATTGTGTAATCCAGCAAGTTTGCAACCCAAGAAGAGGGACTATTGCAACTAGTCATTATATCAGCACGTCAATCAGGAGCTGGCGCAGAAGACAGAGAGAATGGACATGTGGGCACAGAGCAGGTGGGGAAGGGAAGGGTGGGTCACATTGGGAGAGTAGCATTAACATACACACACTACCACATGTAAAACAGATGGCCATTGGGAAGCTGCTGTATACAACACAGGGAGCTCAGCTCAGTGCCCTGTGATGACCTGGAGCGGTGGGATGGAGGGGGAGGTGGGAGGAGGCTCAAGAGGGAGGGGGTATGTGTATACATACAACTGATTCACTTTGTGGTACAGCAGAAACACACAACATTGTAAATCAATTATCCTCCAATTAAAAAAAAAAAGAGAGCGAGAGCTGATGCAGAGCACCCACTTTATCTGCAATTGTCAGTCCACTTATAATGAAAGAAAACGTTGCTCTCTACTTCCCTCGATCACCAGATGAATCAGTCTGTGGGACCAAGACTGATGCTGGGAATGCACTGAGGCTAAAATATCCAGAATCCTCTACCTGGCATGCAAGCTCCCATTCATCTGCCCAAATACTCAAATACTAACAGACCAGTTAGTTTTATGCTTATCGTATATGCTTTCTCAAGATTTACCTATTTGCCTTTTTCTATGGGTCGGAAGATACCCTGGAGAAGGAAATGGCAGCCCACTCCAGTATTCTTGCTGGGAAAATCCCATGGACAAGAGGAGCCTGGTGGGCTGCAGTCCATGGGGTCGCAAAAGAGTCACACATAACTTAGTGACTAAACAACAGCAACAAAAGTCCAACTGCTCAAATTCTGGTTTCCTTGAATTGTGGTGTTGGAGAAGACTCCTGAGAGTCCCTTGGACTGCAAGGAGATCCAACCAGTTCTTCCTAAAGGAAATCAGTCCTGAATATTCATTGAAAGGACTGATGCTGAAGCTGAAACTCTAATACTTTGGCCATCTGATGAGAAGAACTGATTCATTTGAAAAGACACTGATGCTGGGAAAGATTTAAAGCAGGAGAGGGGGATGGCAGAGGATGAAATGGTTGAATAGCATCACCAACTCAATGGACATGAGTTTGAATAATCTCTGGGAGTTGGTGATGGACAGGGAGGCCTGGTGTGTTGCAGTCCATGAGGTCACCAAGGGTCGGACATTACTGAACGACTGAACTGAACTGAATCTTACTTTCCTTAACATATAATTTAAGATCTACTCTTCTCCCTGCCTTCCTTGACAAATTAATTCCATTCTTCTCTTCTTGTTAGAATTCCTATGGAAATTATTTTTTAATCTTACATTTGCAAAGGATTTAAGAATCTGCAAAATGTGTCTGTATACATTATTTCACTTAGATAAATAAACAGCTGAGTACTATTTTATAGACTCACTTTTTTCTTGCACTTTACCACCCTAAACCCTTTTCACAGCTTACTTTTCCCAAACCGAGTAGGGTCACCCAGAGCATGCATGCTAATAAGGATGAAAATAAAATTATTTTATTGTATTGAAAGTACCTCAGGGCATTTGCCATGATAACAACTGAGTTTCTTTAGTTATTTCAATAATGAAACTGCTTGGCAATGATCCAAAGCAAGCCAATCTTTTTCAAAGTTTTAGCGTTATAATAGCAATAACAAAATGCAATTCTCCGCTGTAGCAAGACATCATACTAAAAATGTTTTACATTCAGTTCTCTCAAAAACTATGGAATATGTAAAACATAACCATTTTATAGATGAGGAAAGTCAGTCTTAAGATTGTTAACTAATTGCCTAGTGTCAGATTGGAAATTTGGACCAGATCTGTAGGACTTGAAAGCCAAAGCCCTCTGGCTCACACTCTGCGGTCAGGCATTATTCTGTTATACAGAGTTTAAGGGCAGTCTACAGCACAGGGCACAGTCACTTCAACCATTGCCGGGAACATACAGAGAACAAAGGACAATAAATAACATTGATTTTCCTTATCAATAAGTAAATAGGAAATGTATGTGATTGCCTGGGGCTTCAGACAGTCGTGCAGTGACTAAGGCAGCAGCAGAAAAAGGAGAGAAGTTGGAGCTAAACAAGATGAGACGTCTTGAGTAAACCTGCCCTCTCACCTCACCCAGGACAGGAAGAGTTTATCTGGGTAAGGAGGTCTGGAGGCTTTCCTTCTAGATTCAACCAGAGACTTCAGGTGCCCCCTTTTATGAACTGCCTCACCTTCTCATCTTTGTGTGCATGTGTGTGTGTGTGTGTGTGTGTGTGTGTGTGTGCACACGCTCAGTCACTCGGTCACGTAAAATTCTTCTGCAACCCCATGGACTGTAGCCCGCAAGTTTCCTCTGTCCATGGGATTTCCCAGGCAAGAATGGAGTGGGTTGCCATTTCCTCCTCCATGGGATCTTCCCAACCCAAAGATCGAGCCCACAATTCTTGAGTCTCCTGCATTGGCAGGCAGATTCTTTACCACTGTGCCACCCGGGAAGCCCCTCGTCTTCATAGTGCTAATTATTAATCTTCATTTTAATCAGGTTTATCTGGCCATATGAATAGATGTAGGGTTTGAAAGAGGGGAGGACACAGGGAGAGCCTCAGTCACTAGCCTAACAGTGTAATTTCCCTCTCCAGACACTGTAGTTGACTTGTTTCTTTATTGTCGTAAGTAAAGAGGCAATAAAGTGGAATGATAGTGTTCAGATTGTGCTCCACCATCAACAACTATGGGATCTTGAACATGTTGCTTGACCTCTCTGTGCCGCAATTTATTCATCTGTAAAAGGAGCACAGTAAGAGTACCTGCCTCACTCTAAGGTATTGCGAAGAATAAATGAGATAATACATGTGGTGTACTTGAGATGTTGCCTGGCTCAGAGTAAGTGCTCTGTGAGCATTTACTATTATAATTACTATATAATGCATGTGTCATAAGAATTACAAAAATGATGCCTAGTATTCAATGAAAGATGCAATGTGATTTCTGTCTATTCCTCCCATGAATCTTGTGAAGTAGATGCTACCACTGTCCCAATTAAAAATGAAACAGAGGCTCAGAGAGGTTATAAAGGAGTCCAAAATTAAACAAAATTAACTTTATTTTTTGGGCTCCAAAATCACTACTAATGGTGACTGCAGCCATGAAATTAAAAGACGCTTGCTCCTTGGAAAAAAAGGTATGACCAACCTAGACAGCATATTAAAATGCAGAAACATTACTTTGCCAACAAAGGTCCGTCTAGTCAAAGCTATGGTTTTTCCAGTGGTCATGTATGGATGTGAGAGTTGGACTATGAAAAAAGCTGAGCACCGAAGAGTTGATTCTTTTGAACTGTGGTGTTGAAGAAGACTCTTGAGAGTCCCTTGGACTGCAAGGAGATCCAACCAGTCCATCCTAAAGGAAATCAATCCTGAATATTCATTGGAAGGACTGATGCTAAAGCTGAAACTCCAATACTTTGGCCACCTGATGCGAAGAGCTGACTCATTTGAAAAGACCCTGATGCTGGGAAAGATTGAAGGCGGGAGGAGAAGGGGATGACAGAGGATGAGATGGTTGGATGGCATCACCGACTCAATGGACATGGGTTTGGGTAAACTCTGGGAGTTGGTGATGGACGGGGAGACCTGGCAGGCTGCAGTCCACGGGGTTGCAAAGAGTCGGACATGACTGAGCGACTGAATTGAACTGAACTGAACTGCAAACTAGCCAAGCAGTAAGTGACAGGGTTGGGACTCAAGTCCAGCAAGTCTGATTCCAGAATCAAGTTCTAAACCACCATGTTATTTCAGATGGGTAATAATATTTGCTAATAGCTACTAAAGTTTTGCTCTGTGCCAGGCTTTGTTCTAATAACTTTAAATCTCTTACAGAATACCTTATATCTCTTGTGAAAATTAAGTAAAATTCTCAAAACTACCTTATGGGACAGATGCATTTATTGTGCCTATATTATAAATGAGAAAACCAAGAAGCCAGGCATTAGGTTACATGGCCAAGATCACACAACTGACAGATGGCTAAAGTAAGTGCACCTCCTACTGAAAGGTGGGGGAAGCTGAGGTGCTAAATTTAAATTTCAGTCCATGGGACCACAAAGATTCAGACACAATTTAGTGACTGAACAACAACAATATCAGATCGAGCATCACAATTTTCAAAAAGAAAACTCCTTCCTAGTATATCCATCTGAACAATTTCTGAGCCAGAACGATTAAGACAGATACTCAATGTTGGAATCATAAAAGAAGGAACTGATTAAATGCTAATTTATTCTGATTTGCCTTACTACTCAATCATCTTCCCACCTCTAATAGCAGCTATTTTCAGTAGTCATTTTCATTCTATCCTCTACAATTTGAATAGATTCACTATTGGCAAATAAGGATCAACTTTTCATAGGAAGCAAGACCATTACCTTCATGCATTTCCTGTCCCATAGAAGAGGCAATCTAGAGAGACAGAGTGGATGAATATTCAAGCTACACAATTGTGACTAGAGGAGAACTGATAAGCATCAGGTGTAATGGATAACAACTGACAGGGTGCTGAGCAAGACCACAGTCATCCTATAACTCTTGAACTATTTAAGCAAATTATAAAAATAAGCCCTGGTTTGGGGAGCAGAGCAAAGGTTTCATTGTAGCCCAAACAACTCACTAAGCCTCAACAGTATGAACAAAGAGTCTGGAGTATGTTTCAGATGGATCTCAATGGATGTGAGTTCATATGGGAAGGTGTCTTTTGATGTCCCGAGAGACACGATGCACAGCAAGGACAGAAACATACTGTTACAGGTCTTGGGAACAGACTGAATAAGACACAAAAGTTCAGAAGGAGGATGGTTAACAAATTTTTTTATAGAAATATTGTGTAGGAAGACAAGACTGTGCCATGAGAAATAATACCAGTCAGGTGATTAGAACAAGTCATCAGATCTCTTTATTCACTGCACAATTAAACACACCTGATTTGCTCAGCAAAAAGAAAGCCCAGTATGAAAAAAAAAAAAATATATATATATATAAAATAATGAAAAATGTTTAAGATTTGGGGCATTCTTCAGAATGTTTTCCATAAAGAAAAGGTTGATGATCAATTGTGTGGTCACAAATTAACTCAGTTAACAAATAATGAATTAACAAAACATACAACAAGAACCTGATTAAGAAAGAAGACATGTTGATGATAATAGTAATACATTTGACCAAAACCAAAACAAAACCCGGCAGTTACTGAGCACTTCATGTATTTCACATAGAGCTTCCCTGGTGGCTCAGATGGTAAAGCGTCTGCCTGAAATGCTGGAGACCCGGGTTCGATCCCTGGGTTGGGAAGATCTCCTGGAGAAAGAAATAGCAACCCACTTCAGTGTTCTTGCCTGGAGAATCCCACGGACAGAGGAGCCTGGTAGGCTACAGTCCACAGGGTCGCAAAAAGTCGGACACGACTGAGTGACTTCACTTCACTTCACTTCATCCTTATAATAAGCATATGAGATCAGTAGCATTATTATTAATAGTACCATTTTACAGATAAGAAAACTGAAGCTTAAGAGATTATGTGATTTAACCAGGATCATTCACATGAGGTAATAGAATTTGGGTTTAAAACCAGATGGTTTAACTTTGGAGTTTATATGCTTGAGCGCCATGCTATACAGCTAAGTGTTAAATTAATGGAGGTAGCCACAATTAACAAGACCACAGATGCAAGTACCAGACATATCAAATGCTGTACACCTCTATCTGCATAGAGAAAATTCAGGATAATGAGGCTCCTGATAGCGATAAGAAACCTGACCAGAATAGAGTGATGGAAATAATGAGATACAATGAGATTCAAATGCTCTTAAAAGGATGTCTTCCCTAACCAGGAAAATAGTTTACAATAAGCAAGATTCATAATCAACAAAATAGAATGGACTTCAATGCCTGGCTTTGTCATCTCACTTTGGAATTGACAGAGAATCAGTTTGCTGTGTAGGCATTTCGTGGTAATGACTTTACTATTATTAACAATGACAATAGTTCCAGGCAATATTTCATATTTGCATAGCAAGCCTTCAACAGAGGAGCAAAAGCACCTGGCAAACATTCTCATTTTTATTATTGATGGCTTAGATTAGTGGAGCACTTTTCTATGAAGGAATTCACTAATGCTTCCATGGACTTTTGTGACACAGATAGACAAGCAATCCATTTCTGCATTTTTACATATAGAAAAGCCAAAGCCCACGGACCTTTTTATAACTGCTTAGTAATACTGTGGCTGTGTCTACAATGACATCACAAGGAACCTGAAATTCCCCTTTCTTACTGATGGAAGCCCTTCTTACTCCAAATTATCTGAACGTGGGCACCTTCTCTATCTACTGGATCCTTCCCTGCCCATTTTTACCACCTCTTCTTCAATTCTCATTCCTTCCCTCCCTGTAGCAGCTCAGCTCACCTCCATCCTCTCTCCTCCTCACACCACTCTCAGTCTTGCTGCAAGATTCATTTTCTTCACTCTGCTCAGAAAATAGCGGTAGCTCTTCTTGGTCTATGGAAAACAGACCCCGACCTCCCTTAACCTGGCCCCAAGCTTTTTCCCAGCTGTGTCTGACTTCAATGTCCTCTGTGCCTATATCACATAAGCCTAAACTTGAGAACCCCAAGCCCACTCTTCTCTTTACTCATTCTATTGCCTCTTCTAGAAGTAACCTTTCTAACTCCAACGCTGACTGCTAAAATTACCTTCCCAGTTCCACTCTGATGCCATCTCCTCATGAATCCCTCTGACAACACCTTAGTTAAAAACAGCTGCTCCCTCCAACTCCACAATACCCATTTCCTTTATTTGTTGCTCTCGCTGAATTCTACCTGGGGCTACTGTGACTTATAAAGGTATATATCTATCTTAGAATGTTCTATCACTGAGATTCACAGAGTCAACAAGGTGTCGGGCCCTGTGACAGCTAATAGGTGAAACAAGAGACATAGATCTCTGCCTTCACAGAGGTTACAATCTTACAGGATTTCTCATCTCCAATTTCTCCTTTGAATGACCAAACACACTATAGTCTCTGTTTCTCCACAAATGATACCATTCGAGGTCATAAAAGAGATGTTAATTCATTGCATACAACAGATGCTTTTTAGAAGTGGTTCTCCAGACTTCCATGGTGGTTCAGTGCTTAAGAATCTGCCTGCCAATGCAAGGGACACGGGTTCAATCCCCAGTCTGGGAAGATTCCATATGCTGTGTGGACAACTGAGCCGGTGCATGGTAACTTCTGAGCCCACACTCTAGAGCCCTCGAGCCGCAACTATTGGGCCCACGTGCTACAACTACTGAAGCCCACACACCCTAGAGCTCGGGCTCTGCAACAAGGAAGCCACCGCAATAAGAAGCCCCCACTCACAGCAACTAGAGAAAGCCTGCATGCAGCAACGAAGACCCAGCACAGCCAAATATAAGTAAATAAATACTTTTTTTAAAAAGTAGCTCTCCAAGTATCATACATGTGCTCAGTCATGCCCAACTCTTTGCGGCCCCGTGGATGTAGCCCGCCAGGCTCCTCTGTACATGGGATTTTCCAGGCAAGAACACGGAAGTGGGTTCCCATTTCCTACTCCAGGAAAGTATCATATATAGATGTCCTGAAGGTCCTCAAGACTTTTTCAGAGGGGCCCCTGAGCTCAAAACTAACTCCAAATAATATTAAGACACAGTTTGCCATTTCACTCTCATTTTTCTCTCAGATTTGTAATACAATCCTCCAGAGACTGCATGGTGTGTGATATAACAGCAGATTGAAGCCATAGGTAGATAAGGGAATTCAGCTGTCATCCATTAAGCCAGTCATTAAACAGATATACAAAAATGCAATACCAAGCTTGTCGCTAACTTATTTTTAGTTTGTAAAAGGCAGTTTTCATTCAAAGATACATTACTTCTATTTAACATATCTAACAGTTTACTGTTACTTTTTAATTACCGAAGTATTTCAGACTGATATCTTAATTTCTGATACTGTAAATACCAATGGTGAGGGGAGGCTTCCCAGGTGGTGCAGCAGTAAAGAATCCACCTGCCAATTCAGGAGCCACAGGAGATGTGGGTTCAACCTCTGGGTCGGGAAGATCCCTTGGGGAAAGAAATGGCACCCCACTCCAGTGTTCTTGCCTGAGAAATCCCATGGACAGAGGAGCCTGGCTGGCTACAGTCCATGGGATCGCAAAGAGTCAGACACGACTGAGTGACTGGGCACGCAGGCAAATACCAATGGATATAACGCACATGAACAAAACTTCTTCAGGTTTTTCAACAACTATTGAGTGTGTAAAGGAATCCTGAGGCCACAAAGTTTGAGAATGGCTACCTTAGAGACCAGGGACTCGTGTGTTTCTGTGGAGCCCCAGTCAAGAAGGTCTGAGTGATTAGTTGAGTGATTTGTAATTGCACTGTTCCCCAAACTTGTCCTCTATTAAAACAACTATCCATCCTACGTGTGACATAAATTTATTATTGACGCTGCAGCACCTAGCACAGAGGCAGCCAACAAATACTTGAGAGAGAAAGGAAAGAAGGAAGGAAGGAGGGGAAGAGAGGATGGGATGGAGAGAGGAAGGGAAACAGGAAGGAAAAAAGGAAGGAGGGAGGGAAAATAAGGAGACGTGTCTTCTTCATTCTTCAAAAATTCTACCACAGTAATCTGTCCACTGAAATTATTAACCTTCAAGTAAATGTGTCACATTGATATGATTTCTAAGGTGATTAAGATGCCACTAGTCTTATCTGATGTGTTGGTACATCCCAAATACAGCTTAGAAACCATGATTTTAAAGACAAAGTTTTAAAGAATCTTCTCATAAATAAATGAACAAACATTTACACACACTAATCCTTCAATATCAGAGGATAATTTTAAGATAAAGAAAGATACAAATTAGGAAAACAGATGCAGTCAATTTGGTCGTATATGCAAAAGTTATCTTCCTTATGGATAATAAAATCTCAATAATTAGAGGTGACTTCCTATAGTTAAAATACTTTATCCCTAGATTTAGAGTGAGAAGGGGTAGAATTAAGCCAAAGATAATAAATGGGGGCGGGTCAAAGCAAAACTGGGCATAGGCGAGTCTATCTTCAAGATCCTCTAAATCTCTATCTGGCCTATTCTTCCCCTTCAGCTGCCCATGACGCTGCTTGTCATCCCTATGAAGTCCCTTCACCGACCAAGGCCACCCTCACCAAGGTACTCCACTTGGCCTGGCCTTCAGGGCATTAATCTATGCTTTAATTCAATCTGTACAATTTAATCCATATAATTTTTATAGTCAAAAAGAAGCATCTATCACAACTCCCTCATACACAATTGAAACTCAACTAGATTAAGACTTGACCCAACAGGTATTAATTCATGACAAAGCTGCAGTGAGACTCTAACATCAAGTTCTCTTCCTTTTCCAGAAATAATATAATGAAAAATTTTAAATAATCTGCTAAACCCCTTAAAAGCACTCTCTTTCAGACCACTCTTAATTCCCTCTCCATGTAACAACTTTTCCTACATATTCCATTTCCTTAGTCTCCTATGTTAATGCAGTAAGACATTTAACCAACCATGGATGTTATCTATATTCAAAATCCATTAAAGTCAATCATACTTTAACTGAAGTTAGTTTATCAGGTTAGTTCTCCAATCACTTTACCTCATAATATCGGGGGGCCTCACAGCATAGCTTGTGGGATCTTAGTTCTCCAACCAGTTCTCCAGACCCCAGCAGTGAAAACACCAAGTCCTAACTGCTGGACCACCAGGGAATTCTCATAAGATTTCTATTGTAATAGGAACAGTCTTCAACCAAAGGAGTAAGTGGGAATCTCACACATTATATCAGGGTCAGAAACATGAGAACTGAGAGCCAGAGGACATTCTGGCTCCTTAAATCATGACACAAAGTCAGAGAGAAATATACATACATGGTGCATGCATGCTCAGTAGCTTCGGTCGTGTATGACTCCTTGCAACCGTGTAGATTACAGCCTGCCAGGCTCCTCTGTCCATGGGGTTCACCAGGCAAAAACACTGGAGTGGGTTGCCATGCCCTCCTCGAGGGGACCTTCCCAATCCAGGGATCAACACAGCGTCTCCTGCATCTCCTGCATTGCAGGCAGATTCTTTATCACTGAGCCACCTGGGAAGAGAAGCTCTCTCTCTATATATATATACATATATATATGGATATGGAAAGATATATAAATAGAAAAAAGAAAGAAAAAGAAACAGAAGAAGGAGAAAGAAAATAACAAGGAGAAAAAACATAGCCCAAGGGACTTTGTAGAAAAATAACTAGACTACCAAAAAAGGCATCAAAAATTGTACCTCTGGATACAATTTGGAAATTGTAAAATCTGGAAAGCAGCCTAACAGCCTTCTTTGTTTTATCAGCCAGCCAACATATATTCATGCAGTACTAACAAGTATCAGGCACTGTGCTAGGCATAGACAAGTCAAAGATAATTAGATCTGGCTCAAATTACTCACTGGCTAAGGTGGAGAGAGAGACATTAAACAGTTAATAAAACACTATAGTAATGCAGTGAGAAGCTCCAATACTTTGGCCACCTGATGGGAAGAGCCAACCATTGGAAAAGACCCTGATGCTGGGGAAGACTGAAGGCAGGAGAAGGGAGACAGAGGATGAGATGGTTGGATGGCATCACCAACTCAATGGACATGAGTTTGAGCAAACTCTGGGAGACAGTGAAGGACAGGGAAGCCTGGCATGATGCTGTTCATGGGGTCACAAACAGGTGGATGTGACTGAGCAACTGAACAATAAAATGCCGTGAGATAGACATGCATAGGCTGAGGTGAGAACACCTCAGCCTTATGGAAGGATTTAGGAAGGGTTTCTGGAAGGAGATAACATCTGATGAAGTCTAATGTAAGTCTAAGCAGCGCCTCTTGAACACAAAATCACCTGAGAATCTTGTGAGAAAAATTCTGAATCAGTAGATGTAGGAGAGACTTGAGATGCTGCGATTCTAATCAAGCTCCAGACAGCATTTGAGCTGTTGGTCCCCGGATCATTCTTTGAATTGCCAAGGTCTTAAAAAATGGCCAGTGACTAAGTAAAGGACGGAGAGGGTGAATACAGGCGGAAGAGACAATATGAAGTAAATTACAGAAGAAACACTTGAGTGTGTGATGAAACTGAAGCACATTGGGGTCCCCAGGTAATTGGAGAGATATTCATTGCTAAATTGGAGGTAAATGGGAGTATGGTATATTTTAAGTAGAGGGGAATTTATTACATAGGCAATGGAGCATATCTAAGTAAGCTGGGCGGTTACACAGTAAAAACTGCACATCAAATCTGGAGGTTTCATTGGTAGAATCATGAGCAAGAAGATAATATGCTAGCCTACTTTAAATAAAACTGCTCACAGTGATGACGAGGGCCTAATTTGTGCTGTTAGCAATAGATTTATTTCAAAGGGAACTGATGTGAGATATGTTTAGGAGATAAAGTAGGTCAATTTATTTTAACTTATTAATTTTTAAAAAATTTAAAAAGTTGCTATTTCTTTGCATTCTCTATCATCCAAGTGTCTCTTCTTAATCTGACAGTAACATGTGATCTCGACCAAGACACTTCTTTTCACACTAGGTTTCACATTTTAAAACACTAAAGAGTTGACCCAAGTAAACACTGTGGTTTCTTTAAACCCTAAACTTTATAATCCTATGAATTACATTCATCTCTCATTGAATAGTGCAACCATAAAATATATTCTTAAAGCCTACCACAAGACCTAGAATATATTTAAATATACATTGTATTACTAACTTTGAAGCTACCTAGCCACCAGGTCTGAAAATTTGAGACTTTAAAATCCTCCCTCTTCTTCACCCATGACATTCATTACTGGGTCCATTTAATTTGCACTTGTGTCCTACTGATGATTCTTTTGTTTATGCCCTTATTATTTTTTAGCTGAGCTCCTGCAATAGTAGCTGATAAGTCCCCTGGCTCTAATCTAAACCCCTTTCAAACATGATTCAAGAAACTGCTTGGTAGTACAGTGGTAAAGAATCCGCCTGCCATGCAGAAGACATGGGTTCAATCCCTGATCCAGGAAAACCCCACATGCATGGAGGAGCTAAGCCCATGTACCACAACTGCTGAGCCCTCACCCTCGAGCCCACAAACCTTAACTACTGAGCCCACTACTGAAGCCCAAGCACTTAGAGCCTGTTCTGCACAAGAGAAGATAACTCCAATGAGAAACCCACGTAAGAGTAGCCCCCACTCACCACAACTGGAGAAAATGAAGCAACTTGCAGCAATGAAGATCCAGAACAACCAAAAATAAATAAATTAAAAAAAAAAGAAACTGAAGAACTCTGGAGTCAGAAAGACCTGGGCTTAAATGCTAAATCCTCTGCTTCTTAGTTATGTGATTGCTAGCAAGTTATTTAACCTCTCTGAACCTGAGTTTCCTTATCTATAAATCATAGGGATGATATGAGGATTAAATGTTTGTAAAGTGCTTAGCACAGTGCTTATTACACAGCAAGAACTCCATAAGTGCTAGTTGTCATTCTGAAAGACTAGTCTCATAAAGACTTTAGCAGGCACTTCACAATAGAAGATCAAATGGCCAATAAAAATTAAAAAAATTCTTCTTCCTTAGTAGTCAGCAAATGCAAACTACTACTTCCATGAGTACAATTATGCATCCACCTGATCAGCAAATTTTGAGAACTTAAAAATAAAGAGTTGGTGAGGATATAGGGCTTCTTATATACTGCTGATGGGAATGTAAATTCATGCAATTGATTGAGGAAAATATTTGGCATTATTTAGAAAAAGTTGGAAAAGGCAATGGCAACCCACTCCAATACTCTTGCCTGGAAAATCCCATGGACAGAGGAGCCTGGTAGGCTGCAGTCCATGGGGTCGCTAAGAGTCAGACACGACTGAGCGACTTCACTTTCACTTTTCACTTTCATGCATTGGAGAAGGAAATGGCAACCCACTCCAGTGTTCTTGCCTGGAGAATCCCAGGGATGGCAGAGCCTGGTGGGCTGCCGTCTATGGGGTCGCACAGAGTTGGACACGACTGAAGCTACTTAGCAGCAGCAGCGGCAGCAGAAAAACTTAATGTGCACATACCCCAAAACTCAAGAGTTCCTTTCCTTGATATGTATCCTACAGAAGTTCTTATGCATGTACTCTAGAATCTATGAGCAACAACATGTGCATAAAAAGTAGCATATGTATACTTAATGTTATCATATATAAATATATGTATTTATTAAAATTTACTTAGTACATTTATATATAAATAACTCAGGTTAATAATTAGGGTTGATTTCCTTTTGGATTGACAGAAGGAAATCAACCCTGAACGTTCATTGGAAGGACTGATACTGAAGCTGAATCTCCAATATTTTGGCCACCTGATGCAAAGAGCTGACTCATTGGGAAAGACCCTGTTGTTGGGAAAGTTTGAAGGCAAAAGGAGAAGAAAATGACAGAGGATGAGATGGTTAGATAGCATCACGGACACAATGGACATGAATCTGAGCAAACTCCAGGAGATAGAGAAGGACAGGGAAGCCTGGCGTGCTGCAGTTCATAGGGTCGCAAATAGTTGGACATGACTTAATGACTGAACAACAACAACATACACACACAGACACACATAAGTAATGTAGAAACAATCCAAATGTCTATCAGTGATGAAATGGATAAGTAAATTTTGATGTATTCATAGAGTAAAATACCACATAAGTTACTTGAATAAACTACATACATTAACATGAGCCTTACAGTGTTTCACAGGCTTCCCTGATAGCTCAGTTGGTAAAGAATCCACCTGTAATGCAGGAGACCACAGTTCAATTCCTGGGTTGGGAAGATCCGCTGGAGAAGGGATAGGCTACCCACTCCAGTATTCTTGGGCTTCCCTGGTGGCTCAGCTAGTAAAGAATCCACCTGCAATGTGGGAGATCTAGGTTTGATCCCTGGGTTGGGGAGATCCCCTGGAGAAGTGAAAGGCTACCCACTCCAGTATTCTGGCCTGGAGAATTCCATGGTCCATTGGGTCACAAGAGTAGGACACGACTGAGCAACTTTCACTTTCACTAGAGGGTTTCACAATATCAAGTGGTTAAGAATATATATATACTACCATGGCTTCCCTGGTGGCTCAGACAGTAAAGAATCTGCCTGCAATGCAGGAGACCCAGGTTCAATCCCTGGGTCAGGAAGATACCCTTGAGAAAGGAATGGCAACCCATTCCAGCATCCTTGCCCAAAGAATTCCATGGAAAGAGGAACCTGATGGGCTATAGTCCATGGGGTCGCAAAGGGTCAGACATGACTGAGCAACTGTCACTTTCTTTCACCACGATTACAAGATTGAAAACCTACAAAGAAAGGCAAGGGAATAAGTGACAAGAGGCAGAGTAGTGGTTACCTCTAGCGGGGAAGGGAAAGCATGTGGTCTTAGAGCAGCACAGAGGGCTTACTGGGAGTCTATTTGGTGGTTATACAAGGTTTGCTCTGTAATTATTCTTTAACTGAATTTGTTTTATGTACTCTTCTGCTGCTGCTAAGTCACTTCAGTCATGTCCGACTCTGTGCGACCCCATAGACAGCAGCCCACCAGGCTCCCCTGTCCCTGGGATTCTCCAGGCAAGAACACTGGAGTGGCTTGCCATTTCCTTCTCCAATGCATGAAAGTGAAAAGTGAAAGTGAAGTCGCTCAGTCGTGTCCAACCCTCAGCAACCCCATGAACTGCAGCCTTCCAGGCTCCTCCATCCATGGGATCTAGAGTACACGGTATTTTCTAAAAAATAAGTTTCATAGCATCATTCTACTTAAAATCTTTCAGAGGTTCTTTATTGTGGAATAAAATACAAACTCCTTAGCTTTGTCTTAAAAACTCTTTCATGTTATATCCCCTGTACCTTTCTTCAGCTTTATCTTTCCCACCCCCATTTATGCCCCAGCGCAGTAAATGACATCTAGCTCCCCATCAATCATGCTCCCTCAAGTCTCTAGGCCCTTGAAAAACGTTCTCACTGTTCCCCTTCTTCTAGCTAACCTCTTACTGTCCTTAACATTCAGCTAAAATCTCGCTCCCTCTGGGAAGCCTTCCCTTCCAAACCCCCATCCCATCTGTCTTAGACTCTCCCCTGCGGCACCTCCTTCAGCACTAGATGGCTACCCATTTAATAGCAGTGGATAAGTACCCCACTCTTTAGAAATCACTCCCTTTTTTAATGACATACTTTATCATAAGTGTCACATACGTTAAACACAGCTCCTTTAAAGCAGGTGCTGTCTTTTTCATCTATCCCAAGTGCAAAGGATGATATCCATACCACAGATTCTCAGTAAATGTTTGCTTAATGAATACATGTTTAAGAGGGGGCAATATATATTTTTGACATCACTGGGAGTGACCCATAACTCAAAAGATTAAGTTCAGCCAATCAAAATGGTTGATTACTGGCAATTGCATATGTTCCTCAGTCATAACAATCATTTAACACATATTGACTAAGTACAGCATAGTGATGACTATTATATCTGCTTCCTCAATGTAATCATAATCAGACTGTAATGAGAATCATGATGTGAAATAAGTACAAGGTTAATTTCATCAATCCTCCACAGTTATGGGTTATGCATTGATTCATAGCGCAGCCCATATACCCAGAGTTATATAAGCCAATAAACAAATGAAAGAGAGATATCGATCACTCGTTCAAAACAGCTTCTTTTGGAGTCTTACAAGCATCACTGTCATAATCTATTTCTCAGAGATGTGGTTTGACAGATTATACCTGGTTCATCTCTGCTGGAGTCTATTGATTATTGACATTGGCAACTATGAAGCATCAAGTATTAAAAAATATATTTTGCCTATGTGAGCTGATATTTTTATAAAATAATAAGATTTTAAAATGATTCCAAATAACAAAGCAGCTGGATCTATTTTTAATACTGTCTTTATTAAGCAAAGAATTTGTAGGCTAAAATGTCCACAAATTGAGTTTTATAAAACTATGATGTGGTTTCTCTTCCCTTATGTCTAAAGATCTAAATGTTATGTTAATATATATCACATATATCTTATATACACATATATATGTACACGCATGCTGTGTGTATGCTAAGTCACTTCAGTCGTGTCTGACTCTTTGCAACCCTATCTGGACTGTAGCCCACCAGGCTCCTCTGTCCATGGGATTCTCCAGGCAAGAATAATGGAGTGGGTTGCTATGGCCTCCTCCAGGGGATCTTCCCGACCCAGAGATCAAACCAACGTCTCCTGTGTCTTCAGCATCTCTTGTGTCTCCTGCATTAGCAGGTGGGTTCTTAACCACTAGCACCACCTGGGAAGCCCCATATACGAGCATATATGTTCCTGAAAGGAATTAAGTGTTAGAATTTAGATCAGAACCAGTATTCTACTAGAGAAGATGAAGCAGTAAAATGTAGAATTATGTTGCAGATAATAAATGCCACCGAAAAATACTGTTATGTTAATACCCAACTGTTACGCAGCCACAGGAAATTGCTCACTGCAATCATCTCACTTAGACTATACCATCCAGGGTGGTAGCATTATGGTGCTGTATGACGCACTTATGCCCCTAAAGACCTCAAGCTCCTTCACGTGGTATTAATAGCACCACACCATTAGTTAAACACTGATTTTCACCTCTTTAGTTGACATGATTTGGGAGCAGTATTTCTTCAGATCCACACACTAAATCATATGCAATATTTAAATTGGTTATGTAGATCACATGTTTCCTGCTAAGGAATGTGTTTAAGTTTGCAACTCACCACTGCTTGTATGGTTTCTCATCTACAGGAAATGGGTCTAATTCAACAGCTTCTTGCCTGAGTCGCCATAACAGAGATCTGAGATGGTGTTGCCGTTGGTGTTTCTCACGCTAGCCTAAAATCAAAGCAAAAACATAATCAAGTTTGATTTTACCATTTCAGTGGGGATTTCACCTGCATTTAGAAAAGTCAACAGACTAACAAAGATGTTTGGGGGATGGGTAGTGAGCACACAAGGGGAAGGAGTAAAATCTCAAGGTAGTTCGCTCTGTTCAAATTTATCAAACACTAGAACTTTGGTGTGGCCATCACCAGAGTAGCTGGATATTTTAACATCTGAACATAAGCCCAATTAGTAATTTACCTTGGTTGACATGGATTTGAGTTTGTGATAGGAGGCACCCTATTCAGCTTCGACTATGAGCTCCCTGTTACATGTTTGCACAGTCTGCTCCTCATACAAGAACAATGGGTTCACATGGAAAAATGAATTAGAGTCATCGATAAAGGAGAAGTTGAAAAATTTTTGAACTATGTGAAATAAAATGAAACTAAACTGAATTTGAGCAACCATACTCCAACAAAAATTATTTAATAAAGAAGGCAAAAAATAAATTAAAGTGTTAAAAACTGAAGTTGGTGTAAAGCTAGAAAGAGACCTGTATGTATATTTTTCCATTATCTGATCCAGTTACAAAAGTAGGTTTGTAACTTCAGTCTGTTACTGTTACTTTTTGACATTATATTGGAAAAAAATCTCCAGGACTGTGCCAGTTTTCTATGTTCTAGGGCTTCCCTGGTGGCTCAGTGGTAAGGAACCCACCTGCCAATGTAGGAGATGCAGGTTAAGTCCCTGGATCGGGAAGAACCCCTGGAGGAGGAAATGGCAATGCATTCCAGCATTCCAGTATTCTTGCCTGGAAAATCCCATGGACTGGAGCCTGGCGGACTCCAGTCCATGGGGTTGCAAAAAGTCAGACATGACTGAGCACACACACAGCTGTTCCAAGCAAGAGTTCCCTTCCAGGCCATGTACTTACAACTGTTGTTGGACTTCTCCCCCACCACATCTTCCTGCCCTCCCCATCCCAACGTGGCCTACCACCATTTCAGAAGGGGTGAATTTCTTTCTACTGTAAATCCCTATTGCATTTGTTGAATAGGGACACTTGATCATATACCACGTTTGTTATTTAACCTCATCTCCCTAAATGACTATAAGCTCCCTAATGGCAGAAGCTGTCTTGTATGTGTGTGTGTTAGTTGCTCAGTCATGTCTGACTCTGTAAGAGTCCATGAACTCCTCTGTCCATGGGATCTCCCAAGGGAAAATACTGGAGTGGGTAACCATTCCCTTCTCCAAGGGATCTTCCTGACCCAGGGATCAACCCCAGGTCTCCTGCATGGCAGGCAGATGCTTTACCATCTGAGCCACCAGGGAAGCCCAGAAGCTGTGTTACAGTTTCCCAAACTCTATCACCCACAGTACTTAGATAACTCTGTGCATGGGATACCTTCATTCATGGAATATTGATTGTGCCCCTACTATGCACCAGGCAGACACAGTCAGTGCCTGACAGAGATTATAATTGAGTAGTGAATACATGAAGCCCAAGAAGAGGCAATTACTGTGCTGCAGGATAAGTGCTATGACAGAGGAAGCACAGACGCTGAATGAACATTGCCCAATAACAGACACACCAGCCTGACTTCTCTATCCGGGCTTTCAGATCCTATTTCCAATGTATGAGAAGAGGATGATTACTTTAAGAAATTCATTTTCATGAAGTACATGGAGCACCCAGGCAGGTTAACATCCAAAACCCAGGAGGCGGTTTTACATCCATGAAGACAAGTCAGTACTGGGTTATGTGTGTGTTTTCCTGCTTACACATACACACACACACACACACACACACACACACACACGTAGCAGAAGTCTTGTTTATTATTATGCAGGCCACTCTGCAAATGCCTAATTGCCCTGGAGGAGAATTTCATTTTATACCTGTGTGCCATGCGAGGTTTTAGAGCAGCTATGGGTTAGGAATGCTTCTAAGGAAACTTCAGTTCTTTCTTTCTCCACTGAAAATTTAATTTCCATTCCAGGAGCATTAGTTCTACAAGCCTATGAGTTTCACATCTCACAGTCACCAGGGACAAGACCAGTGAGAAAGGCTTGTTATAAATCTAAAACGTCAATTCAACTAGAAAATCCTTTATCAAAAATAATTAGAAACTTGCAGTCCACTTTTTAAACTAAAAAAATGTTTCTCTCAATTTAAGAATTTTCAAAGATCACCTGAAGTCTCCATTTAGAGTTTCTACCAAGATTCACAATTAAGAAATGGAGTTCTTTTTCATTAAATAGTGGGGGGAAACAGAACCTGAAACATACAGGCTTTCCACTTTTCCCTCTTTGCCTTGATTCTCTTATAAGGATAAAATGTACTCAAACTAAAATATCTTTAGTCAAAACCCTTACAAGTCTGCTATGAAAATATGTACAGATAGGTACATTTCTGAAAACCCAGGCTCCAGATCCAAATTAAATTTTCAATCAATTTGCAGCATGATCTTGTATCTGAATCAGCAGCAGTGTCTCATTTCAGACTTATGCAATGCAATAAATATCTCTCATATGCTAAAGAAGCAAATGGATTCTGTTCTTTATCAATAAGCATCTCCCCGTTTAGTCTATGTGCCCAACTTTTCCCACAAGTCTTTAGTCCTCAGAAGAAGCTGTAAGAGACGCAAGTATGGTAGGAAGGAAGCCCTCAGCCTATAGCAAATAAGGCACGATACCCCTTTTGTGTCATCCTTGGACACTTTGTGCCTCTTTTTTGCATAAGTGTTGCAATGTCCAACCAAAAGCATAAAAGAGACTACAAGACAAAACAGGGGCAATGGAGAAAGAATTTAAAATGTCAATTTATCACTTCTTATTCTAAGTGAAGCAAGTCTCTCTTGCTTTGAGTTCATTATTCTCACTAGCAACTAAACAATCATTTTATTTGAGCACACCAATCCCATGTAAAGTCTTATAGCTACAAATAGGACCTGCAGCCAGAACTAGATCAGGGAGGGAGAGCATCTGCCCTCGTGCTTAACAGGAGAAACCCAATTTGCCTTCTTTCCATTATCATCTGTATTCAAAGACTGTTACACTAAGATTCACTTACATAAAGTCACACACACACACACACACACAAACAAACAAACAAACAAAAAGCCCTCCCTTTAAATATGGGAGGCTTTATCACATTACTTAAAAATTAGGCAGATTCCTTTTGCTTATGATATTCCTATAGGATATACTAACAAGGGAAATCCTATGAATTTTCCTGTAATTTTAAAATATACACATATTTTAGGGCATCCACATCCATTGTCAGTTCATTTCAGCCATGAAAAATATTGACCACACACTATGATACCATTAAACACTAATAGCTGCAGACATACCAGACAATGACAGCAAAAACACACTTGGTCCCTCTGGGATCTGTTCGTGAACATCGCCTTCCAGCCTGGCAAACACGCTCCTCCCCACAGCAGATGCTGCTCTGGAGCAGACAAGCAGGAAGCTGGAGGCAGCACCTGGTCTTTCCCACTGGTCGTATCATTTCTTACTGTCTCATCATCAAGAGTCTTTTCACCCACACTGTGAAGATTTTATAACACCAGGAGACTGTTGGATTAAAGACACCTTGCAACGAGAGGGAGTGACGCGCAAATGAGGAAGCAAGAAGACTCTTTTAATATCTAAGGTCATACCACCTTTGTCATTGGATTTTCCAGTTCCGTTGTCAGGGCGAGAAAACCCAGTGTGCTTTGTGTGATCAAATAAGCGAACTTAGTACTTTGTGTCAATTCTAAGAGTGAGATCAAGGTAGTGGAAGGAATACATACCCAGAGATGGCAAAACTGCTACATCCAAACTGTCTGACCCTATAATCCGATGGCTCCAAAGTGGAGTCGGAAGCTGGTGAGCTCATCCATGAGCGTGAGCATCACTGTCTAGATGTACAACAGAAACACTCACCTAAGGCAGAAAATTTACAGAAGCCTCTCTCAGAGTCATGGGCCTTCCTGCAACCATTTTAACACATGCATCAGCATTCTGAGACCTTCCGGGGTCTGACAACTGGCAGATGAGGGGCAGAGGGAGAAATTAGACCTCGGACTGCCAATGCCTGGTGCACTTAGACCCAATTTCCTTCCATCTAAACTGTGGCCTGTCCCATAGGACTTAGCCTGCCTCTGTCGGCTCTGTTCATAAAAGTTACTGTCAACACACCAAGGCAGGGAGGGCGGCTGTGCAGACGCTGTGGAGCTCTGCAGCAAAGACAGCCCATGTAAACAACCTTGTGACTGCCTCAGCGCCAGCTGCCACGGGATAAGCTGTTCTTCTGCTGTGGTTAAATTGCAGTACCCTAGGAATGTATGCATTTAAGGGGGTAAAAGCAGAGACTTGGTCTCTAGATTTAAATGGAGAGGAGGAGGGGGGGAGAAATATGCCCATAATTTTCTTGAAATGGCTCTAGTCTTGATTTACTTGAAGATCTTCCAATAAATCACATTTATTTTGCTGCAGGCACAAAGACATCAATTCCGCTAAATATATTGCCCTGGTCCTCTCTGATGATAGATCTTTTTCTCCCAAATGGGCTCTGACATTTCTAGGGGACACAGTATCCCAGTACAGAGCGCCTGGGAACCACGCCACAAAGAAAAAATGCTGCCTGCTGTGGACTAGCTCACTTTCTTAAAGGGACCCTTTACCTGTACGACTGCAGCGCCAATGTTTCCTCTTACCTTTAACCTGACCACCCCCCACCCCTACTTCCCATTCTATGTTCCTCTCCCCAGCTCAGATTCAGCCTTGGGTCTCTCTGCAAGAGTAATGCTGTTAGTTTTGCAACTACAAAATTTAAAAAAATACCGTTCCCTAACTAAAATATGTAAATATGCCCCCAAATATCTCTCTAAGCACAACATCTCATGAAGTAAATATAAATGCATAACTTAAAGATGTGATTTTAATGTTTTATGGAGCCCACAGCATTTCTTAAATATGGGACTAAGGCAAGCACTTCTAACAAGCACAGCTGTTTCGCTCTCTCTCTAATTTTCTCTTCCTTTTTGCAGATCTGCAATGTCTAAAAAACCCCTGGTCACAATAAAAATGCTCCCTTCCACCCTCTGCCAACCCTCACTCCAAACAGAAAGGTTTCAACACGCCCAAGTCCTGGGAGAGATGCTCGACACAGAAGGAAAAGCTGGTGGCTTCTTGCCTCAGAGGTAGTTCACTTCATTAATCTCCTATCCACCCCATCTCTGCCCCCCTCTCCCATGCTCACTCTCCCGCCCCACCAGGAGCAATCAATAGACATCACACCACCCTCCAAAAAACCGGTTAGAACCCAGAATGAGCAAAGAGCCACCTACCATTCCGTGCTTGAAAACTACGATCCTGATCCAGCAGTGTTTGCCCCAGAAATCCTCCCTACTTGTCTCTCATTAACCACATTCCGAACTGTAATAAGGAATAGATTGTTTGGAGGTGGGGAAATTGTTTAAAATTAATGATGGACAGGTGATTGCCAAGAAAACCCAAGCGTAAAGTCATTCAAGCCCCTAGGAATTGAGGGGTGAGGAGAAAAATGGAATACTGTAAAAACGAAAAAGGAAAGAAAAAAGGTAAGTACAGAACAAGCACCAACCACCCCCATAAAAATAAAAAGAGAAGGGGAGGTTTAAAAAAAAGAAGAAGAAGACGAAGAGTGGCTTGCTGAATCACCCTCTTTCACTGCCTGGAAACCATTGTGCAGCGCGATGCTGCCTGTACCATTGTGGAACCGACCAGAGGAGACGGACAGAGGGCTTGGGGAATGGGGTTGCTATGGCAACCAAAAGGAGCACACGTGACGTCAAAGCCCAGAGAGGTCTAGGGAGGGGGGAGAGGGGGTAAAGGAGAAGAGGAAAAAGTCTCTGTGCGTCTGCAGCTACCGTGTTTTCCGATGAAATGAGGACCTGGCGAAATGGAAAGGAGCAGGGTTCGTCGGCGGCCGCTATCAGCACCTAGGACATCAGGCAGCCAGTCTGCGCAACGGAAACAGCTCTCTCCACGCAGCCCTGGCCCAGCACTCGGCAGCGCTCAGAAAACAAATGCTTGCAGACCCAAACACCATTGGAAATGTACTCAATCTATGCTTTTCAATTCGCCCAGCTTTTTGCAAACAGCACAAAGGCATGTCGTGCCTCTAAGTGTCAAAGCAAACAAGGATGGTAATAACCTCGGAGGCCAAGTGAGCGCTTGGGTCCCCCCTGGACCCCAGAGGTCATTTGAAATGTCACAATCCCTCTTGTCTGTTTCCTTATCTTTCAGAGAAATCCTACATAAATACCAACTAAACCAAAGTCAGCAAACTAATTCTGAGATTGCAGCTTGAATTTAGAAAGAAAATACTAATAATTTGAGTTACCAAATCTAGATTCTTTTTTTTTTAATTGGGTAATTCTTTAGAAAATGGATACAAATTGCATTATTACTATTTGGGGCAGATATCTCAATTTTATTTAAGTAGTTTGCCCTATATGCGACTGTCAGAGTATATTTTTGTCTCCATATATTAATAGTTAGTTAAATGTTAAATATAGGTGCTTAAATACAGATGTCATAGATTATTAAATCTAAAGTATTAATCTATAAATATTAGGTTTCTAGAGTGAGAGTTCAGAATAATGGAATACTCCCACTATTTTTTTTAATTATCTTTTTTTTACCTGTTTAAAAATATTTTTTACTTGAGTAAATTTTTCAATACATATTTGGCCTAACCAGGCTCAAGCCTTGGGCATCTCAGGTTACATAATTGAATCATATTCCTTTTTTGCTTAAGTAACTTTGAGGTGAGTTTCTGTGTATTGCAACGAAGTAAGACTGAGTTTTATACCACTTGACACTGTTTTAGAACTAGCATACATACATGAATAAGGAGCTTCTGCCATATGTTAACAGAAAAGATACAACTTGCAACAGATACAAACCAAGCAATGATTGATCCACTGAAACACATCATAAAACCATATGGGACCATATCAGATTCCCTCATTTTAGGAGGGAATCAAGGGGGAAAAAAGTCTTGTGTTTTCTTTTTCATCCATTGGACAAGTTTTTGGATATTGCTTTTTTCTAATTTCAAGTTCAACAAGAAGCAGTTGATTATTAATTTTTAGTCTTGGCAATGAACCTACCTTACAAGACAACTTTGTCTCAAGAAAAATATGTATTAACTAGCCAAACGACTTTATAGCAAAATATAATTGGCATTCAAGCTTTTAATTTACTTTATTCTGTTTTGATATCAAAAATTAACTCTTAATAACTGGATATCAATGAGGAAAAAATGAACTTCAACTCCTACCACACACTGCAAACACAAAACTTAATTCAAGGTAAATTTACACTGAAACATGAAAGCCAAACTATATAAAGCTATTAGAATAAAATGTATCTTTCAGAAGGAAAAATAGCTTTCTGTTCTCAGAGCAGGCAAAGATTTCTTAGGACACAGAAAGTACTCACCATAATAGGAGAAAAAAAAATAGACTTGATCAAAATCAAAAGCTTCCAAAATAACCATTAAGAAAATGAATAGACAGCCTCAGGCTAGAAGAAAATATTCTTGATAAACATGTCTGAAAATACTCTTGATATTCACAATTTCTAGATTTTTTAAAAAATATCCCACAACTCAATGATAAAAACAATTTTGTTTAATGGGCAAAAGTCTTAAGCAAGCATTTGACAAGGAAAGATATATATATGGTCAATAAGTACACTAAAAAGTATTCAACAGAATTGGTCATCAGAGAAATGCAAATTAAAATTGCATAAATGCCATTTCACACTCACAAAAAAAAAAAAAATTGGCTAAAATTGGAAAGACTAACAACACTAAGTCCTGAGTAGGGTATGGAGAAATCAGAACTCTCCTACATTACTTGTGGGAATAGTAAACGGTAAAACTACTTTGGGAAATGGTTTGGTGGTTTTTAAAGATAAGCATATACCTACAGTATGACTCAACAATTCTATTCATAGTCACCTAAGAGAATAGAAATATTTGTCTATCAAAAAAAGTTATACATAAATGTTTATGCCAGCTTTATTTATAATTGGTAAAAACTGGAAACAACTCAAAGTATATCAATGGAAGAATGGGTAAGCAAACTATGGTATATTCATATAATAACATACTGTTTCAGCAATGAAAAAAGAATGATAATTATAAACAGGTTAAAACCAATATTTCTTCTATTAGGTGTTAATTCTTGATTTCACAAATGACAGTGGTAGATTGCACTGGGGTATATTTTACTAGGGCTTTAATATTCAACCTATTCATTTCAGTAATATTTAGATGATTAAAATGTTCTTTTAAGTCTATTCTATACAGCATAGAAAAAATAATTTCCTAAAATCAGATCATCTGATACAAGCTAATTTTTAACACTTAAATATATTTCATTCCTTATTGGATAAAGCCAAAACTCTTCATTTAAAGTCCTCAGTAAGAGAATATCACATTTTGAGAAAGAACTATGGAAATATGCAACAATATAAATGAATCTCAAAAACACGCTATGTTAAAAAAAAATGAGACAAAAGAGTGTTTAGTATATAAATCCATTTACATAAAGCTCTAGGACAGACAGAAATATTCTATGGTATTAGAAATCAGAAGTATGATTGAGGGAGCCACACAGCTGAGGGAAATTTATGTAGTGATGAAAATATTCGACATCTCGATAGAGGTGTGAGTTATTATGTAGATGTAAGCATTTGTCAAAATTCTTCAAATTCTAACTCTTAAGATCAGTGCATTCACTCAGTGTAAATTAAGTTGCTGTTTTCAAAAAATTAAAGTCAATTCCCAAGAAGAAAACTGCTAAATGAACAATAAGTTAGAGCTCCTAAACCTACAAATCTGGTCCTATACCTGAGTCCTGACTATACAAACCCAAGCAGACCAATAGAGGAAAATAACAGAATGGAAAATACAAGAGATCCTTCAAGAAAATTAGAGATACCAAGGGAACATTTCATGCAAAGATGGGCTCGATAAAGGACAAAAATAGTATAGACCTAACAGTAGCAGAAGATATTAAGAAGAGGTGGCAAGAATACACCCATCTATACAAAAATGATCTTAATGACCCAGATAACCACGATGGTGTGATCACTCACCTAGAGCCAGACATCTTGGAGTGCAAAGTCAGGTGGGCCTTAGGAAGCATCACTACGAACAAAGCTAGTGGAGGTGATGGAATTCCAGTTAGCTATTTTAAATCCTAAAAGATGATGCTGTGAAAGTACTGCCCTCAATGTGCCAGCAAATTCGGGAAACTCGGCAGTGGCTGCAGGACTGGAAAAGGTCAGTTTTTGTTCCAATCCCAAAGAAAGGCAGTGCCAAAGAATATTCAAACTACCAAACAATTGTGCTCATTTCACATGGTAGCAAAGTAATGCTCAAGATTCTCAGTAATCTTGAGATTACATCTGAGCATTCAAAGTAATGCTCAGGATGTAAACCAGGAACTTCCAGATGTTCAAGCTGGATTTAGAAAAGGCAGAGGAACCAGAGATCAAATTGCCAACATCCATTGGATCATAGAAAAAGCAAGAGAATTGCAGAATAACTTCTGCTTCATTGACTACCCTAGCCTTTGACTGTGTGGATCACGACAAACCTTGGAACATTCTTAAAGAGATGGGAATACCAGAACACCTTACCTGCCTCCTGCTAAACCTGTATGCAGGTCAAGAAGCAACAGTTAGAACCAAACATGGAACAATGGACTGGTTCCAAATTGGGAAAGGAGTATGTCAAGGCTGTATATTGTCACCCTGTTTATTTAACTTCTATGCAGAGTATATCATGCGAAATGCTGGGCTGGATGAAGCACAAGCTGGAATCAAGATTGCCAGGAGAAATATCAGTGAACTCAGATATGCAGATGACACCACCCTTATGGCAGAAAGTGAAGAACTAAAGAGCCTCTTGATGAAGGTGAAAGGGGAGAGTGAAAAAACTGGCTTAAAACTCAACAGTCAAAAAACGAAGATCATGGCATCTGGTCCCATCACTTCATGGCAAGTAGATGGGGAAACAAAGGAAACAGTGACGAACTTTATTTTCTTGAGCTCCAAAATTGCTGCAGATGGTGACAGAAGCCATGAAATTAAAGGATGCTTGAAGTGAAGTGAAGTGAAGTCACTCAGTCATGTCTGACTCTTTGCAACCCCATGGACTGTAGCCCCACAGGCTCCTCGGTCTATGGGATTTTCCAGGCATGAATACTGGAGTGGATTGCTGTATCTCCTTGGAAAAAAAAAAAAGCTATGACAAACCTAAACAGCATATTAAAAAATAGAGATATTACTTTCCAACAAAGTTCCATATAGTCAAAGCTATGGTTTTTTTCAGTAGTCATTATGGATGTGACAACTAGACAATAAAAAGGGCTGATTGCCAAAGAACTGATGCCTCCGAACTGTGGTGTTGAAGAAGATTCTTGAGAGTCCCTTGGACTGCAAGGAGATCCAACCAGTCAATCCTAAAAGAAATCAATCTTTTTTTTTAATTAATTTATTTTAATTGGAGGCTAATTACTTTACAATATTGTATTGGTTCTGCCACACATCAACATGAATCCACCACGGGCGTACATGTGTTCCCCATCCTGAACACCCCTCCCACCTCCCTCCCCGTACCATCCCTCCCGGTCATCCCAGTGCACCAGCCCCAAGACTCTTGTATCGAACCTGGACTGGCGATTCGTTTCTTATATGATATTATACATGTTTCCATGCCATTCCCCCAAATCATCCCACCCTCTCAAATCAATCTTGAATATTCATTCAAAGGACTGATGCTAAAGCTGAAGCTCCGATACTTTGGCTATCCTGATGAGAAGAGTCGACTCACTGGAAAAGACCCGAGCTGGGAAAGATTGAGGGCAGGAGGAGAAGGGGACAGCAGAGGACGAGATGGTTGGACGGCATCACTGATTCAACGGACATGAATTTGAGGAAGCTTCAGGAAATGGTGAAGACAGAGCAGCCTGATGTGCTGCAGTCAATGGGGTTGCAAAGAATCAGACACGACTGAGTGACTGGACAGCACAACAAAGCAGACCAAGAAATAGAAACAGCTAGACTCCAGGTCACCAGCATCTTAAGAGATAGAGCAGTCCCTCTGAAGTGAGGAAGACAACTGATGGAGATTTGCCTGACAAACAAGAAATGAGATGTTTAAAAAGAGATTTTTAAGAGACGCCTGGCAAGAACTAAATTCCCAGGTTCCTCTGTAGGGATTATTATTCAGCCGCAGGACTAAAACTGAAGGAAATGTGATCAATACCTGGTTTTCCAAACAATAAATGGCAAAGACCTCAGGGATAGGAGGACATAAAGGAATCGAGGCAGTGAGATTGGACTTCCAAGTAGGAATTTAATTTCTAAATCTAAGTCTCAAGTACATTCATGGGGGCTAACAGTAAAACCAGTAACTGTACTAAGGTCTTTTGGGCTTCCCTTGTGGATCAGCTGTTAAAGAATCCGCCTGCAATACGGGAGATGTGGGTTCGATCCCTGGGTTGGGAAGATCCCCTGGAGAAGGGAAAGGCTACCCCCTCCAGTATTCTGGCCTGGAGAATTCCATGGACCATGTAGTCCATGGGGTCACAAAGATTCAGACACGAGTGAGCGACTTTCAAGGAAGGAAGGTCTCTTACCAAAGCTGGTCCCAGAGCAGAGAGATCAACTGGTTCTCATTTGCCAGGGACTTCCCAGGTTTTAGCAAATCCACATGCCAGGAAATCCCTCAGGCTTAGGCAAACAGGGAAGGCTGCCCTATTCCAGAATTTAGAATGGACTTGAACCCTCAAATGAGAATTAAAGGTCCCACCTGCAAAGAAATGATACAAGTGAACTTACTTACAAAACAGAAATACATTCATAGACTTAGAGAATGAATTTATGGTTTCTGGGGGGAAGGGTGTGGGGAAGGGATAGTTAGGAGTTTGGGAGAGACATGTCCACACTGCTATATTTTAAATGGATAACCAACAAGGACCTACTGTACAGCACATGGAACTCTGCTCAATGTTATGTGGCAGCGTGGATGGGAGGGGAGTTTGGGGGGGAATGGATACATACCTGTTTATGGATGAGTCCCTTCGCTGTTCACCTATCACAACATTGTTAACCAGCTATTAACTAGTTAACATTAACCCCAAAACAAAATAAAAAGTTTAAATAAAATATAATAAAAGCACTGAGAAAAATTGAGGTTAAAAACAACTATTTAAATTTCTTAAAATTAAATCAAAATTTATATATCAAAATAACTTTTTGAAAGTAACTTTTAATTAATATATTTTGTCATTCTACTTGGATGGGAAACACATGGCCAACAGCTTACCATGGCCATAATAATCTTCAGTGGAACGTAACACATTATTGACCAGAGATATACTAATGGCACGGGTGTTAATTTCTGCAAAAATTCCCTGGTCAATACTGTGTTAAAGTATTAATGGTCCCTCATATAATCCAATTTCATTTCTGGGTATTTTTCTGAAAGAAACAAAAATATTAAATTGAAAAGACACATGCACCCCCATATTCATTGCAGAATTATTTACAACAGCTAAGATATGGAAGCAACTTAAGTGTCAATTGATAGATAAATGTATAAAGAAGATATGGTATATACATATATACATATATATTTACTGGTGGCTCAGATGGTATGAGTCTGCCTGTAATGCAGGAGACCTGGGTTTGATCCCTAGGTTGGGAAGATCCCCAGGGTTTCACCAGTGGCTTAGATAGTAAAAAGATCTGCCTGCAAAGTGGGAGACCTGGGTTTGATTCCTGAGTTGGAAAGATCCCCGGGAGAAGGAAATGGCAACACACTCCAGTATTCTTGCCTAGAGAATTCCATTGACAGAGGAGCCTGGCAGGCTACAGTCTGTGGGTCTCAAAGAGTCAGACACAATTGAGCAACTAACACACACACATATATATAGTGTCCATATATATATATATAATCACATACAACAAAATATTATTCAACCATAAAAAGAATGAAATATTGCCATTTTTGACAACATGGATGGACCTTGAAGGAATCAGTTCAGTTCAGTTCAGTCGCTCAGTCGTGTCCGACTCTTTGCGACCCCATGAATCGCAGCACGACAGGCCTCCCTGTCCATCACCATCTCCTTGAGTTCGCTCAAACTCACGTCCATCGAGTTGGTGATGCCATCCAGCCATCTCATTCTCTGTCGTCCCCTTCTCCTCCCGCCCCCAATCCCTCCCAGCATCAGAGTCTTTTCCAATGAGTCAACTCTTCACATGAGGTGGCCAAAGTACTGGAGTTTCAGCTTCAGCATCATTCCTTCCAAAGAACACCCAGGGCTGATCTCCTTCAGAATGGACTGGTTGGATCTCCTTGCAGTCCAAGGGACTCTCAAGAGTCTTCTCCAACACCACAGTTCAAAAGCATCAATTCTTCAGCACTCAGCTTTCTTCACAGTCCAACTCTCACATCCATACATGACCACTGGAAAAACTATAGCCTTGACTAGACGGACCTTTGTTGGCAAAGTAATGTCTCTGTTTTTCAATATGCTATCTAGGTTGGTCATAACTTTTCTTCCAAGGAGTAAGAGTCTTTTAATTTCATGGCTGCAGTGAAATAAGAAAGAAAATACATATGATCTCACTTATATGTGGAATCTAAAATAGAATAAAAAAACAAAAACAGCTCATAGGTACAGAGACTAGATTGCCAAAAGCAGGGGCCATGCCATCTGTACTCAGCTGTGTCTGAGTCTTTTGCAACCTCATGGACTATAGCCCACCAGGCTCCTTTGTCTATGGAATTTTCCAGGAAGGAATACGGAAGTGGGTTGCCATCATTTCTCCATTGTTGTTGTTGTCCAGTCACTCAGTTGTTTCTGACTCTTTGCAACCCCATGGACTGCAGCACGCCAGGCTTCACTGTCCTTCACCATCCCCTGGAGCTTGCTCAAACTCATGTCCATTGAGTCAGGGATGCCATCCAACCATCTCATCCTCAGTTGTCCCCTTATTCTCCTGTCTTCAATCTTTCCCAGCATCAGGATCTTTTCTAAGGAGTCAGTTCATCACATCAGGTGGCCAAAGTATTGAAGTTTTAGCTTCAGTTCTTTCAATGAATATTCAGAATTGATTTCCTTTAGGATTGACTGGTTGGATCTCCTTGCAGTCCAAGGGACTCTCAAGAGTCTTCTCCAACACCACAGTTCAAAAGCATCAATTATTTGACCCTCAGCCTTCTTTATGGTCCAACTCTCACATCCATATATGACCACTGGAAAAACCATAGCCTTGACTAGACGGACCTTTGTAGGTACTGTAATGTCTCTACTTTTTAATATGCTGTCTAGGTTGGTCATAACTTTCCTTCCAAGGAGTAAGCATCTTTTGATTTCATGGCTGCAGTCACCATCTGCAGTAATTTTGGAGCCCAAGAAGTAAAGTCTGCCACTGTTTCCACAGTTTCCCCATCTATCTGCCATGAAGTGATGGGACCAGATGCCATTATCTTCATTTTCTGAATGTTGAGTTTTAAGCCAGCTTTTTCACTCTTCTCTTTCACTTTCATGAAGAGGCTTCTCAGTTCCTGTTCACTTTCTGTTATAAGGGTGGTGTCATCTGCATATCTAAAGTTACTGATATTTCTCCCTGCAATCTTGATTCTAGCTTGTGCTTCATCCAGCCCAGAATTTTGCATGATGTACTCTGCATAGAAGTTAAATAAGCAGGGTGACAATATACAGCCTTGACATACTCCTTTTCCTATTTGGAACCAGTCCATTGTTCCATGTTTGGTTCTAACTATTGCTTCTTGACCTGTATACAGGTTTCTCTGGAGGCAGGTAAGGGGTTCTGGTACTCCCATCTCTTTAAGAATTTTCCACAGTTTGTTGTGATTCACACAGTCAAAGGCTTTAGAGTAGTCAAAGAAGAAGAAGTAGATGCTTTTCAGCAATTCTCTTGTTTTTTCTATGATCCAATGGATGTTGGCAATTTGATCTCTGGTTCCTCCGCCTTTTCTAAAACCAGCTTGAACATCTGGAAGTTCTTGGTTCACATGCTGTTGAAGCCTTGCTTGGAGAATCTTGAGCATTACTTTGCTAGCATGTGAAATGATTACAGTTGAGTGGTAGTTTGAACATTCTTTGGCATTGCCTTTCTTTGGGATTGGAATGAAAGCTGATCTTTTCCAGTACTGTGGCCACTGCTGAGTTTTCCAAATTTGCTGGCATATTGAATGCAGCACTTTCACAGTATCATTTTTTAGGATTTGAAATAGCTCAGCTGGAATTCCATCACCTCCACCAGCTTTGTTCGTAGTGATACTTCCTAAGGACCACCTGACTTCGCATTCCAAGATGTTTGGCACTAGGTGAGTGATAACACCATTGTGATTATCAAGGTCATTAAGATCTTTTTTTGTATAGTTCTGTGTATTCTTGCCACCCCTTCTTAATATCTAAAAAAATTAAACACTAATTTATTTTAAAAGAGTAAATTTTGTGACTTTTCAATGTCAAGAAAGAGATAGAGTCTACCTGTGCATGCCTTTTTCTTCTTAATGAACAGACTTTATTATTTTAAAGTAGTTTTAGGTTTATAAGAATATTGTGCAGAGAAATACAGAGAATCCCATATACCCTGCTTCCCTCTCCATGCAGTTTCCCCCATTATTAACATCTTGTATCAGTGCAGTAAATTTGTTACAGCTGATGAGCCAATGTTAATACATTATCATTCACAGAACCCATAGTTTATATTCGAGTTCACTCTTTGTCTTATGGGCTTCCCTGATGGCTCAGCAAGTAAAGAATATGTGTGCAATGCAGGAGACACAAGTTCGATCCTGGGTTAGGAAGATGCCCTGGAGGAGGAAATGGACAGAGGAGTCTGGCGGTCTACAGTTCAAAGAGTTGCAAAGAGTTGGACACAACTGAGCAATTCTACAGATTGCACTCACTTTTAACTTTCTTCCTGCTAGGAGTCAATTTTACATTCAGGAAAAAACTGTTTTCACACCAAAAGGAAGTGGATATTGGTCTGCTGAAAGTTTTTGCTAGTGGACAGGGCATTATTATAAGACTTTAGTGGCAGGAAATATACCTTGAACCAATTTTATTAAGCTTATAAAAGCACTGATTTTTTTTTTCAGTGGGAACACCCATAACTAGCCAAATTATGTCCCTTTGTGGTTAAACGCACTTTGATTATAAATGCAGAATACCTGCTGCTTGGAAAATAGTAGTTATATGCCACTTTTCAGTAGCCTGATAGACTTTTTCGAACATCTGGATTTAGTTTACAATAATTATGGGTGCTGGGATTCTATTTTTAAAAAATAGCAAACTAGCTTAAACTTCTTCAGGTAGTTTTAAGCAACAGCTTTAAAAATCTAATTAGAGCGTTTGTCTTTTGAACAATAATGCTAACAGAAAACTGCCCTTCCTTAGATCCCAACAGAAGCTGGTGTGTGAGATAAAGAAAGAGCTATTCTTCCCAGACAGCCTCAGGTTTGTCCACACTTCCATCCACGCACATCTGTAGGAATTTCAATTTTCCTTATCCCTGCTTTACTGCAGTGCCCCCAAAGCACAACAAAAGCATGGAGATAGCATGGATTATATTTGAGTCTGGCCTAGAAAATGAACTCCTTACAACTCTGTCACAATTTATATCTTTATTAAAAGGACTATTCTTTTTTCCAGCTTCATTGAAATATAATTGACAAATAAAATTGTAAGATATTTAAGGTGTACCATGTGCAGATTTGATATATGTGTACATTGTGAAAAGATTCTCCCCACTGAGTTAATTATCATATCCATCACCTAATGCAACATATTTGTGTTTTATTTTTAATGAGAACGTTTAAGATCTACTCTCTTAGAAAATTTCAACTCTACAATATAGCGTTCTCCGCTGCAGTCAGCATGTTATACATGAGATCCTCAGAATTTATTCATCTTATTTTTGACAGCGCATACTCTTTTACCAAGCTCTGCCTATTTCCCCCAGCCTCCAGTCCCTGGAAATCACTTTTCTATTCTGTTTCTGTAAGTTCAATTTTTTTCAAGTTCCACATATAAGTACTATCATGCAGACTTTGTCTTTCTCTGTCTGGCTTATTTCACTGAGCATAATGCCCTCAAGCTCCATCCTTGTTGGCAGGCTTTCTACAAAGGCTGTTCTCACCACTGACTCTGACTTGCCACCACAGCACTCAAAAAGCAAACAGTCATTGACACAGGCCAAGGGACAAAACGCAAGCCCAAATTTTTGTAATCAAATTTAAGATAAAATGTTAGCATATCCTTTTTATAAATATAGATCTTCTATCACCACTAAATGAAATTTCCTAATATTAGAGAGCTTATTTTTAAACACTGATGTAAGAAGACCTTTTTAATCATGAAATTAGTGAGTGAATTCTGGGTCTGTGCGATAGAGCAACAGGCTACATAATAGTAATGCATGGTAAGAGTATCCTAGAAATCAAAAGAATAGTAACCAGAGTTAATAATATAATACAGGATTTGATCTCTTTGGTCTTATATTTTTAAACCAATAGTCACCAGCATTAACTTATATGTACAGCTTACACTTGCTATATTTTCAAATTATTAACGAGAAAAAAAAGTCTGTGTATCCTAAAGATGCCATTTAACCTTTATTGAAATGCTATATTCAAGAGAGAGAGGGGGAAATAAGAATCCAATTTTGAAAATTATCTAAATTCACAAAGAGCAATGATGACAGTATAAATTAAATGAACGTCTTGTGGATCTATGCTGAAGACATTTTTTTTAATTACAAAATAAAGTGTAAATACTTTTTAAAGTTCATTTGAAATACTGGATAGTGAAAAGAGTATTGGATTCACCAACAGATTTTGCTTTAATCTATTGTTCAAATAGCCATCCTGTTTCCTATCTGTGTGAGTTGCCCCAGACCACACAGCCTCTCTACTTCTTAATTTAAGCATTGACATAATGGGTGTAATAACATTGGCTTCACAGAATTTTTGTGATAATCAAATTAAATAATGTATATTACAGTGCCTGGCACAACCCTTGGTACATGACAGTCAAGAAACAGTCAACTGAATCTATTCACAATAAGAAATATGCAACCCACAGTTAAATTTAAATTTCCTGGTATGCAACAAGGACCTACTGTACAGCACAGGGAAGTCCACTCGACATTATGTGGCAGCCTGGATGGGAGGGGAGTCTGGGCGAGAATGGAGACATGTATGTGTATGGCTGAGTCACTTTGCTGTGCGCCGGAAACCATCACAACATTGTAATCAGTTACGTGTGCGCACACTCAGTCATGTCCAACTTTTTGCAACCCCATGGACTGTAACCCGCCAGGCTCCTCTATCCATGGAATTTTCCAGGCGAGAATACTGGAGTGGGCTGCCATTTCCTATGGCTGGGTCACTTTGCTGGGCACCTGAAACCATCACAGTATTTTCAATCGGCTATATTCCAATATAAAATAAAAAGTTAAAAAAAATTCCTGGTATGACTTTGTAAGTTATGAACACTGTCCAATGCCCCAGGAGCGTTCATCTTCTATTGCTTGATAATATTCTTAAAGTAGATACACATGAGGAGGTGTAGTTGATCATGTGCTACTTGGCGGTGTTGAACCAGCACTACGGAACTAATAATAAACTTGAAGGAATTTGAGCCTACCTGCCAGTCTACACTTGAGAAGCTATTCAGGACATCAGCAATTCTCCCTGGAAATTTCCCAGAGAAAATTCAGCTACTTGGTCAGCAGATATTCAGAGATATACTCTTTCACAAGAAAAAGAGAACCAGATCAAGAAAACTAAGCAAAAAAGAAAATAGCACAGCTGTTGGAACCAATTGACATTTCTATAATTTAATTAAAGCCCATTCAATTAGCAAATCACTGAGTAGCATACAAATACAAAACCCTGTGTTGG